>NW_027526899.1:0-1200000 GCF_052857255.1 Amblyomma americanum | reverse complement strand
CACCTGAAAAAAAATTATGAACTAAAACTGACATAGTTACAGCCGTCAAACATTAATTAGGCAGTTTCAGTATAGCATAGCGACCATTTCAGTCTCCACACCCAGAGCGGTTATGGTACAGTGATGTGTACCTCGTTGTTGGAAATTTCAGTGGAACATGGTTACCATGTCAACCAAGAAATATAGAGCACTGTGGCACCATCTAGGAATAAAAGTTGAAAGCACAACATTAGTGATGCAAAAATTGAAAACTGAAAAATGGTTTCTGAGCAAACGAAATGCACAGTTATTGTCTCACTTATGTCATGGGCACCCAGACCACACCACAAGGGAAGGGAAGAATGTGGGAGTGAAAGAAGAAAGAGCTGCCATAGTCCTCTCCAGAATAATTTTGACCACTCGGCGATCTTTAATGTGCACTGACATTGCACAGTACACGGGCACTTCTGCCTTTCACTTCCATGGAAACGTGGCTGCTGCAGCGAGGTTCGATCCCGGGAACGGCGGCTTAACCAGTTTTTTCACATCTTCAATACGCCAACACGTTATTGAGGAGAGTTTGCCCACAACTGAAATGCCAAGCCTTCTTGAGTCAAGTGGTCTATTGTACAATGGTTCTGCTTCACAGAACTTCCTGACAACTATGCACGACTCTCAGTCAGACACTCTATGGGCAAAATTTTCTATGAGAATGACATCTTCACTGATTCGGCAGCAGCCGTCATGTCTCAAGCTCAAAGTGAAGGATTGAAACCTGATTCCTTTGTACTGTGGGAGTCTACAGCTTGAAGGGAGAGTTCCCACATCATCATTTTCGAGCAAGAATTCCCTTGGCCGCCTTTCAAAGTAACTTTGCTGTGCTTTTGAGGCACGTTTTTCCTCTAAGCGATTATATATCTGATTCAATGCACGACCAGGTTTACGAAGAAGTTTTTTGATTGCCTGTATGTTCTTCTCAAAAGAAAATGCAGGAAAAGAGTCAAGCGTTCCATACAAACGAACGTCTGCTGCTAGATGCAACAAACAGTGAACGTTGTACAATACCTCCTCCTGTTCATTAAGTCTACCAAAGCATTTCACAAAATGCTGCAGAAGTGTTTCTGCATAGTCTGCATACTGTTGGCAAAGTGATGGAGTGCTGAGAATTGTTGCAGCTGCATGCAAAGTCAGAAAATTCAAAAGCGTGGGACTTGGCAGTGACTCCCTTAGCACTAGTGGGCCAGTGCAATGCAGAAAAAGCCTAAACTCTGTAGCCTTCCAGCGGTCTTTCTCATCCAGAGTCCTAGGTTTCCTAGCGAACTCAAGTGGAACACAACCCTCAAGGGCGAAACCTTTGGCTATTTCTTTACGATCTGTGGGACCAAGGTGGACTGTCAGTGGCCTCGCAAACCACAAGTTTATCAGCTTACGAACTACACCAAGGTACAGCAAATGCATGGGATCAAGTGGCATGTTGCTCACACAGTCAATAGGAAGTTCCGTCAACAATGACACACCGTGGTGGTGCTCAAAATCTTCCTGTTTCCGGAATGACTTACCAGTTCTTAGCGTCGATTCTGAGGTAGGAAAAAACAACTCATTGAAACTGCCTTCTGCAGTACATTTAGGGCACACTGCGTAGCCAGCATGTAATTTTGTCAAGAATATAAATGCGCGCTAGTGCTCTCGCAGATAAAGCTTCTCATTTCTACCTTAACCAGTTTGCCAGAGATCATTAGACCTACCCGAGCTAAATTTTTTAGCTTGAGAACAAAAGGGCGAAGGAATTCATTGGCAGAGTTTGGCTTTGCAGGGCCCAGAAAAGCACCAACGATCACCGGCTCTGGTAATTTATGGGTGGCACTAAGTTGAATCTGGCATTGAATTGGCCAGAGCTGCAGACGGGAGCTCTTTGACAAAGGCATGCCATCTATGTTGAAAGAAAGGCCAACAACCTGCGGCGGGTGCTTAGCGGGACACAGAACATATCCTCCAAGCCTTTCTTAAGCCCGAGATGGCAGTAATGTCCAGGAGGCAATTCAGTAACACCAGCTATAATTGCAGTTCGACGAGGAGTTTTAAGCAACGTTCGTGCGTCTGTTGGCAAATCAGAAAAGCAGCTGTGACCTTTCAAAAGACGCAGCAAGTCCGTTAGAGAGCGATGGGATATGTTGTGTTCAAGTGGCCCCCAACCAACCAGCCGAGAACGAAACTCGTCAACCGTTCCAACGCTTTCAATTGTCGGGACGTCCTGTCCCAATTCTTGGGAAGCAGCGACCAGTGCACACTGAGAACTGCCACTCGCCACGCTGCTCATTATGTCGGCATCGCTAGAGTCACTTGAGCCTGCAGTGTGCTCCGAAGGCAAGTCGAGGCGACCGTACGAAGAATCAGCAGCTTGCTCAAAACGCTGGCGCAAGGGTCGTCTGTCGAACCGCTGGCACCGCTTGCATTGTCGCAAGGGAGTGCAAATTAAGTAGTCGGCATCACTCGCTTCGCGCCGAGTTTAATTCGCCATCCGGTTCACCTGAATGACTCGGAATTGAGCTCGTAAAGCGAGTCCGCAAAGAGCTCGGCACTTCCGATGCTTAAAAAAGCGCCTGAACTTCTAACCGGGCTTTGTTCCGAACAGACCGCGTTTTGCTTAGTTTTGGCATCGCAACAAAACCGTGCTACTCAGCAGACACACCAATTATCCTTCGTGGGCATCTAAAATCAACCTACACCGCTACATAAAGACAAGGATAGTCTTAAATAGTGCAGCACAAATCGCCCGACGCTGCAACAAAGAAGCAAGGTCTAAGCCTTTTCAATCAAACGTTAGTCAACTGACAGCAAACGCCGGCACGGCATGCCGAACACATGGAAAGAAACCGCTATGCAAACGGGGCCATCACACATACTTTTGATGGATGTCGAGCCATATGTGGAGTGCACAAACGGTAGAACACGCAAAAATATTGTGTGGTAGGCCGCCAGAACCCAACAAACCGACAACTTCAGCGCTACCGCTGGCAAAGCTAAAGCAGCTAAAGCTGAGCTACCACGCCGAGTCGAAGACCGCGCTACCACGCAACATGCGGAGGAGCGAGTACTACTGGTACTACTATGTACCGATAGGTGCCGTTAGGTGAGGCTAGCATGAGTTTTTCCTGTTGTGGCTTTTTGTGCTCATACATAACCTTTCAGGCCAGAAAATATGTTTGTGTTGTCTTTCTCATGCACCATTTATGCAAAAAAGAGTGATTGAAGTTTGTTTTTTTTCGTGTCTGTGTGGACACGTGACAAACTCGCGCGCCCACGGGTGCCGAATGGCCTGCGCATGTCGCGGCCAGGCCCGTCGTCTGCTACGGTATGCACTTCGCTCAACACGCCTTTCGATAACTGCCTTCACTGTAAAGCTGTTTGTCTAGATTGCCTATATCGAACAACTCAGTTTGCAAGCAAATGCACCGCACGTATGCTTAAGAATTTTGGAATACGCAGGAATTAAGCTTCCGATTCGCAAGAAATGCACAGGTAACAGCATGCTTTACAACTTAATAGCAAAGCGGCGGAAGACCCGTTAATAACTCAGTAGCACTACTAGCCGCATTCCTGCATATTCAGCCTCATGACCGAGTGTATGTTTTGCCGAAACCAATAATTAAGGAGGAAGTTTAGGAAAGGAAAAGTGTGCGCGAGCGCCGCTCTAGAACACGTGCGGCGTAGCACGTGACTTTTTTTGCATGCCTCTCGCGCTTTCCTCTAGGTCACAAGGTCACAACACCGCCACTACCTCGTGGTTACATCACAAACGATGGGAATGTTTCGCATTATCAATGTGCCGCATTATCGCCAAAAAGCTCTTTAATTGCCCATGGAAAACCTTAATAAATTAATTCCATATGACATGCGTCTTACGATTCAGGCTTTTCTTATGTTCGAATGCGGCACTAAAGCTGCCAGAGATATATGGGATATATTAATTGATAGTTTGTGCGTCCAATATCTGTGTTTGTTGGACAAACATTAGAACATAACTTGCGCATCGAATGAGTGAATGAAAAACTTTATTGGTTCCTTTAGGAAGTAGCGGTAGAGGACGAAGTCTTCATCTTGAAGCTTGGGTCCTCCTTGGCCGTGGGTGGGCCCCTAGTCCAGGGCTCCACTGAGTCAGGCCCCCTCGCTTGCGTGTGCTATGAGGGCCCTTTGGACCCCTAGCTCGCAGCTGGTGAGCCGGCTCTCCCATTGCTCCGCATTTGGTGTTTTGTGTTTGTGGAATGCTTGATTTCTTCCGCACTCCCATGTGACATGATATAGTGTTGGTTTTGCTCCGCAACACGGACAGGTGGCGCTATACTGTGTGGGGAACATCTTGTTTAATATGTATATGATTGGGAAGGAGCCTGTTTGCAGTCTTCGCCATCCTGTGGCTTCCTCCTTGGATAATGCTTTATGTGGTGGGGGGTATTGGAATCTTAACCCCTTATATATGTTTAATAATTCCGAATAGCTGTCCCCGCAATTAATCTGGGGCCCCTCCGGGGGTAATGACGTTCCTGTTCGGCTGGGCATTCCTCGAGCTAGGTTGTCTGCCCCTTCGTTGCCCCTGATCCCTGCGTGGCTCGGTATCCAGATTATGTTGTGTATTGGTCGTCCCTCAGGGAGCAGAGCTCTACTGAGGATCTTGAGTGCCGTGCTGCTAATTCTGCCTCTAGTATAGTTCCGGCACGCCTCTTGTGAATCCGTTAAGATGTTAAGGGATCTCCCTGTCCTATATCCTTCATTCGCGGCCAGGGCGACAGCAATCTCCTCTGCCTCCGTTATGTTAGATACTTCGGCTGTGAGGCTTGTGATGTGTTCTCCGTGGTAATTTACAACTACTGCTACCGCGCTATTTTTGTGTGCTTGGGGGTATAGGGAGGCATCAATATAGACTGTGTTGTCCCGATGCCCCATGTTCCTCTCATAAAATTCTGCCCTAACCTCTCTCCTGTTAGCATGGAGGTTTGGATCCATGTTTCGGGGGATAGGTTGTATGCATAGCTTTTTTCTTAGCGGGTTTGGTATTGCGGCCCTGCTATTTTGTGGCTTTTCTATTTCCCGACCTAGCTTTGTCAGGAGCGCCCTTCCAGTCGTCGTGTTGCTAAATCTTCGTATTTGTGCCTTGAGCTGGCATTCTCTTAATTCTTGGAAGGTGTTACTGATTCCGAGTTGCATGAGCTTGTCGTTGGATGTATTTCTTGGGGGATGAAGAGCTGTTTTGTATGCCTTCCGGAATATTGTCTCCGCTTGCTCCTTCTCTGCTTTGATAGTCACATGGTACGGTAATGAATATGTTACCCGGATGACCACTAGGCTGTTGACTAGCCTGAGTGTGTCCTCCTCCATCATGCCATACCTCTTGTGCGCTACTCTGCTGATCATCCGGCTTTCTTGTCCTGCCGCTTTGCTTAGCAGTCTGAGTTTATGACTGCACTTCCGGCTTCCTTGCAGCCACATGCCGAGGATTCTGATCATCTTTTGTTCCGGGATGTTCCGGCCCTCTAGTTTTATTTCGAGTGGAGCATCCGTAGGGTGCCTACCCACTCTTAGGAGCTCAGATTTTTCCGTGGAGCATTTAAGTCCTCTTTGTTTTGTGTATTCGTCAATGCAGGTGGCAGCCTCTTGTAGCGCCTCCTGCTTCTCCCCCAGTGAGCCTTGGGTGGTCCAGATGGTGAAATCGTCTGCGTACATTGCATGACTAATCCCCTGGACTTGGCTGAGTTTCTTGGCGAGGTTGACCATCGCTATGTTAAAGAGTATTGGCGAGATTACTGAGCCTTGCGGAGTGCCCTTGCATGGCGTTTGAAAGGTGTCACTCCGCAGGTCTCCTAGGCCTACCGTCGCTGTTCTGTCCATGAGGAAGCTTCTAACGTAGTCATGGACCTTCTTCCCGCAGTTGGTGGTGTTAAGTCCTTCCATAATGGCGGCATGGGATACGTTGTCAAAGGCCTCTTTAATATCGATGGCCATGACAACGTTCTCCCCGTTCTTTGGCATTGTTTCGAGTACCTCTTCTTTTAGTTGTAGCAAGATGTCTTGGGTTGATAAATTTGCCCTGAATCCGAACATGGTGTTGGGGTACCATTCTCCGTCTTCTAGATGCGTTTGTATTCGTCGGGTTACTGTTCTCTCGTACAGCTTGCCTAGGCATGATGTTAGCGAGATCGGTCTGAGGTTTTCAATTTGGAGTTTCTTGCCGGGCTTGGGGATCATGACGACTATGGCGTGTTTCCACTCCGCTGGGACCGTCCCTTCTTCCCATTGTTTGTTTAGGTATAGGGTGAGTTGGCTGATTGCTTCGTCGCTTAAATTTCGGATTATCGAGTTATGAATCTTGTCCGCCCCTGCTGCCGAATTTTTCGTTGTTGCCCTTATGGCCTCGACGACCTCTTCTCTTGTGATGGGTCTGTCCGTGGTTGGGTTTTCTTCGCCCTGGTAGTCGCCTTGGTAGCCGTCTACCTGGTCCTACCCGTAGCAATTCTCTCGTACTGCCTGGAGCAGCTGTTCTTCTGTACCTTCGTACTGGTGAATTAGCCTTTGGATGGATTTGCTGCTTCCCGCCTTGCTTTTGCTCGGATCTATGAGTGTTCTGAGGATCTGCCACGTTCTAGCCTTGCTGAGGGTGCCATTCAGCAAGGTACTTGCTGCCACCCTTGTCTTGCAAGCTGCGTTGCATATTCCTCTGCTTGCCTGGTGATTTCGGCAATCTTCTTCTTTAGCTTTTGGCGCTTCCACCACTTGGTCAGGCCTCGTCTTGCCTCCCAGAGCCTGAGAAGTCGCTTGTCCACAATTCTGGTGCTTGTTCTGTTCGATCCACTTCTTTAGTGTAGAGATCCCCGATTTGTCTAAGCTGTTGGCTCCAATCTTCTGCCGAAGTTATGTCGTCCTTAAGTTGTTTGCAGTAGGTGCGGAACGCATCCCATGGAGTCAGTTAAGTTTGCCTTGCCGTTCTTCCTTTTGATGCTTTCTGCCTCTGTGCTGACCCTAATGATGTAGTGGTCGCTGCCGAGATTTTCTTGCAGGTTCTCCCATTCGACTTGCTTAGCGCCCCTGACAAAGGAAAGGTTCGGTCGGGACATGTGTCCACGCTTACGCTATTACCCTGTCTAGTAGGCTGACTTTCATCTGTGAGTAACTCGCAGCCTATGTTTTCCGCTGCTGTGCAGATGCCGCGCCCCTTTTTATCTTCGATACTGCTGCCCCATTGTGGGCTTTTCGCATTAAAGTCCCCTGCTATTATTAGGGTATTCTGCCCTGCAAGCTTCTTTGCTTCCGCAAAAAGCTTAATGAAGTCTCCTTTATTTTTAGGTGGGCTGTACAAATTTACTATAAAAGTGCTTTTAGCTTTTCTTTTTCTCTTGGGAATCACTTCAGTTATTATGTGTTCTAGCTGTGTGTCTTCAAACTCGTTATGAGCTATGCTTGTGATTTTGTTCCTAATGAGAGTTGCTGTTCTTCCGTTCTCCTGACATGAGTGTCCTTTTAGGGTTGGGGTGCAATTTGTCTCTTGTAGATGTATTAGATCTTGTGGGTTTCTTCTAGTGTTAATGAATTGCTGTAAGAGCCCTTGCTTACGCCTGTAGCTCCAGCAATTCCACTGCCATATCTCTAGTTGTTGTTGTCCTGCCATGTTATGGTATTGGTACTGTTGTTTGTTCCCTGGGATTCTGATCCAAACCTGCGCTCATTATAGAGGCGGTCCCTAGCGTCATTTACTGTCTTCCGTGTGTTTTGACTCTTTACATAGTTGCGGAAGCTCTGATCTTGCAGGGCTATCTTTTGATTTAGTTGCTGTATCTGCTGCTGCATCTGCTGCATTTGCTGCTGCATGAATGTCTTTAGATCGTCTATTGTTGAGTTTCCTCCTTCATTAGTTTGTAAACTTTCTACACTCTGTTGTGGGGGTGAGGGTGCCCTGACAGGCGAGCAGCCTGCCTTTCGCATCTCTTGCATTTCCGCTATTAATTCGCTTATTTGTTTCTTAAGCTGTCTGTTTTCCTCTCGGGTCTGCTCTTGTTCCTTCATGATGTTATTAATTTCGGCAGTAAGCCTTTTTTCATTTTCTGTTCGTGTGTTTGTGTTGTTGTTGTGCGGAGCAAAAAGCGCCTTGGGAGGGCCGGCTCCCCAGCTCACCTTGACTCCGCCGCTCTTCTGTTGCTGCTTCGGCTTCACCCAGGACTGCTGGCCGCCCAGGGGTGGGTAGGACTCGTCCCGCTCCCGGCCCTGGCCCTGGCTGCTGCTGCGCCCCCGGCTGCGACTCCTGGATTCGCTCCGGTAGTCACCTTGCCGCTCCTGGTCCTCGTTCCGGAACCAGCGCGGTCTCCGTGCCCCGCCTCTGCTTCGGCTGCGGCCGCGTCGCTGCTGGCTCTGGGGTCCCCACCGCAGTTCGTTGATTGGCTTCAGTCGTTGTGCACAGTCCTTCGTGCCCGCATAGCAGGCACTTGGGTGTACATTGATGTCGTTCTTCCGGATCTTTCTGGCCGCATTGTCTGCATGCCTTGATTCCCGGGTTCGGACAAACGTCCGATCGATGTCCGTGTTGGCAACAAACGTAGAATATTTGCCGCGTCGGCCTATAGAGGTAGCACTACATCTCTCGATCCCCCGTATAGTGCAAGACTTGCTTGGGGAGGATGGGGCCATCAAAGGTGATGACGACTGTGCTCGATCGGCCTAGCATCCTTGCCGCCAGGATCTTCACCCCTTGTGAGCGGGTTCGTAAATTCGCATTGAGTTCCTCGGCCGGAGACCCCGGGTCCACTCCGTGGATGACCCCGCGCAGCGTTCCCTCCGGCGCCGCCACGTGTGCGTTGATTCCGTAGCTATGCTCTCCAAACTTCAGTTGCGTGATGCGCCTGATATGTTGAGCAGCACTTTCGTTATCGGTACTGATTATTATGATATTCGAGCCGGTGCGCAGTCGGATGATGAGATCTTCTGCCTTGCATCCGTGTCCGGTAGCCGCGACCACCGCCCGCGCCACTTGGTGCGTCTGCAGGTTCTTCACTGCCAGTCCTTTCGGCCGAAGTACTACTTTTAAATCATCCCTGGGAAGCGGAGGCAGCCTTCTCCTCGGCGCTCCTTCCCCCTCTCCTTGTTTAGGTGCAGTTGGCGTGCCACCTGTGATCTTCGCCGCGCCTAGGGAATTTTCGTTCCCTAGCGCTTTTCCCGCCAAATCTCCTGCTTGGCTTCCACGTTGGCGTTTCTTTTGCCGCTTGGACATGGCTATCTCCCAGTCCGCGTCCAAAACCTTGTTCTGACTTGCCTGTAGCGTTGTTGTCGCTGGGGTGCTGCTTTTTAGGGCTTGAAAGGCTGTCGTTGGTCCATGGGCGAAGGTCTCCCCGGTAGCGTCTTGATAGTCTTCGTCCATATTTTCTTGGGTTTCCGCCATAAAATTCGTCTGGTTTTTTGGCGGTGCGCGAGATACGCTGGGATTTAGTGCATGGGTCATCGCTCCGTCGCTTCTACCGCTGGCCGAGGCCGGGAGGGCCGCAGAGCCCCGCTACTGTGTTAGGCCTAATAGGCCTAGCTTCGGTCGGCCACGTGGGAGATCTTCAAAACCGCATAAATCCAAAAATATTGGACCCAGTGGTTTGAAAGAGGTGTCCTCGTGGCCCGCTTCGCTTTCGACGTCGTCTCCCACCAAAATTTTGGCAGTCCAGTCGAGTTAACCGGGTCAAAAGTCCCGAAAACTGCAGAGCGCATGTGAAGTGCATCCGCTCTCCTCGGCTTCTCGCAGCACTACCGAGTGTTCACGCTTGGTGGACATGTACTAGATTATATATTAGGCATCTAGTGTCCACGCTTTGCGGACGTGCTCTAGATATAAAAACATTCATATTATTGACGTCCTATCAACGTGTAGCACGTCCAAATGATGATCCTTATGATGTATATCTAATAGACGCTCCTTTCATCACATGACGTTTGGATCTTTCCGGCACGTCGAATAGATATTTGTGGTTTACTCTGTGGTGAGAACACACAGCTTTAATCGTAGCAAGCGCCAACAAGCCCAGCAACAAAGCACTGCATTATACATAACTTATATGAGAAACATACACTCACGTTAGTATACAAACTGTTACTATGAGCTCATGCTTATATATACTCCCTCATTAAGGGCATCCCACAATTGTTAGTGGGGAACAGTTAATAAACATAGTTTTCTCATTAAATTTCACCACTATTTTTGCAATTTACTGCAGAAAAACACAAACAAATTGAAGTGAAAAATTTTCTTAAATGAGGAATAACATTGGAACATAAACAACAGCAAAAAGTTGTCAATCGAACAACAAAAAGCTCTCTGTACGAGCCAGTAGGTCCCACTTCAGAACCAGAAGCCCAGCAGGTACCAGAAGAGGCTCCTTACAGGGTCCATTTCAACCAGCAGCGCAAACCAGAAGGCTTCCTTCTGGGACCAGTAGACAGCACAAAGCCCGAAGGCTTCCTTCTGAAACCAGTAGACCCCAGCACAAAACCAAAAGGCATTCCTTCTGGGACAAGTAGATCAAAGCAAAAAACCAGTTGGTGCCCTACAGAGACCGTTTCAGCCAGCGGCAAACCGTAGAAAAAAAAAGCAGGTGCTCATAAAGCTTGCGTTCTGCACAGCTGCATACAGGACGGAGTCCTCGGGACAAAAGCGCTGGCATACGGTCTTTGCAGAAAAGGTGGCTCGAGCCACACACCTTCTTTATGATCGGCTGCTGAGAAAAATGTGTTCTATATAACAAGCAAAAAATGGCTTGAAATTTGCAAGAAATAGAAAACAAAAAGTTGTATCCGTAGTCCACAAGTTTAAAACATTGCAAACCTTGCAGGGAGCAACATATATGCAAAGGAAACTTAGAATCTTTTTCCAGTACTGGCGTAATTCTTTAAAAAGGTCTGGAACGTGGTAGAATATGTTCTCTCACTGCTTCAATATCGCCGCTTTCTCCTTTCTTTCACTCTGCCCCTCCGCCCCAACCCGAGTTTTTCCCCTTCAGTCTCCTTTTTTCCCTCTCTCTGATTTCTGATCGTTCTACTTTTTCCTTATGCCCTGAAGCTCTTGCTGTCATTTCTCAGGAACCCTTGGCTTCAGCATTAATTCCCTCCCCCTTCCTCTCACAATTCATCTAATCTCGCCCCCATTCTCTCTCTTTTCCTCTAATTCCTTCTTTTTTTGTTCTCCCGCATTTCACTCTGCCATGCTGCTTCATTGTTTCATCATATTCTTTTCGTTTTTCAGGCCAACGAAGCCAGTCGTGTCGTGTGATATATTCAATAATTACACATGATTAAGATTATACATCAGAGGCTGGGGCGTCCGAGCTTACGTGCCGGCGACTTCATGGGGCCGATGGAGTGGCTCCGGAGTTGGGCTCGAGCGGTTGCTGGCAGAAGCTGCACGCCGTCGGGCTTCGGCACTGAAGGCCCTCTTGGCGAACGATGTCGTCCTCAGCGTGTATGCAGTAGAATTTCAATAGTCGTCCGTTTCTTCGAGGATGGTTCACAAACCCTTCCTCTAGTGTCGTTCGGCTTGGAAGATGAACAGGAGGCGAGCTTGTAGATGATGACAGCAGAGCATAAATTTACAACAGAACAAACTTTGCACTACTTTACTCATCGACCGGGCAGGTTAGTGCCTAAGTAGCATCACATTACATGCTAAGCATGGAGCCCCAGCTCAGACTGGCCTGCATCCGTTTACATGCGCTTTTAAGCACTTGATTAACAAAGGGCTAAGGGCGGTCATTTCCAGTGGCCCGCCCAAAGCATCAATTCTCCAATCCAAAATAACATGCGAGATGGGGACCACCCCTTTGGGTTGGGCTTAGCCTCGAACCCAGAGTCTGTTAACAATACAAACTAAATAAACAACAAAAACGCCACCACTCTCTCTCAAGTGAGAGTATACACAGGCTCTCTCTTCGGAGCTAATTCACTAGCGCCTGTCTTTCCACATTCTTGGCGAGTACTGCCTGTCCGCCATGACAGGTGTCCGTCGCGGCCCTTCTGGGAAGCTGTGGGTGCCTTCCCGGCGATAGCCCACGACAAGGGGGGGGGGAGGGAAAGAATGTCGTCTTCGCGGTAGCGCATAGCGTCGGCTGTGGTACGGCGCGCTCTGGCCCGCTGACAGCTCCTTTGTCCTGGAATGTAACCGGAAATTGGGGAGGATAAAGCCTGTTTCCCCGGGGCGGCGGCGGGTCCGGTTTTTCTGGTCGTCACTCAAAGAGCATGGCTGGGTAATTGATGATGCCGCTGTCACGGGTCTCCGTCTACGCCGCGCCGTCGAACGTGGATCCTCGTAGCACACACGGAATGTCACACTCGCTCACCCTCCAGAAGAATGTTCTCCGAACATTTGAGTCCACGCAGCTCCCCTTGTCTTTCTGAATCGCCTCGCACAGTGCGTCCGACAAAACACTTTTCGCTGCACTCAACACCACTGCACAACACCATATGCCTCCGCTGTCAATACTGGCGTCTCCAGGGGCAGCACTGATCTTCTTTTACAGATAAACATGAAACTCAGCACCCAAGCCTCTCCTTTCTAGTCCAAACTGGACGAAATAAATTTACCACAGTTACAAAGGAGCTCCCACTTCTAGCACGATCACGGCACAGACAAAAATATAGATAACGAAAGGAAGTAGGGCAGGTTCTGCATGCGCTCCGCATGCTCTCCTGTGAAGGTGTTACTTAATGACAGAAAGGTTTAACTACCAACTCCGATAACTTAACACATAAGCACATAGCAATGTTATGAGCTGTGGCATTACACAATTCTAACCAGTTCAAAACTCCGCTCTGTTTACGCCATTAGTCCGACTTAGCTTTCCGATTTCGCAGCGGATATCGGCCTTCATGAGTCATACTAAGTAAGTCTGTGCCCCTTTGTCTGCTTTGGGACTCGCGAGGGCTCGTGGCAGGAGCCTCTCCTGGCGTTATCTGCGCGGCAACCTCGCGCGCTTGTTCTTCTAGCAATGCATGAAGTAAATCCGGTGGCATTCCGGCCGTCACCTCGGGCGCCTGCCGAACAAATGCAGGAGAGGGCGTTTCTTGCGAACTATCTGCGCGCTCCGCTTCACTTCTGTCCCCATCAAAATCCGCGCTTTCCCTTTCCTCATTTCGTGAATACTGAACCGGTGCCGACTTGAGGCGATTTGCGTGTATCCTTATCAAACGCCGGTTCACGTCTCGGACTCTGAAGTTTACCGGAGAAAGCTTCTCGACAACCTCGCACGGTCCTCTCCACTTCGTCTGGAACTTACGAGCTAGCCCAATCTGCCTTTGGCAGTTTTCAATGTACACGCTGTCCCCCACTGTAAACGGCGCGTCTCTAGCACTGCGATCGTGCACCTCCTTCCTGCGCTTCGCCGTTTTCTTTAAGGACTCCTTTGCGATGTCCCTCGCCACTTGCAAGCGCGATTCTAGCTCAACCTTATAGTCGTCCAGTGAAGCGTATGGGACACGACGGGGGCCCTCTGGCACTTCACTAGGCTGGTCCGGGTCTCGGCCATAGAGAAGAAAGAATGGCGATTCGCCCGTGCTCTCGTGTGCTGCGGAATTGTAGGCAAACATTGCATACGGGAGCCACAAATCCCAGTCCCGCTGGTCGCGCGAAACAAAATGCGACAGGAACCCGGCCACGGTTTGGTTCAGTCGCTCCACCGCGCCGTTGCAAGCCGGATGGTACGGTGTTGTCTGCTTCTTAGCGATCTTAAGCAGCTCGCAAACTCTCCTCATTAGCTGCGACACGAAGTTCGTTCCCCGATCTGTCAAGAGTTGCCTCGGGGGTCCATGTCGGAGCACGATCTGTTCGACAAATGCTCTTGCAACCGTGTCTGCCTTCTGATCTGGGAGTGCTACCGCTTCCGCGTATTTTGAAAGGTGATCGACAAATACTAAAATGTACTTGTTTCCGGAAGTGGTCGTGGGCAATGGGCCCATTATGTCCATACCTGTCCGCTCGAAGGGAGCCGAAACCTCAGGGAACGGCTGAATTGGAGCTGGTCTTCGTCCCTTGGGTGTTTTTCTTTCGAGACAGGAATGACACTTCGCACAGTAGTCTCTAACATCCCGTCGCATGCCACTCCAAAAGTACAAACGCTCCACACGCCTGCGTGTCTTCGCTACGCCAAAATGACCGGCGCATGGCGCATCGTGAAACGCGCGAAGAACCCTTTCTGTCCACGACCGAGGTATGACGACTCTCTCCCAAGCGGTTTTCTCTGGTCTCCCTTTCCTGGTTGGCCTCGTGCGCCGACACAGGGTGCCGTCTTTGCCAATGAAATAACCTAGCTGTTCGGGGTGAGACGGTGCGCCCTCTAAGCTTTCGATTATTCGCTTCAGGTCAGGATCTTTGCACTGCTCTGTGCGTAATTCGGCGGGGTCGACTACGGGGACAAACTCATCTATAGCTGCCACGGCAGCTGTGCGGCTGAGTGCATCAGCATTCAGATGTGTCTTTCCTGACTTGTGCTCAACTTCAAAGCAGTATTCCTGCAGGTGTAGATTCCATCTAGCGAGTCGCGAGCTAGGGTCCCTGACACTCATCACCCATTTCAGAGGATGGCAGTCTGTGACTAGCTTGAATTTGCGGCCGTAAAGGTAGCATCTGAAGTGCTTTACTGCCCAGACAACGGCGAGGCACTCCCTTTCCGTAGCTCCGTACTTTTGCTCTGTGGGGCTCAGCTGTCGGCTAGCAAAAGCAACGGGATATTCTTTGCCCTCGATAACCTGAGAGAGCACGGCACCAACTGCGAACTTTGACGCATCTGTGGCCATAACGAAGGGCAAATTAAAATCCGGGTGGCGCAACAGCGGTGCACTCATTAGCTTCCTTTTCAGGGCCCCAAAAGCATTCTCCGCGTTTTCGTCCCAGCGAAAGGCGACATTTTTGGCTGTTAAGGCGGTGAGCGGCTTAGCGAGCTTGGCGAACTCCTCTATGTGCCTTCGGTAGTAACCGATCAGGCCGAGAAACTGCCGGACCTGGCGGACGCTAGTCGGGGATGGAAAATCTGAGACACACCTTAGTTTCTCAGGGTCCGGTCGCACGCCGTCAGCTGAAACAACGTGCCCGAGGTATTTCACCTCGTTTTTGAGGAATTGGCACTTAGAGGGCTTCAGCTTGAGACCCGCTGCTCTTAGTCGCACCAAAACCTGCTCAATATCGCGCAAATGGTTATCAAAACTGTCACTGTATATGATAATGTCATCCATATACACGAAGCACAGCCTCCCCAGAAGACCTGCCAGGATAACATCAGCGGTTCTCTGCCAGACAGCAGGGCTGTTGGCCAGACCCATCGGCATTCTTTTCCATTCATAGTGCCCTGAGGGCGTGTTGAATGCCGTTTTCTCGGCATCTGCCGGATCCATTGCTATCTGCCAGAATCCCGCCGCCATGTCCACTACCGTGAAGTACCTGGCAGAGCCCAGCCGAGAAAGCGTCTCCTGTATATTGGGGATGGGGTATGGATCGATGCGAGTTACGGCATTTAGTTTGCGGTAGTCCACTACCAATCGATACGAGCCATCTGGCTTTTCCACCAATAGTGCTGGTGCTCCCCAGGGTGACTTTGAGTGTTCGACAATGCCGCGATCAATCAGGTCCTGCACCTGCCGCTCCATCTCCTCACGTTGGGAGTAAGGAATCCTGTACGCACGCTGGTAAACGGGCGATGAAGTGCCGGTTTCTATCCTGTGCTTTATAACGCCACAGCAGCCCAAATCCAGGTTGGACGCGGCGAATACCTCCGAGTAGTCGTTCAGCAAACCAGCCAGAGCCTCCCTCTCCCTGGATTTTACGTGAGAAAGATCGAACGACACCTTTGGAGCAGCCGAAGGACTAGCATGCTCTACAGTTGCGAGTACCGTATCGGTGGGCTCACGTTGCTCTATCGCAGAGGTGAAGAAAGCCAATGTTTTGTTCTTGGGAAGGCTCAGTGGCTGCTGGCTACAGTTAACCACCCGTAGGGGCACTCTGTGGGCGTCATTAACTGTCACGAGGCACGCGGCTGCCTTCAGGCCATTGCTGAGAGAGTCGACCGGCTCAAGCACTCCCACGGCGCCGCTCTCTACATCTGAAGGCACAAACGCGTACAAAATGTGCTCCGACCAAGGAAGGACGACCGCCTCCTCGACCAGCCGGACGGCAACCCGCGAATATACCTTCTCCAATGATCCCACTGTTTGACGGGTGTCAATATCGGTAATGCGAATCTCAGCCCCTCTCCTGTTCAAAAACGGAACTTTTGAGCCGCCCGCATTAACCTCTTCCTCAGAGAATGAGACTACTACCTTCCCTTTTCTCAAAAAATCCTGCCCTAATATACCTGACACTCCGTTTGGCAGAGACACCGTGTCCGGGCATACGTAGCAGGGGTGCTCCAATGCAATTCCGCCGAGAGAGAAGTGTAACCGGTAGAGTCCACTTATGCCAAGAGGATCCCCCGTTATGCCTACAAATTTGGTTGCCATACCACCAGACGCTTCCAACACCTCGCGATCCCCCTTCCTTCGAAGCGTGTTAAAACTGCTCTCCTTAAGCAATGTCACCTTTGACCCCGTATCTATCAACAATTCCATACAACAACCATTTAACTTGCAACGCACAACAGGGCATGCCTCGTCGGCCACACAAACTACCACCACCTCATCATCTACTGCTCCCTCCCCACGCTCCTCAGGCTGGGGAGGACTAACTAGTTTTTTGACTCGGTATCTGGAGCCCCGCTGTAGGCTTGCTTAGGGCGTGTCTCGCCTGCTTCTCTTTGTGGCTCCCCACGGCGCACGTTTTGGCAGAACCTGGCGATGTGTCCGCGACCCTGGCAAGCGAAGCATACGATTTCTTCAAAATCTCGCATACCGCGCCTGTAGCTTTGTGGCGGTCTCCGGTTTCCAGCGAATGGGCGCTGTTGAGCGCGCGCTTCAACCTGGCATTCTACCTGCTGAGATAGCAGCTGTTCTAAGCGATCTAACCGCTCTGTCAAGAGAGCAACCTCAGGGTTGAGCACCGCTCTCTCTATGACGCGTACTCTCGCTGCGGCTGTCGTTAACGCCTCATTTTGTTCCTCATCCAATGCGGCCTCCACGGCTTGGTCGAAATTGCTCGGCTTGCGCGAGAGCACGAACCGGCGCACGGGGTCTTGCAGACCAGCCACGAACAAAGCGGTCATTTCCTCTTTAAGTAGATCCTCCGCGTATTTCTTCCTTAGCTGGTCTCCTTCCTCCTCCCTGCTTAACGTATCGCGCGCTAAGCGCTGAAGCCGCGACGCAAACGTTCGCACGTCCTCCCCTACCATCTGTCCGGCGTCACGGAACCTCTGTACTCGCAAGTGACGTGGTTCAGTGTCAAAATGCTCAAACGCGAGCTTCTTAAATTCCGCAAATGATTTTGTAGATTTTACTTTTTCGTCTCGCCATGCAAAATCATGAGCAGCTCCTGCCATCTTACACCTCGCCATTCCCAGCATTTGAGCATCGGACCATCCCCCCATTTTCCCAATCTCTTCTAGCATGGAAAAGAAATCGCAGATTGGAACCCCTGTCTTATCTCCCGTAAACGTCGGAATGACGCTTCCTAATGCCAGCATGCTTGCTCCGAGCGACGGCTGTGGAGTGGGAGCTCCCTCAGATAAAGACATTTTTTTTTTCAAGCCTTCCGGTGCATCAAGCCTCTCAAATGGGGGTAAAAGTCCCACAATCAGTCCCGTGATTCCCTTTTGATTACAATTTTGAAGTCATGAATGTCGCAGCATTCAGAGGACATTTGCTTTTGAGACCCCACTTCTGACACCAGTGTGATGACCCCCATAATGCGCAGGTCCACACGGGACGGAGAGGCAAAGAGACACCGTATGGCTCAGTTTAAACAAACAGGTATATTCAATAATTACACATGATTAAGATTATACATCAGAGGCTGGGGCGTCCGAGCTTACGTGCCGACGACTTCATGGGGGCGATGGAGTGGCTCCGGAGTTGGGCTCGAGCGGTTGCTGGCAGAAGCTGCACGCCGTCGGGCTTCGGCACTGAAGGCCCTCTTGGCGAACGATGTCGTCCTCAACGTGTATGCAGTAGAATTTCAATAGTCGTCCGTTTCTTCGAGGATGGTTCACAAACCCTTCCTCTAGTGTCGTTCGGCTTGGAAGATGAACAGAGGCGAGCTTGTAGATGATGACAGCAGAGCATAAATTTACAACAGAACAAACTTTGCACTACTCTACTCATCGACCGGGCAGGTTAGTGCCTAAGTAGCATCACATTACATGCTAAGCATGGAGCCCCAGCTCAGACTGGCCTGCATCCGTTTACATGCGCTTTTAAGCACTTGATTAACAAAGGACTAAGGGCGGTCATTTCCAGTGGCCCGCCCAAAGCATCAATTCTCCAATCCAAAATAACATGCGAGATGGGGACCACCCCTTTGGGTTGGGCTTAGCCTCGAACCCAGAGTCTGTTAACAATACAAACTAAATAAACAACAAAAACGCCACCACTCTCTCTCAAGTGAGAGTATACACAGGCTCTCTCTTCGGAGCTAATTCACTAGCGCCTGTCTTTCCACATTCTTGGCGAGTACTGCCTGTCCGCCATGACAGGTGTCCGTCGCGGCCCTTCTGGGAAGCTGTGGGTGCCTTCCCGGCGATAGCCCACGACAAAGGGGGGGGGGGGGGGAGGGAAAGAATGTCGTCTTCGCGGTAGCGCATAGCGTCGGCTGTGGTACGGCGCGCTCTGGCCCGCTGACAGCTCCTTTGTCCTGGAATGTAACCGGAAATTGGGGAGGATAAAGCCTGTTTCCCCGGGGCGGCGGCGGGTCCGGTTTTTCTGGTCGTCACTCAAAGAGCATGGCTGGGTAATTGATGATGCCGCTGTCACGGGTCTCCGTCTACGCCGCGCCGTCGAACGTGGATCCTCGTAGCACACACGGAATGTCACACGTGTCACGGTGCACCTTTTGCAGCTGGACACAAAGCCTCCACGTTCGCCACATCTCTCCACGCTCAATAGCCCAGTATTCCTTTCTGATGAGCCGGCCTTTTTATTTCAAGCCGCTGTAGCAGCCACCAAGCCTGGACAAGATTCACCCTCCCCATTCTAAACACCCTTCCCACCTTTTCCCCCTCACTGGGCCTTTTTCCTCGGAGGCAAGGCGATACTCCACGCCATTGACGAATGCTTTACCCACACGACGACAACTCCTCTAGTTGAAACGTTGGCAAGCACTCTGAGGCTTTCCCCTCCCTTGATGGAAGCCAAAAGTCACCGAAAACAAGGAGCGTGTTTTTTTTACATTGTGGTGTTCAGTAATAGGAGATTCATAGGGTAATTATTTAAAGATAATTGTTTCGAAGCAGAAGGCCTTCTTCACTTTGTGAGTGCAAAGACACCATCTGCACACCCTCTCTCCACCATGTAAACATAAATGTTGCCGCATTACGTTCCATCTTCGCGTTGTTGTCGATCTACTCAGCGACCTCACAGTTGCAGGTTAGCAGTGGACGTGGTTCCTCTAGGACTGCAGTCGACCACGTGGCCCTGCCTGCCGTGCCCGAGGGGTTAACCATCACGCAGGGACCTTCGGCTGCCCAGGGATCCAGGGAGAACCTGCGTGTGAGAGACGTACCTGATGAAGACGATTAGAGCGAAGCCGGCGAGAAGAGGAGAACGGCGTCCGGCGGCCTGCCGTGTTGCCCCTAAGAGCGGCATTTACTTGACATCTGTTCCGCGCCGTGTTCCCTGATCCATATAAAACCTGTCCACTTAACACTATATGAAAATGTTTCTTTCATGCTGTTTGGTATCAGCAGTGAAGTGGTGTAACATGTAAATTTAGTGCTCCCGTCACATATGTACAAAGAGCTACAATAACTCCCTCGCGGTTTTATTAACCTGTGTCTCTTAACCGTACTAGCCTTCCCCATGAGCCGGAATGCGATCGACCGAACAAACAGCTATGTCTTCGTGACCTCAATCACAGTCTGTTTACCGGGTACCTATAGTTGATTACCACGTAGTTATCTATATTTGCCAATGTATGAGAAAATGCGAAACACAAATTTTGTTCCTTCCCCCTTTAAAGGTGCAGTTGTGGAGTTTTGGGGGCCCGCTCAAGCCGATTTAATATAGCCTTTTCCTTGCCTCCTATTGGAAATGAATAGTATTTATGTACAACATTTTCGAGTTAAAAACAATGAAGAATATCTACTTTAGCTGATTTTTCTTTCATTTCTACTGCACACGTGTATGCGCTCTCATTATAGCCTGATATGTGCGGAGATAGGTGCTATTATGTCTAAATTACTGCAATCTTTTTCTTCGTGCAGTTAAGTGCAATGCGCCCATGCTTTTGAATAAAGCTATCCTTGTTGCATACGCTGCACTGAAGTTCAACAAGGCGGCTTGATTGTACTTCTGAGTTCACTCATACTTTTGCATTGACTAGAACGAAGTGTGCCCACTTTGTCGATGAGCTAGCCGTCCATGCTTCGCAATCATGCAGCTCGCGCATCCATCGGCTGACATGTATAACCGGTGGCTGTAGGATCCTTAACAATGCAACGTTCGCTGCATTGTGTGCAGGGAGCCGCCGCCAAGTCTGAGCTGATCCAGTTGTGCTTTTTTTCCCTCTTCCACAAACTGAAAGAAAACACTACAGTCACCTCGCAGACGAAAACTCCTTTCAGTGATCGACAGCGTGCGTTTGCGTGACGCACTCTGCAGCTGGAAGACGTCAAGCTGAACGAAACAATTCCCAGCACGGTTTGAAGGGCGTGTTTGTAGTACTCATCTGCCAAAAGCCCCTATTGGGGTTGGGAGAGTAAAGTCGTGGGTGCTCTAAACGCGCATTCAAGAGTGGCGTTGCGTGGCACGGAGAGTCGAAGCCCACGGCAGCAGCAAGACGGCGCGGCACAAACTTCAGTTTCGGTTTCGGTTATTTTTTTTTAGCTAGCACGGCTTGTTCATGCACTGCCAAAGGCTGACATCCGGGACATGCTGCCCAACTTCAGGTGGCTTCACTTTCGGGCGCCCGATGCGGCATCCCAGTGGTTCTGCCGCCTCTAAAAAGGCACCTAGGCAAGGATAACGTGCGCAGCGCTCCAAGCGGAAATTACCTTTTTTTTTTACCTAGATTTTGATACACAGGCGGAATAGGCGTTTGACACCCTCTCTTCTAGTTCACTTTACCCGCACACCACACTCGACACGATTACCGACGACCACACGACGACCACACGAGACCCTCTAAAGAACGCAACGGCTGCCACGCCGCTGCTAACACAAGAAGGCAAAAACAACATTCGATCATGCCGCTGCCGCCGCTGCTGAAGCGGCGCTGTAAGCGGTTTTGAGATTAATTAATTTTCTACAAGAAATATATCGTAAGAATAAAGTTGAAATACATGAGAAGGAATTAAGGGTACATCAACTGTCCAGGTACAAAAAAAACTAAGGCAAGGTTGTTCTCTATCACCGCTGCTGTTCATGCTTTATATGATAAGTATTGTTAAGTATGGAGAGAAGGCTACAAGGAAGCAACCTAGGTTATGATCTGTGCCGGTTTCGAACCCGACCGCGGCGGCTGCGTTTTTATGGAGGAAAAACGCTAAGGCGCCCGTGTGCTGTGCGATGTCAGTGCACGTTAAAGATCCCCAGGTGGTCAAAATTATTCCGGAGCCCTCCACTACGGCACCTCTTCTTCCTTTCTTCTTTCACTCCCTCCTTTATCCCTTCCCTTACGGCGCGGTACAGGTGTCCAACGCTATATGAGACAGATACTGCACCATTTCCTTCCCCCCAAAACCAATTATTATTATTAGGTTATGATCTGTCATACACATTAGGCGGAAAGGTTGTTGAGCATCGACTACCGGGTTTAATGTATGCGGACGATATTGTACTGTTAGCAAATAACCAGGAAGATTTGCAAACTTTGGTGAACTTCTGTGGAGACGAAGGAGACAGTCTAGGTTTCAGTTTTAGCGCAACTAGGTCAGGTGTGATGGTTTTCAACGGCACAACTGATCAGGAGCTTACAATACAGGGCCATGAAATACCCAGAGTGGCCGAATACAAATATCTCGGGGTATGGGCAAACAAAGGGCATATGTACACGGAAAAACACGAACAGTCTCTCATAGCAAAAGGGCGAAGAGATGCCGGGATAATGAAACATAGGGCCTTGTGGGGGTACAACAGGTATGAAGTCCTCAGAGGTATTTGGAAAAGAATAATGGTGCCGGGGCTTACTTTCGGGAATGCGGTTCTATGCTTAAGAGCTGAAGTTCAGTTGCGATTAGAAGTAAATCAGAGAACTGTTGGAAGATTAGCACTAGGTGCCCACGGGAAAACCACAAACGAGGCAGTACAGGGTGATATGGACTTGGCAACGTTCGAAGCACGGGAAGCTCAGAGTAAAGTACTATACGAAGAACGCCTGGGGAAATTGGACGATAACAGTTGGGCAGGTAATGTATTTAAATACCTGTACAGAAAGAGCGATGACACACAGTGGCGGAAACGAACTAGAAAGCTGACCAGTAAGTTTGCCAGGGATGAGGAAGGAGAAAGAAAGAGCATTAAACGGCAGGTTAAAAACATCGAAGGTAAAAATTTGACAGATTCAATGGAAAAGAAGCATAGTGTAGAACTATATCGATGCTAGAAAAGGCAGATCAGGAAGGAAACGTTTTATGATAACTCAAGGGGCAGTGCCCTCCTCTTTGAAGTATAGGTCAGGGAGTCTTAGAACGTTCAGCTACAAAAAGAAATTTAACGAAGAAGATGACACATGTGCTGTGTGTGGTAAATCTGTAGAAACAACAGAACACCTCATTCTAAATTGTGATGGTATCCATCCAGTTGTCGATGCATGCACAGTCACTCTTCCTGAGGCCTTAGGGTTTAGAGATAAAAATAGTCATGTAAATAAATCTGCGGTGGAAATTAGCAAAAAGAGATTGGAGGATTGGTGGCACAAAAGCAGAGCCGTGACATAAGTTTTAAAGAGAAGGAAAACGTATTTTAAAGAAAATGGCGAATTTTATTAACAACTTACAGCAGAGTTAAACAAAAATAAAGGAAAAAAAACTGAGCACGGTGGCAACTACCACTGCCCAGTTTCAAAGGGGACGCTCCTACCTTCCATCCATCCATCCATCGCCCTTCGGCATCTTCCCGTGGCAGCCACCTTCCGTTTGTCCTTCCTTTTGCTTAAACGTAAAGATAGTAAAGCATAAGACGGTAAAGCATAGTGGTCTGGTTTCTCTACATCTCCTTTTCTATCCTTGTCTGCTACAAAGTGGACTAGCAACTCACCCCAATATACACCCTCTGGCACTGTATGTATGTAGGTAGACTATTGTGTACATAGAAAGTAAACTCGTAGCTTTTTCCGATAGTGGGCTACATCTAAGTTTATATCCTTCATCCCGCAAACAAGGTTGTTTTTTATGCTGTGCAGTCAACGTACGTAGCCGATGACATTTTGCGATGACATTTTGCGGTGTAGCTCATCGTTCACCATATTTGTGTGCACATATTTAGCTACCAGTTGCTATACTTCATCCCGCAAACAAGGTTGTTTTTTATGCTGTGCAGTCAACGTACGTAGCCGATGACATTTTGCGATGACATTTTGCGGTGTAGCTCATCGTTCACCATATTTGTGTGCACATATTTAGCTACCAGTTGCAGCATTATTTTCATCACAATTTCAAGTATAAAGTGCACATTCATAATAGAAATTATTTCTACAATCCTTTGGGTGTTTAGCTGTGGGTGTGATAAGTCCCAGCATTTGAAAATCAAAATTGGATTTGAGGAAAGGAAATGACTCATTAATTGTCTCACTTATCTTGTCGGACACCACATAAGAGAAGGGATAAAGAAGGCAGTGGAAGAAGAAAAGAAGAGAGAGGTGCTGTTGTGGAGGGCTCGGACCACCTGGGCATCTTTAATCCACCAATATCACACAGCACACGGCGCCTTTTGTGTTTCGCCTCTGTTGAAACATGGCCGCCGCGGTAGGGTTCCAACCCTGGGATTTTCTGTACCACCTGCGAGTACACTAACACGTGCTGCTGGTGATTCTCATAATGGGACAAGCAATGCTTTTGTATTAAAAAAAATACTGAAATATACATGTCGCCACAACCAGCGGCTTTTGCAAGCAGTCTGCAGTGCATCAAGACAGTTCTTTTCATGTGATCCCCGAGGCTACGCCGCCATTAACCTATAAACAGTCATTGTGGAGTTTTTCTTGATTTTCATGTCACGAGTATTGAATTCAGGAGCAGGACAAATTTTTATAATGCAATTTTCTTTGCAATAAATGCATTTTTTTTGCTGCTGAATAGACATCATCATAGGCAGAAAGAGCCACATAACAATTTTTATTGCGAACAATACAGTGTAACTTTGAGCTAACACTCCCCCGATAGAGTAAAAACAATGATGCTAGTTGAGCCTCTATGACCTGCAAACATGTCGAACAAGATTAGAGCTGCCATCAAGAAATGCTGCGCTGTTTTTCTCCACAAATTTTTCAGACAGCCCTTTAGACGGATGCAACCAGAACTTGGGGAATAATTTTTAAGTGCCCAGTTCTGGTTGCCGCATGTTTATTTGTTAACAACCCTAACTTAAGTAAACATCCGTTGATGTGGAGAATGAAAAGTAAACAAATTCCACCAAACAAACCAACAAAACCTCTGTACAATGTTGTGTCAATAGGCAGGGAATGCAACCACACAGAGTAGTATAGTTGCAGGCATTGCGCTGAGCAAAACACTAGTGATGCCAAAAATTAGTTTCGAGGGGGAAACTAGAACTGCCTGTCAACATAAAAGCTCAGTTTAGGGAGAGGAGCAGCTTAGCTATTCACAGAAATGGGAAACAAACGAGTACCAATGCTTTTGAGTTTTAATGCACAGAATAATAAAAGGAATAAGTACTGCAAACAGCCAACATGTTGAGACCACTTTTTGACACCAGGTGTAACAAAATATTCATACGAAGGAACCAAGAACACACAAGAAATAAAATATAATTTGAAAATACACTGAAGGACCTCTTGCCTCATTGGAGTGAATGTTTCTAAAAGCACATCAGCTGAACAGCTTATAATGAATCAGAGCAATTAGAACAACACTGACATCAATGGTGACAAACCCAACAGCCTTCTTGTCATTAACACCCAATGAAAATGTGACAAGGCTAGCTTCAGTAATACATACACCTTACAAAGAAGCTAACTCGAAGCACAATTCCAGCACGACTGCTATTCTGACCAAAAAGGCTGAAATATTCCACCAAATTTGTCATTTGCATGCAGCACCGAAAGTGATCTGAGAAGTGGTACTGGTGCAGTTAAACTCTTTTAACGTTTATGATTAAAGAAAGTAGTTCTTAAAGAATAAAAACAAAAGCAAGCCATGCAATCTTTTGTTCTCTTCTCTCATACATTCTGCTAGTACCACTGGTACACCACACTGAAAAAACATCACAGCAGCATATTATCTTTTGATGTTATGCAAATAGAGCTGCTGCAATAGGAATCCGTAAAGTGATAAAACATTTAAGTAACACAAGTGTGCTTAGGGCAATAAATCTCAATAAACAATAAGGCCAGATTTTCTTCTTCTGATCTTCATCAGAAAGCTGAGAACACGAGGTAAAAATCCTGGACATATTATCACTGAAAACCTCTCTTTAATGAGAAGTGATGTCATCCCTATGTGTCACAATTTCCTCTAGTCCACATAAGTCTGGAAGCATAGTAGGCTAGCGGTTCCGAAAGAAGATACGAGCCCAGTGACAGTGTAGTGTCAACATTAAAGAATGCTTGCAAATTAAACTAACTACGGACATACGGTTTCATTTGCTTTATGGAGCTTAACGACCCAAAGCGACGCCAAAGTGAAGAGCTCTGGTAATTTCGACCACCTAGGGTGGTCGACATCGCACAGTACACATGCCTTCAACATTTCGCCTCCACTGAAATACGGCCGTCGCAGCCAGGATCGAACTTGTGCTTTTCGAGACAACAGTCGAGCGCCATTTTAGGATAGAACACTTGTCACAAGACACCTAGCTAGCACGCAATTATCTGGTTGCCAGCAAGATTGCTACCAAAACTTCCTCCAAAGGGCACCATGGGACACTATTATTCCTTTAGTGTCGTGTCTTTTTGTGGTGTTTCAAATTCCACTTAACTGAGAACGCCTTTGAGCACAAATCACACTGGAATTGTTTTTCACCCTTGTGGGAGTGCACATGTGCCACAAGGGTTGCCTTTCGTGCAAATGCCATGGGGCACAGCTGGCATTGGAATGGCTTCTCACCAGTGTGGATGCGGAAATGATCTACCAGGTGGCTCTTTTGTACAAATGCATTGCCACAGTGGTCACAACGGTATGGACGATCACCCGTATGGGTGCGCAGGTGATTGTCCAAATTGTTCTTTACTGAAAATTTTCTGTCACAGTGGTCACAATGATATGGACGATCACCCGTATGCGTGCGCAGGTGTCTGTCCAAATTGCTCTTCACAGCAAATGTGCTGCCACAGTGGTCACAACAGTATGGACGATCACCGGTATGGGTGCGCAGGTGTCTGACCAGGCCGTTCTTATAAGCGAATGTGCTATCACAGTCACTGCAATGATACGGGCGGTAGCCTGCGTGGGTGCGAACGTGCGCAGCCAGGACTGATATCTTCTTGAAAATGTTGCCGCAGTGGGTGCACTGGTGAATCTGCTTTCATGTGGGCTTGTCCCGGTGAGTACTCGTGCTTGTACTAATGGATGGCACGCTGTGGTTGACTGGGCACTTTTGATCAGGTGAATTTTGTCCGAGAAACACGCCAGCCTTGCAGTCTGTGGTGGCCATTCCTGCATTACAAAACCAGACCACTTTTATTAAAACGTGGGGCCCAATACGCCACAGCTCACATACTGCTAGGGCTATCAGATTGTGACTGTAGACAAGAGTGCTATGCAATAGCTGCGTTACTTGAGTAGAGTTAAATTTCATATGTAGAGCTTAATCCCTTCAGTCAAGAACAACAGTCCACTAGAAGTAAATTTTTAGTTTTTAGATTTCTATAAGGAACATATCCAACAGCTCAGAAAAAATTCCCACCCTTCCAGTTACCCAATTATTAGGGGTGTGTGAATGCTTAAATTTCAAATGTGAATATTAAGAAAAAAATACCTTCCAATATCGAATCGAATGTACGTTTTGTATAAAAACAATTTAAAAATATAAACATGCAAACATAACTCCATGTTCTTTATCAAAATAGTATCTGGTCTTTGCAACCAAAATATACAAAACTATACTGACTCTACCATACTAAAAAAATCATGATGTCCATAGAAATGTAGATTTCTTGATTGGACAGCATTAACAGCATGCAATAGGTGATGTAGACACGCAGAATAAGTAACAATACGAAACCATGAATTCATATGATGCAACATTTAAAGCTAACAGGAAGAATAGTAAAACCTCATTAAATCGGACTTCAAGGGGCCGGAAGATATTCCCTAATTATTCAAAGGTTAAGCTATAAATAGCCCCCTGCCTCATTTCTTCTCAAAGCTGGTTCATAGTTCATACCACAGTCATGGATTGCATAACAAACACATACATCATGAGCAATGGACATAAACAAGGTTTCCATTTTTGGTCAGAAAATTATAAAGAATTACATGTAAATATAATAATATTATACTTCATTCAGCAAAAAGTCACCTTCTGTTACCGCAAACCTAAAAATAGAATAGACGTCATGGTGCGAGTTAAGCCTATGTAGCAACAGATACTGTTCAGCCAGCCTGTGTGAGCTGTGTTATACACATGAAAATTAATGCCAAGCTCCAATGCCCAGCCACAGCAAGCCACACTACACTGTGTACTTTGAATTAGCAACTGCAGTGAAATGCACATTAAATGTGGCTTTCATTTCAGAGCAGTTTAAATATAACGGATTAAAATGCCACCCTGAATGTCTCGCTGAACAGTAATAAAAGCTGTTGCTGCAGCTTTGGCAGACATGCTTCATCATAAGGTCCCAAACGTGACTAAAGCAAAAACAAAAAAACAACAAATAAAATAACCAAAATAATAAGAAATGCACTCGCATGGCACTGTAACAACAAAGACAAGTAAGGCTAGACATTTCTTAAAGTCCATTTAGCACCAGAAGGGAGATTAAGCATGGCCACCAATGGCACATTCATCCAATGGCTACTTATTGCAGAGAATGTATTTTTGTTTACAACACCTTGCTCCATGAAAATTTTGAAATAGTGGGGGAAACAAAATATTCTGCTTGCACTGTGCTCTACCAAATGATAACAAGGTGTCCTGTATACTCATACCCTTCTTTATGATTATACCATGTTGCCCCATCATATCTTCAATAATAACCCTCATCGATGCTTAAAGTATCTGTGGTTTTCATGGATGGGGCATTATGCACACCATTTCATCCATGGACGACAGGCACTAAGGTCTATAAACAAGTTAATTCACAGGCTATGAACATCAGGCCAAAGCATCTGTGAAGGCGAGGATTTATATTCAAGGCTTCTTCCTGTGGTAGCATCTATTCCTTTGGCTTGTCAATATTAGCCTGTGAAAATAACAGAGAAAAGCAGTGTAAGTGAATAAAAACTGCACTGCCATAAACAGCGATGCTTAAATTCTTTCTTTATAAATGACTGCATGTTGGACAACACACAAAAAGTACCCGGAACCATCCATCAGTTACAGAGAAAAAAGGATATGAAAGAATGTGGACAAGAAAGAAATACCAGCAGACATCGTGCTTATGATACAACTGCTTAGCTTATACTATGGCTGGAAGTCAACGCCTAGTGCAGCCCTAGACTGCAGCTCACTTATGGAGGTCAGTGGCTGTAGCTCTGGACTTGGGAGATGGGAAGCAGTGGGGCTTGGCTTATGCCAAAACATGGTGAGAGCTTCGGATAATTTCGATCACATGAGGTTCTTTAATGCGCTCTGACACTGCATACCGTATGGGTGTGCTTGCATCTAAATTCCATCGAAATGTAGTGACCGTTGCCAGGATTTCATTCGAAAACATTGCACTCAGCAGCCAAACAAAAAAGCCATTGAGCCAGTACAGCAGTTCGCATGAATATCCAAGCTTGACATGTTGCCAGGTTGCTGCTGCTATTTTTTCACTTGTGAGGAAAGCGTTTCTGGCCTTGCAATGAAATAGGTACCGGATGTTGCATACACATTTCTAGATTTGCATGCACTGGAATGTTTGGCTCAGGTGTGTTCATGAAAGTCCACAGTTGTGCATAACATTGAAGTAATTGCAATCAAACTCCTCTCGAGCACGGCAGCTGGCTACAGACATTTTTTGTAGCTCTTGGCTGCATCAAGCTACATGTTGATCGAAGTTATGGCTAAACATGGTTGACAGGGCACTGAAAAAACCCGTTTCATTACATCTGCAGAAAATTGCATTGTGTTGCATTTCAGGGGGTCTTATGTCTCCTAATTTCCTAGTGGCTGTTTCACCAAATGGAAGTTGTTTCATTTGCTTGTTTTGGAATCTGTTTCACATTGTGGAATTCCTTGAAAGCAGTCTCTAAAGCAAGGCCTGGTAGCATTCCAAGCACATTCTGAGTGCCTCCGATGCTCTATAGAAATATCTGTATATTTATGCAATGTTTTGGGTCTAGTAGTAAGCATATCTGCTTCCTCTAGTGCTGCATACAGCTCTGGGCAGACAAAGGAGTTGACAGGTACCGTTTACGTGATCTGTGTTTTGTACTTGTCATTACAGTGTGTGAAAGGCCCAACAATAGGAATTTTTGCGGCGCGATAATTTTCAAGAGATGTGAGTAGCGCTTTCCGCTCTACCTGGTCCTGTGGAAGCAATGCACTGGTGTTAACGTGACCAGCAATGATGACCAAACAGGGAATTGTCATGTGCATGTAACAGTACTATCCTCTCTCGCGCAAGTATCGCTAATGTCTCCCCTCAGTTTCCACCAATTGGCCCAACATGTGAAACGAAAAGTCTTCCAGACACAAGTACAAGGCTGATGTGACATGCAAGTTTAATACACTTGGCATACCACGCCATCTCTAATCAGGTACGTACTTGTGCAAAGAAAGTAGGTCAGAGTGAAACTCGTCCAAACAATAGTATTAATACCATACCAATAACAGAGAAAAATGACTAGATATTTTCTTTCGGTGTAAAAAAATCTGTGTGAACAGCAGATCTGACATCAAAGGACAACACATAGTTAAGGTGATGACAAGAAGGATATAAAGTGAATCATTTGAAAAGTTTCCGAAAAAAACTGAATATACCCAGTATGTCAGGCAAGCATTGCCAGATATTTTTTTTCAGGGGATAAATTTCTGCACAGTAATAATCTGCCACTGAAGGAGTAGAAATTCCCCAAGTATTTAGAAATTTCTGAAACAAAATTCAAACTTTGTGAAGCAGAAATGGGAGACGCTTAAACATACAAAAATGGTAAAGTATAAAGCGCCTCAGTAGTGATCGGGTATCTCTCTGTATCCTCTTTCTTATCCATCTGCTGCAGAGTACAATAGCAACTCACCCCAAAACACACCTTAACCCTTCGGCATATTATGTAACAGCACATAAAGCAAACTCGCAGCTTTTTCCGAGAGTGGTCTGCATCTAGTAGCCTTTCTTTGTTTTGAGGTGAACTTCACATCTTTCATAATGCAAATACGCTAGATTTTTTTTTTATGCCATACAGTGAATGCAGTGAATATTTTGTGAAACAGTGAGCGGTGTAGCATATCGTCCGCCATTGTTGTGCAAAAATATTTTGCCACCATTTTTAGCATAACTTTTTGCCTCAATTTCAAATGTAATGCACACCTTCGAAAAAGAAATTATTTTCATGGACCCTCGCGAGTTTACCTTCTAAGTCAAAGCATATTTATGTCGCTATTTTAGTCAATTACGACACTTTGTACAAAATTTCGCACCTTCATGCTATAATATGTTTGATTTTTGTGGTGGAAAACTGACAGGCTGTCTTCATAAAAACCTGAATATATTATTTAGGTTGAAAAATATTCCATTTCAATGAAACAAGAAATGGTGCATTCCATACATAACCAGTTTTGTTGCAAACATTACAGTGTAACTGTGAGCTAACACTGCCCAACAAATTGAAAACATCGATGCCAGTTAAACATTTATCGTGTGCATACAAATTGAGCTACACTCTAGTCATACCACATTGCATTTGTCCACAAATTTTTCACACAGCAGTAATGCAACCAGATCATGGGGAATAATTTTTAATTGTGCGGTTCTGGTTGCTGCTCATATAAATGTTAATTACCCTAACTTACGTAAACGACTACTGATATACAGAATGAACACTTGCCATATTTCTCCAAACCAACAAACAAAACATCTGCCCACTGTTGTGACACTAGTGAGGGAATGCAACTACACACAGTAGTACTCTTGAAGGCACAGCGCTGAGCAGTGCAACAAGCGATGCCAGAAATCATTTTCTGGGGGTGGGGGTGCTAAAAGTCACACAAATGGCAAACGAAAGAGTGCCAGTGCCGTGGAGTTTTAAAGTACAGGAGACAAATAAAAGGCATTAGTACTACAACAAACAGTCAGTATGTCAAGACCTGTTTTTGGCAGCAGGTTTAACAAAATACTCATGGGAAGCAACCAACAACACACAGGAAGAAATAAAATGGAATCTGAAAACACACTGAAAGATTTCTTGCCACAGTGCAGTGAATGTTTCTGAAAGCACATCAGCTGAACAGCTTATAATGAATCGCAGCAATTACAACACTGACATCAGTGGTGACAGACCCAATAGCCTTCTTGTCATTAACACCCATTGAAAATATGACAAGGCTAGCTTCAGTAACATGTGCAGCTTACAAAGAAGCTAACTCAAACCACAATTTCAGCACAAGTGCTATTCTGACAAAATGGCTGAATATAGTGAGGACACAATATTCCACAAAATATGCCATTTGCATGCAACACAGGAACAGTGATCTGTCAAGTGACACCAGTTCTTCAAATTTTTTGTTCAAAAAACGTAATTCTTAAAGCCTAAATACAAAAGCAAGCCACGTAATCTTGAGGCTCAACTTTTGTTCTCCCCCCACATACGTTTTGCTAGCACTATTACAATGCCAAATTGAAAACACAACACATCCGTAGTTTTCAATTTTGACAGTAAGCAAACAAAGCTGTAGTGATCTACGGACGCACACCAAAACCATTTTTAAAAATTTCGGGGCAATCAATTGGACTGATGTGGAGGGCATGTGATAGCCTTTGCTTTTCATTCTCCAATGTATTCCATTAATAATAATAATAATTGGTTTTTCGAAGAAAGGAAATGGCACAGTATCTGTATCATATATCCTAGAACACCTGAACTGCGCCCTAAGGGAAGGGATAACAGAGGGAGTGAAAGAAGAAAGGAAGAAAAATGTGCCGTAGTGGAGGGCTCTGGAATAATTTCGACCAGCTGGGGATCTTTAACGTGCACTGACATCGCACAGCACACAGGCGCCTTAGCGCTTTGCCGCCATAAAAACGCAGCCGCCGCGGTCGGGTTCGGGTTAGAAGTAACCAAGCGAAGGTTATCTGATTGGTGGCTAAAAGCAAGAAAGGAGTAAAATTTCACAAGACATGGCTAGGTGGCTTGAGCCACCGCCCAATGTAAAGGGTTCAGCCGTATCCATTCATCCATCAATCCATGCTGATGATTAAAAGATGTGTTCTCATTCTGTGATAGTTTGAAGCAGGTGGTCACCCATCATGCTCTCAGCTCGTGTGATGTGACCAGCCCACCTGCAGAAATTTGCTAAACATCCAAGAAAATCGGTGCCCGCGTGATAACGGTTGACCCGATGAATGGCAGAAACAAATGCCGTTGTACAGTTTACCTGACACCTTAAACTTAATGTCTGGATAATTTGCCCAGATAATTTGGCTCTGCCATGAATGGATTAAAGAAAGTCAGCACAATATTCGACTGCTGCTAACTAAATATTTCAAAACTTTCGAAAATAAAAAACTCAGATACTAAATTCCCGAACTGAGTACGAGCCGAATAACAAACATGTTCAATTCGATATAGAAATTTCGAATATTTACACTCGCACCTTTATTTTCAATATCGACATCTTCTCATAAGTCTGCATCTGACGCAACTTCAAGGCCTCAAACCGTTCCGACTCATTGCTGTCACTAGAGTACCACTTTAGAAATAAGGTATCAAAACAAGCAAATGAAAGCACGCATGAAGTACTCTTGCCAGAGCTATTATTAATATTGATATAGAAGATGGTTTATGGTATAGGGGAGTTTAATGTCCCAAAGCAACTCAGGCTATCAGAGACGCTCTAGTGAAGGGCTTCGGAACTATCGACCACCTGGGGTTCTTTAACGTGCACTGACATCACATAGTACACGCATTAATAAACAAGAGGCATACACCAAACACTTTTTTGTTAATTTTATATAGAACTGGCTTGAGACGGTTCTCAAAGCCTGCTGCAAAGGGTTCCATATATATAGGTAGCAGCCATTTTCAGCAAAAAAATTCACAGCAGTAGTAAAAACACATTAATTTAATGTGCACACATGAATGAACTGTGACTGAAGGGATTAAAAAGAGCATAGATATAAAATGAAATTTCCTTCTTTGAATTCTGCATACAGTTCGCATTTCAGCTGGCAAAAAGCGCATGTTACCGGCAGACCGTAAGAGTGCAAAACCCTCCTATCTTAAAGCTGGTTCATACCTCGTCACATACCAAACTAACATACACTTAGTAATAGACATAAACATAGTTTCCATGTTCAGACACAAAATTTAAAAAAAAACACTTAAAGATAAGGAAGATTTTTAAAAATTAGTTAAAGATGAGAAAGCTACAGTTCATTCTGCAAACAGACACGTGCTGTTAACACAAACAGAAACTGGAATTGACGTCAAGGTTTGAGTTAAACTCATGTAGCAACAGATACTGTTTAGCCAGCTAGTGTCAGCAGTGTCATACACATAAAAAATACCATCAGACTTCTATGTGCACTTCGAATAAGCAACCAATTATGGCTTTTGCTCAAGAGCAGGTAAAACAAAATAGGTTAAAGTTCAACACCGAAAATCTGCTTGAACAGTAATAAAAGCTGTTGCTGTAGCTTTGGTAGAGATACTTCATACGGTCTCAGACATGACTAAAGCAAAAACAAGAACCAGCAGAGAAAATAAACAAAATAATCAGAAATGTGCATGGTACTATAACAACAAAGTCAAGTAAGGCAAGACATTTCCAAAAACTAAAAGCCCTTTAGCACCAGAAACGAGATCAAGGATGGTTCACCACACATACATCCATTCAATGGCTCATCATTGCACAGAATGTATTACTTTTACTGCACCTTATTAATTCAGCAAAAATCTTCTGGTAGCATATATTCCATGGCTCGTTGATATTACCCTGCAAAATTAACAGAGAAAAGCACCGCAAGTAAAATAAAAACTGTAATGCCCAAAGCAGCTATGTTAATATGCTTCCTTTATATATGACTGCACTTTGGACAACACATAAAAAGAACTCAAGACCATTCATTACTTAAAGAAGCAAAAGATATGAAAGAATCTGGACAAGAAAAATATGCAAACAGGCACTGTGCTCAACATACAACTACCTAGCCTATAGTATGGTTTGGTTTATAGGGGTTTAACGTCCCAAAGCAACTCAGGCTATGAGAGATGCCGTAGTGAAGGGCTCCGGAAATTTCGACCACCTGGGGTTCTTTAACGTGCACTGACATCGCACAGTACACGGGCCTCTAGAATTTCGCCTCCATCGAAATTCGACCGGCGCCGCCGGGATCGAACCCGCGTCTTTCGGTCCGGCAGCCGAACGCCATAACCACTTAGCTGCCGCGGCGGCACATAGTATGATTGGAAATCGGTGCCTAGAGCCGCCCTAGGCCGCAGCTCACTTTTGAAGGTCAGTGGCTGCAAATTGGGATCTTGGAGCTGGGAAACAGTGAGGCTTCGTTTCTGCCAAAACATGGTACCTATTAGTTTTGAATAATATGTCACGTGGGGTTCTTTGATGTGCATTGACACCACACAGCACATAACTTCTTTGCATTCAACTTCTGTCGAAATGCAGCCGTAGTAGCCAGGATTTCATTCCACAACATTGCACTCGGCAGCCAAACGCCACAGCCACTTAGCCATCGCAGCAGTTTGCATGAATATGTATGTTTTATCACATACCCAACCATCTCTAATAAGGTACATACTAGCAGGAAGACAGGACACTATGAACAAACATGTACGGCATGAACAGAGCGAAACAAGTCAAATGTGTTTCTTCGTTGCATCCAGTCCTCTTCGCGCAAGTACGTACCTTATTAGAAATGAACCTGCTCACCTAAACAGAAGTATTAAAGGGGCTGTGAAGGGTGCTCTAATAAAGTTGTAGCATGCATGTGATATTGAAACACGTCACTGCACGAAAAGTGTTTTGCAAGGCATATTTAAATGCGCTTTGTAGAGGCTGAGTTATCTGTAGTTAAAATTCGAATTTCAGCACCTTGGCGCCTTTCCCTCTGCTCTCGTCACTTTTTGCACGCTGGAAGGTAGGCGCTCCTTCCCGACCCCCCTCTAGGAGCAGAGCTTCCCGACCCGCCGGAGCCAAGCGGCTTATTGGCCGCGGCCACGGTAGCTGCCTAATGTCTGCAAGAATCTAACCAATGGCCACCTCTCACCTTGTCTACGCAGATGCGGGGGACGCAGAAGGGTGCGAGGATAACAAGTTGCCGGGAAGGACTCGCCAACTTTTAAGCGTGATTGTGGGTCGCCTGCTGCGTGTAGAAGAGTAATATTTGGCTCTTGTTTTCATGGCAACACAGTGCAGTGAATAAGCGAGTTAATGTGCTCTCCTCGGAAGACGTTTCGGAGCCCCTTTAATACCACACCAATACCCGAAAAAAATGACCAGATCTTCTATTTAGCTTAAAAAATAGTGTGAATAGCATATCTCGCCTCAAAAGATGACACAGTGTTAAGGTGATGACTAGAAGGATGTGATGTGAATCATTTGAAAAATTGTAGGAAACTGGTCACAATGTACTCAGCATGTCAGGCAAGCATTGCCAGATTTTTTTGTTCCAGGGGATAAATTTTTCCACAGAAATTATCTGTAACTGAAAGGGAAGCAATGCACAAAGTATTGAGGAATATTCGAAATATAGTTCAAATTTTGTCAAGCAGAAATGGGAGATGCTTAAACATAGAAAAATGGTGAAGCATAAAGTGCCACAATAATGATCTGGTATCTCTCCGTTTACTATTTTTTATCCCTGTCTGCTACAATGTGGAATAGCAACTCGCTCTAAAATACACTTTAATCTTCCGACACGTTAAGGGCACGATTGCGTATAAAGCGAACTCATAGCTTTTGCAGAGAGTGGGCAGCATCTAACAGTGACTTCTTTGTTTCAGGTGAATTTCGAATCCTTCTAGTTACAAATAAGCTAGATTGTTTATGCCATATAGTGAATGCAGTAAATATTATTTCACAAAACAGTGAGTGTGGTAGGAAGCCATTTGCCATTTTTCTGCGTACATATTTTGCTGGCAGTTGTAAAACGATTTGTTTACTCTCAATGTCAAGCGTAATGTGCACTTTTGAAAAAGAAATTACTTCCTTGACAATTCGGGTGTTTACTTTACAAATTGCAGCTTATCTACGTTGCTGTTTTCAATTACGACACTTTGTATACAATTTCTCACATTTCCGCAATAAACACCCAGTGCTTTGCGCAGAAAAACTAACAAATTGTCTTTCTTAGGGCATGAACATACTATTTAGGCTGAAAAATATATAATTCTGATGAAAACAAGAAATAGCACACCAAAGGGACACGAGACAATTTGAAGCCGACCCAAATAGATACATCACCACACTCTCAAGACATGAAATATAGGTGTCACTACTAGCAGCCGTCTTTGCAAGCAAACATGCAGTGCATCAAGAAAATTTTTTTGATGTGCATCGCTGAGGATACACTGCCATTCACTTATGAAAAGAAACGGCGGATCTGTTTTGATCCTGATATCTTGAGTTTGGATCAGGTGGAGGGAACATTTTTCATCCAATTTTCTTGGCAATAAATGCATTTTTTTCCTCGTGGAGAAACATCAGTACAGCAAGAAAAAGCCACATAACCATTTTTATTGCAAACAATACAGCGCAAATGTGAGCTAAACTTGCCCGATAAAAGAAAGAAAATTATGCCAGATGAACCTTTATGACCAGCATACATGTCAAACAAGATTAGAGCTCCACTCTAGAAATGCCGCACTGTGTCTCTCCACAAGTGTTTCAGACAACAGTAATGCAACCACTTTGGGGAATAGTTTTTAAGTAGGCAGTTCTAATTGCTGCCCATCCAATTGTTACCAATCCTAACTCATGTAAATGACTCCTAATGCAAAGAATGAAAGCATCTTTCTCCAAGCCACCAACAAAACAATTGTTCACTGTTGTGTCAGTAGTGAGGGAATGCAACCACACAGAGTAGTAATCTTGCAGGCACAGAGCTGAATAATGCAGCTAGTGATGCCACAAATCATGGGGAGGGCTAAAACCTACACAGATGGGAAACCAAAGAGTACCAATGGTTTTCAGTATTAAAGTACAGAGCATAAATAAAGGAAAAAAGCACTGCAAACAGCCAAAATGTTGAGACCACTTTTTGACACCAGCTGCAACAAAATATTCATACGAAGGAACAAAGAACACACAAGAAGAAATAAAACGCAATCAGAAGACACACCGATAGACTTCTCGCTGCCACAAAGTGATTGTTTCTACAAGCACAACGGCAGAACAGCCTATGATGAATCAAAGAAATTACAGCAACACTGGCATCAGTGGTGACCAACCCAATAGCCTTCTTGTCATAAACACCTTGAGAAAATGCAACAAGGCTAGCTTCCGTAATATGTATGCCTTACGAAGAAGCTAACTCAAAGCACAATTCCAGCACTACAGCTACTCCGACAAAAAGGCTGAAAATAGGCCACGATATTCCACAAAATATGCCATTTGCACACAGCACAGAAAGAGCAATCTGACAACTGATACCAGTGCAGTGAACCTCTTTCAATGTTTTTGGTTAAAAAAAAGTAATTCTTAAAACCTAAAAACAAAAGCTAGCCATGCAATCTTTTGTTCTCTTCTCTCATACATTCTGCTAGAACTAGAATGCCGCACTGAAAAAATCACACAGCAGCATGTTTTCTTTTGACGTTATGCAAATAGAGCTGCTGCAATAGGAATCTGTAAAGTGATAAAACATTTAATTAACACAAGTGTGCTTAGGGCAATAAATCTCAATAAACAATAAGGCCAGATTTTCTTCTGATCTTCATCAGAAAGCTGAGAACACGAGGTATAAATCCTGGACACATTATCACTGAAAACCTTTCTTTAATGGGAAGTGATGTCATCCCTATTTGTCACAATTACCTCTACTCCACATAAGTCTGGAAGCATAGTAGTCTAGTGGTTCCAAAAGAAGATACGGAATAGCCCAGTGCCAGTGTAGTGTCAGCATTAAAGAATGCTTGCATATTAAATTAACTACGGACATAGGGTATCATTTGGTTTATGGAGTTTAACATCCCAAAGCGACTCACGCTATGAGCGACGCTGTAGTTAAGGGCTCTGGTAATTTCGACCACCTGGGGTCCTTTAAACATGCACCGACATCGCACAGTACACATGCCTTCAACATTTCGCCTCCACTGAAATGTGGCTGTCGCAGCCGGGATCAAACCTGCATGTTTCGCGACAGTAGTCGAGTACCATGTTAGGATAGAACACTTTTCATAGGTCACTTAGCTAGCATGCTGCTATCTGGTTGCCAACATTATAGCTACCAAAACGTGTTCCAAAGGGCACCGTGGAACAATGCTATACCTTTAGTGTCTTGTCTCTTTGTGGTGTTTTAACTTCCACTTAACTGAGAACGCCTTTGAGCACGAGTCACACTGGAATGGTTTTTCACCCTTGTGGGACCGCACGTGTGCCACAAGGGTTCCCTTTCGTGCAAATGCCATGGGGCACAGCTGGCACTGGAATGGCTTCTCACCAGTGTGGATGCGGACGTGTCTTATCAGGTGGCTCCTTTCTACAAATGCACTGCCACAGTGGTCACAACGGTACGGACGATCACCCGTATGGGTGCGCACGTGATTGTCCAAACTGCTCTTTACTGAAAATTTTCTGTCACAGTGGTCACAATGGTACGGTCGATCACCCGTATGCGTGCGCTGGTGTCTGTCCAAACTGCACTTTACTGAAAATTTGCTGTCACAGTGGTCACAACGGTACGGTCGATCACCCGTATGCGTGCGCAGGTGTCTGACCAGGCTGTCCTTATAAGCGAATGTGCTATCACAGTCACTGCAATGATACGGGCGGTCGCCTGTGTGGGTGCGAATGTGCTCTCTTCTTGAATGTGATCTCTTCTTGAAAACATTGCCGCAGGGGGTGCACTGGTGAATCTGCTTGCCTGTGGGCTTGTCCCGGTGAGTATTCACGCTTGTACTAGTGGATGGCACACTGTGGTTGAGAAGGCGCTGTTCATCAGGTGGACTTTGTCCAGGAAACACGCCAACGTTGTGGTCTGCCATGACTGATCCTGCATTTCAAAACCAGAGTACTTTCATCAAAACCTCAGGCCCAAGATGCCACAGCTTGCTTGCAACTAGAGAACAAAAACCATATTTAGTATGCAGAGTCTAGGCCCTTTAGTCAAGAACTGTCCAGTGGAAGTAAATCTTCAAACTTTTTGGATTTACGTAAATGACATGGCAACAAAGCAAAGAAATAATTCCCAGCAACTTCGATGCACAATTATTAGGAGTCTGCGAATATTTAAATTTTAAATATGAATAAAAAATTTTAAGAAGATATAAATAAGCAAACATTGCACAGACTTCTTTTTTAAAAAAAAGTGTATATCCTTTGCAACCAAAAGAAAAAACACTATACTGACTCAGCACTATACAATAAAAAATGGCGTGCACAGAATTGTGTATTGTATGATTAGACAACATTAACCCAGGTTTTTAATAATTTCGTGATTTCCAGCTCTGATCCTTTTTATATGTAAAGGAGGAGAGATCAAGCTATCAGAAACAGTACTGTAAAGTATGCCAATGGTGATGTGATCAAGCAACATGAGAAACAAAATGAAATCAATGAATTCAGATGAAGCAACAATTAAAGGTAACATTATGGGTAGAAAAACCTAGTTAAATTGAATTTCCAGGGACTGGAAGAAACTACCGATTTATCCAACGGTTGAGTTATAAAACGCCCCCTCCCACATTACTGATAAAAAAAATTGCGGTAAATCCTTGTGAGGAGGCTCAAAGTGCAAACAGTGATAAGCCCGTGACAAATGTGCAGTTTAGGCATACTGGAAGAACAACACAGACACAATGTTTCCCTAATTTCCTCACAAATCAGTTTTCCTTTTCCATATTAATATTATGTTAAGTTGCAGAAGTATTTCTCACATGTTGTGAGGCATATTTTGGGAATATTTTCTGGATGCAATAACTGCTAGGACCTGATTCGTCCAATCAGTTGGTCCAGTTGGATCCAGTGAGGTTGAATTGGTCGGGTGGCTAAAAACACAGCTAGAACCAATTCGAAGATCCAAATGAAACCAGTTCGAATGTCCAGTTGGATCAAAAGAAAATTCCCAACCTTTTTTTTCTGGCTATGGTTAGTGTAGCAGGGGGTGGTAGAAAGTTAGATGGCCTGATGAGATTCAGAAGTTTGCGGGCATACAGTGGACACAGCTGGCAAAGGACAGGGATAATTGGAGAGACACGGCAGAGGCCTTTGGCTTGCAGTGGGCGTAGTCAGGCTGCTGCTGATGATTAAAAGATGTGTTCTGATTCTGTGATAGTTTGATGCAGGTGGTCACCCATCATGCTCTCAGCTCGTGTGATGTGACCAGCCCACCTGCCGAAATTTGCTAAACATCCAAGACAATCGGTGCCCGCGTGAAAACAGTTGACCCGATGAATGACAGAAACAAATGCCGTTGTACAGTTTACCCGACACCTTAAACTTAATGTTTGGATAATTTGCCCAGATATTTTGGTTCTGCCATGAATGGATTAATGAAAGTCAGCAAAATATTTGATTGCTGCTAACTAAATATTTCAAAACTTTCGAAAATAAAAAACTCAGATACTAAATTCTCGAACTGAGTACGAGCCGAATAACAAACATGTTCAATTCGATATAGGAATTTCGAATATTTACACTGCCACCCTTATTTTCAATATCGACATCCTCTCATAAACCTGTATCTGACACAACTTCAAGGCCTCAAACCGTTCCGACTCATTCCTGTCACTAGAGTACCGTTTTAGAAATAAGGTAGCAAAACAAGCAAATGAAAGCACACATGAAGTACTCTTGCCAGAGCTATTATTAATATTGATATAGAAGATCATTAATGTATACGGGAGTTTAATGTCCCAAAGCAACTCAGGCTATCAGGGACACTCTAGTGAAGGGCTTCGGAACTATCGACCACCTGGGGTTCTTTAACGTGCACTGACATCGTATAGTACACATATTAATAAACAAGAGGCATACACCAAAAAATTTTTCGTTAATTTTATATGACTGCCTTGAGACGGTTCTCGCAGCCATCTGTAGAGGGTTCCATATATGTAGGTAGCAGCCATTTTCAGCAAAAAAATTCATGGCAGTAGGAAAAACAGACACAAATTTAATGTGCGCACATGAACGAACTGTGACTGGAGGGATTAAAAAGTGCACAGTTGTGAAGTGAAAGTTCCTTCTTTGAATTCTGAATACAGTTCACATTTCAGCTGGCAAAAAGTTCATGTTACCGGCAGACCGTAAGAGTGCAAAACCCTCCTATCTCAAAGCTGGTTCATACCTCGTCACATACCAAACTAACATACACTTAGTAATAGACATAAACATAGTTTCCATGTTCAGACACAAAATTTTTTAAAGTAACACGTAAAGATAAGGAAGATTTTTAAAAATTACAGGTAAAGATGAGAAAGCTACAGTTCATTCTGCAAACAGACATGTGCTGTTAACACAAACCGAAAAGTGGAATTGACGACAAGGTTTGAATTAAACTCATGTAGCAACAGATACTGTTTAGCCAGCTAGTGTCAGCAATGTCATACACATAAAAAATATCATCAGACTTCTATGTGCACTTCGAATAAGCAACCAATTATGGCTTTCGCTCAAGAGCAGGTAAAACAGAACAGGTTAAAGTTCAACACCGAAAATCTGCTTGAACAGTAATAAAAGCTGTTGCTGTAGCTTTGGTAGAGATACTTCATAATAAGCTCTCAGACATGACTAAAGCAAAAACAAGAAACGGCAGAGAAAATAAACAAAATAATCAGAAATGCGCATGGTACTGTAACAACAAGTCAAGTAAGGCAAGACATTTCCAAAAACTAAAAGTCATTTATCACCAGAAGCCAGATCAAGGATGGTTCACCACACACATACATTCAATGGCTCATCACTGCACAGAATGTATTATGTTTACTGCACCTTATTAATTCAGCAAAAATCTTGAAATATTACGGAAAAAAATATTCTGCTTGCTCTATCAAATGACAACAAGGTGACCTGCATACTTATATCCTTATTTATGCTTAGGCCATCTTGCTCATGGTATCTTAAAACAATAACCGTTACTGATGTCTCAGCATCTGTGCTCTCAATAAACGTGTTATTATCTACCCCACTTTGTCCGTATAGACCACAGACTAAGGTCTGTAAACAAGCTATTTTACAGGCTATGAACATCAGGCAATTGAGTCTATGAGGGTTGGGAAGATTTGTAATTGCAGGTTTCTTCATCTGGTAGCATATATTCCTTGGCTCGTTGATATTACCCTGCAAAATTAACAGAGAAAAGCAGGATAAGTAAAATAAGAACTGCAATGCCCTAAGCAGCGATTTTAATATGCTTCCTTTATATATGACTGCACTTTGGACAACACATAAAAAGAACTCGGGACCATTCATTACTTAAAGAAGCAAAAGAAATGAAAGAATCTGGACAAGAAAAATATGCAAACAGACACTGTGCTCAACATACTACTCAGCTTATACTATGGTCAGAAATCTGTGCCTAGAGCAGCCCTAGGCTGCAGCTAACATTTGGAGGTGTGTGGTTGTAACTCTAGACTTGGGAGATGGGGAGCAGTGAGGCTTCGTTTCTGCCAAAACATGGTACCTATTAGTTTCCAATAACTTGTTACGTTGGTTTTCTTTGATGCGCACCGACACCACACAGCACATAATTTCTTTGTATTCAACTTATGTCACAATGTAGCCAAAGTAGCCAGGATTTAATTTCGCAACATTGCACTTGGCAGCCAAACGCCACAACCACTTAGCCATCGCGGCAGTTTGCATATGTGTTTTATTGCATACCACACCACCTCTAATAAGGTACATACTAGCATAGCAGGAAGACAGGACACTATGAACACACATGTACGGCATGAACAGAGCGAAACAAGTCAAATGTGTTTCTTCGTTGCATCCAGTCCTCTTCGCGCAAGTACGTACCTTATTAGAAATGAACCCACTCACCTAAACAGAAGTATTAAAGGGGCTGTGCAGGGTGCTCTAATAAAGTTGTGGTATGCATGTGATATTGAAGCACGTCACTTCACGAATAGTGTTTAGCAAAACATATTTAAATACGCTTTGTAGAAGCTGAGTTATCTGTAGTTAAAATTCGAATTTCAGCACCTTGGCGCCTTTCCCCCTCCTCTCGTCACTTTTTGCATGCTGGAAGGTAGGCGCTCCTTCACCGACCCCCCTCTGAGAGCGAAGCTTCCCGACACACAGGAGCAAAGCGGCTTATTGGCCGCCGCCACTGCCTGACGTCTGCAAGAATCTAGCCAATGGCCACCTCTCACCTTGTCTGCACAGATGCGGGGGACGCAGGAAGGTGCTAGGATGAAAAACTCGCCGGGAAGGGCTCGTCAACTTTGATGCATGATTGTGGGTCGTCTGCTGCGTGTAGAAGAGCAGTATTTGGCTCGTGTTTTCATGGCAACACAGTGGAGACATTAAGCGAGTTAATGTGCTCTCCTCGGAAGACGTTTCGGAGCCCCTTTAATACCACACCAATACCCGAAAAAAATGACCAGATCTTCTATTTAGCTTAAAGAATAGTGTGAATAGCATATCTCGCCTCAAAAGATAACACAGTGTTAAGGTGATGACTAGAAGGATGTGAAGTGAATCATTTGAAAAATTGTAGGAAACTGGTCACAATGTACTCAGCATGTCAGGCAAGCATTGTAAGATTTTTTTTGTCCAGGAAATAAATTTTTCCACAGTATTTATTTGAAGCTGAATGGGAATCAATGCACAAAGTATTGAGGAATTTCCGAAACATTGTTCAAATTTTGTCAAGCAGAAATGGGAGATGCTTAAACATAGAAAAATGGCGAAGCATAAAATGCCACAATAATGATCTGGTATCTGGTATAGCAACTCACTCTAAAATACACTTTAACCTTCCACCACGTTAAGGGCACGATTGCGTATAAAGCGAACTCTTAGCTTTTGCAGAGAGTGGGCAGCATCTAACAGTGACTTCTTTGTTTCAGGTAAATTTCGAATCCTTCAAGTTACAAATAAGCTAGATTGTTTACGCCACATAGCGAATGCAGTAAATATTATTTCACAAAACAGTGAGTGTGGTAGGAAGCCATTTGCCATTTTTCTGCGTACATATTTTGCGGCCAGCTGTAAAACGATTTGTTTACTCTCAATGTCAAGCATAATGTGCACTTTTGAAAAAGAAATTACTTCCACGACCCATCGGATGTTTACTTTACAAGTCGCAGCTTATCTACGTTGCTGTTTTCAATTACGACACTTTGTATACAATTTCTCACATTTCCGCAATAAACACCCAGAAAAACTAACAAATTGTCTTTCTTAGGGCATGAACATACTATTTAGGCTGAAAAATATATAATTCTGATGAAAACAAGAAATAGCACACCAAAGGGACACATAAGACAATTAGAAGCTGACCCAAATAGATATGTCACCACACTCTACCGACATGAAATATAGGTGTCACTACTAGCAGCCGTCTTTGCAAGCAAACATGCAGTGCATCAAAAAAATTTCTTTCATGTGGATCGCTGAGGATACACTGCCATTCACTTATGAAAAGAAACAGCGGATCTGTTTTGATCCTGATATCTTGAGTTTGGATCAGGTGGAGGGAACAATTTTCATCCAATTTTCTTGGCAATAAATGCATTTTTTTCCTCGTGGAGAAACATCAGTACAGCAAGAAAAAGCCACATAACCATTTTTATTGCAAACAATACAGTGCTACTGTGAGCTAAACTTGCCCGATAAAAGAAAGACAATTATGCCAGATGAACCTTTATGACCAGCATACATGTCAAACAAGATTAGAGCTCCACTCTAGAAATGCCGCACTGTGTCTCTCCACAAGTGTTTCAGACAACAGCAATGCAACCACTTTGGGGAATAGTTTTTAAGTAGGCAGTTCTAATTGCTGCCCATCCAATTGTTACCAATCCTAACTCATGTAAATGACTCCTAATGCAAAGAATGAAAGCATCTTTCTCCAAGCCACCAACAAAACAATTGTTCACTGTTGTGTCAGTAGTGAAGGAATGCAACCACACAGAGTAGTAATCTTGCAGGCACAGAGCTGAATAATGCAGCTAGTGATGCCACAAATCATGGGGAGGGCTAAAACCTACACAAATGGGAAACCAAAGAGTACCAATGGTTTTCAGTTTTAAAGTACAGAGCATAAATAAAGGAAAAAAGCACTGCAAAGCGCCAAAATGTTGAGACCACTTTTTGACACCAGGTGTAACAAAATATTCATACGAAGGAACAAAGAACACACAAGAAGAAATAAAACGCAATCAGAAGACACACCGATAGGCTTCTCGCTGCCACGAAGTGATTGTTTCTACAAGCACATCGGCTGAACAGCCTATGATGAATCAAAGCAATTACAGCAACACTGGCATCAGTGGTGACAAACCCAATAGCCTTCTTGTCATAAACACCTTGTGAAAATGCAACAAGGCTAGCTTCCGTAATATGTACACCTTACGATGAAGCTAACTCAAAGCAAAATTCCAGCACTACTGCTACTTCGACGAAAAGGCTGAAAATAGGCCACGATATTCCACAAAATATGCCATTTGCACGCCGCACAGAAAGAGCAATCTGACAAGTGATACCAGTGCAGTGAACCTCTTTCAATGTTTTTGGTAAAAAAAGTAGTTCTTAAAACCAAAAAACAAAGCAGCCATGCAATCTTTTGTTCTCTTCTCTCATACATTCTGCTAGAACTAGAATGCTGCACTGAAAAAATCACACAGCAGCATGTTTTCTTTTGACGTTATGCAAATAGAGCTGCTGCAATGGGAATCTGTAAATTGATAAAACATTTAATTAACACAAGTGTGCTTAGGGCAACAAATCTCAATAAACAATAAAGCCAGATTTTCTTCTTCTGATCTTCATTGAAAAGCTGAGAACACGAGGTATAAATCCTGGACACATTATCACTGAAAACCTTTCATTAATGGGAAGTGATGTCATCCCTATGTGTCACAATTACCTCTACTCCACATAAGTCTGGAAGCATAGTAGGCTAGTGGTTCCAAAAGAAGATACGGAATAGCCCAGTGCCAGTGTAGTGTCAGCATTAAAAATTAATGTTTGAAATTTAACTAACTACGGACATAGGGTATCATTTGGTTTATGGAGTTTAACATCCCAAAGCGACTCACGCTATGAGCGACGCTGTAGTTAAGGGCTCTGGTAATGTCGACCACCTGGGGTCCTTTAAACATGCACCGACATTGCACAGTACACATGCCTTCAACATTTCGCCTCCACTGAAATGCGGCTGTCGCAGCCGGGATCAAACCCGCAGGTTTCGGGACAGTAATCGAGTACCATGTTAGGATAGAACACTTTTCATAGGTCACTTAGCTAGCATACCGTTATCTGGTTGCCAACAGGATAGCTACCAAAACGTGTTCCAAAGGGCACCATGGAACAATGCTATTCCTTTAGTGTCTTGTCTCTTTGTGGTGTTTTAACTTCCACTTAACTGAGAACGCCTTTGAGCACGAGTCACACTGGAATGGTTTTTCACCCTTGTGGGACCGCACGTGCGCCACAAGGGTTTCCTTTCGTGCAAATGCCATGGGGCACAGCTGGCACTGGTATGGCTTCTCACCAGTGTGGATGCGGACGTGCTTTACCAGGTGGCTCCTTTCTACAAATGCACTGCCACAGTGGTCACAACGGTACGGACGATCACCCGTATGGGTGCGCAGGTGTCTGACCAGGCTGTTCTTATAAGCAAATGTGCTATCACAGTCACTGCAATGATACGGGCGGTCGCCTGTGTGGGTGCGAATGTGCTTCACTAGGTATGATCTCTTCTGGAAAATCTTGCCGCAGTGGGTGCACTGGTAAATCTGCTTGCCTGTGGGCATGTCCCGGTGAGTATTCACGCTTGTACTAGTGAATGGCGCACTGTGGTTGAGAAGGCACTTTTCATCAGGTGGACTTTGTCCAGGAAACACGCCAAAGTTGTGGTCTGCCATGACTGATCCTGCATTTCAAAACCAGAGCATTTTCATTAAAACCTAGGGCCCAAGATGCCAGAGCTTGTTTATAACTAAGGAACAAATGCCAAGTTTAGTATTAACCAAATAAAATAATATTTAGTTTTCAGAAAACATCTGGATGCCAAGTTTAGGTCCTTCGGTCGAGAAGAACTGTCCAGTGGAAGTAAATCTTTAAACTTTTTGGATTTATGCTAGAAACATGGCAACATGGCAAAGAAATAATTCCCACCAACCCAAATGCACAATTAGGAGTCTGCAAATATTGAATATGAATAAAAAATTTTTATGAAATATTAATAGACAAACATTAGACAGAGTTCTTTTTAAAAAAAAGTGTAAAGCCTTTGCAAACAAAATATAGAACACTATACTGACTCAGCATGATACAAAATAAAATGGTGTGCACAGAAATGTAGTGTTTGATTAGACAGCATTAACCTAGTTTTTTAACAATTTCTGTGTGATTTACAGCTCTGAACTTTTTATATGTAAATGAGGAGATGAAAGTTATGGACACAGTGAAAAAAAAAATAAATTGAATTTTTTAAAATGAAAATCGCCGCTTTTTGACTCACATCTCCCCTTAGCAATCTGCAACAGGTGATTTGATCATGAAAAATATCAACCAATTAGCAACCAATTACGGCTTTCACTCAAGATCAGGTAAAACAGAACAGGTTAAAATTCAACACCGAATATCTGGCTGAGCACTAATAAAAGCTGTTACTGCAGCTTTGGTACAGATTCTATGCTCATAATGCCTCAAACATGACTGAAGCAAAAAAAAAACAAGAAACAACAGATTAAATGAACAAAATAATGAGAAATGCACTCGCATGACATTGTAACAAGAAAGACAAGAAAGTCAAGACATTTCCAAAAACTGAAGGCCCTTTAGCACCAGAAGCGAGATCTCAAGGATGGTTGACCAAAGGCACATGCATTCAATGGCTACTCATTGCACAGAATTTATTAATTTTGCTGCACCTTATTCTTTCAGCAAATATCTTGAAAGATTATGGGAAAAAAAATGTTCTGCATGCACTGTGCTCCATCAAATGATAACAAGGTGACCTGCATACGTATACCCTTCTTTATGCTTAGACCATGCTGCCCATGGTATCATAAACAATAACCATCACTGATGTCCCAGTATCTGTGCTCTCGATAGATGGGCATTATGCACCCCATTTTGTCCATATACACCATGCACAGAGGTGCATGCAACAAGCTATTTTACAGACTATGAACATTAGGCCATTGAGTCTATGAGGAAAGGTATTGAAGATTTTTTCCTGTGGTAGCATATATCCCTTGGCTTATTGATATTAGCCTGCAAAATTAAGCAGAGAAAAGCAGTGTAAGTAAAATACAAACTGCAGTACCGCAAGAAGCAATGCAAAAATGCTTGCTTTAGAAATGACTGCACAAAAACAACACGCAAAAACTACTCTGGATTACCATTATTTCTCGATGGAAAAAGATAGGAAAGATAACGAACAATAAAAAAAAGTACTACAGGCGTCTTGCTTATGATATGCCTACGTAGCTTTGACCATGACAATTGCTGTATGCTTAAGTGCAATGCCACATATTGCATCTTCTACAATGCTCGTAATTTAGCCCTTTGTGATTGGGGACGTTGGATATGAAGACCGATTTGGTTTTCCTGCAGAGTTTCACCCCTTTGGATCACTGAATATACTCTTCTACAGAATGTGAGCAATAAGCTATATGCATTTGCGTATAGGTTGACTGCAGTTGATTTGAAACATTCTTCCAGCATCTTGTCTTCTCAGCATTGGTTATAATGCCTGCAAAATAAAGAAGAGCAAATTAGCTCATGCAGAAGCAAAGCTTCAAAGCCATAGCAGCATTCTTTGTGTATTCCAATACTCAAGTTCAAAGTGAACTTGGAAGAAGAAGGGATCTTTCTGTACTCATGGTTCAAAAAAGACAAGGCCTGATGTACTGTGCTTTGCATGCCAACACAAGGCAATGATTACCCAGGATGTATTTGAATGGTCAAGAACACTGAAACACTTAGAAACGTTAATGTTCACAAAAGTTGTTCGGAAATGTGCTTTGCCGACAGCAGGTGCATCTTGGCTTGTCTGCGCTGTCTTGTAAAATAGGCAGAGCAAAGCAGCATAAGCCTCACACATTGCCGCAAGCACAGGTGCTTCCAGCATAAACAATCAATTTTTTAGTCATGTCCAAGAGATTCGGTACAAGCATATTCATTTGGTACAGAGGAACTCTTCACTTTCAAAACCGCTCAGTGACAGACTGAAACCTGTGCCCGGTCTTAATGTTTTTCAGTGTAAACACCTGATTGGCACTGTATTCTTCCAAGTAGAGACTGCTGACAATAAAGCATTACCAAAACAACACTTATGGTACTCATTGTATCAGACAGTTCTTCCTCGAAGTCAGACCACTCTATCGAATTCTGCCCTGCAGTCCCTCTGCTTCCTGATCTAGAGTTTCAGCGCACGCACAGTAACCTAACTCAAGAAGGTATTTACAGGAAAGACGAAGTGTGGGTGGGATGCATGCATTTAGAAAAAAAAAAGTCTCCAGCTTTCCCATCTGCAGGCGAGAAGATGACAGTGATATTATAACCAGAGCCCAATTGCAGCCACTAAAATCACTGGATGTCTGAGGTTCATACATCCAACACGAGTGCTTATAGACTGCAGTGTTCGAATAGTGCCACTTCATGGTGCATAACTTGCTTGGTTTACCAAGAAAGAAGTCAAGTGCAATGCCAACTGCAACAATGCCAGTGAAGAGACTCATACTCTCATTCTGCTCATAAATAAGGAGCACTGGCAGCTACAAAGAAGGCCCTTAATTGAATCCCCTGCACGGTGGTTGTTCTGCCTTTCCAGTCACAAGTGGTTCACCTTTCTTTCTGTGTGCATTAATCAGTGGTGAGGCCAATACAGTACTTTCGTTGAATGCAGTAAAACTGCTAAGGCACCAGCATGAAAACAACATTGCAGTAGCCGTCGCAGTCTTACTCGAAACTTGAAACAGCTCCACTGTCTTTAAGGAAAGAGTGCATACACCAGTGGAAAGGTACACATGTAGAAAGGACACACTCACTGTCAGGCCAATGAGGCCACTTTGTTGCCTCCTCAACACTTTTCTTGCAAGAAACGCCTTTGAGAGGCACCCCATAGATTTAAAGCAAGGGGTTTCTTTGCTAGAGTGTTGGTACTTATTTCATGCCAGCAGCTAAGCTGGAAAAGAAGTCAGAACTAATTAGAGAAGTGGATGCACATTGTGACCAAATTAAAAGGTACAAAACACCGCTAGCAGACCAACAGAGCACCAGTGTGTGTGAGGTAAGGCCAGAAAAAAAGAGGAAATTTTTATGCAAGCCGTCTGCCACCTATACACTACCGTAGCGCATATGTTCATTCCTGAATTCACTCTGCAGGTAAAGCTTCTCATTTCTACCTTAACCAGTTTGCCAGAGATCATTAGACCTACCCGAACTAAATTTTTTAGCTCGAAAACAAAAGGGTGAAGGAATTCATGGGCAGAGTTTGGCTTTGCAGGGCCCAGAAAAGCACCAACGATCACCGGCTCTGGTAATTTATGGGTGGCATTAAGTTGAATGTGGCATTGAATTGGCCAGAGCTGCAGACGGGAGCTCTTTGACAAAGGCATGCCATCTATGTTGAAAGAAAGGCCAACAACCTGTGGTGGGTGCTTTGCGGGACACAGAACATATCCTCCAAGCCTTTCTTAAGCCCGAAATTGCAGTAGTGTCCAGGAGGCAATTCAGTAACACCAGCTATAATTGCAGTTCGACGAGGAGTTTTAAGCAACGTTCGTGCGTCTGTTGGCAAATCAGAAAAGCAGCTGTGACCTTTCAAAAGACGCAGCAAGTCCGTTAGAGAGCGATGGGATATGTTGTGTTCAAGTGGCGCCCAACCAACCAGCCGAGAACGAAACTCGTCAACCGTTCCAACGCTTTCAATTGTCGGGACTTCGTGTCCCAATTTTTGGGAAGCAGCGACCAGTGCACACTGAGAAGTGCCACTCGCCACGCTGCTCATTATGTCGGCATCGCTAGAGTCACTTGAGCCTGCAGTGTGCTCCGAAGGCAAGTCAAGGCGACCGTACGAAGAATCAGCAGCTTGCTCAAAACGCTGGCGCAAGGGTCGTCTGTCGAACCGCTGGCGCCGCTTGCATTGTCGCAAGGGAGTGCAAATTAAGTAGTCGGCATCACTCGCTTCGCGCCGAGTTTAATTCGCCATCCGGTTCACCTGAATGACTCGGAATTGAGCTCGTAAAGCGAGTCCGCAAAGAGCTCGGCACTTCCGATGCTTAGAAAAGCGCCTGGACTTCTAACCGGGCTTTGTTCCGAACAGACCGCGTTTTGCTTAGTTTTGGCATCGCAACAAAACCGTGCTACTCAGCAGACACACCAATTATCCTTCGTGGGCATCTACAGTCAACCTACACCGCTACCTAAAGACAAGGATAGTCTTAAATAGTTCAGCACAAATCGTCCGATGCTGCAACAAAGAAGCAACGTCTAAGCCTTTTCAATCAAACGTTAGTCAACTGACAGCAAACGGCGGCACGGCATGCCGAACACATATAAAGAAACCGCTATGCAAACGGGGCCATCACACATACTTTTGATGGATGTCGAGCCATATGTGGAGTGCAGAAACGGTAGAACACGCAAAAATATTGTGTGGTAGGCCGCCAGAACCCAACAAACCGACAACTTCAGCGCTACCGCTGGCAAAGCTAAAGCAGCTAAAGCCGAGCTACCTCGCCGAGTCGAAGACCGCGCTACCACGCAACATGCGGAGCAGCGAGTACTACTGGTACTACTATGTACCGATAGGTGCCGTTAGGTGAGGCTGGCATGAGTTTTTCCTGTTGTGGCTTTTTGTGCTCATACACAACCTTTCAGGCCAGAAAATATGTTTGTGTTGTCTTTCTCATGCACCATTTATGCAAAAAAAGAGTGATTGAAGTTTTTTTTTTTTCGTGTCTGTGTGGACACGTGACAAAGTCGTGCACCCACAGGTGCCGAACAGCCTGCGCATGTCGCGGCCAGGCCCGTCGTCTGCTACAGTATGCACTTCGCTCAACACGCCTTTCGATAACTGCCTTCACTGTTAAGCTGTTTCTCTACATTGCCTAGTTCGAACGACTCAGTTTGCAAGCAAATGCACCGCACCTATGCTTAAGAATTTTGGAATATGCCGGAATTAAGCTTCCGATTCGCAAAAAATGCACAGGTAACAGTATACTTTACAACTTAATAAAAAAGCGGCAGAAGACCCGTTAATAGCGCAGTAGCACTACTAGCCGCAATCCTGCATATTCAGCCTCATGACCGAGTGTATGTTTTGCCGAAAGCAATAATTAAGGAGGAAGTTTAGGAAAGGAAAAGTGTGCACGAGCGCCGCTCTAGAACACGTGCGGAGTAGCACGTGACTGTTTCTGTGTGCCTCTTGCACTTTCCTCAAGGTCACCAGGTGACAAAACCGCCACTACCTCTTGGTTACATCACAAACGATGACAATGTTTCGCATTATCAATGTTCCATATTATCGCCAAAAAGCTCTTTAATTGCCAATAGAAAACTTTAATAAATTAATTCCATATGACATGCGTCTTAGGATTCAGGCTTTTCTTATGTTCGAATGCGGCACTAAAGCTGCCAGAGATATATGGGATATATTAATTGACAGTTTGCGCGTCCAATATCTGTGTTTGTTAGACATACATCAGAACATAACATGCGAATCGAGTGTTCCCGCTTGGGGGACATGTACTAGATTATATATTAGGCATCTAGTGTCCACGCTTTGCGGACATGCTCTAGATATAAAAACATTCATATTATTGACGTCCTATCAACGTGTAGCACGTCCAAATGATGATCCTTATGATGTACATCTAATAGACGCTCCTTTCATCACATGACGTTTGGATCTTTCCGGCACGTCGAATGGATATTTGTGGTTTACTGGGTGGTGAGAACACACAGCTTTAATCGTAGCAAGCGCCAACAAGCCCAGCAACAAAGCACTGCATTATACATAACTTATATGAGAAACATACACTCAAGTTAGTATACAAACTGTTACTATGAGCTCATGCTTATATATACTCCCTCATTAAGGGCATCCCACAATTGTTAGTGGGGAACAGTTAATAAACATAGTTTTCTCATTAAATTTCACCACTATTTTTGCAATTTACAGCAGAAAAACACAAACAAATTTAAGTGAAAAATTTTCTTAATTGAGAAATAACATTGGAACATAAACAACAGCAAAAAGTTGTCAATCGAACAACAAAAAGCTCTCTGTAGGAGCCAGTAGGTCCCACTGCAGAACCAGAAGCCCAGCAGGTACCAGATGAGGCTCCTTACAGGGACCATTTCAACCAGCAGCGCAAACCAGAAGGCTTCCTTCTGGGACCAGTACACAGCACAAAGCCCGGAGGCTTCCTTCTGAAACCAGTAGACCCCAGCACAAAACCGAAAGGCATTCCTTCTGGGGCCAGTAGATCAAAGCAAAAAACCAGTTGGTGCCCTACAGAGACCGTTTCAGCCAGCGGCAAACCGTAGAAAAAAAAGCAGGTGCTCATAAAGCTTGCGTTCTGCACAGCTGCATACAGGACGGAGTCCTCGGGACAAAAGCGCTGGCATACGGTCTTTGCAGAAAAAGTGGCTCGAGCCACACACCTTCTTTATGATCGGCTGCTGAGAAAAATGTGTTCTATATAACAAGCAAAAAATGGCTTGAAATTTGCAAGAAATAGAAAACAAAAAGTTGTATCCGTAGTCCACAAGTTTAAAACATTGAAAACCTTGCAGGGTCCAACATATATGCAAATGAAACTTAGAATCTATTCCAGTACTGGCGTAATTCTTTAAAAAGGTCTGGAACGTGGTAGAATATGTTCTCTCACTGCTTCAATATCGCCGCTTTCTCCTTTCTTTCACTCTGTCCCTCCGCCCCAACCCGAGTTTTTCCCCTTCAGTCCTTTTTCCCTCTCTCTGATTTCTGGTCGTTCTACTTTTTCCTTATGCCCTGAAGCTCTTGCTGTCATTTCTCAGGAACCCTTGGCTTCAGCATTAATTCCCTCCCCCTTCCTCTCACAATTCATCTAATCTCGCCCCCATTCTCTCTCTTTTCCTCTGATTCCTTCTTTTTTTGTTCTCCCGCATTTCACTCTGCCATGCTGCTTCATTGTTTCATCATATTCTTTTCGTTTTTCAGGCCAACGAAGCCAGTCGTGTCACGGTGCACCTGTTGCAGCTGGACACAAAGCCTCCACGTTCGCCACATCTCTCCACGCTCAATACCCCCGTATTCCTTTCTGATGAGCCGGCCTTTTTATTTCAAGCCGCTGTAGCAGCCACCAAGCCTGGACAAGATTCACCCTCCCCATTCTATAACACCCTTCCCACCTTTTCCCCCTCACTGGGCCTTTTTCCTCGGAGGCAAGGCGATACTCCACGCCATTGACGAATGCTTTACCCACACGACGACAACTCCTCTAGTTGAAACGTTGGCAAGCACTCTGAGGCTTTCCCCTCCCTTGATGGAAGCCAAAAGTCACCGGAAACAAGGAGCGTATGTTTTTTTTTTACATTGTGGTGTTCAGTAATTGGAGATAATAGAGTAATTATTTAAAGATAATTGTTTCGAAGCAGAAGGCCTTCTTCACTTTGTGAGTGCCAAGACACGTCTGTACACCCTCTCTGTACCACGTAAACATAAATGTTGCCGCATTACGTTCCACCTTCGCGTTGTTGTCGATCTACTCAGCGACCTCACAGTTGCAGGTTAGCAGTGGACGTGGTTCCTCTAGGACTGCAGTCGACCACGTGGCCCTGCCTGCCGTGCCCGAGGGGTTAACCATCACGCAGGGACCTTCGGCTGCCCAGGGATCCAGGGAGAACCTGCGTGTGAGAGACGTACCTGATGAAGACGATTAGAGCGAAGCCGGCGAGAAGAGGAGAACGGCGTCCGGCGGCCTGCCGTGTTGCCCCTAAGAGCAGCATTTACTTGACATCTGTTCCGCGCCGTGTTCCCTGCTCCATATAAAACCATTCCACTTAAAACTATATAAAAATGTTTCTTTCATGCAGTTTGGTATCAGCAGTGAAGTGGCGTAACATGTAAATTTAGTGCTCCCGTCACATATGTACAAAGAGCTACAATAACTCCCTCGCGGTTTTATTAACCTGTGTCTCTTAACCGTACTAGCCTTCCCCATGAGCCGGAATGCGAGCGACCGAACAAACAGCTATGTCTTCTGACCTCAATCACAGTGTGTTTTCCGGGTACCTATAGTTGATTACCACGTAGTTATCTATATTTGCCAATGTATGAGAAAATGCGAAACACAAATTTTGTTCCTTCCCCCCTTTAAAGGTGCAGTTGTGGAGTTTTGGAGGCCCGCTCAAGCCGATTTAATATAGCCTTTTCCTTGCCTCCTATTGGAAATGAATATTATTTATGTACAACATTTTCGAGTTAAAAACAATGAGGAATATCTACTTTAGCTGATTTTTCTTTCATTTCTACTGCACACGTGCATACGCTCTCATTAGAGCTTGATATGTGCGGAGATAGGTGCTATTATGTCTAAATTACTGCAATCTTTTTCTTCGTGCAGTTAAGTGCAATGCGCCCATGCTTTTGAATAAAGCTATCCTTGTTGCATACGCTGCACTGAAGTTCAACAAGGCGGCTTGATTGTACTTCTGAGTTCACTCATACTTTTACATTGACTACAACGAAGTGTGCCCACTTTGTCGATGAGCTAGCCGTCCATGCTTCGCAATCATGCAGCTCGCGCATCCATCGGCTGACATGTATAACCGGTGGCTGTAGGATCCTTAACAATGCAACGTTCGCTGCATTGTGTGAGGGAGCCGCCGCCAAGTCTGAGCTGATCCAGTTGTGCTTTATTTTCCCTCTTCCACAAGCTGAAAGAAAACACTACAGTCACCTCGCAGACGAAAACTCCTTTCAGTGATCGACAGCGTACGTTTGCGTGACGCACTCTGCAGCTGGAAGACGTCAAGCTGAACGAAACAATTCCCAGCACGGTTTGAAGGGCGTGTTTGTAGTACTCATCTGCCAAAAGCACCTATTGGGGTTGGGAGAGTAGTCGTGGGTGCTCTAAACGCACATTCAAAAGTGGCGCTGCGTGGCACGGAGAGTCAAAGCCCACGGCAGCAGCAAAACGGCGCGGCACAAACTTCAGTTTCGGTTTCGGTTATTTTTTTTTTTAGCTAGCACGGCTTGTTCATGCACTGCCAAAGGCTGACATCCGGGACATGCTGCCCAACTTCAGGTGGCTTCACTTTCGGGCGCCCGATGCGGCATCCCAGTGGTTCTGCCGCCTCTAAAAAGGCACCTAGGCAAGGATAACGTGCGCAGCGCTCCAAGCGGAAATTACCTTTTTTTTTACCTCAATTTTGATACACAGGCGGCATAGGCGTTTGACACCCTCTCATCTAGTTCACTTTACCCGCGCACCACACTCGACACGACCACACGAGACCCTCTAAAGAACGCAACGGCTGCCACGCCGCTGCTAACACAAGAAGGCAAAAACAACATTCGATCATGCCGCTGCCGCCGCTGCTGAAGCGGCGCTGTAAGCGGTTTTGAGAATAATTAATTTTCTACAAGAAATATATCGAAAGAATAAAGTTGAAATACATGAGAAGGAATTAAGGGTACATCAACTGTCCAGGTACAAAAAAAATTAAGGCAAGGTTGTTCTCTATCACCGCTGCTGTTCATGCTTTATATGATAAGTATGGAGAGAAGGCTACAAGGAAGCAATCTAGGTTATGATCTGTGCCGGGTTCGAACCCGACCGCGGCGGCTGCGTTTTTATGGAGGAAAAACGCTAAGGCGCCCTTGTGCTGTGCGATGTCAGTGCACGTTAAAGATCCCCAGGTTGTCAAAATTATTCCGGAGCCCTCCACTACGGCACCTCTTCTTCCTTTCTTCTTTCACTCCCTCCTTTATCCCTTCCCTTACGGCGCGGTACAGGTGTCCAACGCTATATGAGACAGATACTGCGCCATTTCCTTCCCCCCAAAACCAATTATTACTAGGTTATGATCTGTCATACACATTAAGCGGAAAGGTTGTTGAGCAACGACTACCGGGTTTAATGTATGCGGACGATATTGTACTGTTAGCAAATAACCAGGAAGATTTGCAAACTTTGGTGAACTTCTGTGGAGATGAAGGAGACAGTCTAGGTTTCAGTTTTAGCGCAACTAGGTCAGGTGTGATGGTTTTCAACGGCACAACTGATCAGGAGCTTACAATACAGGGCCATGAAATACCCAGAGTGGCCGAATACAAATATCTCGGGGTATGGGCAAACAAAGGGCATATGTACACGGAAAAGCATGAACAGTCTCTCATAGCAAAAGGGCGAAGAGATGCCGGGATAATGAAACATAGGGCCTTGTGGGGGTACAACAGGTATGAAGTCCTCAGAGGTATTTGGAAAAGAATAATGGTGCCGGGGCTTACTTTCGGGAATGCGGTTCTATGCTTAAGAGCTGAAGTTCAGTTTCGATTAGAAGTAAATCAGAGAACTGTTGGAAGATTAGCACTAGGTGCCCACGGGAAAACCACAAACGAGGCAGTACAGGGGGATATGGACTTGGCAACGTTCGAAGCACGGGAAGCTCAGAGTAAAGTACTATACGAAGAACGCCTGGGGAAATTGGACGATAACAGTTGGGCAGGTAATGTATTTAAATACCTGTACAGAAAGAGCGATGACACACAGTGGCGGAAACGAACTAGAATGCTGACCAGTAAGTTTGCCAGGGACGAGGAAGGAGAAAGAAAGAGCATTAAACGGCAGGTTAAAAACGTCGAAGGTAAAGATTTCACAGATTCAATGAAAAAGAAGCATAGTGTAGAACTATATCGATGCTCGAAAAGGCAGATCAGGAAGGAAACGTTTTATGATAACTCAAGGGGCAGTGCCCTCCTCTTTGAAATATAGGTCAGGGAGTCTTAGAGCGTTCAGCTACAAAAAGAAATTTAACGAAGAAGATGACACATGTGCTGTGTGTGGTAAATCTGTAGAAACAACAGAACACCTCATTCTAAATTTTGATGGTATCAATCCAGTTGTCGATGCATGCACAGTCACTCTTCCTTAGGGTTTAGAGATAAAAAATAGTCATGTAAATAAATCTGCGGTGTAAATTAGCAAAAAGATATTGGAGGATTGGTGGCACAAAAGCAGAGCCGTGACATAAGTTTTAAAGAGAAGGAACACGTATTTTAAAGAAAATGGCGAATTTTATTAACAACTTACAGCAGAGTTAAATAAAAATAAAGGAAAAAAAACTGAGCACGGTGGCAACTAACACTGCCCAGTTTCAAAGGGGACGCTCCTACCTTCCATCCATCCATCCATCGCCCTTCGGCATCTTCCCATGGCAGCCACCTTCCGTTTGTCCTTCCTTTTGCCTAAACGTAAAGATAGTAAAGCATAAGACGGTAAAGCATAGTGGTCTGGTTTCTCTACATCTCTTTTTCTATCCTTGTCTGCTACAAAGTGGACTAGCAACTCACCCCAATATACACCCTCTGGCACTGTATGTATGTAGGTACACTATTGTGTACATAAAAAGTAAACTCGCAGCTTTTTCCGATAGTGGGCTACATCTAGTGGTGATTTCTTTGTATCACATTAAGTTTATATCCTTCATCCCGCAAACAAGGTTGTTTTTTATGCTGTGCAGTCAGCGTACGTAGCCGATGACATTTTGCAAAACAGTAAGCGGTGTAGCTCATCGTTCACCATATTTGTGTGCACATATTTAGCTACCAGTTGCAGCATTATTTTCATCACAATTTCAAGTATAAAGTGCACATTCATAATAGAAATTATTTCTACAATCCTTTGGGTGTTTAGCTGTGGGTGTGATAAGTCGCAGCATTTGAAAATAAAAATTGGATTTGAGTTAAGGAAATGACTCAGTAATTGTCTCACTTATCTTGGCGGACACCACATAAGAGAAGGGATAAAGAAGGCAGCGGAAGAAGAAAAGAAGAGAGAGGTGCTGTTGTGGAGGGCTCGGACCACCTGGGCATCTTTAATCCACCAATATCACACAGCACACCGCGCCTTTTGTGTTTCGCCTCTGTTGAAACATGGCCGCCGCGGTAGGGTTCCAACCCTGGGATTTTCTGTACCACCTGCGAGTACACTAACACGTGCTGCTGGTGATTCTCATAATGGGACAAGCAATGCTTTTGTATTAAAAAAAATACTGAAATATACATGTCGCCACAACCAGCGGCTTTTGCAAGCAGTCTGCAGTGCATCAAGACAGTTCTTTTCATGTGATCCCCGAGGCTACGCCGCCATTAACCTATAAACAGTCATTGTGGAGTTTTTCTTGATTTTCATGTCACGAGTATTGAATTCAGGAGCAGGACAAATTTTTATAATGCAATTTTCTTGGCAATAAACGCATTTTTTGCTGCTGAACAGACATCATCACTGCCAGAAAGAGCCACATAATTTTTATTGCGAACAATACAGTGTAACTTTGAGCTAACACTGCCCCGATAGAGTAAAAACATTGATGCTAATTGAGCCTCTATGACCTGCAAACATGTCGAACAAGATTAAAGCTGCCATCAAGGAATGCTGCACTGTTTTTCTCCACAAATTTTTCAGACAGCCCTATAGACGGATGCAACCAGAACTTGGGGAATAATTAATAAGTGCCCAGTTCTGGTTGCCGCATGTTTATTTGTTAACAACCCTAACTTAAGTAAACATCCGTTGATGTGGAGAATGAAAAGTAACCAAATTCCACCAAACAAACCAACAAAACCTCTGTACAATGTTGTGTTAATAGGCAGGGAATGCAACCACACAGAGTAGTATAGTTGCAGGCATTGCGCTGAGCAAAACACTAGTGATGCCAAAAATTAGTTTCGAGGGGGAAACTAGAACTGCCTGTCAACATAAAAGCTCAGTTTAGGGAGAGGAGCAGCTTAGCTATTCACAGAAATTGGAAACCTACGAGTACCAATGCTTTTGAGTTTTAATGCACAGAATAGTAATAAAAGGAATTAGTACTGCAAACAGCCAACATGTTGAGACCACTTTTTGACACCAGGTGTAACAAAATATTCATACGAAGGAACCAAGAACACACAAGAAATAAAATAGAATTTGAAAATACACTGAAGGACTTCTTGCCTCAGTGGAGTGAATGTTTCTAAAAGCACATCAGCTGAACAGCTTATAATGAATCGGAGCAATTAGAACAACACTGACATCAATGGTGCCAAACCCAACAGCCTTCTTGTCATTAACACCCAATGAAAATGTGACAAGGCTAGCTTCAGTAATACATACAGCTTACAAAGAAGCTAACTCGAAGCACAATTCCAGCACGACTGCTATTCTGACCAAAAAGGCTGAAATATTCCACCAAATTTGTCATTTGCATGCAGCACCGAAAGTGATCTGAGAAGTGGTACTGGTGCAGTTAAACTCTTTTAATGTTTATGATTAAAGAAAGTAGTTCTTAAAGAATAAAAACAAAAGCAAGCCATGCAATCTTTTGTTCTCCTCTCTCATACATTCTGCTAGTACCACTGGTACACCACACCGAAAAAACATCACAGCAGCATATTATCTTTTGATGTTATGCAAATAGAGCTGCTGCAATAGGAATCCGTAAAGTGATAAAACATTTAAGTAACACAAGTGTGCTTAGGGCAATAAATCTCAATAAACAATAAGGCCAGATTTTCTTCTTCTGATATTTACCAGAAAGCTGAGAACACGAGGTAAAAATCCTGGACATATTATCACTGAAAACCTCTCTTTAATGGGAAGTGAAGTCATCCCTATGTGTCACAATTTCCTCTAGTCCACATAAGTCTGGAAGCATAGTAGGCTAGCGATTCCGAAAGAAGATACGAGCCCAGTGACAGTGTAGTGTCAACATTAAAGAATGCTTGCAAATTAAACTAACTACGGACATACGGTTTCATTTGCTTTATGGAGCTTAACGACCCAAAGCGACGCCAAAGTGAAGAGCTCTGGTAATTTCGACCACCTAGGGTGGTCGACATCGCACAGTACACATGCCTTCAACATTTCACCTCCACTGAAATACGGCCGTCGCAGCCAGGATCGAACTTGTGCTTTTCGAGACAACAGTCGAGCTCCATTTTAGGATAGAACACTTGTCACAAGACACCTAGCTAGCACGCCGTTATCTGGTTACCAGCAAGATTGATACCAAAACTTCCTCCAAAGGGCACCATGGAACACTATTATTCCTTTAGTGTCGTGTCTTTTTGTGGTGTTTTAAATTCCACTTAACTGAGAACGCCTTTGAGCACAAATCACACTGCAATTGTTTTTCACCCTTGTGGGAGTGCACGTGTGCCACAAGGGTTGCCTTTCGTGCAAATGCCATGGGGCACAGCTGGCACTGGTATGGCTTCTCACCAGTGTGGATGCGGACATGATCTACCAGGTGGCTCTTTTGTACAAATGCATTGCCACAGTGGTCACAACGGTATGGACGATCACTGGTATGGGTGCGCAGGTGATTGTCCAAATTGTTCTTTACTGAAAATTTTCTGTCACAGTGGTCACAATGATATGGACGATCACCCGTATGCGTGCGCAGGTGTCTGTCCAAATTGCTCTTCACAGCAAATGTGCTGCCACAGTGGTCACAACAGTATGGACGATCACCGGTATGGGTGCGCAGTTGTCTGACCAGGCCGTTCTTATCAGTGAATGTGCTATCACAGTCACTGCAATGATACGGGCGGTCGCCTGCGTGGGTGCGAACGTGCGCAGCCAGGACTGATCTCTTCTTGAAAATGTTGCCGCAGTGGGTGCACTGGTGAATCTGCTTTCCTGTGGGCTTGTCCCGGTGAGTACTCGTGCTTGTACTAATGGATGGCACGCTGTGGTTGACTGGGCACTCTTGATCAGGTGAATTTTGTCCGAGAAACACGCCAGCCTTGCAGTCTGTGGTGGCCATTCCTGCATTACAAAACCAGACCACTTTTAATAAAACGTGGGGCCCAATACGCCACAGCTCACATACTGCTAGGGCTATCAGATTGTGACTGTAGACAAGAGTGCTATGCAATAGCTGCGTTACTTGAGTAGAGTTAAATTTCATATGTAGAGCTTAATCCCTTCAGTCAAGAACAACAGTCCACTAGAAGTAAATTTTTAGTTTTTATATTTCTATAAGGAACATATCCAACAGCTCAGAAAAAATTCCCACTATTGCAGATACCCGATTATTAGGAGTGTGTGAATATTTAAATTTTCAAATGCGAATATTAAGAAAAAAATACCTTCCAGTATCGAATCGAATGTATGTTTTCTATCAAGAACAATTTAAAAATATAAATGTGCCAACATTGCTCCAAGTTCTTTTTCAAAACAGTATCTGGCCTTTGGAACCAAAATATACACAAATATACTGACTCTTTACCATATTAAAAAGACCAACATGATGTCCATAGAAATGTTTATTACTTGATTGGACAGCATTAACAGCATGCAATAGATGATGTAGACACGCAGAATAAGTAACAATACGAAACCATGAATTCATATCATGCAACATTTAAAGCTAACAGGAAGAATAGTAAAACCTCATTAAATCGGACTTCAAGGGGCCTGAAGATATTCCCTAATTATTCAAAGGTTAAGCTATAAATAGCCCCCTGCCTCATTTCTTCTCAAAGCTGGTTCATAGTTCATACCACAGTCATGGATTGCATAACAAACACATACATCATGAGCAATGGACATAAACAAGGTTTCCATTTTTGGTCAGAAAATTATAAAGAATTACATGTAAATATAATATTATTATACTTCATTCAGCAAAAAGTCACCTTCTGTTACCGCAAACCTAAAAATAGAATAGACGTCATGGTGCGAGTTAAACCTATGTAGCAACAGATACTGTTCAGCGAACCTGTGTGAGCTGTGTTATACACATGAAAAATAATGACAAGCTCCAATGCCCAGCCACAACAAGCCACGCTACACTGTGTACTTTGAATTAGCAACTGCAGTGAAATGCACATTAAATGTGGCTTTCATTTCAGAGCAGTTTAAATATAACGGATTAAAATGCCACCCTGAATGTCTGGCTGAACAGTAATAAAAGCTGTTGCTGCAGCTTTGGTAGACATGCTTCATCATAAGGTCCCAAATGTGACTAAAGCAAAAAACAGAGAAAATAACCAAATAATAAGAAATGCACTCGCATGGCACTGTAACAACAAAGACAAGTAAGGCTAGACATTTCTTAAAGTTCATTTACCACCAGAAGGGAGATTAAGGATGGCCACCAATGGCACATTCATCCAATGGCTACTTATTGCACAGACTGTATTTTTGTTTCCAACAGTTTGCTCCATGAAGTCTTGAAAAATTGGGGAAAAATATTCTGCTGGCACTGTGCTCTACCAAATGATAACAAGGTGTCCTGTATACTCATACCCTTCTTTATGCTTATACCATGTTGCCCCATGATATCTTCAATAATAACCCTCATCGATGCTTAAAGTATCTGTGCTTTTCATAGATGGGGCATTATGCACACCATTTCGTCCATGGACGACAGGCACTAAGGTCTATAAACAAGTTAATTCACAGGCTATGAACATCAGGCCAAAGCATCTGTGAAGGCGAGGATTTATATTGAAGGCTTCTTCCTGTGGTAGCATGTATTCCTTTGGCTTGTCAATATTAGCCTGCGAAATTAACAGAGAAAAGCAGGGTTAAGTGAATAAAAACTGCACTGCCATAAACAGCGATGCTTAAATTCTTTCTTTATAAATGACTGCATGTTGGACAACACACAAAAAGTACCCGGAACCATCCATCAGTTACAGAGAAAAAAGGATATGAAAGAATGTGGACAAGAAAGAAATACCAGCAGACATTATGCTTATGATACAACTATTTAGCTTATACTATGGCTGGAAGTCAACGCCTAGTGCAGCCCTAGACGGCAGCTCACTTATGGAGGTCAGTGGCTGTAGCTCTGGACTTGGGAGATGGGCAGCAGTGGGGCTTGGCTTATGCCAAAACATGGTGATAGCTTCGAATAATTTCGATCACATGAGGTTCTTTAATGCGCTCTGACACCGCATACCACATGGGTGTGCTTGCATCTAAATTCCATCGAAATGTAGTGACCGTTGCCAGGATTTCATTCGACAACATTGCACTCAGCAGCCAAACAAAAAAGCCATTGAGCCAGTACAGCAGTTCGCATGAATATCCAAGCTTGACATGTTGCCAGGTTGCTGCTGCTATTTTTTCACTTGTGAGGAAAGCGTTTCTGGCCTTGCAATGAAATAGGTACCGGATGTTGCATACACATTTGAAGATTTGCATGCACTGGAATGTTTGGCTCAGGTGTGTTCATGAAAGTCCACAGTTGTGCATAACATTGAAGTAATTGCAATCAAACTCCTCTCGAGCACGGGAGCTGGCTACAAATAAGGACATTTTTTGAAGCTCTTGGCTGCGTCAATCTACATGCTGATTGCAGTTATGGCTAAACATGGTTGACAGGGCACTGAAATAACCCGTTTTGTTACATCTGCAGAAAATTGCATTGTGTTGCATTTCAGGGGGTCTTATGTCTCCTAATTTCCTAGAGGCTGTTTCACCATATGGAAGTTGTTTCAATTGCTTGTTTTGGAATCTGTTTCACATTCTGGAATTACTTGAAAGCACTCTCTAAAGCAAGGCCTGGTAGCATTCCAAGCACACTCTGAGTGCCTCCGATGCTCTATAGAAATATCTGTATATTTATGCAATGGATAGGGTCTAGTAGTAAGCATATCTGCTTCCTCTAGTGCTGCATACAGCTCTGGGCAGACAAAGGAGTTGACAGGTACCGTTTACGTGATCTGTGTTTTGTACTTGCCTTTACAGTGTGCGAAAGGCCCAACAATGGGAAGTTTTGCGGCGCGATAATTTTCAAGAGAAGTGAGTAGCGGTTTCCGCTCTACCTGGTCCTGTGGAAACAATGCGCTGGTGTTAACGTGACCAGCAATGATGACCAAACAGGGAATTGTCATGTGCATGTAACAGTACTATCCTCTCTCGTGCAAGTATCGCTAATGTCTCCCCTCAGTTTCCACCAATTGGCCCAACATGTGAAACGAAAAGTCTTCCAGACACAAGTACAAGGCTGATGTGACATGCAAGTTTAATACACTTGGCATACCACGCCATCTCTAATCAGGTACGTACTTGTGCAAAGAAAATAGGTCAGAGTGAAACTCGTCCAAACAATAGTATTAATACCATACCAATAACAGAGAAAAATGACTAGATCTTTTCTTTTGGTGTAAAAAAATCTGTGTGAACAGCAGATCCGACATCAAAAGACAACACATAGTTAAGGTGATGACAAGAAGGATATAAAGTGAATCATTTGAAAAGTTTCCGCAAAAAACTGAATATACCCAGTATGTCAGGCAAGCATTGCCAGAGGTTTTTTTTTTTTCAGGGGATAAATTTCTGCACAGTAATAATCTGCCACTGAAGGAGTAGAAATTCCCCAAGTATTTAGAAATTTCTGAAGCAAAATTCAAACTTTGTGAAGCAGAAATGGGAGACGCTTAAACATACAAAAATGGTAAAGTATAAAGCGCCTCAGTAGTGATCTGGTCTCTCTCTGTATCCTCTTTCTTATCCATCTGCTACAGAGTACAATAGCAACTCACCCCAAAACACACCTTAACCCTTCGACACATTATGTAACAGCACATAAAGCAAACTTGCAGGTTTTTCCGAGAGTGGGCTGCATCTAGTAGCCTTTCTTTGTTTTGAGGTGAACTTCACATCCTTCATAACGCAAATACGCTAGATTTTTTTTTATGCCATACAGAGAATGCAGTGAATATTTTGTGAAACAGTGAGCGGTGTAGCATATCGTCCGCCATTGTTGAGCAAAAATATTTTGCCACCATTTTTAGCATAACTTTTTGCCTCAATTTCAAATGTAATGCGCACCTTCGAAATATAAATTATTTTCATGGACCTTCGGGAGTTTACCTTCTAAGTCAAAGCATATTTATGTCGCTATTTTAGTCAATTACGACACTTTGTATAAAATTTCGCACCTTCTTGCCATATTATGTTTGATTTTTGCGGTGGAAAACTGACAGGCTGTCTTCATAAAAACCTGAATATATTATTTAGGTTGAAAAATATTCCATTTCAATGAAACAAGAAATGGTGCATTCCATACATAACCATTTTTGTTGCAAACGATACAGTGTAACTGTGAGCTAACACTGCCCAACAAACTGAAAACATCGATGCCAGTTAAACATTTATCATGTGCATACATATCGAGCCACACTCTAGTCATACCACATTGCATTTGTCCACAAATTTTTCACACAGCAGTAATGCAACCAGATCATGGGGAATAATTTTTAATTGTGCGGTTCTGGTTGCTGCTCATATAAATGTTAATTACTCTAACTTACGTAAACGACTACTGATATACAGAATGAACACTTGGCATATTTCTTCAAACCAACAAACAAAACATCTGCCCACTGTTGTGACACTAGTGAGGGAATGCAACCACACACAGTATTACTCTTGAAGGCACAGCGCTGAGCAGTGCAAAAACCGATGCCAGAAATCATTTTCTGGGGGGTGGGGTGCTAAAACTCACACAAATGGCAAACAAAACAGTGCCAGTACTGTGGAGTTTTAAAGTACAGGACACAAATAAAAGGCATTAGTACTACAACAAACAGTCAGTATGTCAAGACCTGTTTTTGGCAGCAGGTTTAACAAAATACTCATGGGAAGCAACGAACAACACACAGGAAGAAATAGAATGGAATCTGAAAACACACTGAAAGATTTCTCGCCACAGTGCAGTGAATGTTTCTAAAAGCACATCAGCTGAACAGCTTATAATGAATCGCAGCAATTACAACACTGACATCAGTGGTGACAGACCCAATAGCCTTCTTGTCATTAACACCCAATGAAAATATGACAAGGCTAGCTTCAGTAACATGTGCAGCTTACAAAGAAGCTAACTCAAACCACAATTTCAGCACAAGTGCTATTCTGACAAAATGGCTGAATATAGTGAGGACACAATATTCCACAAAATATGCCATTTGCATGCAACACAGGAACAGTGATCTGTCAAGTGACACCAGTTCTTCAAATTTTTTGTTCAAAAAACGTAATTCTTAAAGCCTAAATACAAAAGCAAGCCACGTAATCTTGAGGCTCAACTTTTGTTCTCCCCTCTCATACGTTTTGCTAGCAGTATTCCAATGCCAAATTGAAAACACAACACATCCGCAGTTTTCAATTTTGACAGTAAGCAAACAAAGCTGTAGTGATCTACGGACGCACACCAAAACCATTTTTAAAAATTTCGGGGCAATCAATTGGACTGATGTGGAGGGCATGTGATAGCCTTTGCTTTCCATTATCCAATGTATTCCATTATAATAATAATAATTGGTTTATTGAAGAAAGGAAATGGCACAGTATCTGTCTGATATATCCTTGTACACCTAAACTGCGCCCTAAGGGAAGGGATAACGGAGGGAGTGAAAGAAGAAAGGAAGAAAAATGTGCCGTAGTGGAGCGCTCCGGAATAATTTCGACCAGCTGGGGATATTTAATGTCCACTGACATCGCACAGCACACAGGCGCCTTAGCGTTTTGCCACCATAAAAACGCAGCCGCCGCGGTTGGGTTCGAACCCAGGAACTTTGGATCAGTAGCCGAGCACCCTAACCACTGAGGCACCGCGGCGGGGCAATGTATTCCACTCCGACTCTATTTTTTCACTCACCAACCCTCCAATTCTGATTACATTCCAATTACGCAAAACCTGACACAATATTATATACAGCAATGCCATCTCTTTAAAAACACAAGTACACTTGTGACAATAAAATTACATAGACAGTCAGGCCACCCTTTTTTTCCCCAATCTTCATCATAAATCTGAGACCAAGTACCAGCAATAAATATATTAGACACACTGCCGTTGAATGCCTTTCTTCAATGGGAAGTGATGCCACCCCATATGTCAGATTATTTTTTTTTTCGTTCACGTAAGTCTGGAAGTCCAATACACTTGTGGCTCTGGAAGAAGAAATGAAATAGCCCAGCACCAGTGACGTACAAGGGCATGTCAGCGTCCCATTCCGGCAAGGAGCGCGTCAACATTAAAGAATGGCCGCAAATAAAACTAGCTACCGACATAGCTTAAAAAGGAACACTTGTCATAGGTCACCTAGCTAGCATGCTGCCAGCTGGTTGTCGACAGGACCGCTACCAAAATGCGTTCCAAAGGGCACCAGGGAACTCAGCTGTTCCTTTAGTGTCCTGGCTTTTTGTGGTGTTTTAAACTGCACTTAACTGAGAACGCCTTAGAGCACAAGTCACAATGGAATAGTTTTTCATGCCTGTGGGACCGCACGTGCACCATAAGGGTTAGCTTTTGTTCAAAGGCCATGGGGCACAGCTGGCAATAGAAAGGCTTCTCACCAGTGTGAATGCAGACATTTCTTACCAAAGTATTTTTTCTAGAAAAGGCACTGTCACGAAAACTGCAACGGTATGGACGATCACTAGTATGGGTGCGCAGGTGTCTGACCATGCTGTTCTTTGTTGCGAACGCGCTATCACAGTTACTGCAATGATACGGGCGTTCGCCTGTGTGGGTGCGAATATGCGCTACGAGGTCAGACCTCTTCTGGAAAATCTTGCCGCAGTGGGTGCACTGGTGAATCTGCTTGCCTGTGGGCTTGTCCCAGTGAGTACTCATGCTTGTACTAATGGATGGCACACTGTGGTTGGCAGGCTGCTTTTCATCAGCTGAACTTTGTCCAGGAAACACGCCAACGTTGTGGTCTGCCATGACTGATCCTGCATTTCAAAACCAGAGTACTTTCATCAAAACCTCAGGCCCAAGATGCCACAGCTTGCTTGCAACTAGAGAACAAAAGCCATATTTAGTGTGCTGAGTCTAGGCCCTTTAGTCGAGAACTGTCCAGTGGAAGTAAATCTTCAAAATTTTTGGATTTACGTAACGGACATGGAATCATAGCAAAGAAATAATTCCCAGCAACTTAGATGCCCAATTATTAGGAGTCTGCTAATATTTAAATTGCAAATATGAATAAAATTTTTTAAGATAAAAAAACAAACATTGCACAGACTTTTTAAAAAAAAAAGTGTATATCCTTTGCAACCAAAAGATAAAACACTATACTGACTCAGCACTATACAATATAAAATGGTGTGCACAGAAGTGTATATTGTATGATTAGACAGCATTAACCCAGGTTTTTAGTAATTTCGTGATTTCTAGCTCTGATCCTTTTTATATGTAAAGGAGGAGAGATCAAGCTAACAGAAACAGTACTTAAAAGTATGCCACAGGTGGAGAAACAAAACGAGAAACAAAATGAAATCAATGAATTCATATTAAGCAACAATTAAAGGTAACATTATGGGTAGCAATACCTAATTATTTGAATTTCCAGGGACTGGAAGAAACTACCGATTTATCCAACGGTTGAGTTATAAAACGCCCCCTCCCACATTACTGATAAAAAAAATTGCGGTAAATCTTTGTGAGGAGGCTCACAGTGCAAACAGTGATAAGCCCGTGACAAATGTGCAGTTTCGGCATACTGGAAGAACAACACAGACACAATGTTCCCCTAATTTCCTCACAAATCAGTTTTCCTTTTCCATAATAATATTATGTTAAGTTGCAGAAGTATTTCTCACATGTTGCGAGGCATATTTTGGGAATATTTTCTGGATGCAATAACTGCTAGGACCTGATTCGTCCAATCTGTTGGTCCAGTTGGATCCAGTGAGGTTGAATTGGTCGGGTGGTTAAAAACACAGCTAGAACCAATTCGAAGATCCAAATGAAACCAGTTCGAATGTCCAATTGGATCAAAAAAAAAATTCCCAACCTTTTTTTTCTGACTATGGTTAGTGTAGCAGGGGGTGGTAGAAAGTTAGATGGCCTGATGAGATTCAGAAGTTTGCGGGCATACAGTGGACACAGCTGGCAAAGGACAGGGATAACTGGAGAGACACGGCAGAGGCCTTTGGCCTGCAGTGGGCGTAGTCAGGCTGCTGCTGCTGATGATTAAAAGATGTGTTCTCATTCTGTGATAGTTTGAAGCAGGTGGTCACCCATCATGCTCTCAGCTCGTGTGATGTGACCAGCCCACCTGCCGAAATTTGCTAAACATCCAAGAAAATCGGTGCCTTGGTGATAACAGTCGACCCGATGAATGACAGAAACAAATGCCATTGTACAGTTTAAAAGACACCTTAAACTTAATGTTTGGATAATTTGCCCAGATATTTTGGTTCTGCCATGAATGGATTAATGAAAGTCAGCACAATAATCAATTCCTGCTAACTAAATATTTCAAAACTTTCGAAAATAAAAAACTCAGATACTAAATTCTCGAACTGAGTACGAGCCGAATAACAAACATGTTCAATTCGATACAGGAATTTCGAATATTTACACTCCCACCCTTATTTTCAATATCGACATCCTCTCATAAGTCTGTATCTGACGCAACTTCAAGGCCTCAAACCGTTTAGACTCATTCCTGTCACTAGAGTACCATTTTAGAAATAAGGTAGCAAAACAAGCAAATGAAAGCACACATGAAGTACTCTTGCCAGAGCTATTATTAATATTATTAAAGAAGATCATTAATGTATAGGGGAGTTTAACGTCCCAAATCAACTCAGGCTATCAGGGACACTCTAGTGAAGGGCTTCAGAAATATCGACCACCTGGGGTTCTTTAACGTGCACTGACATCGCATAGTACACGCATTAATAAACAAGAGGCATACACCAAAAACTTTTTCGTTAATTTTATACGACTGGCTTGAGACGGTTCTCGCAGCCATCTGTAGAGGGTTCCATATATGTAGGTAGCAGCCATTATCAGCAAAAAAATTGACGGCAGTAGGAAAAACAGACACAAATTCAATGTGCACAGATGAATGAACTGTGACTGGAGGGATTAAAAAGTGCACACTTGTGAAGTGAAATTTACTTCGATTTCTGCATACAGTTCGCATTTCACCTGGCAAAAAGCTCATGTTACCGGGAGACCGTAAGAGTGCAAAACCCTCCTATCTCAAAGCTGGTTCATACTTCGTCGCATACCAAACTAACATACACTTAGTAATAGACATAAACATAGTTTCCATGTTCAGACAAAACTTTTTTAAAATAACACGTAAAGATAAGGAAGATTTTTAAAAATTACAGGTAAAGATGAGGAAGCTACAGTTCATTCTGCAAACAGACACGTGCTGTTAACACAAACCGAAAAACGGAATTGACGTCAAGGTTTGAGTTAAACTCATGTAGCAAGCAGATACTGTTTAGCCAGCTAGTGTCAGCAATGTCATACACATAAAAAATATCATCAGACTTCTATGTGCACTTCGAATAAGCAACCAATTATGGCTTTCGCTCAAGAGCAGGTAAAACAGAACAGGTTAAAGTTCAACACCGAAAATCTGCTTGAACAGTAATAAAAGCTGTTGCTGTAGCTTTGGTAGAGATACTTCATAATAAGCTCTCAGACATGACTAAAGCAAAAACAAGAAACGGCAGAGAAAATAAACAAAATAATCAGAAATGCGCATGGTACTGTAACAACAAGTCAAGTAAGGCAAGACATTTCCAAAAACTAAAAGCCCTTTAGCACCAGAAACGAGATCAAGGATGGTTCACCACACATACATCCAATCAATGGCTACTCACTGCACAGAACGTATTACTTTACTGCACCTTATTAATTCAGCAAAAATCTTGAAATATTACGGGAAAAAATATTCTGCTTGCTCTATCAAATGACAACAAGGTGACCTGCATACTTATATCCTTATTTATGCTTAGGCCATCTTGCTCATGGTATCTTAAAACAATAACCGTTATTGATGTCTCAGCATCTGTGCTCTCAATAAACGTGTTATTATCTACCCCACTTTGTCCGTATAGACCACAGACTAAGGTCTGTAAACAAGCTATTTTACAGGCTATGAACATCAGGCAATTGAGTCTATGTGGGTTGGGAAGATTTGTAATTGCAGGTTTCTTCATCTGGTAGCATATATTCCTTGGCTCGTTGATATTACCCTGCAAAATTAACAGAGAAAAGCAGCGGAAGAAAAATAAAAACTGCAATGCCCAAAGCAGCGATTTTAATATGCTTCCTTTATATATGACTGCACTTTGGACAACACATAAAAAGAACTCGGGACCATTCATTACTTAAAGAAGCAAAAGAAATGGAAGAATCTGGACAAGAAAAATATGCAAACAGGCACTGTGCTCAACATGCTACTCAGCTTATACTATGGTCAGAAATCTGTGCCTAGAGCAGCCCTAGGCTGCAGCTAACATTAGGAGGTGTGGTTGTAACTCTAGACCTGGGAGATGGGGAGCAGTGAGGCTTCGTTTCTGCCAAAACATGGTACCTATTAGTTTCCAATAACTTGTTACGTTGGTTTTCTTTGATGCGCACCGACACCACACAGCACATAATTTCTTTGTATTCAACTTATGTCACAATGTAGCCAAAGTAGCCAGGATTTAATTTCGCAACATTGCACTTGGCAGCCAAACGCCACAACCACTTAGACATCGCGACAGTTTGCATGAATATGTACGTTTTATCGCATACCACACCACCTCTAATAAGGTACATACTAGCAGGAAGACAGGACACTATGAACAAACATGTACGGCATGAACAGAGCGAAACAAGTCAAATGTGTTTCTTCGTTGCATCTAGTCCTCTTCGCGCAAGTACGTACCTTATTAGAAATGAACCCGCTTACCCAAACAGCAGTATTAAAGGGGCTGTGAAGGGTGCTCTAATAAATTTGTGGCATGCATGTGATATTGAAGCACGTCACTTCACGAATAGTGTTTAGCAAAACATATTTAAATACGCTTTGTAGAAGCTGAGTTATCTGTAGTTAAAATTCGAATTTCAGCACCTTGGCGCCTTTCCCCCTCCTCTCGTCACTTTTTGCACGCTGGAAGGTAGGCGCTCCTTCACCGACCCCCCTCTGAGAGCGAAGCTTCCCGACACACAGGAGCAAAGCGGCTTATTGGCCGTGGCCACTGCAGCTGCCTAATGTCTGCAAGAATCTAACCAATGGCCACCTCTCACCTTGTCTACGCAGATGCGGGGGACGCAGGAAGGTGCTAGGATGAAAAACTCGCCGGGAAGGGCTCGTCAACTTTGATGCGTGATTGTGGGTCGTCTGCTGCGTGTAGAAGAGCAGTATTTGGCTCGTGTTTTCATGGCAACACCGTGGAGTCATTAAGCGAGTTAATGTGCTCTCCTCGGAAGACGTTTCGGAGCCCCTTTAATACCACACCAATACCCGAAAAAAATGACCAGATCTTCTATTTAGCTTAAAGAATAGTGTGAATAGCATATCTTGCCTCAAAAGATAACACAGTGTTAAGGTGATGACTAGAAGGATGTGAAGTGAATCATTTGAAAAATTGTAGGAAACTGGTCACAATGTACTCAGCATGTCAGGCAAGCATTGTCAGATTTTTTTTGTCCAGGGAATAAATTTTTCCACAGTAATTATTTGAAGCTGAATGGGAATCAATGCACAAAGTATTGAGGAATTTCCTAAACATAGTTCAAATTTTGTCAAGCAGAAATGGGAGATGCTTAAACATAGAAAAATGGCGAAGCATAAAGTGCCACAATAATAATCTGGTATCTGGTATAGCAACTCACTCTAAAATACACTTTAACCTTCCACCACGTTAAGGGCACGATTGCGTATAAAGCGAACTCTTAGCTTTTGCAGAGAGTGGGCAGCATCTAACAGTGACTTCTTTGTTTCAGGTAAATTTCGAATCCTTCAAGTTACAAATAAGCTAGATTGTTTACGCCACATAGCGAATGCAGTAAATATTATTTCACAAAACAGTGAGTGTGGTAGGAAGCCATTTGCCATTTTTCTGCGTACATATTTTGCGGGCAGTTGTAAAACGATTTGTTTACTCTCAATGTCAAGCATAATGTGCACTTTTGAAAAAGAAATTACTTCCACGACCCATCGGATGTTTACTTTACAAGTCGCAGCTTATCTACGTTGCTGTTTTCAATTACGACACTTTGTATACAATTTCTCACATTTCCGCAATAAACACCCAGTGCTTTGCGCAGAAAAACTAACAAATTGTCTTTCTTAGGGCATGAACATACTATTTAGGCTGAAAAATATATAATTTTGATGAAAACAAGAAATAGCACACCAAAGGGACACATAAGACAATTAGAAGCTGACTCAAATAGATATGTCACCACACTCTACCGACATGAAATATAGGTGTCACTACTAGCAGCCGTCTTTGCAAGCACACATGCAGTGCATCAAGAAAATTTTTTTCATGTGGATCGCTGAGGATACACTGCCATTCAACTTATGAAAAGAAAATGTGGATCTGTTTTGATCCTGATATCTTGAGTTTGGATCAGGTGGAGGGAACATTTTTCATCCAATTTTCTTGGCAATAAATGCATTTTTTTCCTGGTGGAGAAACATCAGTACAGCAAGAAAAAGCCACATAACCATTTTTATTGCAAACAATACAGCGCAACTGTGAGCTAAACTTGCCCGATAAAAGAAAGACAATTATGCCAGATGAACCTTTATGGCCAGCATACATGTCAAACAAGATTAGAGCTGCACTCTAGAAATGCCGCACTGTGTTTCTCCACAAGTGTTTCAGACAACAGTAATGCAACCACAGTTTGGGGAGTAATTTTTAAGTACGCAGTTCTGATTGCTGCTCATCCAATTGTTACCAACCCTAACTCATGTAAACGACTGCTGATGAAAAAAATGAAAGCATCTTTCTCCAAGCCAAAGCAACAAAATAACTGTCCGCTATTGTGTTACTAGTGAGGGAATGCAACCACTCAGAGTAGTAATCTTGCAGGCATAGCGCTCAGCAATGCAGCCAGTGATGCCAGAAATCATGGGGAGGGCTAAAACCTACACAGATGGGAAACCAAAGAGTATCAATGCTTTTGAGTTTTGATGCACAGAGCACAAATAAAGGAAATAAGCACTGCAAACAGCCAGAATGTCGCGACCACTTTTTGGCAGCAGGTGCAACAAAATACTCATACTCACAAGAAGAAATAAAATGTAAACTGTAAACACGCTGAAAGACTTCTTGCTGCCACGAAGTGATTGTTTCTACAAGCACATCGGCTGAACAGCCTATGATGAATCAAAGCAATTACAGCAACACTGGCATCAGTGGTGACAAACCCAAAAGCCTTCTTGTCATAAACACCTTGTGAAAATGCAACAAGGCTAGCTTCCGTAATATGTACACCTTACGAAGAAGCTAACTCAAAGCACAATTCCAGCACTACTGCTACTCCGACGAAAAGGTTGAAAATAGGCGACGATATTCCACAAAATATGCCATTTGCACGCCGCACAGAAAGAGCAATCTGACAAGTGATACCAGTGCAGTGAACCTCTTTCAATGTTTTTGGTAAAAAAAGTAGTTCTTAAAACATAAAACAAAAGCTAGCCATGCAATCTTTTGTTCTCTTCTCTCATACATTCTGCTAGAACTAGAATGCCGCACTGAAAAAATCACACAGCAGCATGTTTTCTTTTGACGTTATGCAAATAGAGCTGCTGCAATGGGAATCTGTAAATTGATAAAACATTTAAGTAACACAAGTGTGCTGAGGGCAACAAATCTCAATAAACAATAAGGCCAGATTTTCTTCTTCTGATCTTCATCAGAAAGCTGAGAACACGAGGTATAAATCCTGGACACATTATCACTGAAAACCTCTCTTTAATGGGAAGTGATGTCATCCCTATGTGTCACAATTTCCTCTACTCCACATAAGTCTGGAAGCATAGTAGGCTAGTGGTTCCAAAAGAAGATACGGAATAGCCCAGTGCCAGTGTAGTGTCAGCATTAAAAATTAATGCTTGAAATTAAATTAACTACGGACATAGGGTATCATTTGGTTTATGGAGTTTAACATCCCAAAGCGACTCACGCTATGAGCGACGCTGTAGTTAAGGGCTCTGGTAATGTCGACCACCTGGGGTCCTTTACACATGCACCGACATTGCACAGTACACATGCCTTCAACATTTCGCCTCCACTGAAATGCGCCTGTCGCAGCCAGGATCGAACCTGCATGTTTCGGGACAGTAGTCGAGTACCATGTTAGGATAGAACACTTCTCATAGGTCACTTAGCTAGCATGCTGTTATCTGGTTGCCAACAGGATAGCTACCAAAACGTGTTCCAAAGGGCACCATGGAACAATGCTATTCCTTTAGTGTCTTGTCTCTTTGTGGTGTTTTAACTTCCACTTAACTGAGAACGCCTTTGAGCACGAGTCACACTGGAATGGTTTTTCACCCCTGTGGGACCGCACGTGTGCCACAAGGGTTTCCTCTCGTCCAAATGCCATGGGGCACAGCTGGCACTGGTATGGCTTCTCACCAGTGTGGATGCGGATGTGCTTTACCAGGTGGCTCCTTTCTACAAATGCACTCCCACAGTGGTCACAACGGTACGGGCGATCACCCGTATGGGTGCGCAGGTGTCTGACCAGGCTGTTCTTATAAGCAAATGTGCTATCACAGTCACTGCAATGATACGGGCGGTCGCCTGTGTGGGTGCGATTATGCGCTACGAGGTCAGATCTCTTCTGGAAAATCTTGCCGCAGTGGGTGCACTGGTGAATCTCCTTGCCTGTGGGCTTGTCCCGGTGAGTATTCACGCTTGTACTAGTGGATGGCACACTGTGGTTCAGAAGGCGCTCTTCATCAGGTGGACTTTGTCCAGGAAACACGCCAAAGTTGTGGTCTGCCATGACTGATCCTGCATTTCAAAACCAGAGCATTTTGATTAAAACCTAGGGCCCAAGATGCCAGAGCTTGTTTATAACTAAGGAACAAACGCCAAATTTAGTATTAACCAAATAAAATAATATTTAGTTTTCAGAAAACATCTGGATGCCGAGTTTAGGCCCTTCGGTCGAGAAGAACTGTCCAGTGGAAGTAAATCTTTAAACTTTTTGGATTTATGCTAGAAACATGGCAACATGGCAAAGAAATAATTCCCACCAACCCAAATGCACAATTAGGAGTCTGCAAATATTGAATATGAATAAAAATTTTTTATGAAATATTAATAAACAAACATTAGACAGAGTTCTTTTTAAAAAAAAGTGTAAAGCCTTTGCAAACAAAATATAGAACACTATACTGACTCAGCATGATACAAAATAAAATGGTGTGCACAGAAATGTAGTGTTTGATTAGACAGCATTAACCTAGTTTTTTAACAATTTCTGTGTGATTTACAGCTCTGAACTTTTTATATAGACACAGTGAAAAAAAATAAATTGAATTTTTTAAAATCAAAATCGCCGCTTTTTGACTCACATCTCCCCTTAGCAATCTGCAACAGGTGATTTGATCATGAAAAATATCAACAGAAAGACGCATTAAAAATACCAACACACATCTATATCCAACCACAATAAAACAGATTATAACGTGTACTTTGAATTAGCAACCAATTACGGCTTTCACTCAAGATCAGGTAAAACAGAACAGGTTAAAATTCAACACCGAATATCTGGCTGAGCACTAATAAATGCTGTTACTGCAGCTTTGGTACAGATTCTATGCTCATAAAGCCTCAAACATGATTGAAGCAAAAAAAAAACAAGAAACAGCAGATTAAATGAACAAAATAATGAGAAATGCACTCGCATGACATTGTAACAAGAAAGACATTTCCAAAAACTGAAGGCCCTTTAGCACCAGAAGCGAGATCTCAAGGATGGTTGACCAAAGGCACATGCATTCAATGGCTACTCAATGCACAGAATGTATTACTTTTGCTGCGCCTTACTCTTTCAGCAAATATCTTGAAAGATTATGGGAAAAAAAATGTTCTGCATGCACTGTGCTCCATCAAATGATAACAAGGTGACCTGCATACATATAGCCTTCTTTATGCTTAGACCATGCTGCCCATGGTATCATAAACAATAACCATCATTGATGTCCCAGTATGTGTGCTCTCGATAGATGGGGCATTATGCACCCCATTTTGTCCATATACACCACGCACTGAGGTCTGTAAACAAGCTATTTTACCGACTATGAACATCAGGCCATTGAGCCTATGAGGATAGGTATTGAAGATTTCTTCCTGTGGTAGCATATACCCCTTGGCTCGATATCAGTCTGCAAAATTAAGCAGAGAAAAACAGTGGAAGTAAAATACAAACTGCAGTGCCACAAGAAGCGATGTTTGAACACTTGCTTTAGAAATGACTGTACAACAAAACACAAAAAAAAATTACTCTGGACTAACCATTTGTTCTCGGCGGAAAAAGATAGGAAAGATAATGGACAAGAAAAAAAAAGTACTATGGGCATCTTGCTTATGATATGCCTACGTAGGTTTGAACATGAAATTTGCTGTATGCTTTAGTGCAATGCCACATAAGGTATCTTCTACAGTGTTTGTAATTTAAGCCTTGGTGACTGGGCATGTTGGATTTGAAGACTGATTTGGTTAGCCTGCAGAGTTTCACCCCTTTGGATCACTGAATATACTCTTGTACAGAATGTGAGCAATAAGCTATATGCATTTGCGTATAGGTTGACTGCAGTTGATTTGAAACATTCTTCCAGCATCTTGTCTTCTCAGCATTGGTTATAATGCCTGCAAAATAAAGAACAGCAAATTAGCTCATGCAGAAGCAAAGCTTCAAAGCCATAGCAGCATTCTTTGTATGCATGTTTTGTGTATTCCAATACTCAAGTTCATAGTGAACTTGGAAGGGGAAGGGATCTGGCTGTACTCATAGTGCAAAAAAGACAAGGCCTGATGTACTGTGCTTTGCATGCAAACACAAGGCAATGATTACCCAGGATGTATTTGAATGGTCAAGAACACTGAAACACTTAGAAACGTTAATGTTCACAAAAGTTGTTCGGAAAGGTGCTTTGCCAACAGCAGGTGCTTCTTGGCTTGTCTGCGCTGTCTTCTAAGAAAGGCAGAGCAAAGCAGCATAAGCCTCACACATTGCCGCAAGCACAGGTGCTTCCAGCATAAACAATCAATTTTTTAGTCATGTCCAAGAGATTCGGTACAAGCATATTCATTTGGTACAGAGGAACTCTTCACTTTCAAAACCGCTCAGCGACAGACTGAAACCTGTGCCCGGTCTTAATGTTTTTCAGTGTAAACACCTGATTGGCACTGTATTCTTCCAAGTAGAGACTGCTGATAATAAAGCATTACCAAAACAGCACTTATGGTACTCATTGTATCAGACAGTTCTTCCTCGAAGTCAGACCACTCTATCGAATTCTGCCCTGCAGTCCCTCTGCTTCCTGATCTAGAGTTTCAGCGCACGCACAGTAACCTAACTCAAGAAGGTATTTACAGGAAAGACGAAGTGTGGGTGGGATGCATGCATTTAGAAAAAAAAAAGTCTCCAGCTTTCCCATCTGCAGGCGAGAAGATGACAGTGATATTATAACCAGAGCCCAATTGCAGCCACTAAAATCACTGGATGTCTGAGGTTCATACATCCAACACGAGTGCTTATAGACTGCAGTGTTCGAATAGTGCCACTTCATGGTGCACAACTTGCTTGGTGTACCTAGAAAGAAGTCAAGTGCAATGCCAACTGCAACAATGCCAGTGAAGAGACTCATACTCTCATTCTGCTCATAAATAAGGAGCACTGGCAGCTACAAAGAAGGCCCTTAATTGAATCCCCTGCACGGTGGTTGTTCTGCCTTTCCAGTCATAAGTGGTTCACCTGTATTTCTGCGTACATTAATCAGTGGTGAGGCCAATACAGTACTTTAGTTGAATGCAGTAAAACTGCTAAGGCACCAGCATGAAAACAACATTGCAGTAGCCCTCGCAGTCTTACTCGAAACATGAAACAGCTCCACTGTCTTTAAGGAAAGAGTGCATACACCAGTGGAAAGGTACACATGTAGACAGGACACACTCACTGTCAGGCCAATGAGGCCACTTTGTTCCCTCCTCAACACTTTTCTTGGAAGAAACGCCATTGAGAGGCACCCATAGATTAAAAGCAAGGGGTTTCTTTGCTAGAGCATTGGTACTTATTTCATGCCAGCAGCTAAGCTGGAAAAGAAGTCAGAACTAATTAGAGAAGTGGATGCACATTGTGACCAAATTAAAAGGTACAAAACACCGGTAGCAGACCAACAGAGCACCAGTGTGTGTGAGGTAAGGCCAGAAAAAAAGAGGAAATTTTTATGCAAGCCGTCTGCCACCTATACACTACCGTAGCGCATATGTTCATTCCTGAATTCACACAGCAATGTCAACAGGACTGGTATTAAATCAATCCATGTAAGCAAAGCATCTGCTTCTGTGCACCACAGTGCGTCCCCCAAAACAATAACTTAAGCCAAAATTTTGGACTGCCTAGACCAACAAGTTCTACCCGCAAAGCAAGCAAGCAGGTCCGCAGGAGCACCAGAGAAAGCTTGAAAAGGGCACTTTCTTTAGGTGTCATCACATTAATACAAAAAACACAGCCTGGCTTGAACTATAATCACACATCATGAGTGACAATTACATCACCTTTCAGTGTTTGACAAAACCAGTAAAAAAAAAGGGTAACACTTTATTTGCATGGCAACTTAAATGTGTAATACAAAACACAAGGAAAAGAATTCCAACTACAGAGCCTGGAACGACAGGCACTCTTAATAAGACCGACAACTAAATTTTAGGCATCAATTTTTTTTTCACCACAACAAAAAGCTTACTAAGCTGTTCGACTACGCAATGGTTTTGCAACAAATGCGATAAAAACTTTTTACCAAGAATTTTTCAAACAGTCGATGAGCGTGTTTCATGTGCCTCTATGCTAAAAACCATGATCAGCAAGCGTGAGAACTGCGCACCTGAAAAAAAATTATGAACTAAAACTGACATAGTTACAGCCGTCAAACATTAATTAGGCAGTTTCAGTATAGCATAGCGACCATTTCAGTCTCCACACCCCGAGCGGTTATGGTACAGTGATGTGTACCTCGTTGTTGAAAATTTCAGTGGAACATGGTTACCATGTCAACCAAGAAATATAGAGCACTGTGGCACCATCTAGGAATAAAAGTTGAAAGCACAACATTAGTGATGCAAAAATTGAAAACTGAAAAATGGTTTCTGAGGAAACGAAATGCACAGTAATTGTCTCACTTATGTCATGGGCACCCAGACCACACCACAAGGGAAGGGAAGAATGTGAGAGTGAAAGAAGAAAGAGCTGCCATAGTCCTCTCCAGAATAATTTTGACCACTCGGCGATCTTTAATGTGCACTGACATTGCACAGTACACGGGCACTTCTGCCTTTCACTTCCATGGAAACGTGGCTGCTGCAGCGAGGTTCGATCCCGGGAACGGCGGCTTAACCAGTTTTTGACATCTTCAATACGCCAACACATTATTGAGGAGAGTTTGCTCACAACTGAAATGCCAAGCCTTCTTGAGTCAAGTGGTCTATTGTACGATGGTTCTGCTTCACAGAACTTCCTGACAACTATGCACGACTCTCAGTCAGACACTCTATGGGCAAAATTTTCTATGAGAATGACATCTTCACTGATTCGGCAGCAGCCGTCATTAGGTCTCAAGCTCAAAGTGAAGGATTGAAACCTGATTCCTTTGTACTGTGGGAGTCTACAGCTTGAAGGGAGAGTTCCCACATCATCATTTTCGAGCAAGAATTCCCTTGGCCGCCTTTCAAAGTAACTTTGCTGTGCTTTTGAGGCACGTTTTTCCTCTAAGCTATTATATATCTGATTCAATGCACGACCAGGATTACAAAGAAGTTTTTTGATTGCCTGTATGTTCTTCTCAAAAGAAAATGCAGGAAAAGAGTCAAGCGTTCTATACAAACAAACGTCTGCTGCTAGATGCAACAAACAGTGAACGTTGTACGATACCTCCTCCTGTTCATTAAGTCTACCAAAGCATTTGACAAAATGCTGAAGAAGTGTGTCTGCAGAGTCTGCATACTGTTGGCAAAGTGATGGAGTGCTGAGAATTGTTGCAGCTGCATGCAAAGTCAGAAAATTCAAAAGCATGGGACTTGGCAGTGACTCCCTTAGCACTAGTGGGCCAGTGTAATGCAGAAAAAGCCTACACTCTGTAGCCTTCCAGCAGTCTTTCTCATCCAGAGTCCTAGGTTTCCTAGCGAGCTCAAGTGGAACACAACCCTCAAGGGCGACACCTTTGGCTATTTCTTTACGATCTGTGGGACCAAGGTGGACTGTCAGTGGCCTCGCAAACCACAAGTTTATCAACTTCCGAACTACACCAAGGTACAGCAAATGCATGGGATCAAGTGGCACGTTGCTCACACAGTCAATAGGAAGTTCCGTCAACAATGACACACCGTGGTGGTGCTCAAAATCTTCCTGCTTCCGGAATGATTTATCCGTTCTTAGCATCGATTCTGAGGTAGGAAAAAACATCTTCTCATTGAAACTGCCTTCTGCAGTACATTTAGGGCACACTGCGTAGCCAGCATGCAATTTTGTCAAGAATATAAATGCGCGCGCCAGTGCTTCGCAGGTAAAGCTTCTCATTTCTACCTTAACCAGTTTGCCAGAGATCATTAGACCTACCCGACCTAAATTTTTTAGCTCGAAAACAAAAGGGTGAAGGAATTCATGGGCAGAGTTTGGCTTTGCAGGGCCCAGAAAAGCACCAACGATCACCGGCTCTGGTAATTTATGGGTGGCATTAAGTTGAATGTGGCATTGAATTGGCCAGAGCTGCAGACGGGAGCTCTTTGACAAAGGCATGCCATCTATGTTGAAAGAAAGGCCAACCACCTGTGGTGGGTGCTTTGCGGGACACAGAACATATCCTCCAAGCCTTTCTTAAGCCCGAAATTGCAGTAGTGTCCAGGAGGCAATTCAGTAACACCAGCTATAATTGCAGTTCGACGAGGAATTTTAAGCAACGTTCGTGCGTCTGTTGGCAAATCAGAAAAGCAGCTGTGACCTTTCAAAAGACGCAGCAAGTCCGTTAGAGAGCGATGGGATATGTTGTGTTCAAGTGGCGCCCAACCAACCAGCCGAGAACGAAACTCGTCAACCGTTCCCACGCTTTCAATTGTCGGGACGTCGTGTCCCAATTCTTGGGAAGCAGCGACCAGTGCACACTGAGAACTGCCACACGCCACAGTGCTCATTATGTCGGCATCGCTAGAGTCACTTAATTGAGCCTGCAGTGTGCTCCGAAGGCAAGTCGAGGGGAGCGTACGTACGAAGAATCAGCAGCTTGCTCAAAAACGCTGGCGCAAGGGTCGTCTGTCGAACCGCTGGCACCGCTTGCATTGTCGCAAGGGAGTGCAAATTAAGTAGTCGGCATCACTCGCTTCGCGCCGAGTTTCGCCATCCGGTTCACCTGAATGACTCGGAATTGAGCTCGTAAAGCGAGCCCGCAAAGAGCTCGGCACTTCCGATGCTTGGAAAAGCGCCTGAACTTCTAACCGGGCTTTGATCCGAACAGACCGCGCTTTGCTTAGTTTTGGCATCGCAACAAAACCGTGCTACTCAGCAGACACACCAATTATCCTTCGTGGGCATCTACAATCAACCTACACCGCTACCTAAAGACAAGGATAGTCTTAAATAGTTCAGCACAAATCGTCCGATGCTGCAACAAAGAAGCAAGGACTAAGCCTTTTCAATCAAACGTTAGTCAACTGACAGCAAACGGCGGCACGGCATGCCGAACACATGGAAAGAAACCGCTATGCAAACGGGGCCATCACACATACTTTTGATGGATGTCGAGCCATATGTGGAGTGCAGAAACGGTAGAACACGCAAAAATATTGTGTGGTAGGCCGCCAAAACCCAACAAACCGACAACTTCAGCGCTACCGCTGGCAAAGCTAAAGCAGCTAAAGCTGACCTACCACGCCGAGTCGAAGACCGCGCTACCACGCAACATGCGGAGCAGCGAGTACTACTGGTACTACTATGTACCGATAGGTGCCGTTAGGTGAGGCTGTCATGAGTTTTTCCTGTTGTGGCTTTTTGTGCTCATACATAACCTTTCAGGCCAGAAAATATGTTTGTGTTGTCTTTCTCATGCACCATTTATGCAAAAAAAGAGTGATTGAAGTTTTTTTTTTTCGTGTCTGTGTGGACACGTGACAAACTCGCGCGCCCACGGGTGCCGAATGGCCTGCGCATGTCGCGGCCAGGCCCGTCGTCTGCTACGGTATGCACTTCGCTCAACACGCCTTTCGATAACTGCCTTCACTGTAAAGCTGTTTCTCTAGATTGCCTATTTCGAACAACTCAGTTTGCAAGCAAATGCACCGCACGCATGCTTAAGAATTTTGGAATACGCAGGAATTAAGCTTCCGATTCGCAAGAAATGCACAGGTAACAGTATACTTTACAACTTAATAGCAAAGCGGCGGAAGACCCGTTAATAACGCAGTAGCACTACTAGCCGCATTCCTGCATATTCAGCCTCATGACCGAGTGTATGTTTTGCCGAAACCAATAATTAAGGAGGAAGTTTAGGAAAGGAAAAGTGTGCGCGAGCGCCGCTCTAGAACACGTGCGGCGTAGCACGTGACTTTTTTTGCATGCCTCTCGCGCTTTCCTCTAGGTCACCCGGTCACAACACCGCCACTACCTCGTGGTTACATCACAAACGATGGGAATGTTTCGCATTATCAATGTTCCGCATTATCGCCAAAAAGCTCTTTAATTGCCCATGGAAAACCTTAATAAATTAATTCCATATGACATGCGTCTTAGGATTCAGGCTTTTCTTATGTTCGAATGCGGCACTAAAGCTGCCAGAGATATATGGGATATATTAATTGATAGTTTGTGCGTCCAATATCTGTGTTTGTTGGACATACATTAGAACATAACTTGCGCATCGAATGAGTGAATGAAAAACTTTATTGGTTCCTTTAGGAAGTAGCGGTAGAGGACGAAGTCTTCATCTTGAAGCTTGGGTCCTCCTTGGCCGTGGGTGGGCCGCTAGTCCAGGGCTCCACTGAGTCAGGCCACCTCGCTTGCGTGTGCTATGAGGGCCCTTTGGACCCCTAGCTCGCAGCTGGTGAGCCGGCTCTCCCATTGCTCCGCACTTGGTGTTTTGTGTTTGTGGAATGCTTGATTTCTTCCGCACTCCCATGTGACATGATATAGTGTTGGTTTTGCTCCGCAACACGGACAGGTGGCGCTATACTGTGTGGGGAACATCTTGTTTAATATGTATAAGATTGGGAAGGAGCCTGTTTGCAGTCTTCGCCATCCTGTGGCTTCCTCCTTGGATAATGCTTTATGTGGTGGGGGGTATTGGAAGCTTAGCCCCTTATATAGGTTTAATAATTCCGAATAGCTGTCCCCGCAATTAATCTGGGGCCCCTCCGGGGGTAATGACGTTCCTGTTCGGCTGGGCATTCCTCGAGCTAGGTTGTCTGCCCCTTCGTTGCCCCTGATCCCTGCGTGACTCGGTATCCCGATTATGTTGTGTATTGGTCGTCCCTCAGGGAGCAGAGCTCTACTGAGGATCTTGAGTGCCGTGCTGCTAATTCTGCCTCTAGTATAGTTCCGGCACGCCTCTTGTGAATCCGTTAAGATGTTAAGGGATCTCCCTGTCCTATATCCTTCATTCGCGGCCAGGGCGACAGCAATCTCCTCTGCCTCCGTTATGTTAGATACTTCGGCTGTGAGGCTTGTGATGTGTTCTCCGTGGTAATTTACAACTACTGCTACCGCGCTATTTTTGTGTGCTTGGGGGTATAGGGAGGCATCAGTGTAGACTGTGTTGTCCCGATGCCCCATGTTCCTCTCATAAAATTCTGCCCTAACCTCTCTCCTGTTAGCATGGAGGTTTGGATCCATGTTTCGGGGGATAGGTTGTATGCATAGCTTTTTTCTTAGCGGGTTTGGTATTGCGGCCCTGCTATTTTGTGGCTTTTCTATTTCCCGACCTAGCTTTGTCAGGAGCGCCCTTCCAGTCGTCGTGTTGCTAAGTCTTCGTATTTGTGCCTTGAGCTGGCATTCTCTTAATTCCTCGAAGGTGTTACTGATTCCGAGTTGCATGAGCTTGTCGTTGGATGTATTTCTTGGGGGATGAAGAGCTGTTTTGTATGCCTTCCGGAATATTGTCTCCGCTTGCTCCTTCTCTGCTTTGATAGTCACATGGTACGGTAATGAATATGTTACCCGGATGGCCACTAGGCTGTTGACTAGCCTGAGTGTGTCCTCCTCCATCATGCCATACCTCTTGTGCGCTACTCTGCTGATCATCCGGCTTACTTGTCCTGCCGCTTTGCTTAGCAGTCTGAGTTTATGACGGCACTTCCGGCTTCCTTGCAGCCACATGCCGAGTATTCTGATCATCTTTTGTTCCGGGATGTTCCGGCCGTCTACTTTTATTTCGAGTGGAGCATCCGTAGGGTGCCTACCCACTCTGAGGAGCTCAGATTTTTCCGTGGAGCATTTAAGTCCTCTTTGTTTTGTGTATTCTTCAATGCAGGTGGCAGCCTCTTGTAGCGCCTACTGCTTCTCCCCCAGTGAGCCTTGGGTGGTCCAGATGGTGAAGTCGTCTGCGTACATTGCATGACTAATCCCCTGGACTTGGCTGAGTTTCTTGGCGAGGTTGACCATCGCTATGTTAAAGAGTATTGGCGAGATTACTGAGCCTTGCGGAGTGCCCTTGCATGGCGTTTGAAAGGTGTCACTCCGCAGGTCTCCTAGGCCTATCGTCGCTGTTCTGTCCATGAGGAAGCTTCTGACGTAGTCATGGACCTTCTTCCCGCAGTCGTGGTGTTAAGTCCTTCCATAATGGCGGCATGGGATCCGTTGTCAAAGGCCTCTTTAATATCCATGGCCATGACAACGTTCTCCCCGTTCTTTGGCATTGTTTCGAGTACCTCTTCTTTTAGTTGTAGCAAGATGTCTTGGGTTGATAAATTGGCCCTGAATCCGAACATGGTGTTGGGGTACCATTCTCCGTCTTCTAGATGCGTTTGTATTCGTCGGGTTACTATTCTCTCGTACAGCTTGCCTAGGCATGATGTTAGCGAGATCGGTCTGAGGTTTTCAATTTGGAGTTTCTTGCCGGGCTTGGGGATCATGACGACTACGGCGTGTTTCCACTCCGCTGGAACCGTCCCTTCTTCCCATTGTTTGTTTAGGTATAGGGGTGTTTAGGTATAGTAGGCACTTGGGTGTACATTGATGTCGTTCTTCCGGATCTTTCTGGCCGCATTGTCTGCATGCCTTGATTACCGGGTTCGGACAGACGTCCGATCGATGTCCGTGTTGGCAACAAACGTAGCATATTTGCCGCGTCGGCCTATAGGGGTAGCACCACATCTCTCGATCCTACGTATAGTACAAGACTTGCTTGGGGAGGATGGGGCCATCAAAGGTGATGACGACTGTGCTCGATCGGCCTAGCATCCTTGCCGCCAGGATCTTCACCCCTTGTGAGCGAGTTCGTAAATTCGCCTTGAGTTCTTCGGCCGGAGACCCCGGGTCCACTCCGTGGATGACCCCGCGCAGCGTTCCCTCCGGCGCCGCCACGTGTGCGTTGATTCCGTAGCTATGCTCTCTAAACTTCAGTTGCGTGATGCGCCTGATATGTTGAGCAGCGCTTTCGTTATCGGTACTGATTATTATGATATTCGAGCCGGTGCGCAGTCGGATGATGAGATCTTCTGCCTTGCATCCGTGTCCGGTAGCCGCGACCACCGCCCGCGCCACTTGGTGCGTCTGCAGGTTCTTCACTGCCAGTCCTTTCGGCCGAAGTACTACTTTTAAATCATCCCTGGGAAGCGGAGGCAGCCTTCTCCTCGGCGCTCCTTTCCCTCTCCTTGTTTAGGTGCAGTTGGCGTGCCACCTGTGCTCTTCGCCGCGCCTAGGGAATTTTCATTCCCTAGTGCTTTTCCCGCCAAATCTCCTGCTTGGCATCCACGTTGGCGTTTCTTTTGCCGCTTGGACATGGCTATCTCCCAGTCCGCGTCCAAAACCTTCTTCTGACTTGCCTGTAGCGTTGTTGTCGCTGGGGTGCTGCTTTTTAGGGCTTGAAAGGCTGTCGTTGGTCCGTGGGCGAAGGTCTCCCCGGTAGCGTCTTGATAGTCTTCTTCCATATTTTCTTGGGTTTCCGCCATAAAATTCGTCTGGTCTTTTAGCGGTGCGCGATATACGCTGGGATTTAGTGCATGGGTCATCGCTCCGTCGCTTCTACCGCTGGCCGAGGCCGGGAGGGCCGCAGAGCCCCGCTACTGTGTTAGGCCTAATAGGCCTAGCTTCGGTCGGCCACGTGGGAGATCTTCAAAACCGTATAAATCCAAAAATATTGGACCCAGTGGTTTGAAAGAGGTGTCCTCGTGGCCCGCTTCGCTTTCGACGTCGTCTCCCACCAAAATTTTGGCAGTCCAGTCGAGTTAACCGGGCCAAAAGTCCCGAAAACTGCAGAGCGCATGTGAAGTGCGTCCGCTCTCCTCGGCTGCTCGCAGCGCCACCGAGTGTTCACGCTTGGTGGACATGTACTAGATTATATATTAGGCATCTAGTGTCCACGCTTTGCGGACGTGCTCTAGATATAAAAACATTCATATTATTGACGTCCTATCAACGTGTAGCACGTCCAAATGATGATCCTTATGATGTACATCTAATAGACGCTCCTTTCATCACATGACGTTTGGATCTTTCCGGCACGTCGAATGGATATTTGTGGTTTACTGGGTGGTGAGAACACACAGCTTTAATCGTTGCAAGCGCCAACAAGCCCAGCAACAAAGCACTGCATTATACAGAACTTATATGAGAAACATAGACTCACGTTAGTATACAAACTGTTACTATGAGCTCATGCTTATATACTCCCTCATTAAGGGCATCCCACAAGTTTTAGTGGGGATCAGTTAATAAACATAGTTTTCTCATTAAATTTCACCACTATTTTTGCAATTTACAGCAGAAAAACACAAATTTAAGTGAAAAATTTTCTTAATTGAGAAATAACATTGGAACATAAACAACAGCAAAAAGTTGTCAATCGAACAACAATAAGCTCTCTGTAGAAGCCAGTAGGTCCCACTTCAGAACCAGAAGCCCAGCAGGTACCAGAAGAGGCTCCTTACAGGGACCATTTCAACCAGCAGCGCAAACCAGAAGGCTTCCTTCTGGGACCAGTAGACAGCACAAAGCCCGAAGGCTTACTTCTGAAACCAGTAGACCCCAGCACAAAACCAGAAGGCATTCCTTCTGGGACCAGTAGATCCAAGCAAAAAACAAGTTGGTGCACTACAGGGACCGTTTCAGCCATCGGCAAACCGTAGAAAAAAAAAAGCAGGTGCTCATAAAGCTTGCGTTCTGCACAGCTGCATACAGGACGGTGTCCTTGGGACAAAAGCGCTGGCATACGGGCTTTGCAGAAAAGGTGGCTCGAGCCACACAATTTCTTTATGATCGGCTGCTGAGAAAAATGTGTTCTATATAACAAGCAAGAAATGGCTTGAAGTTTGCAAGATATAGAAAACAAAAAGTTGTATCCGTAGTCCACAAGTTTAAAACATTACAAACCTTGCACGGAGCAACATATATGCAAAGGAAACTTAGAATCTATTCCAGTACTGGCGTAATTCTTTAAAAAGGTCTGGAACGTGGTAGAATACGTTCTCTCACTGCTTCAATATCGCCGCTTTCTCCTTTCTTTCACTCTGTCCCTCCGCCCCAACCCGAGTTTTTCCCCTTCAGTCTCCTTTTTTCCCTCTCTCTGATTTCTGATCGTTCTACTTTTTCCTTATGCCCTGAAGCTCTTGCTGTCATTTCTCAGGAACCCTTGGCTTCAGCATTAATTCCCTCCCCCTTCCTCTCACAATTCATCTAATCTCGCCATCATTCTCTCTCTTTTCCTCTAATTCCTTCTTTTTTTGTTCTCCCGCATTTCACTCTGCCATGCAGCTTCATTGTTTCATCATATTCTTTTCATTTTTCAGGTCAACGAAGCCAGTCGTGTCACGGTGCACCTGTTGCAGCTGGACACAAAGCCTCCACGTTCGCCACATCTTTCCACGCTCAATACCCCCGATTTCCTTTCTGTTGAGCCGGCCTTTTTATTTCAAGCCGCTGTAGCAGCCACCAAGCCTGGACAAGATTCACCCTCCCCATTCTATAACACCCTTCCCACCTTTTCCCCCTCACTGGGCCTTTTTCCTCGGAGGCAAGGCGATACTCCACGCCATTGACGAATGCTTTACCCACACGACGACAACTCCTCTAGTTGAAACGTTGGCAAGCACTCTGAGGCTTTCCCCTCCCTTGATGGAAGCCAAAAGTCACCGAAAACAAGGAGCATATGTTTTTTATTTAATTGTGGTGTTCAGTAATTGGAGTTAAATAAGGTAATTATTTAACAATAACTGTTTCAAAGCAGTTCTTCACTTTGCGAGTTCCAAACCCCATCTGCGCACCCTCTCTACCATGTAAACATAAATGTTTCCGCATTACGTTCCACCTTCGAGTTGTTGTCGATCTAGTCGGCGACCTCACAGTTGCAGGTTACGTGCAGAGGCTCAATTAATAGCAGTGGACGTGGCTCCACTAGGAATGCAGTCAACCACGTGTTTATGCTTGCCGTGCCCAAGGGGTTAACCATCACGCAGGGACCTTCGGCTGCCCAGGGAGAACCTGCATACGTGTGAGACCTGATGAAGAATTAGAGCAGAGCCGGCGAGAAGAGGCGGACGGCGTCTGGCGGGCCTCCGTGTTGCCCCTAATAGCGGCATTTACTTGACATCTGTTCCGCGCTGTGTTCCCTGCTCCATATAAAACCTGTCCACTTAACACTATATTAAAATGTTTCTTTCATGCACTTTGGTTTCAGCAGTGACGCGGTGTAACATGTAAATTTACTGCTCACGTAACATATATATGTACAAAGAGCTACGACTCCCTCGCGGTTTTATTAACCTGTGCCTAGGTCTTAACCGTACTAGCCTTCCCGATGAGCCGGAATGCGAGCGACCGAACAAACAGCTATGTCTTCGTGACCACGCAGTCATAGTCTGTTTACCGGGCGCCTATAGTTGATTACCACGTACCTATATTTACCAATGTATGAAAAATCCGAAACACAAAAATTTTGTTCCTTTCCCCTTTAAAGGTGCGGTTTTGGAGTTTTGGGAGCCCGCTCAAGACGACTGAAAATAGCCTTTTCCTTGCCTCCTATTGGAAATAAAGATTATTTATGTACAACATTTTCGAGTTAAAAACAATGAAGAATATCTACTTTAGCTGATTTTTCTTTCATTTCTACTGCACACGTGTATACGCTCTTATTATAGCCTGATATGTGCGGAGATGGTGCTATTATGTCTAAATTACTGCAATCTTTTTCTTCGCGCAGTGAAGTGTATAACTGCCCCCATGCTTTTGAATAAAGCTATCCTTGTTGCATACTCTGCACTGCAGTACAGCAAGGCGGCTTGATTATACTTCTGAGTTCACTCATACTTTTACTGCGACTAGATCGAACGAAGTCTTTTAATAAACTGCACATCTCCAAGCAAAAATTTTAACTTTAACCCAACGTTTCGAAGCCGACTCGACACATTCATGAGGGGTGACTGAGGCTAGCGTCTTTTATGTATAGAGGGAACGGGGGGGGGGGGGGGTGAAATCAAGGAACGGCAGCTGTGATGCGAAAGGTGCGGGGGAGGAGGAGGTTTAGGCTGTTAGTCATGCTGGCGCACTGCAGGGAGGTGCTGAATGGCGACTTTTTCGTTGAGTTGAAGAACGAAGTCCCTGGGTATATAACCCTCAATACTTAAAAGACGCTAGCTACTGCCCTCAGTCACCCCTGATGAAGGAGCAAAGTCGGCTTCGAAGCATTGGGTTAAGTTAAAATTTTTGGTTGGAGATGTGCAGCTTATTACTAGTCTTCAAACCCAACCATACAGGCAATCAGCTCGCGCATCCATCAGCTGTCATGTTTAAACAATAGCAGTAGGATCTTTGACAGCGCAACGTTCGCTACATAGTGTGCAGTGAGCCGCCGCCAAGTCTGAGCTGATCCAGTTGTACTTTATTTTCCCTCTTTCACAAGCTGAAAGAAAACACTACAGTCACCTTGCAGACAAAAACTCCGTTCAGTGATTGACATCGTACGTCTGCGTTACGCACTCTGCAGCTGGCAGACGTCAAGCTGAACGAAACAATTCCCAGCACTGTTTGAAGGGCGTTTGTACTGCTCATCTGCTAAAAGCACAGATCGCAAATTGGAGAGAAACGTCGTGCATGCTCTAAACGCGCATTCAAAATTCGTGCTGCGTGGCACGGAGAGTCACGTAAAGTCCACGGCAGAAGCAAGGCGGCGCTGCACAAACTTCAGTTTCGGTTCTTTTTTTTTTGTAGCCAGCACGGCTTGTTTGCACTAAAATAAACTGTGAATTAAAATAAAACAAAATAAAATCAATTGCTCGTTCAGCGGGAATTGAACTCCAGTCTTCTGCGTGTGAAGCGAGTTCACTAACCACAGCGCTACGCATCGCGCAGGTTTTGCCGGCTCTAAAGAGGCACCTAGGCAAGGTTAACGTTTGCAGCGCTACAAGCGGAATATACCCTTTTTACCTCACTTTTGATACACAGGCCACACCGCTGCTAACACTAAAAGGCAAAAACAACATCCGATCACGCCGTTGCCGCCGCTGTCAGCGGTTGTGAGATGCGGACGATTTATTTGGCTGTCAACTCTCGATGCCGAGCGCCTGCGAGGTCGTCCTGAACGTTTCCTGCGCCGCACAGCAAACTGGTAGTGAAACCTGCCGCCGGCTATTAAAGTGAGGTAGGGCTTGGCGTCGCGAAGTTCGTTATATCCGTTTAATGCCAAACCGTGTTTGCTATAGGAAGTTAAAAAGTACACGTTCGAGCAAAATTTTTGGAAGAGTTCGATATATTAAATAATTCGTTATATGTGTGTTTGTTATATCGAAGTTTAACTACATGTCTCATTCAGGCATCTCTAATATCTGCACTTTGTTTCCATTGTCGCAAATAAAGCAAAGTCATCATGTCAAACGACAACTCTTCTAGCTACAAGTGACAGCAAAGCAAAACCAGTAAGGTTGATATACATGCAAGTTTAATACAGTTCACATATATTAATAAAAAAAAATGACCAGATCTTTCCAAAATTGGCTGTAAAAATGCCTCAATACAAATGGAAAATCTTGCCTCAAAAGACAACACAGTGTTAAGGTGATGACAAGGCTGTAAAGGGAATCATTTGGAAAATAATGGCAGAAAACTAATTACCCTGTAACCAGCAAGTATGTTAGGCAATCATTGACATTTTTTTTTCTTGGAATCAATATTTCCACAGTAATTATCAGCCACCGAAAGGGAAGCATTATCTAAGGAATGTAGGAATTTCAATAACATAGTTCTAGTTCTGTGAAGCAAACAGCAGAAGAACAAGACTAAGGAAGATCGCTGGTCCTGTCGTGTTTGTTTCTCTTTTGTCCCCATATTTCGTGCCCTTTTCTTTGTGTATGGGAGATGCTTAAACGTAAAGATAGTAAAGCATTAAACGGTAAAGCATAGTGGTCTGGTTTCTCTACATCTCCTTTTCTATCCTTGTCTGCTACAAAGTGGACTAGCAACTCACCCCAATATACACCCTCTGGCACTGTATGTATGTAGGTACACTATTCTGTACATAGAAAGTAAACTCGCAGCTTTTTCTGATAGTGGGCTACATCTAGCAGTGATTACTTTGTATCGGATGAATTTTATATCCTTCATCTCGCAAATAAGGCCACTTTTTATGCTATATAGTCAACGTAGCTAATGATATTTTCCAAAGCACGAAGCGGTGTAGCTCATCGTTCACCATATTTGTGCGCACATAATTAGCTACCAGTTGCAGCATTATTTTCATCGCAATTTCCAGTATAAAGTGCACATTCATAATAAAAATTATTTCTACAATCCTTTGGGTGTTTAGCTGCGGGTGTGATAAGTCCCAGCATTTGAAAATGAAAATTGGATTTGAGGAAAGGCAATGACTCAGTAATCCTCTCACTTATCATGGTGGACACCACATAAGAGAAAAGACAAAGGAGGAAGTGGAAGAAGAAAAGAAGAGAGAGGTGCTGTTGCGGAGGGGTCCGACCACCTGGGAATCTTTAATCCACGAATATCACACAGCGCCTTATGTGTTTTGCCTCTATCGAAACATGGCCGCCGCGGTCGGGTTCTAACCCTGGGATTTTCTGTACCACCTGAGAGTACACTAACACATGCTGCTGGTGTTTCTCACAATGAGACAGGCAATGCTTTTGCATTAAAAAAAATATACATGTTGCCACAACCAGCTGCTTTTGCAAGCAATCTGCAGTGCATCAAGACAGTTCTCTTCATATGACCCCTGAGGCGATGCCGCTATTTGCTTATAAACAGTCATCGTGGAGTTTTTCTTGATCTTGATGTCACAAGTTTGAATTCGGTTGTGGGACAAATTTTTATAACCCAATTTTCCCAGCAATAAATGCATTTTTTTTGCCACTGAACAGACATCATCATAGCCAGAAAGAGCCACATAGCTATTTTTATTGCGAACAATACAGTGTAACTGTGAGCTAAGACTGCCCCGATAAAGTAAAAACATTGATGCCATTTGAACCTCCATGCCCTGCATACATGTCGAACAAAATTAGAGCAATCAAGGGATGCTGCACTGTTTTTCTCCGGAAATTTTTCAGACACACCTCAAGACGAATGCAACCAGATCTTGGGGAATAACTTTTAAGTACCCAGTTCTGGTTAGCACTTGTTTATTTGTTAACAACCCTAACTTAAGTAAACAACTGTTGATGTGCAGAACGAAAAGTAAACAAATTTCTCCAAACTAACCAACAAAACATGTGCACAATGTAGTGTCACTACAGAGGGAATACAGTGACACAAATTCGTAGTGTTGCAGGCATAGCACTGAGGAATGCAACTAGTGATGCCAAAAATTCTTTTGGGTGGGGTGGGGGGGGAGGCTAGAACTGCCTGTCAACATAAAAGCTCAGTTTAGGGAGAAGAGCAGCTTAGCTATTCACACAAATGGAAAACCAGAGTACCAATGCTTTTGAGTATCAATGTACAGATTGGTAATAAAAGAAATTAGTACTGCAAACAACCAGACTGTCGAGGCCACTTTATGACAGCAGGTGTGACAAAATACTCATAAGAAGAAACCAACACGCAAGAAGTAATAAAATGCAATCTCAAAACACACTGAAATACTTCTCGCTGCTATGAAGTTATTGTTTCTACAAACACATCAGCTGAACAGCCTATGATGAATCGCAGCAATTACAGCAACACTGATATCAGTGGTGACAAACCCAATAGCCTTCTTGTCATAAGCACCCTATGAAAATGGAACAAGGCTAGCTTTAGCTTACAAATATGCAAAATTGAAGAATTACAACACAACTCCTATTGCGACAAAAGGCTGGAAATAGGCCACAATATTCAACAAAATATGGCATTTGCATGCAGCACAGAAACAGCAATCTGACAAGTGAGACCGGTGCAGTGAAGCTCTTTTAAGGAGGGAAGGTGCTCTTAGAAAAAAAAATTTATTAATGAAATCACGATTATGAAATCTTCAGGGAACAAGTATTTTTGCATGCCGATTCCAAATGTGGAATTTATTTTAATGTACATTAAGTCTTTGTGGACTTGATGCAATATATTATGTAACCCTTGCGGAGAGCTTTAATGAAATTTTGCTGCAGTGAACTTGCTAGAATGTATGCCTTCCGCTTGACTTGACAACAATCTATGCAATAAGGATAAAATTATTATCCTGCCTATCACAGAAGTTGAGTTACAGGGTTTTGAACTTCGTACTTCACGAACGGGAAGAAAAATTTGTCTTCCTGTTTCTGATGTGACAAGTTCAAAATTCTATACAACTTCTATGACAGCAGGATGATAATTTTAGCTTTATTGCATAGCTTAATGTCAAGAGAAACCAATGGCATGCATTCTAGCAAGTTCTCTGTAGCAGGATTTCTTGAAAGCTCTCCACAAAAAGTTACATAACAAATTACATAAGTGCTCAACAAATTGTTGCACATGAAATTAAATTCCATATATAGAATCAGCATGCAAATATACATGTTCCCTTTTAAGATTTCATAATTGTGACTTTATTAATAAATTTTTTTCTAAGACCCTCTTCCCCCTTTAATATTTTTGCTTTTTTAAAAAATTAATTCTTAAAGCTTTTTTTAAAAACCAAACCAAGCCACACAATCTTGAGGGTGGAGCCAATGGAATAGGAATCCGTAAATTGATAAAACATTTAGGTAACACAAGTGCACTTAGGGCAATAAATTTCAATAAATAATCAGTCCACCTTGCCTTCTGATCTTCATCAGAAAGCTGAGAACACGAGAAATATATATTGGACACATCATCACTGAAAACCTTCCTTCAATGGGAAGTGATGTTATCCCTATGTATCAATTTTTTTCCTCTCCACAGAAGTCTGCAAGCATAGTAGGCTCGTGGTTCAGAAAGAATATACGGAATTGCCCAGTGCCAGTGCAGTGTCAACACTAAAGATTACTTGCAAATCAAACTAACTACGGACATAGGGTTTCATTTGGTTTATAAAGTTTAACGCACCGATGCAACTCAGGCTACGAGTGGCGCCGTAGTGAAGGGCTCTGGCAATTTTCGACCACCTGGGGTCCTTTAAACGTGTATCGATATCGCACAGGGGCCTTGAGCATTTCACCTCCAACGAAATGTGGCCGACGCGGCTCGATCGAACCCGCGTCTTTCAGAACAGCAGTCGAGCGCCATTTTAAGATGGTACACTTGTCACAGGCCACCTAACTAGCATGCCGTTATCTGGTTCCCAACAAGATTGCTACCAAAACTTTCTCCAAAGGAAACCAGGGAACACTCTTATTCCTTTAGTGCCTCGTCTCTTTGTGGTGTTTTAAACTGCGCCTAACTGAGAACGCCTTTGTGCACAAGTCACACTGAAATGGTTTTTCACCCTTGTGGGACCGCATGTGCACCACAAGGGCTGCGTTTTGTGCAAACGCCATGGGGCACAGCTGGCACTGGAATGGCTTCTCACCAGTGTGGATGCGGACGTGTTGTACCAAATGGATCTTTTGTACAAACGCATTGCCACAGTGGTCACAACGGTACGGACGATCACCCGTATGGGTGCGCACGTGATTGTCCAAACTGCTCTTTAGTGCAAATTTGCTGTCACAGTGGTCACAATGGTACGGACGATCACCCGTATGCATGCGATGGTGTCTGTCCAAACTGCTCTTTGCTGCAAATGTGCTACCACAATGGTCGCAACAGTATGGACGATCACCCGTATGGGTGCGCAGATGTCTGACTAGATAGCTCTTATAAGCGAATGTGCTATCACAGTAACAGCAATGATATGGGCGGTCGCCTGTGTGGGTGCAAACGTGCGCCGCCAGGTCAGATCTCTTCTTTAAAATGTTGCCGCAGTGGGTGCACTGGTGAGCCTGCTTGCCTGTAGGCTTGTCCCGGTGATTACTCATGCTGGTGCTGATAGTTGGCACACAGTGGTTTACAGGGCACTTTTGATGAGGTAAATTTTGTCCGAGAATCACACCAGCCTTGCAGTCTGTGGTGGCCATTCCTGCATTACAAGACCAGACCACTTTTATTAAAACGTGGGGCCCAATACGCCGCAGCTCACATACTGCTAGGGCTGTAAGATTGTGACTGTAGACAACAGTGCTATGCAATAGCTGCGTTACTTGAGTAAAGTTAAATTTCATATGTAGAGCTTAATCCCTTCAGTCAAGAACAACCGTCCACTAGAATTAAATTTTAGTTTTTAGATTTCTATAAGGAACATATCCGACAGCTCAGAAAAAATTCACACCGTCGCAGATGCCTTGGTGTGTGAATATTAAAATTTTCAAATGCGAAAAATAAGAAAAAAATAACTTGCAATATCGAATGGAGTGTACGTTTTGTAAAAAAACAATTTAAAAATATAAACGTCCAAACATTGTTCCAAGTTCTTTTTCAAAATAGTATTCCGCCTTTCGAACCAAAATATACAAAATTATACTGACTCTACCATACTAAAAAAAAAACATGATGTCCTTAGAAATGTATATTGCTTGATTGAACAGCATTAACTGCATGCAATAGGTGATGTAGACACGCAGAATGAGTAACCATATGAAACCATGAATTCATACAATGCAACATTTAAAGGTAACAGGATGGATAGTAAAACCTCATGAATTCGGACATCAAGGGACTGGAAGAAATTCCCGAATTTTCCGAAGGTTGAGTTATGAATAGCCCCTTGCCTCAATTCTTCTCGAAGCTGGTTCATAGTTCATACCACAGTAATGGATTGTGTAACAAACACATACATCATGAGCAATAGACAAAAACAAGGTTTCCATTTTGGGACAGAAAATTCTAAAAAATTACATGTAAATATAATATAGCTACACTTCATTCAGCAAAAAGTCACCTTCTGTTACCACAAACATAAAAATAGAATAGACGTTATGGTGCGAGTTAAACCCATGTAGCAACAGATACTGTTCAGCCAGCCGGTGTGAGCTGTGTTATACACATGAAAAATAATGACAAGCTCCAATGCCCAGCCATCACAAACCACACTACACTGTGTACATTGAATTAGAAAATGCAGTGAAATGCACATTAAATGTGGCTTTCATTTCAGAGCAGTCGATATATAACGGTTTAAATTGCCACCCTGAATGTCTGGCTGAACAGTATTAAAAGCTGTTGCTGCAGCTTTGGCAGACATGCTTCATCATAAGGTCCCAAATGTGACTACAGCAAAAACAAAAAACAGAGAAAATAGCCAAATAATAAGAAATGCACTCGCATGGCACTGTAACAACAAAGACAAGTAAGGCTAGACATTTCTTAAAGTCCATTTAGCACCAGAAGGGAGATTAAGGATGGCCACCAATGGCACATTCATCCAATGGCTACTTATTGCACGGAATGTATTTTTGTTTACAACACCTTGCCCCGTGAAAATCTTGAAAAATTGGGGAAAAAAAATATTCTGCTTGCATTGTGCTCTACCAAATGATAACAACGTGTCCTGTATACTCATACCCTTCTTTATGCTTATACCCTGTTGCCCCATGGCATCTTCAACAATAACCCTCATTGATGCTTCAAGTATCTATGCTTTTGATGGATGGGGCATTCATTATGCACACCATTTCGTCCATGGACACCAGGCACTAAGTTCTATAAACAAGTTAATTCACAGGCTATGAACATCAGGCCAAAGCATCTGTGAAGGCGAGGATTTATATTCAAGGCTTCTTCCTGTGGTAGCATGTATTCCTTTGGCTTGTCAATATTAGCCTGCAAAATTAACAGAGAAAAGCAGTGTAAGTGAATAAAAACTGCACTGCCATAAACAGCGATGCTTAAATTTTTTCTTTATAAATGACTGCATGTTGGACAACACACAAAAAGTACCCGGAACCATCCATCAGTTAGAGAGAAAAAAGGATATGAAAGAATGTGGACAAGAAAGAAATACCAGCAGACATTATGCTTATGATACAACTGCTTAGCTTATACTATGGCTGGAAGTCAACGCCTAGTGCAGCCCTAGACTGCAGCTCACTTATGGAGGTCAGTGGCTGTAGCTCTGGACTTGGGAGATGGGAAGCAGTGGGGCTTGGCTTATGCCAAAACATGGTGAGAGCTTCGGATAATTTCGATCACATGAGGTTCTTTAATGCGCTCTGACACCGCATACCACATGGGTGTGCTTGCATCTAACTTCCGTCGAAATGTAGTGACCGTTGCCAGGATTTCATTCGACAACATTGCACTCAGCAGCCAAACAAAAAAGCCATGAGCCAGTACAGCAGTTCGCATGAATATCCATGTTTCACATGTTGCCAGGTTGCTGCTGCTATTTTTTCACTTGTGAGGAAAGCATTTCTGGCCTTGCAATGAAATAGGTACTGGATGTTGCATACACATTTGAAGATTTGCATGCACTGGAATGTTTGGCTCAGGTGTGTTCATGAAAGTCCACAGTTGTGCATAACATTGAAGTAATTGCGATCAAACTCCTCTCGAGCACGGGAGCTGGCTACAAACAAGGACATTTTTTGTAGCTCTTGGCTGCGTCAAGCTACATGCTGATTGCAGTTATGGCTAAACATGGTTGACAGGGCACTGAAATAACCCCAGTTTCGTTACATGTGCAGAAAATTGCATTGTGTTGCATTTCACGGGGTTTTATGTCTCCTAATTTCCTAGAGGCTGTTTCACCATATGGAAGTTATGTTTCATTTGCTTGTTTTGGAATCTGTTTCACATTGTGAAATTCCTTGAAAGCACTCTCTAAAGCAAGGCCTGGTAGCATTCCAAGCACACTCTGAGTGCCTCCGATGCTCTATAGAAATATCTGTATATTTATGCAATGGATTGGGTCTAGTAGTAAGCATATCTGCTTCCTCTAGTGCTGCATACAGCTCTGGGCAGACAAAGGAGTTGACAGGTACCGTTTACGTGATCTGTGTTTTGTACTTGTCATTACAGTGTGTGAAAGGCCCAACAATGGGAAGTTTCGTGGGGCGATAATTTTCAAGAGAAGTGAGTAGCGCTTTCCGCTCTACCTTGTCCTGTGGAAGCAATGCACTGGTGTTAACGTGACCAGCAATGATGACCAAACAGGGAATTGTCATGTGCGTGTAACAGTACTATCCTCTCTTGCGCAAGTATCGCTAATCTCTCCCCTCAGTTTCCACCAATTGGCCCAACGTGTGAAACGAAAAGTTTTCCAGACACAAGTACAAGGCTGACATGACATGCAAGTTTAATACATTTGGCATACCACGCCATCTCTAATCAGGTACGTACTTGTGCAAAGAAAATAGGTCACAGCGAAACTCGTCCAAACAATAGTATTAATACCATACCAACAGAGAAAAATGACTAGATATTTTCTTTCGGTGTAAAAAATTAATGTGAACAGCAGATCCCACCTCAAAAGACAACACATAGTTAAGGTGATGACAAGAAGGATATAAAGTGAATCATTTGAAAAGTTTCTGCAGAAAACTGAATATACCCAGTATGCCAGGCAAGCATTGCCAGATATATTTTTTTTTCAGGGGATAAATTTCTGCACAGTAATAATCTGCCACTGAAAGTAAAGAAATTGCCCAAGCATTTAGGAATTTCCGAAACATAATTCAAACTTTGTGAAGCAGAAATGGGAGACGCTTAAACATACCACAATGGTAAAGTACAAAGCGCCTCAGTTGTGATCTGGTCTCTCTCTGTATCCTCTTTCTTATCCATCTGCTACAGAGTACAATAAAACTCACCCCAAAACACACTTTAACCCTTCGACACATTATGTAACAGCACATAAAGCAAACTCGCAGCTTTTTCCGAGAGTGGTCTGCATCTAGTAGCCTTTCTTTGTTTTGAGGTGAACTTCACATCCTTCATAGTGTAAATACGCTAGATTTTTTTTATGCCATACAGTGAATGCAGTAAATATTTTGTGAAACAGTGAGTGGTGTAGTATATCATCAGCCATTCTTCTGCAAAAATATTTTGCCACAATTTTAGCATAACTTTTTGCCTCAATTTCAAATGTAATGCACACCTTCGAAATAGAAATTATTTTCATGGACCTTCGGGAGTTTATCTTCTAAGTCAAAGCATATTTATGTCGCTATTTTAGTCAATTACAACACTTTGTATAAAATTTCGCACCTTCTTGCCATAATATGTTTGATTTTTGCGGTGGAAAACTGACAGGCTGTCTTCATAAAAACCTGAATATATTATTTAGGTTGAAAAATATTCCATTTCAATTAAACAAGAAATGGTGCATTCCATACATAACCATTTTTGTTGCAAAAACTACAGTGTAACTGTGAGCTAACACTGCCCAGCAAAGTGAAAACATCGATGCCAGTTAAACATTTATCGTGTGCATACAAATCGAGCCACACTCTAGTCATACCATATTGCATTTGTCAAATTTTTCACACAGCAGTAATGCAACCAGATCATGGGGAATAATTTTTAAGTGTGCAGTTCTGGTTGCTGCTCATATAAATGTTAATTACTCTAACTTACGTAAACGACTACTGATATACAGAATGAACACTTGGCATATTTCTCCAAACCAACAAACAAAACATCTGCCCACTGTTGCGACACTAGTGGGGGAATGCAACCACACACAGTAGTACTCTTGAAGGCACAGCTCTGAGCAGTGCAACAAGCGATGCCAGAAATCATTTTCTGAGGGTGGGGGTGCTAAAACTCACACAAATGGCAAACGAAAGAGTGCCAGTACTGTGGAGTTTTTAAGTACAGGACACAAATAAAAGGCATTAGTACTACAACAAACAGTCAGTATGTCAAGACCTGTTTTTGGCAGCAGGTTTAACAAAATACTCATGGGAAGCAACCAACAACACACAGGAAGAAATAGAATGGAATCTGAAAACACACTGAAAGATTTCTCGCCACAGTGCAGTGAATGTTTCTGAAAGCACATCAGCTGAACAGCTTATAATGAATCGCAGCAATTACAACAACACTGACATCAGTGGTGACAGACCCAATAGCCTTCTTGTCATTAACACCCAATTAAAATATGACAAGGCTAGCTTCAGTAACATGTGCAGCTTACAAAGAAGCTAACTCAAACCACAATTTCAGCACAAGTGCTATTCTGACAAAATGGCTGAATATAGTGAGGACACAATATTCCACAAAATATGCCATTTGCATGCAACACAGGAACAGTGATCTGTCAAGTGACACCAGTTCTTCAAATTTTTTGTTCAAAAAACGTAATTCTTAAAGCCTAAATACAAAAGCAAGCCACGTAATCTTGAGGCTCAACTTTTGTTCTCCCCTCTTCATACGTTTTGCTAGCAGTATTACAATGCCAAATTGAAAACACAACACATCCGCAGCTTTCAATTTTGACATTAAACAAACAAAGCTGCAGTGATATACGGCATCACTCCAAAACCATTTTTAAAAATTTCGGGGCAATCAATTGGACTGATGTGGGGGGCATGTGATAGCATTTGCTTTCCATTCTCCAATGTATTCCATTAATAATAATAATAACTGGTATTTCGAAGAAAGGAAATGGCAGAGTATCTGTCTCATATATCCTTGAACACCTGAACTGCGCCCTAAGGGAAGGGATAACGGAGGGAGTGAAAGAAGAAAGGAAGAAAGATGTGCTGTAGTGGAGGGCTCTGGAATAATTTTGACCAGATGGGGATGTTTAATGTGCACTGACATCGCACAGCACACAGGCGCCTTAGCGTTTTGCCACCATAAAAACGCAGCCGCCGCGGCTGGGTTCGAACCCGGGAACTTTGGATCAGTAGCCGAGCAGTCTAACCACTGAGGCACCGCGGCGGGGCAATGTATTCTATTCCGACTTTTTTTCACTCACCAACACACCAAATATGATTACATTCCGATTACGCACAATCTGCCAATATTATATTGCAGCGATGCCATCTCTTAAAAACACAAGTACACTTGGGACAATAAAATTCAACAGACAGTCAGGCCACCCTTTTTTTCCCCATCTTCATCATTAGCCTGAGAACATGTACCAGCAATAAATATATTAGACACACTGCCGTTGAATGCCTTTCTTCAATGGGAAGTGATGCCACCCCATATGTCAGATTATTTTTTTTTTCGTTCACGTAAGTCTGGAAGTCCAATATACTTGTGGCTCTGGAAGAAGAAATGAAATAGCCCAGCACCAGTGCAGTACAAGGGCATGTCAGCGTCCCATTCCGGCAAGGAGCGCGTCAACATTCAAGAATGGCCGCAAATCAAACTAGCCACCGACATACCTTAAAAAGGAACACTTGTCATAGGTCACCTAGCTACCATGCTGCCAGCTGGTTGTCGACAGGACCGCTACCAAAATGCGTTCCAAAGGACACCAGAGAACTCAGCTGTTCCTTTAGTGTCATGTCTCTTTGTGGTGTTTAAACTGCACTGAACTGAGAACGCCTTAGAGCACAAGTCACAACGGAATGGTTTTTCATGCCTGTGGGACCGCACGTGCACCATAAGGGTTAGCTTTTGTTCAAAGGCCATGGGGCACAGCTGGCACTAGAAAGGCTTCTCACCAGTGTGAATGCAGACGTGTCTTACCAAAGTATCTTTTCTAGAAAAGGCACTGTCACGAAAACTGCAACGGTAGGGACGATCACTTGTATGGGTGAGCAGGTGTCTGACCATGCTGTTCCTTGTTGCGAACGCGCTATCACAGTTACTGCAATGATACGGGCGATCGCCTGTGTGGGTGCGAATATGCGCTACGAGGTCAGATCTCTTCTAGAAAATCTTGCCGCAGTGGGTGCACTGGTGAATCTGCTTGCCTGTGGGCTTGTCCCAGTGAGTACTCAAGCTTGTACTAATGGATGGCACGCTGTGGTTGACAGGGTGCTTTTCATCAGGTGGACTTTGTCCAGGAAACACGCCTACGTTGTGGTCTGCCATGACTGATCCTGCATTTCAAAACCAGAGTACTTTCATCAAAACCTCAGGCCCAAGATGCCACAGCTTGCTTGCAACTAGAGAACAAAAGCCATATTTAGTATGCAGAGTCTAGGCCCTTCAGTCGAGAACTGTCCAGTGGAAGTAAATCTTCAAACTTTTTGGATTCATCTAAGAGACATGGCAACATAGCAAAGAAATAATTTCACAACTTAGATGCCCACTTATTAGCAGTCTGCGAATATTTAAATTGCAAATATGAATAAAATTTTTTAAGATAAAAAAACAAACATTGCACAGACTTCTTTTTTAAAAAAAAAGTGTATATCCTTTGCAACCAAAAGATAAAACACTATACTGACTCAGCACTATACAATATAAAATGGTGTGCACAGAAGTGTATATTGTATGATTAGACAGCATTAACCCAGGTTTTTAGTAATTTCGTGATTTCTAGCTCTGATCCTTTTTATATGTAAAGGAGGAGAGATCGAGCTAACGGAAACAGTACTTAAAAGTATGCCACAGGTGGAGAAACAAAATGAGAAACAAAATGAAATCAATGAATCCATATGAAGCAACAATTAAAGGTAACATTATGGGTAGCAATACCTAATTAATTTGAATTTCCAGGGACTGGAAGAAACTACCGATTTATCCAACGGGTGAGTTTTAAAACGCCCCTCCCACATTACTGATAAAAAAAATTGCGGTAAATCCTTGTGAGGAGGCTCACAGTGCAAACAGTGATAAGCCCGTGACAAATGTGCAGTTTCGGCGTACTGGAAGAACAACACAGACACAATGTTTCCCTAATTTCCTCACAAATCAGTTTTCCTTTTTTATATTATTAATATGTTAAGTTGCAGAAGTATTCCTCACATGTTGCGAGGCATATTTTGGGAATATTTTCTGGATGCAATAACTGCTAGGACCTGATTCGTCCAATCTGTTGGTCCAGTTGGATCCAGCGAGGTTGAATTGGTCGGGTGGCTAAAAACACAGCTAGAACCAATTCGAAGATCCAAATGAAACCTGTTCGAATGTCCAATTGGATCCAAAAAAAAATTCCCAAACTTTTTTTTTCTGACTGTGGTTAGTGTAGCAGGGGGTGGTAGAAAGTTAGATGGCCTGATGAGATACAGAAGTTTGCGGGCATACAGTGGACACAGCTGGCAAAAGACAGGGATAATTGGAGAGACACGGCAGAGGCCTTTGGCCTGCAGTGGGCGTAGTCAGGCTGCTGCTGCTGATGATTAAAAGATGTGTTCTCATTCTGTGATAGTTTGAAGCAGGTGGTCACCCATCATGCTCTCAGCTCGTGTGATGTGACCAGCCCACCTGCCGAAATTTGCTAAACATCCAAGAAAATTGGTGCCTGGGTGATAACAGTCGACCCGATGAATGACAGAAACAAATGTCATTGTACAGTTTACCTGACACCTTAAACTTAATGTTTGGATAATTTGCCCAGATATTTTGGTTCTGCCATGAATGGATTAATGAAAGTCAGCACAATAATCAATTCCTGCTAACTAAATATTTCAAAACTTTCGAAAATAAAAAACTCAGATACTAAATTCTCGAACTGAGTACGAGCCGAATAACAAACATGTTCAATTCGATACAGGAATTTCGAATATTTACACTCCCATCCTTATTTTCAATATCGACATCCTCTCATAAGTCTGTATCTGACACAACTTCAAGGCCTCAAACCGTTCCGACTCATTCCTGTTACTAGAGTACCATTTTAGAAATAAGGTATCAAAACAAGCAAATGAAAGCACACATGAAGTACTCTTGCCAGAGCTATTATAAATATTATTAAAGAAGATGGTTTATGGTATAGGGGAGTTTAACATCCAAAAGCAACTCAGGCTATCAGGGACACTCTAGTGAAGGGCTTCGGAAATATCGACCACCTGGGGTTCTTTAACGTGCACTGACATCGCATAGTACACATATTAATAAACAAGAGGCATACACCAAAAACTTTTTCGTTAATTTTAAATGACTGGCTTGGGACGGTTCTCGCAGCCATCTGTAGAGGGTTCCATATATGTAGGTAGCAGCCATTATCAGCAAAAAAATTCACGGGAGTAGGAAAAACAGACACAAATTCAATGTGCACAGATGAATGAACTGTGACTGGAGGGATTAAAAAGTGCACACTTGTGAATTGAAATTTACTTCTTTGATTTCTGCATACAGTTCGCATTTCACCTGGCAAAAAGCTCATGTTACCGGGAGACCGTAAGAGTGCAAAACCTTCCTATCTCAAAGCTGGTTCATACCTCGTCGCATACCAAACTAACATACACTTAGTAATAGACATAAACATAGTTTCCATGTTCAGACAAAACTTTTTTAAAATAACACGTAAAGATAAGGAAGATTTTTAAAAATTACAGGTAAAGATGAGGAAGCTACAGTTCATTCTGCAAACAGACACGTGCTGTTAACACAAACCGAAAAACGGAATTGACGTCAAGGTTTGAGTTAAACTCATGTAGCAAGCAGATACTGTTTAGCCAGCTAGTGTCAGCAGTGTCATACACATAAAAAATATCATCAGACTTTTATGTGCACTTCGAATAAGCAACCATTTATGGCTTTCGCTCGAGAGCAGGTAAAACAGAACTGGTTAAAGTTCAACACCGAAAATCTGCTTGAACAGTAATAAAAGCTGTTGCTGTAGCTTTGGTAGAGATACTTCATACGGTCTCAGACATGACTAAAGCAAAAACAAGAAGCAGCAGAGAAAATAAACAAAATAATCAGAAATGTGCATGGTACTATAACAACAAAGTCAAGTAAGGCAAGACATTTCCAAAAACTAAAAGCCCTTTAGCACCACAAGCCAGATCAAGGATGGTTCACCACACATACATCCATTCAATGGCTCATCATTGCACAGAATGTATTACTTTTACTGCACCTTATTAATTCAGCAAAAATCTTGAAATATTGCGGAAAAAAAAATATTCTGCTTGCTCTATCAAATGACAACAAGGTGACCTGCATATTTATATCCTTATTTATGCTTAGGCCATCTTGCCCATGGTATCTTAAAACAATAACCGTTATTGATGTCTCGGCATCTGTGCTCTCAATAAACGTGTTATTATCTACCCCACTTTGTCCGTATAGACCATGCACTAAGGTCTGTAAACAAGCTTTTTTACAGGCTATGAACATCAGGCAATTGAGTCTATGAGGGTTGGGAAGATTTGTAATTGCAGGTTTCTTCACCTGGTAGCATATATTCCTTGGCTCGTTGATATTACCCTGCAAAATTAACAGAGAAAAGCAGCGGAAGTAAAATAAAAACTGCAATGCCCAAAGCAGCAATGTTAATATGCTTCCTTTATATATGACTGCACTTTGGACAACACATAAAAAAAACACGGGACCATTCATTACTTACACAGTCAAAAGATATGGAAGAATCTGGACAAGAAAAATATGCAAACAGGCACTGTGCTTAACATACAACTACCTAGCCTATAGTATGGTTTGGTTTATAGGGGTTTAACGTCCCAAAGCAACTCAGGCTATGAGAGACGCTGTAGTGAAGGGCTCCGGAAATTTCGACCACCTGGGGTTCTTTAACGTGCACTGTCATCGCACAGTACACGGGCCTCTAGAATTTCGCCTCCATCGAAATTCCACCGCTGCCGCGGGGATCGAACCCGCGTCTTTCGGTCCGGCAGCCGAACGCCATAACCACTTAGCCGTCGCGGCGGCCCATAGTATGATTGGAAATCAGTGCCTAGAGCCGCCCTAGGCCGCAGCTCACTTTTGAAGGTCAGTGGCTGCAAATTGGGATCTTGGAGCTGGGAAACAGTGAGGCTTCGTTTCTGCCAAAACATGGTACCTATTAGTTTCAAATAATTTGTCACGTGGGGTTCTTTGATGTGCATTGACACCACACAGCACATAACTTCTTTGCATTCAACTTCTGTCGAAATGCAGCCGTAGTAGCCAGGATTTCATTCCACAACATTGCACTCGGCAGCCAAATGCCACAGCCACTTAGCCATCGTGACAGTTTGCATGAATATGTATGTTTTATCACATACCCCACCATCTCTAATAAGGTACATACGAGCAGGAAGACAGGACACTATGAACAAACATGTACGGCATGTACAGAGCGAAACAAGTCAAATGTGTTTCTTCGTTGCATCCAGTCCTCTTCGCGCAAGTACGTACCTTATTAGAAATGAACCCGCTCACCTAAACAGAAGTATTAAAGGGGCTGTGAAGGGTGCTCTAATAAAGTTGTGGCATGCATGGGATATTGAAGCACGTCACTGCATGAATAGCGTTTCGCAAGGCATATTTAAATGCGCTTTGTAGGGGCTGAGTTATCTGTAGTTAAAATTCGAATTTCAGCACCTTGGCGCCTTTCCCTCTCCTCTCGTCACTTTTTGCACGCTGGAAGGTAGGCGCTCCTTCGCCGACCCCCTCTGGGAGCGAAGCTTCCCGACACACAGGAGCAAAGCGGCTTATTGGCCGTGGCCACTGTAGCTGCCTGAAGTCTGCAAGAATCTAACCAATGGCCACCTCTCACCTTGTCTACGCAGATGCGGGGGACGCAGGAGGGTGCTAGGATGAAAAAGTCGCCGGGAAGGGCTCGCCAACTTTTAAGCGTGATTGTGGGTCGCCTGCTGCGTGTAGAAGAGCAGTATTTGGCTCGTGTTTTCATGACAACACAGTGGAGTCATTAAGCGAGTTAATGTGCTCTCCTCGGAAGACGTTTCGAAGCCCCTTTAATACCACACCAATACCCAAAAAAAATGACCAGATCTTCTATTTAGCTTAAAGAATAGTGTGAATAGCATATCTTGCCTCAAAAGATAACACAGTGTTAAGGTGATGACTAGAAGGATGTGAAGTGAATCATTTGAAAAATTGTAGGAAACTGGTCACAATGTACTCAGCATGTCAGGCAAGCATTGTCAGATTTTTTTTTCCAGGGAATACATTTTTCCACAGTAATCATTTGAAACTGAATGGGAATCAATGCACAAAGTATTGAGGAATTTTCAAAACATAGTTCAAATTTTGTCAAGCAGAAATGGGAGATGCTTAAACATAGAAAAATGGTGAAGCATAAAGTGCCACAATAATGATCTGGTATCTCTCCGTTTCCTATTTTTTATCCCTGTCTGCTACAAAGTGGAATAGCAACTCGCTCTAAAATACACTTTAACCTTCCGACACGTTAAGGGCACGATTGCGTATAAAGCGAACTCTTAGCTTTTGCAGAGAGTGGGCAGCATCTAACAGTGACTTCTTTGTTTCAGGTGAATTTCGAATCCTTCAAGTTACAAATAAGCTAGATTGTTTATGCCACATAGTGAATGCAGTAAATATTATTTCACAAAACAGTGAGTGTGGTAGGAAGCCATTTGCCATTTTTCTACGTACATATTTTGTGGGCAGTTGTAAAACGATTTGTTTACTCTCAATGTCAAGCGTAATGTGCACTTTTGAAAAAGAAATTACTTCCTTAACAATTCGGATGTTTACTTCACAAATCGCAGCTTATCTACGTTGCTGTTTTCAATTACGACACTTTGTATACAATTTCTCACTTTCCGCAATAAACACCCAGTGCTTTGCGCAGAAAAACTAACAAATTGTCTTTCTTAGGGCATGAACATACTATTTAGGCTGAAAAATATATAATTCTGATGAAAACAAGAAATAGCACACCAAAGGGACACGAGACAATTTGAAGCCGACCCAAATAGATACATCACCACACTCTCAAGACATGAAATATAGGTGTCACTACTAGCAGCCGTCTTTGCAAGCAAACATGCAGTGCATCAAGAAATTTTTTTTGATGTGCATCGCTGAGGATACACTGCCATTCACTTATGAAAAGAAACGGCGGATCTGTTTTGATCCTGATATCTTGAGTTTGGATCAGGTGGAGGGAACATTTTTCATCCAATTTTCTTGGCAATAAATGCATTTTTTTCCTCGTGGAGAAACATCAGTACAGCAAGAAAAAGCCACATAACCATTTTTATTGCAAACAATACAGCGCAAATGTGAGCTAAACTTGCCCGATAAAAGAAAGAAAATTATGCCAGATGAACCTTTATGACCAGCATACATGTCAAACAAGATTAGAGCTCCACTCTAGAAATGCCGCACTGTGTTTCTCGACAAGTGTTTCAGACAACAGTAATGCAACCACTTAGGGAATAGTTTTTAAGCAGGCAGTTTATAATTGCTGCCCATTCAATTGTTACCAATCCTAACTCATGTAAATGACTCCTGATGCAAAGAATGAAAGCATCTTTCTCCAAGCCAACCAACAAAACAATTGTTCACTGTTGTGTCAGTAGTGAGGGAATGCAACCACACAGGGTAGTAATCTTGCAGGCACAGAGCTGAATAATGCAGCTAGTGATGCCACAAATCATGGGGAGGGCTAAAACCTACACAGATGGGAAACCAAAGAGTACCAATGGTTTTCAGTTTTAAAGTACAGAGCATAAATAAAGGAAAAATGCACTGCAAACAGCCAAAATGTTGAGACCACTTTTTGACACCAGGTGCAACAAAATATTCATACGAAGGAACAAAGAACACACAAGAAGAAATAAAACGCAATCTGAAGACACACCGATAGACTTCTCGCTGCCACGAAGTGATTGTTTCTACAAGCACATCGGCTGAACAGCCTATGATGAATCAAAGAAATTACAGCAACACTGGCATCAGTGGTGACAAACCCAATAGCCTTCTTGTCATAAATACCTTGAGAAAATGCAACAAGGCTAGCTTCCGTAATATGTATGCCTTACGAAGAAGCTAACTCAAAGCACAATTCCAGCACTACAGCTACTCCGACAAAAAGGCTGAAAATAGGCCACGATATTCCACAAAATATGCCATTTGCACGCCGCACAGAAAGAGCAATCTGACAAGTGATACCAGTGCAGTGAACCTCTTTCAATGTTTTTGGTTAAAAAAAAGTAGTTCTTAAAACCTAAAAACAAAAGCTAGCCATGCAATCTTTTGTTCTCTTCTCTCATACATTCTGCTAGAACTAGAATGCCGCACTGAAAAAATCACACAGCAGCATGTTTTCTTTTGACGTTATGCAAATAGAGCTGCTGCAATAGGAATCTGTAAAGTGATAAAACATTTAATTAACACAAGTGTGCTTAGGGCAATAAATCTCAATAAACAATAAGGCCAGATTTTCTTCTTCTGATCTTCATCAGAAAGTTAAGAACACGAGGTATAAATCCTGGACACATTATCACTGAAAACCTTTATTTAATGGGAAGTGATGTCATCCCTATGTGTCACAATTACCTCTACTCCACATAAGTCTGGAAGCATAGTAGGCTAGTGGTTCCAAAAGAAGATACGGAATAGCCCAGTGCCAGTGTAGTGTCAGCATTAAAAAGTAATGCTTGAAATTTAACTAACTACGGACATAGGGTATCATTTGGTTTATGGAGTTTAACATCCCAAAGCGACTCACGCTATGAGCGACGCTGTAGTTAAGGGCTCTGGTAATTTCGACCACCTGGGGTCCTTTAAACATGCACCGACATTGCACAGTACACATGCCTTCAACATTTCGCCTCCACTGAAATGCGGCTGTCGCAGCTGGGATCGAACCCGCATGTTTCGGGACAGTAGTCGAGTACCATGTTAGGATAGAACACTTCTCATAGGTCACTTAGCTAGCATGCTGTTATCTGGTTGCCAACAGGATAGCTACCAAAACGTGTTCCAAAGGGCACCATGGAACAATGCTATTCCTTTAGTGTCTTGTCTCTTTGTGGTGTTTTAACTTCCACTTAACTGAGAACGCCTTTGAGCACGAGTCACACTGGAATGGTTTTTCACCCTTGTGGGACCGCACGTGTGCCACAAGGGTTTCCTTTTTTGCAAATGCCATGGGGCACAGCTGGCACTGGTATGGCTTCTCACCAGTGTGGATGCGGACGTGCTTTACCAGGTGGCTCCTTTGTACAAATGCACTGCCACAGTGGTCACAACGGTACGGACGATCACCCGTATGGGTGCGCACGTGATTGTCCAAACTGCTCTTTACTGAAAATTTTCTGTCACAGTGGTCACAACGGTACGGTCGATCACCCGTATGCATGCGCTGGTGTTTGTCCAAACTGCTCTTTACTGAAAATTTGCTATCACAGTGGTCACAACGGTACGGTCGATCACCCGTATGCGTGCGCAGGTGTCTGACCAGGCTGTCCTTATAAGCGAATGTGCTATCACAGTCACTGCAATGATACGGGCGGTCGCCTGTGTGGGTGCGAATGTGCTGCACTAGGTATGATCTCTTCTTGAAAACGTTGCCGCAGTGGGTGCACTGGTAAATCTGCTTGCCTGTGGGCTTGTCCCGGTGAGTATTCACGCTTGTACTAGTGGATGGCACACTGTGGTTGAGAAGGCGCTGTTCATCAGGTGGACTTTGTCCAGGAAACACGCCAAAGTTGTGGTCTGCCATGACTGATCCTGCATTTCAAAACCAGAGCATTTTCATTAAAACCTAGGGCCCAAGATGCCAGAGCTTGTTTATATAACAAAGGAACAAACGCCAAATTTAGTATTAACCAAATAAAATCATATTTATTTTTCAGCAAACATCTGGATGCCGAGTTAAGGCCCTTCGGTCGAGAATAACTGTCCAGTGGAAGTAAATCTTTAAACTTTTTGGATTTCTGCTAGAAACATGGCAACATGGCAAAGAAATAATTCCCACCAACCCAAATGCGCAATTATTAGGAGTCTGCAAATATTGAATATGAATAAAAAGTTTTTATGAAATATTAATAAACAAACATTAGCCAGAGTTCTTTTTCAAAAAAAGTGTAAGGCCTTTGCAAACAAAATATCGAACACTATACTGACTCAGCATGATACAAAATAAAATGGTGTGCACAGAAATGTAGTGTTTGATTAGATAGCATTAACCTAGTTTTTTAATAATTTCTGTGTAATTTACAGCTCTGAACTTTTTATATGTAAAAGAGGAGATGAAAGTTATGGACACAGTGAAAAAAAATAAATTGAATTTTTTTAAATGAAAATTTCCACTTTTTGACTCACATCTCCCCTTAGCAATCTGCAACAGGTGATTTGATCATGAAAAATATCAACAGAAAGACGCATCAAAAATACCAACACACATCTATGTCCAACCACAATAAAACAAATTATAATGTGCACTTTGAATTAGCAACCAATTATGGCTTTCACTCAATATCAGGTAAAACAGAACAGGTTAAAATTCAACACCAAATATCTGGCTGAGCACTAATAAAAGCTGTTACTGCAGCTTTGGTACAGATTCTATGCTCATAAAGCCTCAAACATGATTGAAGCAAAAAAATAAAACAAGAAACAACAGATTAAATAAACAAAATAATGAGAAATGCACTCACATGACATTGTAACAAGAAAGTCAAGACATTTCCAAAAACTGAAGGCCCTTTAGCACCAGAAGCGAGATCTCAAGGATGGTTGACCAAAGGCACATGCATTCAATGGCTACTCACTACTCAGAATGTATTACTTTTGCTGCACCTTATTCTTTCAGCAAATATCTTGAAAGATTATGGGAAAAAAAATGTTCTGCATGCACTGTGCTCCATCAAATGATAACAAGGTGACCTGCAGACGTATACCCTTCTTTATGCTTAGACCATGCTGCCCATGGTATCATAAACAATAACCATCACTGATGTCCCAGTATCTGTGCTCTCGATAGATGGGGCAATATGCACCCCATTTTGTCCATATACACCATGCACAGAGGTGCATGCAACAAGCTATTTTACAGACTATGAACATCAGGCCATTGAGTCTATGAGGAAAGGTATTGAAGATTTCTTCTTGTGGTAGCATGTATCCCTTGGCTCGTTGATATTAGCCTGCAAAATTAAGCAGAGAAAAGCAGTGTAAGTAAAATACAAACTGCAGTACTGCAAAAATGCTTGCTTTAGAAATGACTGCACAACAAACAACACGCAAAAACTACTCTGGATTCACCATTAGTTCTCGATGGAAAAAGATAGGAAAGATAACGGACAATAAAAAAAGTACTACAGGCGTCTTGCTTATGATATGCCTACGTAGCTTTGACGATAACAATTGCTGTATGCTTAAGTGCAATGCCACATATTGCATCTTCTACAATGCTCGTAATTTAGGCCTTAGTGATTGGGGACGTTGGATATGAAGACCGATTTGGTTTTCCTGCAGAGTTTCACCCCTTTGGATCACTGAATATACTCTTCTACAGAATGTGAGCAATAAGCTATATGCATTTGCGTATAGGTTGACTGCAGTTGATCTGAAACATTCTTCCAGCATCTTGTCTTCTCAGCATTGGTTATAATGCCTGCAAAATAAAGAACAGCAAATTAGCTCATGCAGAAGCAAAGCTTCAAAGCCATAGCAGCATTCTTTGTGTATTCCAATACTCAAGTTCAAAGTGAACTTGGAAGAAGAAGGGATCTTTCTGTACTCGTGGTTCATAAAAGACAAGGCCTGATGTATTGTGCTTTGCATGCCAACACAAGGCAATGATTACCCAGGATGTATTTGAATGGTCAAGAACACTGAAACACTTAGAAACGTTAATGTTCACAAAAGTTGTTCGGAAAGGTGCTTTGCCGACAGCAGGTGCTTCTTGGCTTGTCTGCGCTGTTTTGTAAAATAGGCAGAGCAAAGCAGCATAAGCCTCACACATTGCCGCAAGCAGAGGTGCTTCCAGCATAAACAATCAATTTTTTAGTCATGTCCAAGAGATTCGGTACAAGCATATTCATTTGGTAGAGAAGAACTCTTCACTTTCAAAACCGCTCAGTGACAGACTGAAACCTGTGCCCGGTCTTAATGTTTTTCAGTGTCAACACCTGATTGGCGCTGTATTCTTCCAAGTAGAGACTGCTGACAATAAAGCATTACCAAAACAACACTTATGGTACTCATTGTATCAGACAGTTCTTCCTCGAAGTCAGACCACTCTATCGAATTCTGCCCTGCAGTCCTTATGCTTCCTGATCTAGAGTTTCAGCGCACGCACAGTAACCTAACTCAAGAAGGTATTTACAGGAAAGACGAAGTGTGGGTGGGATGCATGCATTTAGAAAAAAAAAAGTCTCCAGCTTTCCCATCTGCAGGCGAGAAGATGACAGTGATATTATAACCAGAGCCCAATTGCAGCCACTAAAATCACTGGATGTCTGAGGTTCATACATCCAACACGAGTGCTTATAGACTGCAGTGTTCGAATAGTGCCACTTCATGGTGCATAACTTGCTTGGTTTACCTAGAAAGAAGTCAAGTGCAATGCCAACTGCAACAATGCCAGTGAAGAGACTCATACTCTCATTCTGCTCATAAATAAGGAGCACTGGCAGCTACAAAGAAGGCCCTTAATTGAATCCCCTGCACGGTGGTTGTTCTGCCTTTCCAGTCATAAGTGGTTCACCTTTCTTTCTGCGTACATTAATCAGTGGTGAGGCCAATACGGTACTTTAGTTGAATGCAGTAAAACTGCTAAGGCACCAGCATGAAAACAACATTACACTAGCCCTCGCAGTCTTATTCGAAACATGAAACAGCTCCACTGTCTTTAAGGAAAGAGTGCATACACCAGTGGAAAGGTACACATGTAGACAGGACACACTCACTGTCAGGCCAATGAGGCCACTTTGTTGCCTCCTCAACACTTTTCTTGCAAGAAACGCCTTTGAGAGGCACCCATAGATTAAAAGCAAGGGGTTTCTTTGCTAGAGTGTTGGTTCTCATTTCATGCCAGCAGCTAAGCTGGAAAAGAAGTCAGAACTAATTAGAGAAGTGGATGCACATTGTGACCAAATTAAAAGGTACAAAACACCGGTAGCAGACCAACAGAGCACCAGTGTGTGTGAGGTAAGGCCAGAAAAAAAGAGGAAATTTTTATGCAAGCCGTCTGCCACCTATACACTACCGTAGCGCATATGTTCATTCCTGAATTCACTCTGCAATGTCAACAGGACTGGTATTAAATCAATTCATGTAAGCAAAGCATCTGCTTCTGTGCACCACAGTGCGTGCCCCAAAACAATAACTTAAGCCAAAATTTTGGACTGCCTAGAGCAACAAGTTCTACCCGCAAAGCAAGCAAGCAGGTCTGCAGGAGCACCAGAGAAAGCTTGAAAAGGGTACTTTCTTTAGGTGTCATCACATTAATACAAAAAACACAGCCTGGCTTGAACAAGAATGACACATCGTGAGTGACAATTACATCACCTTTCAGTGTTTGACAAAACCAGTAAAAAAAAAAGGGTAACACTTTATTTGCATGGCAACTTAAATGTGTAATACAAAACACAAGGAAAAAAATTCCAACTACAGAGCATGGAACGACAACACTCTTAATAAGACCGACAACTAAATTTTAGGCATCAAATTTTTTTTCACCACAACAAAAAGCTTACTGTCTAAGCTGTTCGACTACGTAATGGTTTTGCAACAAATGCGATAAAAACTTTTTACCAAGAATTTTTCAAACAGTCGATGAGCGTGTTTCATGTGCCTCTATGCTAAAAACCATGATCAGCAAGCGTGAGAATTGCACACCTGAAAAAAAATTATGAACTAAAGCTGACATAGTTACAGCCAAAAAAACATTAATTAGGCACTTTTAGTATAGCATAGCGACCATTTCAGTCCCCACAGCCAGAGCTGTTATGGTATAGTGATGTGTACCTCGTTGTTGGAAATTTCAGTGGAACATGGTTACCATGTCAACCAAGAAATATAGAGCACTGTGGCACCATCTAGGAATAAAAGTTGAAAGCACAACATTAGTGATGCAAAAATTGAAAACTGAAAAATGGTTTCTGAGGAAACGAAATGCACAGTTATTGTCTCACTTATGTCATGGGCACCCAGACCACACCACAAGGGAAGGGAAGAATGTGAGAGTGAAAGAAGAAAGAGCTGCCATAGTCCTCTCCAGAATAATTTTGACCACTCGGCGATCTTTAATGTGCACTGACATTGCACAGTACACGGGCACTTCTGCCTTTCACTTCCATGGAAATGTGGCTGCTGCAGCGAGGTTCGATCCCGGGAACGGCGGCTTAACCAGTTTTTTCACATCTTCAATACGCCAACACGTTATTGAGGAGAGTTTGCTCACAACTGAAATGCCAAGCCTTCTTGAGTCAAGTGGTCTATTGTACAATGGTTCTGCTTCACAGAACTTCCTGACAACTATGCACGACTCTCAGTCAGACACTCTATGGGCAAAATTTTCTATGAGAATGACATCTTCACTGATTCGGCAGCAGCCGTCATTAGGTCTCAAGCTCAAAGTGAAGGATTGAAACCTGATTCCTTTGTACTGTGGGAGTCTACATACAGCTTGAAGGGAGAGTTCCCACATCATCATTTTCGAGCAAGAATTCCCTTGGCCGCCTTTCAAAGTAACTTTGCTGTGCTTTTGAGGCACGTTTTTCCTCTAAGCGATTATATATCTGATTCAATGCACGACCAGGTTTACGAAGAAGTTTTTTGATTGCCTGTATGTTCTTCTCAAAAGAAAATGCAGGAAAAGAGTCAAGCGTTCCATACAAACGAACGTCTGCTGCTAGATGCAACAAACAGTGAACGTTGTACGATACCTCCTCCTGTTCATTAAGTCTACCAAAACATTTCACAAAATGCTGAAGAAGTGTGTCTGCAGAGTCTGCATACTGTTGGCAAAGTGATGGAGTGCTGAGAATTGTTGCAGCTGCATGCAAAGTCAGAAAATTCAAAAGCATGGGACTTGGCAGTGACTCCCTTAGCACTAGTGGGCCAGTGTAATGCAGAAAAAGCCTACACTCTGTAGCCTTCCAGCGGTCTTTCTCATCCAGAGTCCTAGGTTTCCTAGCGAACTCAAGTGGAACACAACCCTCAAGGGCGACACCTTTGGCTATTTCTTTACGATCTGTGGGACCAAGGTGGACTGTCAGTGGCCTCGCAAACCACAAGTTTATCAACTTACGAACTACACCAAGGTACAGCAGATGCATGGGATCAAGTGGCACGTTGCTCACACAGTCAATAGGAAGTTCCGTCAACAATGACACACCGTGGTGGTGCTCAAAATCTTCCTGTTTCCGGAATGATTTATCCGTTCTTAGCATTGATTCTGAGGTAGGAAAAAACATCTTCTCATTGAAACTGCCTTCTGCAGTACATTTAGGGCACACTGCGTAGCCAGCATGTAATTTTGTCAAGAATATAAATGCGTGCGCAGGTGCGTCGCAGATAAAGCTTCTCATTTCAACCTTAACCAGTTTGCCAGAGATCATTAGACCTACCCGAGCTAAATTTTTTAGCTTGAGAACAAAAGGGTGAAGGAATTCATGCGCAGAGTTTGGATTTGCAGGGCCCAGAAAAGCACCAACGATCACTGGCTCTGGTAATTTAAGGGTGGCACTAAGTTGAATCTGGCATTGAATTGGCCAGAGCTGCAGACGGGAGCTCTTTGACAAAGGCATGCCATCTATGTTGAAAGAAAGGCCATACAACTGTGGCGGGTGCTTTGCGGGACACAGAACATATCCTCCAAGCCTTTCTTAAGCCCGAAATTGCAGTAGTGTCCAGGAGGCAATTCAGTAACGCCAGCTATAACTGCAGTTCTACGAGGAGTTTTAAGTCGCGTTCGTGCGTCTGTTGGCAAATCAGAAAAGCAGCTGTGACCTCTCAAAAGACGCAGCAAGTCCGTTAGAGAGCGATGGGATATGTTGTGTTCAAGTGGCGCCCAACCAACCAGCCGAGAACGAAACTCGTCAACCGTTCCAACGCTTTCAATTGTCGGGACGTCGTGTCCCAATTCTTGGGAAGCAGCGACCAGTGTACACTGAGAACTGCCACTCGCCACACTGCTCATTATGTCGGCATCGCTAGAGTCACTTAATTGAGCCTGCAGTGTGCTCCGAAGGCAAGTCGAGGGGAGCGTACGTACGAAGAATCAGCAGCTTGCTCAAAAACGCTGGCGCAAGGGTCGTCTGTCGAACCGCTGGCACCGCTTGCATTGTCGCAAGGGAGTGCAAATTAAGTAGTCGGCATCACTCGCTTCGCGCCGAGTTTCGCCATCAGGTTCACCTGAATGACTCGGAATTGAGCTCGTAAAGCGAACCCGCAAAGAGCTCGGCACTTCCGATGCTTGGAAAAGCGCCTGAACTTCTAACCGGGCTTTGTTCCGAACAGACCGCGCTTTGCTTAGTTTTGGCATCGCAACAAAACCGTGCTAGACAGCAGACACACCAATTATCCTTTGTGGGCATCTAAAATCAACCTACACCGCTACATAAAGACAAGGATAGTCTTAAATAGTGCAGCACAAATCGTCCGATGCTGCAACAAAAAAGCAAGGTCTAAGCCTTTTCAATCAAACGTTAGACAACTCACAGCAAACGGCGGCACGGCATGCCGAACACATGGAAAGAAACCGCTATGCAAACGGGGCCATTACACATACTTTTGATGGATGTCGAGCCATATGTGGAGTGCAGAAACGGTACAACACGCAAAAATATTGTGTGGTAAACCGCCAGAACCCAACAAACCGACAACTTCAGCGCTACCGCTGGCAAAGCTAAAGCAGCTGAAGCTGAGCTACCACGCCGAGTCGAAGACCGCGCTACCACGCAATATGCGGAGCCGCGAGTACTACTGGTACTACTATGTGCCGATAGGTGCCGTTAGGTGAGGCTGGCATGAGTTTTTCCTGTTTCCTGTTGTGGCTTTTTATGTGCTCATACATAACCTTTCAGGCCAGAAAATATGTTTGTGTTGTCTTTCTCATGCACCATTTATGCAAAAAAAGAGTGATTGAAGTTTTTTTTTTTTCGTGTCTGTGTGGACACGTGACAAACTCGCGCGCCCACGGGTGCCGAATGGCCTGCGCATGTCGCGGCCAGGCCCGTCGTCTGCTACGGTATGCACATCGCTCAACACGCCTTTCGATAACTGCCTTCACTGTAAAGCTGTTTGTCTAGATTGCCTATTTCGAACAACTCAGTTTGCAAGCAAATGCACCGCACGTATGCTTAAGAATTTTGGAATACGCAGGAATTAAGCTTCCGATTCGCCAGAAATGCACAGGTAACAGTATACTTTACAACTTAATAGCAAAGCGGCGGAAGACCCGTTAATAGCGCAGTAGCACTACTAGCCGCATTCCTGCATATTCAGCCTCATGACCGAGTGTATGTTTTGCCGAAACCAATAATTAAGGAGGAAGTTTAGGAAAGGAAAAGTGTGCGCGAGCGCCGCTCTAGAACACGTGCGGCGTAGCACGTGACTTTTTTTGCATGCCTCTCGCGCTTTCCTCTAGGTCACCCGGTCACAACACCGCCACTACCTCGTGGTTACATCACAAACGATGGGAATGTTTCGCATTATCAATGTTCCGCATTATCGCCAAAAAGCTCTTTAATTGCCCATGGAAAACCTTAATAAATTAATTCCATATGACATGCGTCTTAGGATTCGGGCTTTTCTTATGTTCGAATGCGGCACTAAAGCTGCCAGAGATATATGGGATATATTAATTGATAGTTTGTGCGTCCAATATCTGTGTTTGTTGGACATACATTAGAACATAACTTGCGCATCGAATGAATGAATGAAAAACTTTATTGGTTCCTTTAGGAAGTAGCGGTAGAGGACGAAGTCTTCATCTTGAAGCTTGGGTCCTCCTTGGCCGTGGGTGGGCCCCTAGTCCAGGGCTCCACTGAGTCAGGCCACCTCGCTTGCGTGTGCTATCAGGGCCCTTTGGACCCCTAGCTCGCAGCTGGTGAGCCGGCTCTCCCATTGCTCCGCACTTGGTGTTTTGTGTTTGTGGAATGCTTGATTTCTTCCGCACTCCCATGTGACATGATATAGTGTTGGTTTTGCTCCGCAACACGGACAGGTGGCGCTATACTGTGTGGGGAACATCTTGTTTAATATGTATAAGATTGGGAAGGAGCCTATTTGCAGTCTTCGCCATCCTGTGGCTTCCTCCTTGGATAATGCTTTATGTGGTGGGGGGTATTGGAATCTTAGCCCCTTATATAGGTTTAATAATTCCGAATAGCTGTCCCCGCAATTAATCTGGGGCCCCTCCGGGGGTAATGACGTTCCTGTCCGGCTGGGCATTCCTCGAGCTAGGTTGTCTGCCCCTTCGTTGCCCCTGATCCCTGCGTGACTCGGTATCCAGATTATGTTGTGTATTGGTCGTCCCTCAGGGAGCAGAGCTCTACTGAGGATCTTGAGTGCCGTGCTGCTAATTCTGCCTCTAGTATAGTTCCGGCACGCCTCTTGTGAATCCGTTAAGATGTTAAGGGATCTCCCTGTCCTATATCCTTCATTCGCGTCCAGGGCGACAGCAATCTCCTCTGCCTCCGTTATGTTAGATACTTCGGCTGTGAGGCTTGTGATGTGTTCTCCGTGGTAATTTACAACTACTGCTACCGCGCATTTTTGTGTGCTTGGGGGTATAGGGAGGCATCAGTGTAGACTGTGTTGTCCCGATGCCCCATGTTCCTCTCATAAAATTCTGCCCTAACCTGTCTCCTGTTAGCATGGATGTTTGGATCCATGTTTCGGGGGATAGGTTGTATGCATAGCTTCTTTCTTAGCGGGTCCGGTATTGCGGCCCTGCTATTTTGTGGCTTTTCTATTTCCCGACCTAGCTTTGTCAGGAGCGCCCTTCCAGTCGTTGTGTTGCTAAGTCTTCGTATTTGTGCCTTGAGCTGGCATTCTCTTAATTCTTCGAAGGTGTTACTGATTACGAGTTGCATGAGCTTGTCGTTGGATGTATTTCTTGGGGGATGAAGAGCTGTTTTGTATGCCTTCCGGAATATTGTCTCCGCTTGCTCCTTCTCTGCTTTGATAGTCACATGGTACGGTAATGAATATGTTACCCGGATGACCACTAGGCTGTTGACTAGCCTGAGTGTGTCCTCCTCCATCATGCCATACCTCTTGTGCGCTACTCTGCTGATCATCCGGCTTACTTGTCCTGCCGCTTTGCTTAGCAGTCTGAGTTTATGACTGCACTTCCGGCTTTTTTGCAGCCACATGCCGAGGATTCTGATCATCTTTTGTTCCGGGATGTTCCGGCCCTCTAGTTTTATTTCGAGTGGAGCATCCGTAGGGTGCCTACCCACTCTGAGGAGCTCAGATTTTTCCGTGGAGCATTTAAGTCCTCTTTGTTTTGTGTATTCTTCAATGCAGGTGGCAGCCTCTTGTAGCGCCTCCTGCTTCTGCCCCAGTGAGCCTTGGGTGGTCCAGATGGTGAAATGGTCTGCGTACATTGCATGACTAATCCCCTGGACTTGGCTGAGTTTCTTGGCGAGGTTGACCATCGCTATGTTAAAGAGTATTGGCGACATTACTGAGCCTTGCGGAGTGCCCTTGCATGGCGTTTGAAAGGTGTCACTCCGCAGGTCTCCTAGGCCTACCGTCGCTGTTCTGTCCATGAGGAAGCTTCTAACGTAGTCATGGACCTTCTTCCCGCAGTTGGTGGTGTTAAGTCCTTCCATAATGGCGGCATGGGATACGTTGTCAAAGGCCTCTTTAATATCGATGGCCATGACAACGTTCTCCCCGTTCTTTGGCACTGTTTCGAGTACCTCTTCTTTTAGTTGTAGCAAGATGTCTTGGGTTGATAAATTTGCCCCGAATCCGAACATGGTGTTGGGGTACCATTCTAAGTCTTCTAAATGCGTTTGTATTCGTCGGGTTACTATTCTCTCGTACAGCTTGCCTAGGCATGATGTTAGCGAGATTGGTCTGAGATTTTCAATTTGGAGTTTCTTGCCGGGCTTGGGGATCATGACGACTACGGCGTGTTTCCACTCCGCTGGGACCGTCCGTTCTTCCCATTGTTTGTTTAGGTATAGGGTGAGTTGGCTGATTGCTTCGTCGCTTAAATTTCGGATTAACGAGTTATGAATCTTGTCCGCCCCTGCTGCCGAATTTTTCCTTGTTGCCCTTATGGCCTCGACGACCTCTTCTCTTGTGATGGGTCTGTCCGTGGTTGGGTTTTCTTCGCCCTGGTAGTCGCCTTGGTAGCCGTCTACCTGGTCCTACCCGTAGCAATTCTCTCGTACTGCCTGGAGCAGCTGTTCTTCTGTACCTTCGTACTGGTGAATTAGCCTTTGGATGGATTTGCTGCTTTCCGCCTTGCTTTTGCTCGGATCTATGAGTGTTCTGAGGATCTGCCACGTTCTAGCCGTGCTGAGGGTGCCATTCAGCGAGGTGCTTGCTGCCACCCTTGTCTTGCCAGCTGCGTTGCATATTCCTCTGCTTGCCTGGTGATTTCGGCAATCTTCTTCTTTAGCTTTCTGTTTAGCTTTTGGTGCTTCCACCACTTGGTCAGGCCTCGTCTTGCCTCCCAGAGCCTGAGAAGTCGCTTGTCCACAATTCTGGTGCTTGTTCTGTTCGATCCACTTCTTTAGTGTAGAGATCCCCGATTTGTCTAAGCTGTTGGCTCCAATCTTCTGCCGAAGTTATGTCGTCCTTAAGTTGTTTGCAGTAGGTGCGGAACGCATCCCATGGAGTCAGTTAAGTTTGCCTTGCCGTTCTTCCTTTTGATGCTTTCTGCCTCTGTGCTGACCCTAATGATGTAGTGGTCGCTGCCGAGATTTTCTTGCAGGTTCTCCCATTCGACTTGCTTAGCGCCCCTGACAAAGGTTCGGTCGGGACATGTGTCCACGCTTACGCTATTACCCTGTCTAGTAGGCTGACTTTCATCTGTGAGTAACTCGCAGCCTATGTTTTCCGCTGCTGTGCAGATGCCGCGCCCCTTTTTATCTTCGATACTGCTGCCCCATTGTGGGCTTTTCGCATTAAAGTCCCCTGCTATTATTAGGGTATTCTGCCCTGCAAGCTTCTTTGCTTCCGCAAAAAGCTTAATGAAGTCTCCTTTATTTTTAGGTGGGCTGTACAAATTTACTATAAAAGTGCTTTTAGCTTTTCTTTTTCTCTTGGGAATAACTTCAGTTATTATGTGTTCAAGCTGTGTGTCTTCAAACTCGTTATGAGCTATGCTTGTGATTTTGTTCCTAATGAGAGTTGCTGTTCTTCCGTTCTCCTGACATGAGTGTCCTTTTAGGGTTGGGGTGCAATTTGTCTCTTGTAGAAGTATTAGATCTGGTGGGTTTCCTCCAGTGTTAATGAATTGCTGTAAGAGCCCTTGCTTACGCCTGTAGCTCCGCCAATTCCACTGCCATATCTCTAGTTGTTGTTGTCCTGCCAAGTTATCGTATTGGTACTGTTGTTTGTTCCCTGGGATTCTGATCCAAACCTGCGCTCATTGTAGAGGCGGTCCCTAGCGTCATTTACTGTCTTCCGTGTGTTTTGACTCTTTACATAGTTGCGGAAGCTCTGATCTTGCAGGGCTATCTTTTGATTTAGTTGCTGTATCTGCTGCTGCATCTGCTGCATTTGCTGCTGCATGAATGTCTTTAGATCGTCTATTGTTGAGTTTCCTCCTTCATTAGTTTGTAAACTTTCTACACTCTGTTGTGGGGGTGAGGGTGCCCTGACAGGCGAGCAGCCTGCCTTTCGCATCTCTTGCATTTCCGCTATTAATTCGCTTATTTGTTTCTTAAGCTGTCCGTTTTCCTCTCGGGTCTGCTCTTGTTCCTTCCTGATGTTATTAATTTCGGCAGTAAGCCTTTTTTCATTTTCTGTTCGTGTGTTTGTGTTGTTGTTGTGCGGAGCAAAAAGCGCCTTGGGAGGGCCGGCTCCCCAGCTCACCTTGACTCCGCCGCTCTTCTGTTGCTGCTTCGGCTTCACCCAGGACTGCTGGCCGCCCAGGGGTGGGTAGGACTCGTCCCGCTCCCGGCTCCGGCCCTGGCCCTCGCTGCTGCTGCGCCCCCGGCTGCGACTCCTGGATTCGCTCCGGTAGTCACCTTGCCGCTCCTGGTCCTCGTTCCGGAACCAGCGCGGTCTTCGTGCCCCGCCTCTGCTTCGGCTGCGGCCGCGTCGCTGCTGGCTCTGGGGTCCCCATCGCAGTTGGTTGATTGGCTTCAGTCGTTGTGCACAGTCCTTCGTGCCCGCCGCGTGGGAGCCCCCGCATAGCAGGCACTTGGGTGTACATTGATGTCGTTCTTCCGGATCTTTCTGGCCGCATTGTCTGCATGCCTTGATTCCCGGGTTCGGACAGTCGTCCGATCGATGTCCGTGTTGGCAACAAACGTAGCATATTTGCCGCGTCGGCCTATAGGGGTAGCACCACATCTCTCGATCCCCCGTATAGTACAAGACTTGCTTGGGGAGGATGGGGCCATCAAAGGTGATGACGACTGTGCTCGATCGGCCTAGCATCCTTGCCGCCAGGATCTTCACCCCTTGTGAGCGGGTTCGTAAATTCGCCTTGAGTTCTTCGGCCGGAGACCCCGGGTCCACTCCGTGGATGACCCCGCGCAGCGTTCCCTCCGGCGCCGCCACGTGTGCGTTGATTCCGTAGCTATGCTCTCCAAACTTCAGTTGCGTGATGCGCCTGATATGTTGAGCAGCGCTTTCGTTATCGGTACTGATTATTATGATATTCGAGCCGGTGCGCAGTCGGATGATGAGATCTTCTGCCTTGCATCCGCGTCCGGTAGCCGCGACCACCGCCCGCGCCACTTGGTGCGTCTGCAGGTTCTTCACTGCCAGTCCTTTCGGCCGAAGTACTACCTTTAAATCATCCCTGGGAAGCGGAGGCAGCCTTCTCCTCGGCGCTCCTTTCCCTCTCCTTGTTTAGGTGCAGTTGGCGTGCCACCTGTGCTCTTCGCCACGCCTAGGGAATTTTCGTTCCCTAGTGCTTTTCCCGTCAAATCTCCTGTTTGGCATCCACGTTGGCGTTTCTTTTGCCGCTTGGACATGGCTATCTCCCAGTCCGCGTCCAAAACCTTCTTCTGACTTGCCTGTAGCGTTGTTGTCGCTGGGGTGCTGCTTTTTAGGGCTTGAAAGGCTGTCGTTGGTCCGTGGGCGAAGGTCTCCCCGGTAGCGTCTTGATAGTCTTCGTCCATATTTTCTTGGGTTTCCGCCATAAAATTCGTGTGGTCTTTTAGCGGTGCGCGATATACGCTGGGATTTAGTGCATGGGTCATCGCTCCGTCGCTTCTACCGCTGGCCGAGGCCGGGAGGGCCGCAGAGCCCCGCTACTGTGTTAGGCCTAATAGGCCTAGCTTCGGTCGGCCACGTGGGAGATCTTCAAAACCGTATAAATCCAAAAATATTGGACCCAGTGGTTTGAAAGAGGTGTCTTCGTGGCCCGCTTCGCTTTCGACGTCGTCTCCCACCAAAAGTTTGGCAGTCCAGTCGAGTTAACCGGGTCAAAAGTCCCGAAAACTGCAGAGCGCATGTGAAGTGCGTCCGCTCTCCTCGGCTGCTCGCAGCGCCACTGAGTGTTCACGCTTGGTGGACATGTACTAGATTATCTATTAGGCATCTAGTGTCCACGCTTTGCGGACGTGCTCTAGATATAAAAACAATCATATTATTGACGTCCTATCAACGTGTAGCACGTCCAAATGATGATCCTTATGATGTACATCTAGTAGACGCTCCTTTCATCACATGACGTTTGGATCTTTCCGGCACGTCGAATGGATATTTGTGGTTTACTGGGTGGTGAGAACACACAGCTTTAATCGTAGCAAGCGCCAACAAGCCCAGCAACAAAGCACTGCATTATACAGAACTTATATGAGAAACATAGACTCACGTTAGTATACAAACTGTTACTATGAGCTCATGCTTATATATACTCCCTCATTAAGGGCATCCCACAAGTGTTAGTGGGGAACAGTTAATAAACATAGTTTTCTCATTAAATTTCACCACTATTTTTGCAATTTACAGCACAAAAACACAAACAAATTTAAGTGAAAAATTTTCTTAATTGAGAAATAACATTGGAACATAAACAACAGCAAAAAGTTGTCAATCGAACAACAATAAGCTCTCTGTAGAAGCCAGTAGGTTCCACTTCAGAACCAGAAGCCCAGCAGGTACCAGAAGAGGCTCCTTACAGGGACCATTTCAACCAGCAGCGCAAACCAGAAGGCTTCCTTCTGGGACCAGTAGACAGCACAAAGCCCGAAGGCTACCTTCTGAAACCAGTAGACCCCAGCACAAAACCAGAAGGCATTCCTTCTGGGACCAGTAGATCAAAGCAAAAAACAAGTTGGTGCACTACAGGGACCGTTTCAGCCATCGGCAAACCGTAGAAAAAAAAAAGCAGGTGCTCATAAAGCTTGCGTTCTGCACAGTTGCATACAGGACAGTGTCCTCGGGACAAAAGCGCTGGCATACGGGCTTTGCAGAAAAGGTGGCTCGAGCCACACAATTTCTTTATGATCGGCTGCTGAGGAAAATGTGTTCTATATAACAAGCAAAAAATGGCTTGAAATTTGCAAGAAATAGAAAACAAAAAGTTGTATCCGTAGTCCACAAGTTTAAAACATTGCAAACCTTGCAGGGAGCAACATATATGCAAAGGAAACTTAGAATCTATTCCTGTACTGGCGCAATTCTTTAAAAAGGTCTGGAACGTGGTAGAATATGTTCTCTCACTGCTTCAATATCGCCGCTTTCTCCTTTCTTTCACTCTGTCCCTCCGCCCCAACCCGAGTTTTTCCCCTTCAGTCTCCTTTTTTCCCTCTCTCTGATTTCTGATCGTTCTACTTTTTCCTTATGCCCTGAAGCTCTTGCTGTCATTTCTCAGGAACCCTTGGCTTCAGCATTAATTCCCTCCCCCTTCCTCTCACAATTCATCTAATCTCGCCCCCATTCTCTCTCTTTTCCTCTAATTCCTTCTTTTTTTGTTCTCCCGCATTTCACTCTGCCTGCTGCTTCATTGTTTCATCATATTCTTTTCGTTTTTCAGGCCAACGAAGCCAGTCGTGTCACGGTGCACCTTTTGCAGCTGGACACAAAGCCTCCACGTTCGCCACATCTCTCCACGCTCAATAGCCCAGTATTCCTTTCTGATGAGCCGGCCTTTTTATTTCAAGCCGCTGTAGCAGCCACCAAGCCTGGACAAGATTCACCCTCCCCATTCTATAACACCCTTCCCACCTTTTCCCCCTCACTGGGCCTTTTTCCTCGGAGGCAAGGCGATACTCCACGCCATTGACGAATGCTTTACCCACACGACGACAACTCCTCTAGTTGAAACGTTGGCAAGCACTCTGAGGCTTTCCCCTCCCTTGATGGAAGCCAAAAGTCACCGAAAACAAGGAGCGTGTTTTTTTTACATTGTGGTGTTCAGTAATAGGAGATTCATAGGGTAATTATTTAAAGATAATTGTTTCGAAGCAGAAGGCCTTCTTCACTTTGTGAGTGCAAAGACACCATCTGCACACCCTCTCTCCACCATGTAAACATAAATGTTGCCGCATTACGTTCCATCTTCGCGTTGTTGTCGATCTACTCAGCGACCTCACAGTTGCAGGTTAGCAGTGGACGTGGTTCCTCTAGGACTGCAGTCGACCACGTGGCCCTGCCTGCCGTGCCCGAGGGGTTAACCATCACGCAGGGACCTTCGGCTGCCCAGGGATCCAGGGAGAACCTGCATGTGAGAGACGTACCTGATGAAGACGATTAGAGCGAAGCCGGCGAGAAGAGGAGAACGGCGTCCGGCGGCCTGCCGTGTTGCCCCTAAGAGCGGCATTTACTTGACATCTGTTCCGAGCCGTGTTCCCTGCTCCATATAAAACCTGTCCACTTAAAACTATATAAAAATGTTTCTTTCATGCAGTTTGGTATCAGCAGTGAAGTGGTGTAACATGTAAATTTAGTGCTCCCGTCACATATGTACAAAGAGCTACAATAACTCCCTCGCGGTTTTATTAACCTGTGTCTCTTAACCGTACTAGCCTTCCCCATGAGCCGGAATGCGAGCGACCGAACAAACAGCTATGTCTTCGTGACCTCAATCACAGTCTGTTTTCCGGGTACCTATAGTTGATTACCACGTAGTTATCTATATTTGCCAATGTATGAGAAAATGCGAAACACAAATTTTGTTCCTTCCCCCTTTAAAGGTGCAGTTGTGGAGTTTTGGAGGCCCGCTCAAGCCGATTTAATATAGCCTTTTCCTTGCCTCCTATTGGAAATGAATATTATTTATGTACAACATTTTCGAGTTAAAAACAATGAAGAATATCTACTTTAGCTGATTTTTCTTTCATTTCTACTGCACACGTGTATACGCTCTCATTATAGACTGAGATGTGCGGAGATAGGTGCTATTATGTCTAAATTACTGCAATCTTTTTCTTCGTGCAGTTAAGTGCAATGCGCCCATGCTTTTGAATAACGCTATCCTTGTTGCATACGCTGCACTGAAGTTCAACAAGGCGGCTTGATTGTACTTCTGAGTTCACTCATACTTTTACATTGACTAGAACGAAGTGTGCCCACTTTGTCGATGAGCTAGCCGTCCATGCTTCGCAATCATGCAGCTCGCGCATCCATCGGCTGACATGTATAACCGGTGGCTGTAGGATCCTTAACAATGCAACGTTCGCTGCATTGTGTGCAGGGAGCCGCCGCCAAGTCTGAGCTGATCCAGTTGTGCTTTATTTTCCCTCTTCCACAAGCTGAAAGAAAACACTACAGTCACCTCGCAGACGAAAACTCCTTTCAGTGATCGACAGCGTGCGTTTACGTGACGCACTCTGCAGCTGGAAGACGTCAAGCTGAACGAAACAATTCCCAGCACGGTTTGAAGGGCGTGTTTGTAGTACTCATCTGCCAAAAGCACCTATTGGAGTTGGGAGAGTAAAGTCGTGGGTGCTCTAAACGCGCATTCAAAAGTGGCGCTGCGTGGCACGGAGAGTCAAAGTCCACGGCAGCAGCAAAACGGCGCGGCACAAACTTCAGTTTCGGTTTCGGTTATTTTTTTTTTTAGCTAGCACGGCTTGTTCATGCACTGCCAAAGGCTGACATCCGGGACATGCTGCCCAACTTCAGGTGGCTTCACTTTCGGGCTCCCGATGCGGCATCCCAGTGGTTCTGCCGCCTCTAAAAAGGCACCTAGGCAAGGATAACGTGCGCAGCGCTCCAAGCGGAAATTACCTTTATTTTTTACCTAGATTTTGATACACAGGCGGCATAGGCGTTTGACACCCTCTCTTCTAGTTCACTTTACCCGCGCACCACACTCGACACGACCACCGACGACCACACGACGACCACACGAGACCCACTAAAGAACGCAACGGCTGCCACGCCGCTGCTAACACAAGAAGGCAAAAACAACATTCGATCATGCCGCTGCCGCCGCTGCTGAAGCATCGCTGTACGCGGTTTTGAGATTAATTAATTTTCTACAGGAAATATATCGAAAGAATAAAGTTGAAATACATGAGAAGGAATTAAGGGTACATCAACTGTCCAGGTACAAAAAAAATTAAGGCAAGGTTGTTCTCTATCAAAGCTGCTGTACATGCTTTATATGGTAAGTGTGGAGAGAAGGCTACAAGGAAGCAATCTAGGTTATGATCTGTGCCGGGTTCGAACCCGACGGCGGCGGCTGCGTTTTTATGGAGGAAAAACGCTAAGGCGCCCGTGTGCTGTGCGATGTCAGTGCACGTTAAAGATCCCCAGGTGGTCAAAATTATTCCGGAGCCCTCTTCTTCTTCTCCTCAGCACTCCACTACGGCACCTCTTCTTCCTTTCTTCTTTCACTCCCTCCTTTATCCCTTCCCTTACGGCGCGGTACAGGTGTCCAACGCTATATGAGACAGATACTGCGCCATTTCCTTCCCCCCAAAACCAATTATTATTATTAGGTTATGATCTGTCATACACATTAGGCGGAAAGGTTGTTGAGCAACGACTACCGGGTTTAATGTATGCGGACGATATTGTGCTGTTAGCAAATAACCAGGAAGATTTGCAAACTTTGGTGAACTTCTGTGGAGACGAAGGAGACAGTCTAGGTTTCAGTTTTAGCGCAACTAGGTCAGGTGTGATGGTTTTCAACGGCACAACTGATCAGGAGCTTACAATACAGGGCCATGAAATACCCAGAGTGGCCGAATACAAATACCTCGGGGTATGGGCAAACAAAGGGCATATGTATACACGGAAAAGCACGAAGAGTCTCATAGCAAAAGGGCGAAGAGATGCTGGGATAATGAAACATAGGGCCTTGTGGGGGTACAACAGGTATGAAGTCCTCAGAGGTATTTGGAAAAGAATAATGGTGCCGGGGCTTACTTTCGGGAATGCGGTTCTATGCTTAAGGGCTGAAGTTCAGTTGCGATTAGAAGTAAATCAGAGAACTGTTGGAAGATTAGCACTAGGTGCGCACGGGAAAACCACAAACGAGGCAGTACAGGGGGATATGGACTTGGCAACGTTCGAAGCACGGGAAGCTCAGAGTAAAGTACTATACGAAGAACGCCTGGGGAAATTGGACGCTAACAGTTGGGCAGGTAATGTATTTAAATACCTGTACAGAAAGAGCGATGACACACAGTGGCGGAAACGAACTAGAAAGCTGACCAGTAAGTTTGCCAGGGACGAGGAAGGAGAAAGAAAGAGCATTAAACGGCAGGTTAAAAACGTCGAAGGTAAAAATTTGACAGATTCAATGGAAAAGAAGCATAGTGTAGAACTATATCGATGCTGGAAAAGGCAGATCAGGAAGGAAACGTTTTATGATAACTCAAGGGGCAGTGCCCTCCTCTTTGAAGTATAGGTCAGGGAGTCTTAGAACGTTCAGCTACAAAAAGAAATTTAACGAAGAAGATGACACATGTGCTGTGTGTGGTAAATCTGTAGAAACAACAGAACACCTCATTAAAAATTGTGATGGTATCCATCCAGTTCTCGATGCATGCACAGTCACTCTTCCTGAGGCCTTAGGGTTTAGAGATAAAAATAGTCATGTAAATAAATCAGCTGTGGAAATTAGCAAAAAGAGATTGGAGGATTGGTGGCACAAAAGCAGAGCCGTGACATAAGTTTTAAAGAGAAGGAAATCGTATTTTAAAGAAAATGGCGAATTTTATTAACAACTTACAGCAGAGTTAAACAAAAATAAAGGAAAAAAAACTGAGCATGGTGGCAACTACCACTGCCCAGTTTCAAAGGGGACGCTCCTACCTTCCATCCATCCATCCATCGCCCTTCGGCATCTTCCTATGGCAGCCACCTTCCGTTTGTCCTTCCTTTTGCTTAAACGTAAAGATAGTAAAGCATAAGACGGTAACGCATAGTGGTCTGGTTTCTCTACATCTCCTTTTCTATCCTTGTCTGCTACAAAGTGGACTAGCAACTCACCCCAATATACACCCTCTGGCACTGTATGTATGTAGTTACACTATTGTTTACATAGTAAGTAAACTCGCAGCTTTTTCCGATAGTGGGCTACATCTAGTGGTGATTTCTTTGTATCACATTAAGTTTATATCCTTCATCCCGCAAACAAGGTTGTTTTTTATGCTGTGCAGTCAACGTACGTAGCCGATGACATTTTGCAAAACAGTAAGCGGTGTAGCTCATCGTTCACCATATTTGTGTGCACATATTTAGCTACCAGTTGCAGCATTATTTTCATCACAATTTCACATTCATAATAGAAATTATTTCTACAATCCTTTGGGTGTTTAGCTGTGGGTGTGATAAGTCCCAGCATTTGAAAATCAAAATTGGATTTGAGGAAAGGAAATGACTCAGTAATTGTCTCACTTAATTCGGCGGACACTACATAAGAGAAGGGATAAAGAAGGCAGTGGAAGAAGAAAAGAAGAGAGAGGTACAGTTGTGGAGGGCTCGGACCACCTGGGCATCTTTAATCCACCAATATCACACAGCACACGGCGCCTTTTGTGTTTCGCCTCTGTTGAAACATGGCCGCCGCGGTAGGGTTCCAACCCTGGGATTTTCTGTACCACCTGCGAGTACACTAACACGTGCTGCTGGTGATTCTCATTATAGGACAAGCAATGCTTTTGTATTAAAAAAAATACTGAAATATACATGTCGCCACAACCAGCGGCTTTTGCAAGCAGTCTGCAGTGCATCAAGACAGTTCTTTTCATGTGATCCCCGAGGCTACGCCGCCATTCACCTATAAACAGTCATTGTGGAGCTTTTCTTGATCTTGTTGTCACGAGTAATTTATTCAGGCGCGGGACAAATTTTTATAATCCAATTTTCTTGGCAATAAATGCATTTTTTGCTGCTGAACAGACATCATCATTGCCAGAAAGAGCCACATAACAATTTTTATTGAGAACAATACAGTGTAACTTTGAGCTAACACTGCACCGATAGAGTAAAAACATTGATGCTAGTTGAGCCTCTATGAGCTGCAAACATGTCGAACAAGATTAGAGCTGCCATCAAGGAATGCTGCACTGTGTTTCTCCACAAATTTTTCAGACAGCCCTATAGACGGATGCAACCAGAACTTGGGGAATAATTTATAAGTGCCCAGTTCTGGCTGCCGCATGTTTATTTGTTAACAACCCTAACTTAAGTAAACATCCGTTGATGTGGAGAATGAAAAGTAACCAAATTCCACCAAACAAACCAACAAAACCTCTGTACAATGTTGTGTTAATAGGCAGGGAATGCAACCACACAGAGTAGCATAGTTGCAGGCATTGCGCTGAGCAAAACAATAGTGATGCCAAAAATTAGTTTCGAGGGGGAAACTAGAACTGCCTGTCAACATAAAAGCTCAGTTTAGGGAGAGGAGCAGCTTAGCTATTCACAGAAATGGGAAACCAACGAGTACCAATGCTTTTGAGTTGTAATGCACAGAATAGTAATAAAAGGAATTAGTACTGCAAACAGCCAACATGTTGAGACCACTTTTTGACACCAGGTGTAACGAAATATTCATACGAAGGAACCAAGAACACACAAGAAATAAAATAGAATTTGAAAATACACTGAAGGACTTCTTGCCTCAGTGGAGTGAATGTTTCTAAAAGCACACCAGCTGAACAGCTTATAATGAATTGGAGCAATTAGAACAACACTGACATCAATGGTGCCAAACCCAACAGCCTTCTTGTCATTAACACCCACTGAAAATGTGACAAGGCTAGCTTCAGTAATACATACACCTTACAAAGAAGCTAACTCGAAGCACAATTCCAGCACAACTGCTATTCTGACCAAAAAGGCTGAAATATTCCACCAAATTTGTCATTTGCATGCAGCACTGAAAGTGATCTGAGAAGTGGTACAGGTGCAGTTAAACTCTTTTAACGTTTATGATTAAAGAAAGTAGTTCTTAAAGAATAAAAACAAAAGCAAGCCATGCAAGCAATCCATGCAATCTTTTGTTCTCTTCTCTCATACATTTTGCTAGTATCACTGGTACACCACACCGAAAAAACACCACAGCAGCATATTATCTTTTGATGTTATGCAAATAGAGCTGCTGCAATAGGAATCCGTAAAGTGATAAAACATTTAAGTAACACAAGTGTGCTTAGGGCACTAAATCTCAATAAACAATAAGGCCAGATTTTCTTCTTCTGATCTTCATCAGAAAGCTGAGAACACGAGGTAAAAATCCTGGACATATTATCACTGAAAACCTCTCTTTAATGGGAAGTGATGTCATCCCTATGTGTCACAATTTCCTCTAGTCCACATAAGTCTGGAAGCACAGTAGGCTAGCGGTTCCGAAAGAAGATAAGAGCCCAGTGACAGTGTAGTGTCAAAATTAAAGAATGCTTGCAAATTAAACTAACTACGGATATACGGTTTCATTTGCTTTATGGAGCTTAACGACCCAAAGCGACGCCAAAGTGAAGAGCTCTGGTAATTTCTACCACCTAGGGTGGTCGACATCGCGCAGTACACATGCCTTCAACATTTCGCCTCCACTGAAATAAGGCCGTCGCAGCCAGGATCGAACTTGTGCTTTTCGAGACAACAGTCGAGCTCCATTTTAGGGTAGAACACTTGTCACAAGACACCTAGCTAGCACGCCGTTATCTGGTTGCCAGCAAGATTGCTACCAAAACTTCCTCCAAAGGGCACCATGGAACACTATTATTCCTTTAGTGTCGTGTCTTTTTGTGGTGTTTTAAATTCCACTTAACTGAGAACGCCTTTGAGCACAAATCACACTGGAATTGTTTTTCACCCTTGTGGGAGTGCACGTGTGCCACAAGGGTTGCCTTTCGTGCAAATGCCATGGGGCACAGCTGGCATTGGAATGGCTTCTCACCAGTGTGGATGCGGAAATGATCTACCAGGTGGCTCTTTTGTACAAATGCATTGCCACAGTGGTCACAACGGTATGGACGATCACCCGTATGGGTGTGCAGGTGATTGTCCAAATTGTTCTTTATTGAAAATTTTCTGTCACAGTGGTCACAATGATATGGACGATCACCCGTATGCGTGCGCAGGTGTCTGTCCAAATTGCTCTTCACAGCAAATGTGCTGCCACAGTGGTCACAACAGTATGGACGATCACCGGTATGGGTGCGCAGGTGTCTGACCAGGCCGTTCTTATAAGCGAATGTGCTATCACAGTCACTGCAATGATACGGGCGGTCGCCTGCGTGGGTGCGAGCATGCGCAGCCAGGACAGATCTCTTCTTGAAAATGTTGCCGCAGTGGGTGCACTGGTGAATCTGCTTTCCTGTGGGCTTGTCCCGGTGAGTACTCGTGCTTGTACTAATGGATGGCATGCTGTGGTTGACTGGGCACTTTTGATCAGGTGAATTTTGTCCGAGAAACACGCCAGCCTTGCAGTCTGTGGTGGCCATTCCTGCATTACAAAACCAGACCACTTTTATTAAAACGTGGGGCCCAATACGCCACAGCTCACATACTGCTAGGGCTATCAGATTGTGACTGTAGACAAGAGTGCTGTGCAATAGCTGCGTTACTTGAGTAGAGTTAAATTTCATATGTAGAGCTTAATCCCTTCAGTCAAGAACAACAGTCCACTAGAAGTAAATTTTTAGTTTTTAGATTTCTATAAGGAACATATCCAACAGCTCAGAAAAGATTCCCACCGTTCCAGTTACCCAATTATTAGGGGTATGTGAATGCTTAAATTTCAAATGTGAATATTAAGAAAAAAATACCTTCGAATATCGAATCGAATGTACGTTTTGTATAAAAACAATTTAAAAATATAAACGTGCAAACATAACTCCATGTTCTTTATCAAAATAGTATCTGGTCTTTGCAACCAAAATATACAAAACTATACTGACTCTACCATACTAAAAAAATCATGATGTCCATAGAAATGTAGATTTCTTGATTGGACAGCATTAACAGCATGCAATAGGTCATGTAGACACGCAGAATAAGTAACAATACGAAACCATGAATTCATATGATGCAACATTTAAAGCTAACAGGAAGAATAGTAAAACCTCATTAAATCGGACTTCAAGGGGCCGGAAGATATTCCCTAATTATTCAAAGGTTAAGCTATAAATAGCCCCCTGCCTCATTTCTTCTCAAAGCTGGTTCATAGTTCATACCACAGTCATGGATTGCATAACAAACACATACATCATGAGAATTAGACATAAACAAGGTTTCCATTTTTGGTCAGAAAATTATAAAGAATTACATGTAAATATAATAATATTATACTTCATTCAGCAAAAAGTCACCTTCTGTTACCGCAAACCTAAAAATAGAATAGACGTCATAGTGCGAGTTAAACCTATGTAGCAACAGATACTGTTCAGCGAACCTGTGTGAGCAGTGTTATACACATGAAAAATAATGCCAAGCTCCAATGCCCAGCCACAACAAGCCACGCTACACTGTGTACTTTGAATTAGCAACTGCAGTGAAATGCACATTAAATGTGGCTTTCATTTGAGAGCAGTTGACATATAATGGATTAAAATGCCACCCTGAATGTCTGGCTGAACAGTAATAAAAGCTGTTGCTGCAGATTTGGCAGATATGCTTCATCATAATGTTCCAAATGTGACTAGAGCAAAAACAAAAAACAACAGAGAAAATAACCAAATAATAAGAAATGCACTCGCATGGCACTGTAACAACAAAGACAAGTAAGGCTAGACATTTCTTAAAGTCCATTTAGCACCAGAAGGGAGATTAAGGATGGCCACCAATGGCACATTGATCCAGTGGCTACTTATTGCACAGACTGTATTTTTGTTTCCAACACCTTGCTCCATGAAGTCTTGAAAAATTGGGGAAAAATATTCTGCTTGCACTGTGCTCTACCAAATGATAACAAGGTGTCCTGTATCCTCATACCCTTCTTTATGCTTATACCATGTTGCCCCATGATATCTTCAATAATAACCCTCATCGATGCTTAAAGTATCTGTGCTTTTCATGGATGGGGCATTATGCACACCATTTCGTCCATGGACGACAGGCACTAAGGTCTATAAACAAGTTAATTCACAGGCTATGAACATCAGGCCAAAGCATCTGTGAAGGCGAGGATTTATATTCAAGGCTTCTTCCTGTGGTAGCATGTATTCCTTTGGCTTGTCAATATTAGCCTGCAAAATTAACAGAGAAAAGCAGTGTAAGTGAATAAAAACTGCACTGCCATAAACAACGATGCTTAAATTTTTTCTTTACAAATGACTGCACGTTGGACAACACACAAAAAGTACCCGGAACCATCCATCAGTTACAGAGACAAAAAGATATCAAAGAATGTGGACAAGAAAGAAATACCAGCAGACATCATACTTATGATACAACTGCTTAGCTTATACTATGGCTGGAAGTCAATGCCTAGTGCAGCCCTAGACTGCAGCTCACTTATGGAGGTCAGTGGCTGTAGCTCTGGACTTGGGAGATGGGAAGCAGTGGGGCTTGGCTTATGCCAAAACATGGTGATAGCTTCGAATAATTTCGATCACATGAGGTTCTTTAATGCGCTATGACACCGCATACCACATGGGTGTGCTTGCATCTAACTTCCGTCGAAATGTAGTGACCGTTGCCAGGATTTCATTCGACAACATTGCACTCAGCAGCCAAACAAAAAAGCCATTGAGCCAGTACAGCAGTTCGCATGAATATCCATGTTTCACATGTTTCCAGGTTGCTGCGTCTATTTGTTCACCTGTGAGGAAAGCGTTTCTGGCCTTGCAATGAAATCGGTACCGGATGTTGCATACACATTTGAAGATTTGCATGCACTGGAATGTTTGGCTCAGGTGTGTTCATGAAAGTCCACAGTTGTGCATAACATTGAAGTAATTGCCATCAAACTCCTCTCGAGCACGGGAGCTGGCTACAAATAAGGACATTTTTTGTAGCTCTTGGCTGTGCCAAGCTACATGTTGATTGCAGTTATGGCTAAACATGATTGACAGGGCACTGAAAAAACCCGTTTCGTTACATCTGCAGAAAATTGCATTGTGTTGCATTTCAGGGGGTCTTATGTCTCCTAATTTCCTAGTGGCTGTTTCACCAAATGGAAGTTGTTTCATTTGCTTGTTTTGGAATCTGTTTCACATTGTGGAATTCCTTGAAAGCAGTCTCTAAAGCAAGGCCTGGTAGCATTCCAAGCACACTCTGAGTGCCTCCGATGCTCTATAGAAATATCTGTATATTTATGCAATAGATTGGGTCTAGTAGAAAGCATATCTGCTTTCTCAAGTGCTGCACACAGCTCTGGGCAGACGAAGGAGTTGACAGGCACCGTTTACTTGATCTGTATTTTCTACTTGCCATTACAGTGTGTGAAAGGCCCAACAATAGGAAGTTTTGCGGCGCGATAATTTTCAAGAGATGTGAGTAGCGCTTTCCGCTCTACCTGGTCCTGTGGAAGCAATGCACTGGTGTTAACGTGACCAGCAATGATGACCAATGAGGGAATTGTCATGTGCGTGTAACAGTACTATCCTCTCTCGCACAAGTATCGCTAATGTCTCCCCTCAGTTTCCACCAATTGGCCCAACGTGTGAAACGAAAAGTCTTCCCGACACAAGTACAAGGCTGACGTGACATGCAAGTTTAATACACTTGGCATACCACGCCATCTCTAATCAGGTACGTACTTGCGCAAAGAAAATAGGTCACAGTGAAACTCGTCCAAACAATAGTATTAATACCATACCAATAACAGAGAAAAATGACTAGACACTTTCTTTCGGTGTAAAAAAATCTGTGTGAACAGCAGATCCGACATCAAAAGACAACACATAGTTAAGGTGATGACAAGAAGGATATAAAGTGAATCATTTGAAAAGTTTCCGAAAAAAACTGAATATACCCAATATGTCAGGCAAGCATTGCCAGATTTTTTTTTCAGGGGATAAATTTCTGCACAGTAATAATCTGCCACTGAAGGAGTAGAAATTCCCCAAGTATTTAGAAATTTCTGAAACAAAATTCAAACTTTGTGAAGCAGGAATGGGAGATGCTTAAACATACAAAAATGGTAAAGTATAAAGCACCTCAGTAGTGGTCTGGTATCTCTCTGTATCATCTTTCTTATCCATCTGCTGCAGCGTACAATAGCAACTCACCCCAAAACACACCTTAACCCTTCGACACATTATGTAACAGCACATAAAGCAAACTTGCAGGTTTTTCCGAGAGTGGGCTGCATCTAGTAGCCTTTCTTTGTTTTGAGGTGAACTTCACATCCTTCATAACGCAAATACGCTAGATTTTTTTTATGCCATACAGTGAATGCAGTGAATATTTTGTGAAACAGTGAGCGGTGTAGCATATCGTCCGCCATTGTTGTGCAAAAATATTTTGCCACCATTTTTAGCATAACTTTTTGCCTCAATTTCAAATGTAATGCGCACCTTCAAAATATAAATTATTTTCATGGACCTTCGGGAGTTTACCTTCTATGTCAAAGCATATTTATGTCGCTATTTTAGTCAATTACGACACTTTGTATAAAATTTCGCACCTTCTTGCCATATTATGTTTGATTTTTGCGGTGGAAAACTGACAGGCTGTCTTCATAAAAACCTGAATATATTATTTAGGTTGAAAAATATTCCATTTCAATGAAACAAGAAATGGTGCATTCCATACATAACCATTTTCGTTGCAAACGATACAGTGTAACTGTGAGCTAACACTGCCCAACAAAGTGAAAACATCGATGCCAGTTAAACATTTATCGTGTGCATACAAATCGAGCTACACTCTAGTCATACCACATTGCATTTGTCCACAAATTTTTCACACAGCAGTAACGCAACCAGATCATGGGGAATAATTTTTAATTGTGCGGTTCTGGTTGCTGCTCATATAAATGTTAATTACCCTAACTTACGTAAACGACTACTGAAGTACAGAATGAACACTTGGCATATTTCTCCAAACCAACAAACAAAACATCTGCCCACTGTTGTGACACTAGTGAGGGAATGCAACTACACAGAGTAGTACTCTTGAAGGCAAAGCGCTGAACAGTGCAAAGAGTGATGCCAGAAATCATTTTCTGGGGGGTGGGGTGCTAAAACTCACACAAATGGCAAACAAAACAGTGCCAGTGCTGTGGAGTTTTAAAGTACAGGACACAAATAAAGGGCATTAGTACTACAACAAACAGTCAGTATGTCAAGACCTGTTTTTGGCAGCAGGTTTAACAAAATACTCATGGGAAGCAACCAACAACACACAGGAAGAAATAGAATGGAATCTGAAAACACACTGAAAGATTTCTCGCCACAGTGCAGTGAATGTTTCTAAAAGCACATCAGCTGAACAGCTTATTATGAATCGCAGCAATTACAACACTGACATCAGTGGTGACAGACCCAATAGCCTTCTTGTCATTAAAACCCAATGAAAATATGACAAGGCTAGGTTCAGTAACATGTGCAGCTTACAAAGAAGCTAACTCAAACCACAATTTCAGCACAAGTGCTATTCTGACAAAATGGCTGAATATAGTGAGGACACAATATTCCACAAAATATGCCATTTGCATGCAACACAGGAACAGTGATCTGTCAAGTGACACCAGTTCTTCAAATTTTTTGTTCAAAAAACGTAATTCTTAAAGCCTAAATACAAAAGCAAGCCACGTAATCTCGAGGCTCAACTTTTGTTCTCCCCTCTCATACGTTTTGCTAGCAGTATTCCAATGCCAAATTGAAAACACAACACATCCGCAGTTTTCAATTTTGACAGTAAGCAAACAAAGCTGCAGTGATATACGGCAGCACTCCAAAACCATTTTTAAAAATTTCGGGGCAATCAATTGGGCTGATGTGGAGGGCATGTGATAGCCTTTGCTTTTTCATTCTCCAATGTATTCCATTAATAATAATAATAATTGGTTTTTTGAAGAAAGGAAATGGCACAGTATCTGTCTCATATATCGGACACCTGAACTGCGCCCTAAGGGAAGGGATAACGGAGGGAGTGAAAGAAGAAAGGAAGAAAGAGGTGCCGTAGTGGAGGGCTCCGGAATAATTTCGACCAGCTGGGGATATTTAATGTGCACTGACATCGCACAGCACACAGGCGCCTTAGCGTTTTGCCACCATAAAAACGCAGCCGCCGCGGTTGGGTTCGAACCCGGGAACTTTGGATCAGTAGCCGAGCACCCTAACCACTGAGGCACCGCGGCGGGGCAATGTATTCCATTCCGACTCTATTTTTTCACTCACCAACACTCCAATTCTGATTACATTCCAATTACGCACAATCTGCCAATATTATATTGCAGCAATGCCATCTCTTCAAAAACACAAGTACACTTGGGACAATAAAATTCAACAGACAGTCAGGCCACCCTTTTTTTTCCCCATCTTCATCATTAGCCTGAGAACTAGTACCAGCAATAAATATATTAGACACACTGCCGCTGAATGCCTTTCTTCAATGGGAAGTGATGCCACCCCATATGTCAGATTATTTTTTTTTTCGTTGACGTAAGTCTGCAAGTCCAATATACTTGTGGCTCTGGAAGAAGAAATGAAATAGCCCAGGACCAGTGCAGTACAAGGGCATGTCAGCGTCCCATTCCGGCAAGGAGCGCGTCAACATTAAAGAATGACCGCAAATAAAACTAGCTACCGACATAGCTTAAAAAGGAACACTTGTCACAGGTCACCTAGCTAGCATGCTGCCAGCTGGTTGTCGACAGGACCGCTACCAAAATGCGTTCCAAAGGGCACCAGGGAACTCAGCTGTTCCTTTAGTGTCCTGGCTCTTTGTGGTGTTTTAAACTGCACTTAACTGAGAACGCCTTAGAGCACAAGTCACAATGGAATGGTTTTTCATGCCTGTGGGACCGCACGTGCACCATAAGGGTTAGCTTTTGTTCAAAGGCCATGGGGCACAACTGGCACTAGAAAGGCTTCTCACCAGTGTGAATGCAGACGTGTCTTACCAAGTTATCTTTTCTAGAAAAGGCACTGTCACAAAAGCTGCAACGGTATGGACGATCACCTGTATGGGTGCGCAGGTGTCTGACCAGGCTGTTCCTTGTTGCGAACGCGCTATCACAGTTACTGCAATGATACGGGCGATCGCCTGTGTGGGTGCGAATATGCGCTACGAGGTCAGATCTCTTCTGGAAAATCTTGCCGCAGTGGGTGCACTGTTGAATCTGCGTGCCTGTGGGCTTGTCCCGGTGAGTACCATTGCTTGTACTAATGGATGGCACACTGTGGTTGTAAGGGTGCTTTTCATCAGGTGGACTATGTCCAGGAAACACGCCAACGTTGTGGTCTGCCATGACTGATCCTGCATTTCAAAACCAGAGTACTTTCATCAAAACCTCAGGCCCAAGATGCCACAGCTTGCTTGCAACTAGAGAACAAAAGCCATATTTAGTATGCAGAGTCTAGGCCCTTCAGTCGAGAAGAACTGTGAGTCTAGGCCCTTCAGTCGAGAAGAACTGTCCAGTGGAAGTAAATCTTCAAACTTTTTGGATTCATGTAAGGGACATGGCAACATAGCAAAGAAATAATTCCCCCCAACTTAGATGCCCACTTATTAGGAGTCTGCGAATATTTAAATTGCAAATATGAATAAAATTTTTTAAGATAAAAAAACAAACATTGCACAGACTTCTTTTTTAAAAAAAAAGTGTATATCCTTTGCAACCAAAAGATAAAACACTATACTGACTCAGCACTATACAATATAAAATGGTGTGCACAGAAGTGTATATTGTATGATTAGACAGCATTAACCCAGGTTTTTAGTAATTTCGTGATTTCTAGCTCTGATCCTTTTTATATGTAAAGGAGGAGAGATCGAGCTAACGGAAACAGTACTTAAAAGTATGCCACAGGTGGAGAAACAAAATGAGAAACAAAATGAAATCAATGAATTCATATGAAGCAACAATTAAAGGTAACATTATGGGTAGCAATACCTAATTAATTTGAATTTCCAGGGACTGGAAGAAACTACCGATTTATCCAACGGGTGAGTTTTAAAACGCCCCCTCCCACATTACTGATAAAAAAAATTGCGGTAAATCCTTGTGAGGAGGCTCACAGTGCAAACAGTGATAAGCCCGTGACAAATGTGAAGTTTCGGCGTACTGGAAGAACAACACAGACACAATGTTTCCCTAATTTCCTCACAAATCAGTTTTCCTTTTCCATATTATTAATATGTTAAGTTGCAGAAGTATTTCTCACATGTTGCGAGGCATATTTTGGGAATATTTTCTGGATGCAATAACTGCTAGGACCTGATTCGTCCAATCTGTTGGTCCAGTTGGATCCAGCGAGGTTGAATTGGTCGGGTGGCTAAAAACACAGCTAGAACCAATTCGAAGATCCAAATGAAACCAGTTCGAATGTCCAATTGGATCCAAAAAAAAATTCCCAAACTTTTTTTTTCTGACTGTGGTTAGTGTAGCAGGGGGTGGTAGAAAGTTAGATGGCCTGATGAGATACAGAAGTTTGCGGGCATACAGTGGACACAGCTGGCAAAAGACAGGGATAATTGGAGAGACACGGCAGAGGCCTTTGGCCTGCAGTGGGCGTAGTCAGGCTGCTGCTGCTGATGATTAAAAGATGTGTTCTCATTCTGTGATAGTTTGAAGCAGGTGGTCACCCATCATGCTCTCAGCTCGTGTGATGTGACCAGCCCACCTGCCGAAATTTGCTAAACATCCAAGAAAATTGGTGCCTGGGTGATAACAGTCGACCCGATGAATGACAGAAACAAATGTCATTGTACAGTTTACCTGACACCTTAAACTTAATGTTTGGATAATTTGCCCAGATATTTTGGTTCTGCCATGAATGGATTAATGAAAGTCAGCACAATAATCAATTCCTGCTAACTAAATATTTCAAAACTTTCGAAAATAAAAAACTCAGATACTAAATTCTCGAACTGAGTACGAGCCGAATAACAAACATGTTCAATTCGATACAGGAATTTCGAATATTTACACTCCCATCCTTATTTTCAATATCGACATCCTCTCATAAGTCTGTATCTGACACAACTTCAAGGCCTCAAACCGTTCCGACTCATTCCTGTCACTAGAGTACCATTTTTGAAATAAGGTATCAAAACAAGCAAATGAAAGCACACATGAAGTACTCTTGCCAGAGCTATTATAAATATTATTAAAGAAGATGGTTTATGGTATAGGGGAGTTTAACATCCAAAAGCAACTCAGGCTATCAGGGACACTCTAGTGAAGGGCTTCGGAAATATCGACCACCTGGGGTTCTTTAACGTGCACTGACATCGCATAGTACACATATTAATAAACAAGAGGCATACACCAAAAACTTTTTCGTTAATTTTAAATGACTGGCTTGGGACGGTTCTCGCAGCCATCTGTAGAGGGTTCCATATATGTAGGTAGCAGCCATAATCAGCAAAAAAATTCACGGGAGTAGGAAAAACAGACACAAATTCAATGTGCACAGATGAATGAACTGTGACTGGAGGGATTAAAAAGTGCACACTTGTGAAGTGAAATTTACTTCTTTGATTTCTGCATACAGTTCGCATTTCACCTGGCAAAAAGCTCATGTTACCGGGAGACCATAAGAGTGCAAAACCCTCCTATCTCAAAGCTGGTTCATACCTCGTCGCATACCAAACTAACATACACTTAGTAATAGACATAAACATAGTTTCCATGTTCAGACAAAACTTTTTTAAAATAACACGTAAAGATAAGGAAGATTTTTAAAAATTACAGGTAAAGATGAGGAAGCTACAGTTCATTCTGCAAACAGACACGTGCTGTTAACACAAACCGAAAAACGGAATTGACGTCAAGGTTTGAGTTAAACTCATGTAGCAACAGATACTGTTTAGCCAGCTAGTGTCAGCAGTGTCATACACATAAAAAATATCATCAGACTTTTATGTGCACTTCGAATAAGCAACCATTTATGGCTTTCGCTCGAGAGCAGGTAAAACAGAACTGGTTAAAGTTCAACACCGAAAATCTGCTTGAACAGTAATAAAAGCTGTTGCTGTAGCTTTGGTAGAGATACTTCATACGGTCTCAGACATGACTAAAGCAAAAACAAGAAGCAGCAGAGAAAATAAACAAAATAATCAGAAATGTGCATGGTACTATAACAACAAAGTCAAGTAAGGCAAGACATTTCCAAAAACTAAAAGCCCTTTAGCACCACAAGCCAGATCAAGGATGGTTCACCACACATACATCCATTCAATGGCTCATCATTGCACAGAATGTATTACTTTTACTGCACCTTATTAATTCAGCAAAAATCTTGAAATATTGCGGAAAAAAAAATATTCTGCTTGCTCTATCAAATGACAACAAGGTGACCTGCATATTTATATCCTTATTTATGCTTAGGCCATCTTGCCCATGGTATCTTAAAACAATAACCGTTATTGATGTCTCGGCATCTGTGCTCTCAATAAACGTGTTATTATCTACCCCACTTTGTCCGTATAGACCATGCACTAAGGTCTGTAAACAAGCTTTTTTACAGGCTATGAACATCAGGCAATTGAGTCTATGAGGGTTGGGAAGATTCGTAATTGCAGGTTTCTTCATCTGGTAGCATATATTCCTTGGCTCCTTGATATTACCCTGCAAAATTAACAGAGAAAAGCAGCGGAAGTAAAATAAAAACTGTAATGCCCAAAGCAGCAATGTTAATATGCTTCCTTTATATATGACTGCACTTTGGACAACACATAAAAAAAACACGGGACCATTCATTACTTACACAGTCAAAAGATATGGAAGAATCTGGACAAGAAAAATATGCAAACAGGCACTGTGCTTAACATACAACTACCTAGCCTATAGTATGGTTTGGTTTATAGGGGTTTAACGTCCCAAAGCAACTCAGGCTATGAGAGACGCCGTAGTGAAGGGCTCGGAAATTTCGACCACCTGGGGTTCTTTAACGTGCACTGTCATTGCACAGTACACGGGCCTCTAGAATTTCGCCTCCATCGAAATTCCACCGCTGCCGCGGGGATCGAACCCGCGTCTTTCAGTCCGGCAGCCAAATGCCATAACCACTTAGCCGTCGCGGCGGCCCATAGTATGATTGGAAATCAGTGCCTAGAGCCGCCCTAGGCCGCAGCTCACTTTTGAAGGTCAGTGGCTGCAAATTGGGATCTGGGAGCTAGGAAACAGTGAGGCTTCATTTCTGCCAAAACATGGTGTTGTATCGTAGTAATGATAATTAGCAATGAAACAGTACACATAGCATACGGTCGAGCCGATCTGTATTCTCCTACTTCGTCGTCTTCTCTCCCCCCATGCGCGCGAGTGCGTGCTGCGCACTTGCCACACTTCATCTTTATCACATTTCCGCCGCACTTAAAAAAAACAAAATGTCTAGCGGATGTCATAGTCTTTGAACCATGCGGGCCGCTTCTTTTTGCGAGTACTTCGGCGAGGCGGCGCAGGAGGTGAAGCCGCAGTTGCCGCTGTGGATTTACTACACGAGGGTTGAGGAGCGGCTGCCGATTCCGGAGCGGGCGGAACGGCTGGCATCATATGGATTGAAGGCGCGTCCGAAGAAGGGCCCTGGACCACGGTTCCGGACTGTGGACTGGGCGGCGGCATTCGGTTGCCATCGATGGGCGGCGAAATATCAGCGAAAAGGGCCGCTGGAGCTGAGGAGGACAGTTGCTGCTGATCTACTTCTGGGCGAACCGCAGAAAACTTGGACGAGTGCCACACTCGCCCATCATCCAGCAGATAAGATGCAGGTCCACACTGCTCCACAACCTTCCGAGGCTCCGAAAACCGAGCTGACAGTTTGCCTCGCACATTTGGTTTGCGGACACGCACGTACTGGCCAATCTGAAAGTCACGACACTGGGCGCCACTCCGCTGGTCCGCATAAAGCTTGTATTGCGCTTGTTTCTCGTCAAGCCTCTGCCGCAAAAGCTTAAGCGCTTTTGTCGGATCCATTGAGAAGGACCGATCCGGCAGTCCTACGACGTTAAGTCTTGTGCGGGGCAACCAGCCATGAAGTAGGACAGCTGGTGCAATTCCTGTCGTGGCATGGGGCGTACAGCGGTAGACACCGAGGTAGTCCACAATCGCTGTACGTAGGTCGCGTCGCTCGCACAGAGCTAGCTGAATGTAGGACTTAAGCACTCGATTAAATCGTTCAACGAGTCCATTAGCTTGGGGATGGTACACTGAAGAGTAGCAATGGCGTATCCCCCGTTCGCAGAGGAAAGTTTGCATGGCCATCGATGAAAATTGAGGTCCGTGGTCAGAGACAATCTCTTGAGGGTAACCCTCACGAGCGAAGAGGCCAAGCAGGAATTCTTGAACGGTTTGAGTTGTGATGGCATCAGCGAAGACAACTTCTGGCCACTTACTGTAATAATCCATGAGAGTAATCGCGAAGCGGCAGCCACTGGGAGCTTGGTCGAAAGGCCCCACGATATCAATGGCAACCTTATCCCAAGGTTTCTCTGGGAAGGCGACAGGTTGCAGAGGAGCTGCCACCGGACGAGCCGATTTGTCACAGGACTGGCACACGACGCATGTCCGTACCATTTCTTCGACGTGCTCGTCCATTCGCGGCCACCAGTCTCGCAGTCGACTTTTCGAGCGGCTGATCCCGGGGTGTGACTCGTGCGCGATGTCGTCGCAAACTATCGGGAACGACGAGCCTGTCACCTCGGTACAAGACACCTTGCACGACGGACAGCTCCGAGCGCAGGAGATAGTATGGCCTAAGGTTCTCCGGTAGGGATTTCTTGTCCGGCCATGTCGCCGATGTAAACTGAATGGCTTGAGCAACTGCCGCGTCGCTGATGGTTGCCTCTTGAAGCTCTTGTAGAGTCACGGCTGGCGATAGCAGGCAGACGAAGTCGTCGTCACTGGCGTCGAACTCACTGCACGATGTGGTCGGTAAGGGAAGGCGAGACAGAGCATCCGCAACAGAGTTGTCATTGCCTTTGCGGTACTCTACAGTGTAGTTGTAGCACAACAGGCGAGCCGACCAACGTGAAATTCACAACGGCCGATGGCCCGTTCCTTTCGTCGACAGCAAAATGACAAGTGCACTGTGGTCGGTGCGTAGAACAAAACGCCGGCCCCACAAATACACGTGCCACCGTTCGCACGCCCAAACGCAAGCTAGGGCCTCACGTTCACCAACAGAGTACTTTCTTTCTTGGGGTGTCAAGGTACGGGAGGCAAACGCAACAGTTTGCAGGGAATGGCCGTTGTCTTGCTGAAGCACTGCCCCAAGGCCATATCCGGAAGCGTCAGTCGTTACGACCACGGGAAGGGCAGGATCAAAAAAATGCAACACGTCACATGACGTCAACATGGACTTCAGTAGTTTGAAGCTTGAATCCGCAGCAGCAGTCCAAGTGAAGGCGGAGTCGCTGCCTCGAAGTAGGGCGCGCATAGGCTCAACGACGTCGGAGTAATGCGGGATAAACTTGGAGTAGAAACCCGCAAGTCCAAGGAGGGAGCGAAGCTCGCTGATGTTAGATGGAGTCGGAGCCTTCGTAATCGCCTCGATGGCAGAAGAAAGCGGAAACAGTCCTTCACCGCTGACAACATGCCCCAAGAAATTGAGTTTCGGAACATCGAAGACACATTTGTGGTTGAGCTTGAGTCCGGCTTGGGACAGGCGCTCGAGAAAAGCACGAAGGTTGGTCAGGTGCTCCTGTCGGGAGGTGTCGACCACAACTGTCGACCACAATAGCCTTGTTCGGCTCACGCAAATCGACGCACATTCGGATGGATCTTTTTTCCGAGCCACGACTATGGGTGAAATCCACTTGGAAGCGTCGACCCGTTCAATGATGTCTTGAGCTTCAAGCTTCTGGAGTTCCTCGGACACCTGCTGACGAATGGCAAACGGCAGCCGTCGGAGCTTGCAAGCAACAGGAGAAACGGAATCCTGCACTCTGACTTGGTGCACGTAGCCACGAGCAACTCCGAGTTCCTTGGAGAAAAGATGTTCGAAGTGTGGACGTAGTTCAGGAGGTAACAAAGGCGTATCAGGTGTCATGGAAAGAAATTCCAACGATGCACCTTTGATCTTCATTTGTAGAGCGGCAATGGAATCCAGGCCCAGTAGCGTTGTGCCTCCCGAGACAACGTACAACAGGATGCAGGCGGTACGGTCGTGGAACTTTGCTGTGGCAACAAAACACCCTTGGACTATAATCCGAGACTTAGAATAGTCCAATAGTTGAACTGCAGTTGATTTAAGCGGGAAACATTTAGCGAAGAATCGGTGGTATAGATCTTCAGAAATAATTGACACAGATGAGCCGGTGTCAATCAGGAAGCGGATGAACTTGCCTTCAATCAGGACTGAGGCGAAAATTTCGTTTTTTTGACTTTCAACATTGAGAATAGACGCACTGCTGGAGCCATCCGGCATCGACGATGTGTCAGCAGTATCTGCAACTTGCTGAACTTGAACAGGACGGTCGGACGACTAGCAGAGAGAGTCAAAATGGCCCACCTTGCCGCACCGACGACACTTGCGGTTGCGGGCTCGGCATGCAGGGTTGTTCGCTAGGTGAGTTGTAGAACCGCAGCGGTAGCACATGCGCTCTGGTATTGCAGCAGCAGGTTCTGATGGTTGACTTTGGCACTTGCAGCAATGGGCCTGAGGTGGTGTTTGTCTCGATCCGCGCTCGCATCTCACACGATGTACTGGAGCGTCCTCCTCAGCCAATTCCCTGGCTTCCCGGGAAGCTTGCTCACACTGTCGAGCAAGGAGCATGGCGCGCGACAGAGTCAAGGAGGAGCCTTCCATGAGTAGGCGCTCACGCAGATGGCAACTCGAGGTCTTCTCCACCAGCTGGTCCCTGATCATATCGTCCGCCATGGTCCCAAACCCGCAGTCGCCGACAAGGCTGCGAAGGACAGCGACGTACTCATCGGTTGTCTCTCCTGGAGCCTGAACTCGACGGCGAAAGCGATGACGTGCGGCGATTACATTCACGGACGATATGTAATGCTCCGACAGGATGGATATCGCCACATCAAATTCGCCAAGGCGGGGCGGGGCGCCTCGTCACCGGAGTGCGAAGCCGCAGCTGTAGGCGCTGGAGTGGACGACGGCGGCGCCAATGTCTAAAAAATGCGCTGACCTTCCAGTCCGAGGCAATTCAGCAGGATGGCCTTCCGCCTGTCCGCGCCCAGAGTAGAGGCACCAGAGGCCAGCATGTAATTCCGGAACGCCAGCTCCCATTGCTCCCATGGAAGGGCAGGACGACCAGGAGTCGGCAGGAATGGTGGTGGTGGCTGAAGCCCAGAAAAGCTCATGACGGATGGTGAGCAGGCCACGTGAAGGTCCCGAATCAAAACAGCATCCTCGTCGCCAAAATATGTTGTATCGTAGTAATGATAATTAGCAATGAAACAGTACACGTAGCATACGGTCGAGCCGATCTGTATTCTCCTACTTCGTCGTCTTCTCTCCCCCCATGCGCGCGAGTGCGTGCAGCGCACTTGCCACACTTCATCTTTATCACACATGGTACCTATTAGTTTCAAATAATTTGTCACGTGGGGTTCTCTGACGTGCATCGACACCACACAGCACATAACTTCTTTGCATTCAACTTCTGTCGAAATGCAGCCGTAGTAGCCAGGATTTTATTCCACAACATTGCACTCGGTAGCCAAACGCCACAGCCACTTAGCCATCGCGACAGTTTGCATGAATATGTACGTTTTATCGCATACCACACCATCTCTAATAAGGTACACACTAGCATAGCAGGAAGACAGGACACTATGAACAAACATGTACGGCATGAACAGAGCGAAACAAGTCAAATGTGTTTCTTCGTTGCATCCAGTCCTCTTCGCGCAAGTACGTACCTTATTAGAAATGAACCTGCTCACCTAAACAGAAGTATTAAAGGGGCTGTGAAGGGTGCTCTAATAAAGTTGTGGCATGCATGGGATATTGAAGCACGTCACTTCACGAATAGTGTTTAGCAAGGCATATTTAAATGTGCTTTGTAGGGGCTGAGCTATCTGTAGTTAAAATTCGAATTTCAGCACCTTGGCGCCTTTCCCTCTCCTCTCGTCACTTCTTGCACGCTGGAAGGTAGGTGCTCCTTCCCGACCCCCCTCTAGGAGCAGAGCTTCCCGACCCGCCGGAGCCAAGCGGCTTATTGGCCGTGGCCACTGTAGCTGCCTGAAGTCTACAAGAATCTAACCAATGGCCACCTCTCACCTTCTCTAAGCAGATATGGGGGACAAAGGAGGGTGCGAGGATGAAAAGTCGCCGGGAACGGCTCGCCAACTTTGACGCGCGATTGTGGGTCGTCTGCTGCGTGTAGAAGAGTGTTATTTGGCTCTTGTTTTCATGGCAACACAGTGGAGTGATTAAGCAAGTTAATGTGCTCTCCTCGGAAGACGTTTCGGAGCCTCTTTAATACCACACCAATACCCAAAAAAAATGACCAGATCTTCTATTTAGCTTAAAAAATAGTGTGAATAGCATATCTCGCCTCAAAAGATGAAACAGTGTTAAGGTGATGACTAGAAGGATGTGAAGTGAATCATTTGAAAAATTGTAGGAAACTGGTCACAATGTACTCAGCATGTCAGGCAAGCATTGTCAGATTTTTTTTTTTTCCAGGGAATAAATTTTTCCACAGTAATTATTTGAAACTGAATGGGAATCAATGCACAAAGTATTGAGGAATTTCCTAAACATAGTTCAAATTTTGTCAAGCAGAAATGGGAGATGCTTAAACTTAGAAAAATGGCGAAGCATAAAGTGCCACAATAATGATCTGGTATCTGGTATAGCAACTCACTCTAAAATACACTTTAACCTTCCGACACGTTAAGGGCACGATGTCGTATAAAGCGAACTCGTAGCTTTTGCAGAGAGTGGGCAGCATCTAACAGTGACTTCTTTGTTTCAGGTAAATTTCGAATCCTTCAAGTTACAAATAAGCTAGATTGTTTACGCCACATAGCGAATGCAGTAAATATTATTTCACAAAACAGTGAGTGTGGTAGGAAGCCATTTGCCATTTTTCTGCGTACATAATTTGCGGCCAGCTGTAAAACGATTTGTTTACTCTCAATGTCAAGCGTAACGTGCACTTTTGAAAAAGAAATTACTTCCACGACCCATCGGATGTTTACTTTACAAGTCGCAGCTTATCTACGTTGCTGTTTTCAATTACGACACTTTGTATACAATTTCTCACATTTCCGCAATAAACACCCAGAAAAACTAACAAATTGTCTTTCTTAGGGCATGAACATACTATTTAGGCTGAAAAATATATAATTCTGATGAAAACAAGAAATAGCACACCAAAGGGACACATAAGACAATTAGAAGCTGACCCAAATAGATATGTTACCACACTCTACCGACATGAAATATAGGTGTCACTACTAGCAGCCGTCTTTGCAAGCAAACATGCAGTGCATCAAGAAAATTTTTTTCATGTGGATCGCTGAGGATACACTGCCATTCACTTATGAAAAAAACGGCGGATCTGTTTTGATCCTGATATTCTGAGTTTGAATCAGGTGGAGGGAACATTTTTCATCCAATTTTCTTGGCAATAAATGCATTTTTTTCCTGGTGGAGAAACATCAGTACAGCAAGAAAGAGCAACATAACCATTTTTATTGCAATCAATACAGCGCAACTGTGAGCTAAACTTGCCCGATAAAAGAAAGACAATTAGGCCAGATGAACCTTTATGACCAGCATACATGTCAAACAAGATTAGAGCTGAACTCTAGAAAGGCCGCACTGTGTTTCTCCACAAGTGTTTCAGACAACAGTAATGCAACCACTTTGGGGAATAGTTTTTAAGTAGGCAGTTCTAATTGCTGCCCATCCAATTGTTACCAATCCTAACTATGTAAATGACTCCTGATGAAAAAAATGAAAGCATCTTTCTCCAAGCCAAAGCAACAAAATAACTGTCCGCTGTTGTGTCACTAGTGAGGGAATGCAACCACTCAGAGTAGTAATCTTGCAGGCACAGAGCTGACTAATGCAGCTAGTGATGCCAGAAATCATGGGGAGGGCTAAAACCTACACAGATGGGAAACCAAAGAGTACCAATGCTTTTGAGTTTTGATGCACAGAGCACAAATAAAGGAAATAAGCACTGCAAACAGCCAGAATGTCGCGACCACTTTTTGGCAGCAGGTGCAACAAAATACTCATACTCACAAGAAGAAATAAAATGTAAACTGTAAACACGTTGAAAGACTTCTTGCTGCCACGAAGTGATTGTTTCTACAAACGCATCGGCTGAACAGCCTATGATGAATCAAAGCAATTACAACTAAACTGGCATCAGTGGTGACAAACCCAATAGCCTTCTTGTCATAAACACCTTGTGAAAATGCAACAAGGCTAGCTTCCGTAATATGTACACCTTACGAAGAAGCTAACTCAAAGCACAATTCCAGCACTACTGCTACTCCGATGAAAAGGTTGAAAATAGGCCACGATATTCCACAAAATATGCCATTTGCACGCCGCACAGAAAGAGCAATCTGACAAGTGATACCAGTGCAGTGAACCTCTTTCAATGTTTTTGGTTAAAAAAAAGTAGTTCTTAAAACCAAAAAACAAAGCTAGCCATGCAATCTTTTGTTCTCTTCTCTCATACATTCTGCTAGAACTAGAATGCCGCACTGAAAAAATCACACAGCAGCATGTTTTCTTTTGACGTTATGCAAATAGAGCTGCTGCAATAGGAATCTGTAAAGTGATAAAACATTTAATAAACACAAGTGTGCTTAGGGCAACAAATCCCAATAAACAATAAGGGCAGATTTTCTTCTGATCTTCATCAGAAAGCTGAGAACACGAGGTATAAATCCTGGATACATTATCACTGAAAACCTTTCTTTAATGGGAAGTGATGTCATCCCTATGTGTCACAATTACCTCTACTCCACATAAGTCTGGAAGCATAGTAGGCTAGTGGTTCCAAAAGAACATACGGAATAGCCCAGTGCCAGTGTAGTGTCAGCATTAAAAATTAATGCTTGAAATTTAACTAACTACGGACATAGGGTATCATTTGGTTTATGGAGTTTAACATCCCAAAGCGACTCACGCTATGAGCGACGCTGTAGTTAAGGGCTCTGGTAATTTTGACCACCTGGGGTCCTTTAAACATGCACCGACATCGCACAGTACACATGCCTTCAACATGTCGCCTCCACTGAAATGCGCCAGTCGCAGCCAGGATCGAACCCGCATGTTTCAGGACAGTAGTCGAGTACCATGTTAGGATAGAACACTTCTCATAGGTCACTTAGCTAGAATGCTGTTATCTGGTTGCCAACAGGATAGCTACCAAAACGTGTTCCAAAGGGCACCATGGAACAATGCTATTCCTTTAGTGTCTTGTCTCTTTGTGGTGTTTTAACTTCCACTTAACTGAGAACGCCTTTGAGCACGAGTCACACTGGAATGGTTTTTCACCCCTGTGGGACCGCACGTGTGCCACAAGGGTTTCCTCTCGTGCAAATGCCATGGGGCACAGCTGGCACTGGTATGGCTTCTCACCAGTGTGGATGCGGACGTGTCTTATCAGGTGGCTCCTTTCTACAAATGCACTGCCACAGTGGTCACAACGGTACGGACGATCACCCGTATGGGTGCGCAGGTGTTTGTTCAAATTGCTCTTTACTGCAAATTTTCTGTCACAGTGGTCACAACGGTACGGGCGATCACCCGTATGGGTGCGCAGGTGTCTGACCAGGCTGTGCTTATAAGCAAATGTGCTATCACAGTCACTGCAATGATACGGGCGGTCGCCTGTGTGGGTGCGAATATGCGCTATGAGGTCAGATCTCTTCTGGAAAATCTTGCCGCAGTGGGTGCACTGGTGAATCTGCTTGCCTGTGGGCTTGTCCCGGTGAGTATTCACGCTTGTACTAGTGGATGGCACACTGTGGTTGAGAAGGCGCTTTTCATCAGGTGGACTTTGTCCAGGAAACACGCCAAAGTTGTGGTCTGCCATGACTGATCCTGCATTTCAAAACCAGAGCATTTTGATTAAAACCTAGGGCCCAAGATGCCAGAGCTTGTTTATAACTAAGGAACAAACGCCAAATTTAGTATTAACCAAATAAAATAATATTTATTTTTCTGAAAACATCTGGATGCCGAGTTTCGGCCCTTCGGTCGAGAAGAACTGTCCAGTGGAAGTAAATCTTTAAACTTTTTGGATTTCTGCTAGAAACATGGCAACATGGCAAAGAAATAATTCCCACCAACCCAAATGCGCAATTATTAGGAGTCTGCAAATATTGAATATGAATAAAAAATTTTTATGAAATATTAATAAACAAACATTAGCCAGAGTTCTTTTTCAAAAAAAGTGTAAGGCCTTTGCAAACAAAATATAGAACACTATACTGACTCAGCATGATACAAAATAAAATGGTGTGCACAGAAATGTAGTGTTTGATTAGATAGCATTAACCTAGTTTTTTAATAATTTCTGTGTAATTTACAGCTCTGAACTTTTTATATGTAAAAGAGGAGATGAAAGTTATGGACACAGTGAAAAAAAATAAATTGAATTTTTTTAAATGAAAATTTCCGCTTTTTGACTCACATCTCCCCTTAGCAATCTGCAACAGGTGATTTGATCATGAAAAATATCAACAGAAAGACACATCAAAAATACCAACACACATCTATGTCCAACCACAATAAAACAGATTATAATGTGTACTTTCAATTATCAACCAATTATGGCTTTCACTCAATATCAGGTAAAACAGAAAAGGTTAAAATTCAACACCGAATATCTGGCTGAGCACTAATAAAAGCTGTTACTGCAGCTTTGGTACAGATTCTATGCTCATAATGCCTCAAACATGATTGAAGCAAAAAAAAAACAAGAAACAACAGATTAAATGAACAAAATAATGAGAAATGCACTCGCATGACATTGTAACAAGAAAGACAAGAAAGTCAAGACATTTCCAAAAACTGAAGGCCCTTTAGCACCAGAAGCGAGATCTCAAGGATGGTTGACCAAAGGCACATGAATTCAATGGCTACTCAATGCACAGAATATATTACTTTTGCTGCACCTTATTCTTTCAGCAAATATCTTGAAAGATTATGGGAAAAAAAATGTTCTGCATGCACTGTGCTCCATCAAATGATCACAAGGTGACCTGCATACGTATACCCTTCTTTATGCTTAGACCATGCTGCCCATGGTATCATAAACAATAACCATCATTGATGTCCCAGTATCTGTGCTCTCGATAGATGGGGCTTTATGCACCCCATTTTGTCCATATACACCATGCACAGAGGTCTGCAAACAAGCCATTTTACAGACTATGAACATTAGGCCATTGAGTCTATGAGGAAAGGTATTGAAGATTTCTTCCTGTGGTAGCATATATCCCTTGGCTCGTTGATATTAGCCTGCAAAATTAAGCAGGGAAAAGCAGTGTAAGTAAAATACAAACTGCAGTACTGCAAGAAGCAATGCAAAAATGCTTGCTTTAGAAATGACTGCACAACAAACAACACGCAAAAACTACTCTGGATTCACCATTCTTTCTCGATGGAAAAGATAGGAAAGATAACGGACAATAAAAAAAGTACTACAGGCGTCTTGCTTATGATATGCCTACGTAGCTTTGACCATGACACATGCTGCATGCTTAAGTGCAATGCCACATATGCTATCTTCTACAATGCTCGTAATTTAGGCCTTAGTGATTGGGGACATTGGATATGAAGACCGATTTTGTTTTCCTGCAGAGTTTCACCCCTTTGGATCACTGAATATACTATTCTACAGAATGTGAGCAATAAGCTATATGCATTTGCGTATAGGTTGACTGCAGTTGATTTGAAACATTCTTCCAGCATCTTGTCTTCTCAGCACTGGTTATAATGCCTGCAAAATAAAGAACAGCAAATTAGCTCATGCAGAAGCAAAGCTTCAAAGACATAGCAGCATTCTTTGTGTATTCCAATACTCAAGTTCATAGTAAACTTGGAAGAAGAAGGGATCTTTCTTTACTCATGGTTCAAAAAAGACAAGGCCTGATGTATTGTGCTTTGCATGCCAACACAAGGCAATGATTACCCAGGATGTATTTGAATGGCCAAGAACACTGAAACACTTAGAAATGTTAATGTTCACAAAAGTTGTTCGGAAAGGTGCTTTTCCGGCAGCAGGTGCTTCTTGGCTTGTCTGCGCTGTCTTGTAAAATAAGCAGAGCAAAGCAGCATAAGCCTCACGCATTGCCGCAAGCAGAGGTGCTTCCAGCATAAACAATCAATTTTTTAGTCATGTCCAAGAAATTCGGTACAAGCATATTCATTTGGTAGAGAGGAACTCTTCACTTTCAAAACCGCTCAGTGACAGACTGAAACCTGTGCCCGGTCTTAATGTTTTTCAGTGTCAACACCTGATTGGCGCTGTATTCTTCCAAGTAGAGACTGCTGACAATAAAGCATTACCAAAACAACACTTATGGCACTCATTGTATCAGACAGTTCTTCCTCGAAGTCAGACCACTCTATCGAATTCTGCCCTGCAGTCCCTATGCTTCCTGATCTAGAGTTTCAGCGCACGCACAGTAACCTAACTCAAGAAGGTATTTACAGGAAAGACAAAGTGTGGGTGGGATGCATGCATTTAGAGAAAAAAAGTCTCCAGCTTTCCCATCTGCAGGGGAGAAGATAACAGTGATATTATAACCAGAGCCCAATTGCAGCCACTAAAATCACTGGATGTCTGAGGTTCATACATCCAACACGAGTGCTTATAGACTGCAGTGTTCGAATAGTGCCACTTCATGGTGCATAACTTGCTTGGTTTACCTAGAAAGAAGTCAAGTGCAATGCCAACTGCAACAATGCCAGTGAAGAGACTCATACTCTCATTCTGCTCATAAATAAGGAGCACTGGCAGCTACAAAGAAGGCCCTTAATTGAATCCCCTGCACGGTGGTTGTTCTGCCTTTCCAGTCATAAGTGGTTCACCTTTCTTTCTGTGTACATTAATCAGTGGTGAGGCCAATACGGTACTTTAGTTGAATGCAGTAAAACTGCTAAGGCACCAGCATGAAAACAACATAACAGTAGCCCTCGCAGTCTTACTCGAAACATGAAACAGCTCCACTGTCTTTAAGGAAAGAGTGCATACACCAGTGGAAAGGTACACATGTAGACAGGACACACTCACTGTCAGGCCAATGAGGCCACTTTGTTGCCTCCTCAACACTTTTCTTGCAAGAAACGCCTTTGAGAGGCACCCATAGATTTAAAGCAAGGGGTTTCTTTGCTAGAGCGTTGGTACTCATTTCATGCCAGCAGCTAAGCTGGAAAAGAAGTCAGAACTAATTAGAGAAGTGGCTGCACATTGTGACCAAATTAAAAGGTACAAAACACCGGCAGCAGACCAACAGAGCACCAGTGTGTGTGAGGTAAGGCCAGAAAAAAAGAGGAAATTTTTATGCAAGCCGTCTTCCACCTATACACTACCGTTGCGCATATGTTCATTCCTGAATTCACTCTGCAATGTCAACAGGACTGGTATTAAATCAATTCATGTAAGCAAAGCATCTGCTTCTGTGCACCACAGGGCGTCCCCCAAAACAATAACTTAAGCCAAAATTTTGGACTGCCTAGAGCAACAAGTTCTACCCGCAAAGCAAGCAAGCAGGTCCGCAGGAGCACCAGAGAAAGCTTGAAAAGGGCACTTTCTTTAGGTGTCATCACATTAATACAAAAACACAGCCTGGCTTGAACTAGAATGACACATCGTGAGTGACAATTACATCACCTTTCAGTGTTTGACAAAACCAGTAAACAAAAAAGGGTAACACTTTATTTGCATGGCAACTTAAATGTGTAATACAAAACACAAGGAAAAGAATTCCAACTACAGAGCATAGAACGACAGGCACTCTTGATAAGACCGACAACTAAATTTTAGGCATAAAATTTTTTTTCACCACAACAAAAAGCTTACTGTCTAAGCTGTTCGACTACGCAATGGTTTTGCAACAAATGCGATAAAAACTTTTTACCAAGAATTTTTCAAACAGTCGATGAGCGTGTTTCATGTGCCTCTATGCTAAAAACCATGATCAGCAAGCGTGAGAATTGCGCACCTGAAAAAAAATTATGGACTAAAGCTGACATAGTTACAGCCAAAAAAACATTAATTAGGGACTTTTAGTATAGCATAGCGACCATTTCAGTCTCCACACCCAGAGCTGTTATGGTACAGTGATGTGTACCTCGTTGTTGGAAATTTCAGTGGAACATGGTTACCATGTCAACCAAGAAATATAGAGCACTGGGGCACCATCTAGGAATAAAAGTTGAAAGCACAACATTAGTGATGCAAAAATTGAAAACTGAAAAATGGTTTCTGAGGAAACGAAATGCACAGTTATTGTCTCACATATGTCATGGACACCCAGGACCACACCACAAGGGAAGGGCAGAATGTGGGAGTGAAAGAAGAAAGAGCTGCCATAGTCCTCTCCAGAATAATTTTGACCACTCGGCGATCTTTAATGTGCACTGACATTGCACAGTACACGGGCACTTCTGCCTTTCACTTCCATGGAAACGTGGCTGCTGCAGCGAGGTTCGATCCCGGGAACGGCGGCTTAACCAGTTTTTTCACATCTTCAATACGCCAACACATTATTGAGGAGAGTTTGCTCACAACTGAAATACCAAGCCTTCTTGAGTCAAGTGGTCTATTGTACAATAGTTCTGCTTCACAGAACTTCCTGACAACTATGCACGACTCTCAGTCAGACACTCTATGGGCAAAATTTTCTATGAGAATGACATCTTCACTGATTCGGCAGCAGCCGTCATTAGGTCTCAAGCTCAAAGTGAAGGATTGAAACCTATTTCCTTTGTACTGTGGGAGTCTACAGCTTGAAGGGAGAGTTCCCACATCATCATTTTCGAGCAAGAATTCCCTTGGCCGCCTTACAAAGTAACTTTGCTGTGCTTTTGAGGCAAGTTTTTCGTCTAAGCGATTATATATCTGATTCAATGCACGACCAGGTTTAAGAAGAAGTTTTTTGATTGCCTGTATGTTCTTCTCAAAAGAAAATGCAGGAAAAGAGTCAAGCGTTTCATACAAACGAACGTCTGCTGCTAGATGCAACAAACAGTGAACGTTGTACGATACCTCCTCCTGTTCATTAAGTCTACCAAAGCATTTCACAAAATGCTGAAGAAGTGTTTCTGCAGAGTCTGCATACTGTTGGCAAAGTGATGGAGTGCTGAGAATAGTTGCAGCAGCATGCAATGTCAGAAAATTCAAAAGCATGGGACTTGGCAGTGACTCCCTTAGCACTAGTGGGCCAGTGTAATGCAGAAAAAGCCTAAACTCTGTAGCCTTCCAGCGGTCTTTCTCATCCAGAGTCCTAGGTTTCCTAGCGAACTCAAGTGGAGCACAACCCTCAAGGGCGACACCTTTGGCTATTTCTTTACGATCTGTGGGACCAAGGTGGACTGTCAGTGGCCTCGCAAACCACAAGTTTATCAGCTTACGAACTACACCAAGGTACAGCAAATGCATGGGATCAAGTGGCACGTTGCTCACACAGTCAATAGGAAGTTCCGTCAACAATGACACACCGTGGTGGTGCTCAAAATCTTCCTGTTTCCGGAATGACTTATCAGTTCTTAGCGTCGATTCTGAGGTAGGAAAAAACATCTCATTAAAACTGCCTTCTGCAGTACATTTAGGGCACACTGCGTAGCCAGCATGTAATTTTGTCAAGAATATAAATGCGCGCGCCAGTGCGTCGCAGATAAAGCTTCTCATTTCTACCTTAACCAGTTTGCCAGAGATCATTAGACCTACCCGAACTAAATTTTTTAGCTCGTAAACAAAAGGGTGAAGGAATTCATGCGCAGAGTTTGGATTTGCAGGGCCCAGAAAAGCACCAACGATCACTGGCTCTGGTAATTTATGGGTGGCATTAAGTTGAATCTGGCATTGAATTGGCCAGAGCTGCAGACGGGAGCTCTTTGACAAAGGCATGCCATCTATGTTGAAAGAAAGGCCAACAACCTGTGGCGGGTGCTTTGCGGGACACAGAACATATCCTCCAAGCCTTTCTTAAGCCCGAGATGGCAGTAGTGTCCAGGAGGCAATTCAGTAACGCCAGCTATAACTGCAGTTCTACGAGGAGTTTTAAGCAACATTCGTGCGTCTGTTGGCAAATCAGAAAAGCAGCTGTGACATTTCAAAAGACGCAGCAAATCCGTTAGAGAGCGATGGGATATGTTGTGTTCAAGTGGCGCCCAACCAACCAGCCGAGAACGAAACTCGTCAACCGTTCCAACGCTTTCAGTTGTCGGGACGTCGTGTCCCAATTCTTGGGAAGCAGCGACCAGTGCACACAGAGAACTGCCACTCGCGACACTGCTCATTATGTTGGCATCGCTAGAGTCACTTAATTGAGCCTGCAGTGTGCTCCGAAGGCAAGTCGAGGGGAGCGTACGAAGAATCAGCAGCTTGCTCAAAAACGCTGGCGCAAGGGTCGTCTGTCGAACCGCTAGCACCGCTTGCATTGTCGCAAGGAAGTGCAAATTAAGTAGTCGGCATCACTCGCTTCGCGCCGAGTTTCGCCATCCGGTTCACCTGAATGACTCGGAATTGAGCTCGTAAAGCGAGTCCGCAAAGAGCTCGGCGCTTCCAATGCTTGGAAAAGAGCCCGAACTTCTAACCGGGCTTTGTTCCGAACAGACCGCGCTTTGCTTAGTTTTGGCATCGCAACAAAACCGTGCTACTCAGCAGACACACCAATTATCCTTCGTGGGCATCTACAATCAACCTACACCGCTACCTAAAGACAAGGATGGTCTTAAATAGTTCAGCACAAATCGTCCGATGCTGCAACAAAGAAGCAAGGTCTAAGCCTTTCAATCAAACGTTAGTCAACTGACAGCAAACGGCGGCACGGCATGCCGAACACATGGAAAGAAACCGCTATGCAAACGGGGCCATCACACATACTTTTGATGGATGTCGAGCCATATGTGGAGTGCAGAAACGGTAGAACACGCAAAAATATTGTGTGGTAGGCCGCCAGAACCCAACAAACCGACAACTTCAGCGCAACCGCTGGCAAAGCTAACGCAGCTAAAGCTGAGCTACCGCGCCGAGTCGAAGACCGCGCTACCACGCAACATGCGGAGCAGCGAGTACTACTGGTACTACTATGTACCGATAGGTGCCGTTAGGTGAGGCTGGCATGAGTTTTTCCTGTTGTGGCTTTTTGTGCTCATACATAACATTTCAGGCCAGAAAATATGTTTGTGTTCTCTTTCTCATGCATAATTTATGCAAAAAAAGAGTGATTGAAGTTTTTTTTTTTTTGTGTCTGTGTGGACACGTGACAAACTCGCGCGCCCACGGGTGCCGAATGGCCTGCGCATCTCGCGGCCAGGCCCGTCGTCTGCTACGGTATGCACTTCGCTCAACACGCCTTTCGATAACTGCCTTCACTGTAAAGCTGTTTCTCTAGATTGCCTATTTCGAACAACTCAGTTTGCAAGCAAATTCACCGCACGTATGCTTAACAATTTTGGAATATGCAGGAATAAAGCTTCCGATTCGCAAAAAATGCACAGGTAACAGTATACTTTACAACTTAATAGCAAAGCGGCGGAAGACCCGTTAATAGCGCAGTAGCACTACTAGCCGCATTCCTGCATATTCAGCCTCATGACCGAGTGTATGTTTTGCCGAAACCAATAATTAAGGAGCAAGTTTAGGAAAGGAAAAGTGTGCGCGAGCGCCGCTCTAGAACACGTGCGGCGTAGCACGTGACTTTTTTTGCATGCCTCTCGCGCTTTCCTCTAGGTCACCAGGTCACAACACCGCCACTACATCGTGGTTACATCACAAACGATGGGAATGTTTCGCATTATCAATGTTCCGCATTATCGCCAAAAAGCTCTTTAATTGCCCATGGAAAACCTTAATAAATTAATTCCATATGACATGCGTCTTAGGATTCAGGCTTTTCTTATGTTCGAATGCGGCACTAAAGCTGCCAGAGATATATGGGATATATTAATTGATAGTTTGTGCGTCCAATATCTGTGTTTGTTGGACATACATTAGAACATAACTTGCGCATCGAAAGAATGAATGAAAAACTTTATTGGTTCCTTTGGGAAGTAGCGGTAGAGGACGAAGTCTTCGTCTTGAAGCTTGGATCCTCCTTGGCCGTGGGTGGGCCCCTAGTCCAGGGCTCCACTGAGTCAGGCCACCTCGCTTGCGTGTGCTATGAGGGCCCTTTGGACCCCTAGCTCGCAGCTGGTGAGCCGGCTCTCCCATTGCTCCGCACTTGGTGTTTTGTGTTTGTGGAATGCTTGATTTCTCCCGCACTCCCATGTGACATGATATAGTGTTGGTTTTGCTCCGCACCACGGACAGGTGGCGCTATACTGTGTGGGGAACATCTTGTTTAATATGTATAAGTTTGGGAAGGAGCCTGTTTGCAGTCTTCGCCATCCTGTGGCTTCCTCCTTGGATAATGCTTTATGTTGTGGGGGGTATTGGAATCTTAGCCCCTTATATAGGTTTAATAATTCCGAATAGCTGCCCCCGCAATTAATCTGGGGCCTCTCCGGGGGTAATGACGTTCCTGTTCGGCTGGGCATTCCTCGAGCTAGGTTGTCTGCCCCTTCGTTGCCCCTGATCCCTGCGTGACTCGATATCCAGATTATGTTGTGTATTGGTCGTCCCTCAGGGAGCAGATCTCTACTGAGGATCTTGAGTGCCGTGCTGCAAATTCTGCCTCTTGTATAGTTCCGGCACGCCTCTTGTGAATCCGTTAAGATGTTAAGGGATCTCCCTGTCCTATATCCTTCATTCGCGGCCAGGGCGACAGCAATCTCCTCTGCCTCCGTTATGTTAGATACTTCGGCTGTGAGGCTTGTGATGTGTTCTCAGTGGTAATTTACAACTACTGCTACCGCGCTATTTTTGTGTGTTTTGGGGTATAGGGAGGCATCAGTGTAGAGTGTGTTGTCCCGATGCCCCATGTTCCTCTCATAAAATTCTGCCCTAACCTGTCTTCTGTTAGCATGGAGGTTTGGATCCATGTTTCGGGGTATAGGTTGTATGCATAGCTTCTTTCTTAGCGGGTCTGGTATTGCGGCCCTGCTATTTTGTGGCTTTTCTATTTCCCGACCTAGCTTTGTCAGGAGCGCCCTTCCAGTCATTGTGTTGCTAAGTCTTCGTATTTGTGCCTTGAGCTGGCATTCTCTTAATTCTTCGAAGGTGTTGCTGATTCCGAGTTGCATGAGCTTGGCGTTGGATGTATTTCTTGGGAGATGAAGAGCTGTTTTGTATGCCTTCCGGAGTATTGTCTCCGCTTGCTCCTTCTCTGCTTTGATAGTCACATGGTACGGTAATGAATATGTTACCCGGATGACCACTAGGCTGTTGACTAGCCTGAGTGTGTCCTCCTCCATCATGCCATACCTCTTGTGCGCTACTCTGCTGATCATCCGGCTTACTTGTCCTGCCGCTTTGCTTAGCAGTCTGAGTTTATGACTGCACTTCCGGCTTTTTTGCAGCCACATGCCGAGGATTCTGATCATCTTTTGTTCCGGGATGTTCCGGCCCTCTAGTTTTATTTCGAGTGGAGCATCCGTAGGGTGCCTACCCACTCTGAGGAGCTCAGATTTTTCCGTGGAGCATTTAAGTCCTCTTTGTTTTGTGTATTCTTCAATGCAGGTGGCAGCCTCTTGTAGCGCCTCCTGCTTCTGCCCCAGTGAGCCTTGGGTGGTCCAGATGGTGAAATCGTCTGCGTACGTTGCATGACTAATCCCCTGGACTTGGCTGAGTTTCTTGGCGAGGTTGACTATCGCTATGTTAAAGAGTATTGGCGACATTACTGAGCCTTGCGGAGTGCCCTTGCATGGCGTTTGAAAGGTGTCACTCCGCAGGTCTCCTAGGCCTACCGTCGCTGTTCTGTCCATGAGGAAGCTTCTAACGTTAGTCATGGACCTTCTTCCCGCAGTTGGTGGTGTTAAGTCCTTCCATAATGGCGGCATGGGATACGTTGTCAAAGGCCTCTTTAATATCGATGGCCATGACAACGTTCTCCCCGTTCTTTGGCATTGTTTCGAGTACCTCTTCTTTTAGTTGTAGCAAGATGTCTTGGGTTGATAAATTTGCCCCGAATCCGAACATGGTGTTGGGGTACCATTCTCCGTCTTCTAAATGCGTTTGTATTCGTCGGGTTACTATTCTCTCGTACAGCTTGCCTAGGCATGATGTTAGCGAGATTGGTCTGAGATTTTCAATTTGGAGTTTCTTGCCGGGCTTGGGGATCATGACGACTACGGCGTGTTTCCACTCCGCTGGGACCGTCCCTTCTTCCCATTGTTTGTTTAGGTATAGGGTGAGTTGGCTGATTGCGTCGTCGCTTAAATTTCGGATTAACGAGTTATGAATCTTGTCCGCCCCTGCTGCCGAATTTTTCCTTGTTGCCCTTATGGCCTCGACGACCTCTTCTCTTGTGATGGGTCTGTCCGTGGTTGGGTTTTCTTCGCCCTGGTAGTCGCCTTGGTAGCCGTCTACCTGGTCCTACCCGTAGCAATTCTCTCGTACTGCCTGGAGCAGCTGTTCTTCTGTACCTTCGTACTGGTGAATTAGCCTTTGGATGGATTTGCTGCTTTCCGCCTTGCTTTTGCTCGGATCTATGAGTGTTCTGAGGATCTGCCACGTTCTAGCCGTGCTGAGGGTGCCATTCAGCGAGGTGCTTGCTGCCACCCTTGTCTTGCCAGCTGCGTTGCATATTCCTCTGCTTGCCTGGTGATTTCGGCAATCTTCTTCTTTAGCTTTCTGTTTAGCTTTTGGTGCTTCCACCACTTGGTCAGGCCTCGTCTTGCCTCCCAGAGCCTGAGAAGTCGCTTGTCCACAATTCTGGTGCTTGTTCTGTTCGATCCACTTCTTTAGCGTAGAGATCCCCGATTTGTCTAAGCTGTTGGCTCCAATCTTCTGCCGAAGTTATGTCGTCCTTAAGTTGTTTGCAGTAGGTGCGGAAGGCATCCCATGGAGTCAGTTAAGTTTGCCTTGCCGTTCTTCCTTTTGATGCTTTCTGCCTCTGTGCTGACCCTAATGATGTAGTGGTCGCTGCCGAGATTTTCTTGCAGGTTCTCCCATTTGACTTGCTTAGCGCCCCTGACAAAGGTTCGGTCGGGACATGTGTCCACGCTTACGCTATTACCCTGTCTAGTAGGCTAACTTTCATCTGTGAGTAACTCGCAGCCTATGTTTTCCGCTGCTGTGCAGATGCCGCGCCCCTTTTTATCTTCGATACTGCTGCCCCATTGTGGGCTTTTCGCATTAAAGTCCCCTGCTATTATTAGGGTATTCTGCCCTGCAAGCTTCTTTGCTTCCGCAAAAAGCTTAATGAAGTCTCCTTTATTTTTAGGTGGGCTGTACAAATTTACTATAAAAGTGCTTTTAGCTTTTCTTTTTCTCTTGGGAATCACTTCAGTTATTATGTGTTCTAGCTGTGTGTCTTCAAACTCCTTATGAGCTATGCTTGTGATTTTGATCCTAATGAGAGTTGCTGTTCTTCCGTTCTCCTGACATGAGTGTCCTTTTAGGGTTGGGGTGCAATTTGTCTCTTGTAGATGTATTAGATCTGGTGGGTTTCCTCTAGTGTTAATGAATTGCTGTAAGAGCCCTTGCTTACGCCTGTAGCTCCGGCAATTCCACTGCCATATCTCTAGTTGTTGTTGTCCTGCCATGTTATGGTATTGGTACTGTTGTTTGTTCCCTGGGATTCTGATCCAAACCTGCGCTCATTATAGAGGCGGTCCCTAGCGTCATTTACTGTCTTCCGTGTGTTTTGACTCTTTACATAGTTGCGGAAGCTCTGATCTTGCAGGGCTATCTTTTGATTTAGTTGCTGTATCTGCTGCTGCATCTGCTGCATTTGCTGCTGCATGAATGTCTTTAGATCCTCTATTGTTGAGTTTCCTCCTTCATTAGTTTGTAAACTTTCTACACTCTGTTGTGGGGGTGAGGGTGCCCTGACAGGCGAGCAGCCTGCCTTTCGCATCTCTTGCATTTCCGCTATTAATTCGCTTATTTGTTTCTTAAGCTGTCTGTTTTCCTCTCGGGTCTGCTCTTGTTCCTTCCTGATGTTATTAATTTCGGCAGTAAGCCTGTTTTTCATTTTCTGTTCGTGTGTTTGTGTTGTTGTTGTTGTGCGGAGCAAAAAGCGCCTTGGGAGGGCCGGCTCCCCAGCTCACCTTGACTCCGCCGCTCTTCTTCTGTTGCTGCTTCGGCTTCACCCAGGACTGCTGGCCGCCCAGGGGTGGGTAGGACTCGTCCCGCTCCCGGCTCCGGCCCTGGCCCTGGCTGCTGCTGCGCCCCCGGCTGCGACTCCTGGATTCGCTCCGGTAGTCACCTTGCCGCTCCTGGTCCTCGTTCCGGAACCAGCGCGGTCTCCGTGCCCCGCCTCTGCTTCGGCTGCGGCCGCGTCGCTGCTGGCTCTGGGGTCCCCATCGCAGTTCGTTGATTGTCTTCAGTCGTTGTGCACAGTCCTTCGTGCCCGCCGCGTGGGAGCCCCCGCATAGCAGGCACTTGGGTGTACATTGATGTCGTTCTTCCGGATCTTTCTGGCCGCATTGTCTGCATGCCTTGATTCCCGGGTTCGGACATACGTCCGATCGATGTCCGTGTTGGCAACAAACGTAGCATATTTGCCGCGTCGGCCTATAGGGGTAGCACCACATCTCTCGATCCCCCGTATAGTACAAGACTTGCTTGGGGAGGATGGGGCCATCAAAGGTGATGACGACTGTGCTCGATCGGCCTAGCATCCTTGCCGCCAGGATCTTCACCCCTTGTGAGCGGGTTCGTAAATTCGCCTTGAGTTCTTCGGCCGGAGACCCCGGGTCCACTCCGTGGATGACCCCGCGCAGCGTTCCCTCCGGCGCCGCCACGTGTGCGTTGATTCCGTAGCTATGCTCTCCAAACTTCAGTTGCGTGATGCGCCTGATATGTTGAGCAGCGCTTTCGTTATCGGTACTGATTATTATGATATTCGAGCCGGTGCGCAGTCGGATGATGAGATCTTCTGCCTTGCATCCGTGTCCGGTAGCCGCGACCACCGCCCGCGCCACTTGGTGCGTCTGCAGGTTCTTCACTGCCAGTCCTTTCGGCCGAAGTACTACCTTTAAATCATCCCTGGGAAGCGGAGGCAGCCTTCTCCTCGGCGCTCCTTCCCCCTCTCCTTGTTTAGGTGCAGTTGGCGTGCCACCTGTGCTCTTCGCCGCGCCTAGGGAATTTTCGTTCCCTAGCGCTTTTCCCGCCAAATCTCCTGCTTGGCTTCCACGTTGGCGTTTCTTTTGCCGCTTGGACATGGCTATCTCCCAGTCCGCGTCCAAAACCTTGTTCTGACTTGCCTGTAGCGTTGTTGTCGCCGGGGTGCTGCTTTTTAGGGCTTGAAAGGCTGTCGTTGGTCCGTGGGCGAAGGTCTCCCCGGTAGCGTCTCGATAGTCTTCGTCCATATTTTCTTGGGTTTCCGCCATAAAATTCGTCTGGTCTTTTAGCGGTGCGCGATATACGCTGGGATTTAGTGCATGGGTCATCGCTCCGTCGCTTCTACCGCTGGCCGAGGCCGGGAGGGCCGCAGAGCCCCACTACTGTGTTAGGTCTAATAGGCCTAGCTTCGGTCGGCCACGTGGGAGATCTTCAAAACCGTATAAATCCAAAAATATTGGACCCAGTGGTCTGAAAGAGGTGTCCTCGTGGCCCGTTTCGCTTTCGACGTCGTCTCCCACCAAAATTTTGGCAGTCCAGTCGAGTTAACCGGGTCAAAAGTCCCGAAATCTGCAGAGCGCATGTGAAGTGCGTCCGCTCTCCTCGGCTGCTCGCAGCGCCACCGAGTGTTCACGCTTGGTGGACATGTACTAGATTATATATTAGGCATCTAGTGTCCACGCTTTGCGGACGTGCTCTAGATATAAAAACATTCATATTATTGACGTCCTATCAGCGTGTAGCACGTCCAAATGATGATCTTTAAGATGTACATCTAATAGACGCTCCTTTCATCACATGACGTTTGGATCTTTCCGGCACGTCGAATGGATATTTGTGGTTTACTGGGTGGTGAGAACACACAGCTTTAATCGTTGCAAGCGCCAACGTGCCCAGCAACAAAGCACTGCATTATACATAACTTATATGAGAAACATACACTCACGTTAGTATACAAACTGTTACTATGAGCTCATGCTTATATATACTCCCTCATTAAGGGCATCCCACAAGTGTTAGTGGGGAACAGTTAATAAACATAGTTTTCTCATTAAATTTCACCACTATTCTTGCAATTTACAGCAGAAAAACACAAACAAATTTAAGTGAAAAGTTTTCTTAATTGAGAAATAACATTGGAACATAAACAACAGCAAAAAGTTGTCAATCGAACAACAAAAAACTCTCTGTAGGAGCCAGTAGGTCCCACATCGGAACCAGAAGCCCAGCAGGTACCAGAAGAGGCTCCTTACAGGGACCATTTCAACCAGCAGCGCAAACCAGAAGGCTTCCTTCTGGGACCAGTAGACAGCACAAAGCCCGAAGGCTTCCTTCTGAAACCAGTAGACCCCAGCACAAAACCAGAAGGCATTCCTTCTGGGACCAGTAGATCAAAGCAAAAAACCAGTTGGTGCCCTACAGAGACCGTTTCAGCCAGCGGCAAACCGTAGAAAAAAAAAGCAGGTGCTCATAAAGCTTGCGTTCTGCACAGCTGCATACAGGACGGAGTCCTCGGGACAAAAGCGCTGGCATACGGTCTTTGCAGAAAAGGTGGCTCGAGCCACACACCTTCTTTATGATCGGCTGCTGAGAAAAATGTGTTCTATATAACAAGGAAAAAATGGCTTGAAATTTGCAAGAAATAGAAAACAAAAAGTTGTATCCGAAGTCCACAAGTTTAAAACATTCCAAACCTTGCAGGGAGCAACATATATGCAAAGGAAACTTAGAATCTTTTCCAGTACTGGCGTAATTCTTTAAAAAGGTCTGGAACGTGGTAGAATATGTTCTCTCACTGCTTCAATATCGCCGCTTTCTCCTTTCTTTCACTCTGTCCCTCCGCCCCAACCCGAGTTTTTCCCCTTCAGTCTCCTTTTTTCCCTCTCTCTGATTTCTGATCGTTCTACTTTTTCCTTATGCCCTGGAGCTCTTGCTGTCATTTCTCAGGAACCATTGGCTTCAGCATTAATTCCCTCCCCCTTCCTCTCACAATTCATCTAATCTCGCCCCCACTCTCTCTCTTTTCCTCTAATTCCTTCTTTTTTTGTTCTCCCGCATTTCACTCTGCCATGCTGCTTCATTGTTTCATCATATTCTTTTCGTTTTTCAGGCCAACGAAGCCAGTCGTGTCACGGTGCACCTGTTGCAGCTGGACACAAAGCCTCCACGTTCGCCACATCTCTCCACGCTCAATAGCCCAGTATTCCTTTCTGATGAGCCGGCCTTTTTATTTCAAGCCGCTGTAGCAGCCACCAAGCCTGGACAAGATTCACCCTCCCCATTCTATAACACCCTTCCCACCTTTTCCCCCTCACTGGGCCTTTTTCCTCGGAGGCAAGGCGATACTCCACGCCATTGACGAATGCTTTACCCACACGACGACAACTCCTCTAGTTGAAACGTTGGCAAGCACTCTGAGGCTTTCCCCTCCCTTGATGGAAGCCAAAAGTCACCGAAAACAAGGAGCGTGTTTTTTTTTACATTGTGGTGTTCAGTAATTGGAGATTCATAGGGTAATTATTTAAAGATAATTGTTTCGAAGCAGAAGGCCTTCTTCACTTTGCGAGTGCAAAGACACCATCTGCACGTGGTTCCTCTAGGACTGCAGTCGACCACGTGGCCCTGCCTGCCGTGCCCGAGGGGTTAACCATCACGCAGGGACCTTCGGCTGCCCAGGGATCCAGGGAGAACCTGCGTGTGAGAGACGTACCTGATGAAGACGATTAGAGCGAAGCCGGCGAGACGAGGAGAACGGCGTCCGGCGGCCTGCCGTGTTGCCCCTAAGAGCGGCATTTACTTGACATCTGTTCCGCGCCGTGTTCCCTGCTCCATATAAAACCTGTCCACTTAACACTATATAAAAATGTTTCTTTCATGCAGTTTGGTATCAGCAGTGAAGTGGTGTAACATGTAAATTTAGTGCTCCCGTCACATATGTACAAAGAGCTACAATAACTCCCTCGCGGTTTTATTAACCTGTGTCTCTTAACCGTACTAGCCTTCCCCAGGAGCCGGAATGCGATCGACCGAACAAACAGCTATGTCTTCGTGACCTCAATCACAGTCTGTTTACCGGGTACCTATAGTTGATTACCACGTAGTTATCTATATTTGCCAATGTATGAGAAAATGCGAAACACAAATTTTGTTCTTTCCCCCTTTAAAGGTGCAGTTGTGGAGTTTTGGAGGCCCGCTCAAGGCGATTTAATATAGCCTTTTCCTTGCCTCCTATTGGAAATGAATATTATTTATGTACAACATTTTCGAGTTAAAAACAATGAAGAATATCTACTTTAGCTGATTTTTCTTTCATGTCTACTGCACACGTGTATACGCTCTCATTATAGCCTGATATGTGTGGAGATAGGTGCTATTATGTCTAAATTACTGAAATCTTTTTCTTCGTGCAGTTAAGTGCAATGCGCCCATGCTTTTGAATAAAGCTATCCTTGTTGCATACGCTGCACTGAAGTTCAACAAGGCGGCTTGATTGTACTTCTGAGTTCACTCATACTTTTGCATTGACTAGAACGAAGTGTGCCCACTTTGTCGATGAGCTAGCCGTCCATGCTTCGCAATCATGCAGCTCGCGCATCCATCGGCTGACATGTATAACCGGTGGCTTTAGGATCCTTAACAATGCAACGTTCGCTGCATTGTGTGCAGGGAGCCGCCGCCAAGTCTGAGCTGATCCAGTTGTGCTTTATTTTCACCCTTCCACAAGCTGAAAGAAAACACTACAGTCACCTCGCAGACGAAAACTCCTTTCAGTGATCGACAGCGTGCGTTTGCGTGACGCACTCTGCAGCTGGAAGACGTCAAGCTGAACGAAACAATTCCCAGCACGGTTTGAGGGGCGTGTTTGTAGTACTCATCTGCCAAAAGCACCTATTGGGGTTGGGAGAGTAAAGTCGTGGGTGCTCTAAACGCGCATTCAAAAGTGGCGCTGCGTGGCACGGAGAGTCAAAGTCCACGGCAGCAGCAAGACGGCGCGGCACAAACTTCAGTTTCGGTTTCGGTTATTTTTTTTTTTTTAGCTAGCACGGCTTGTTCATGCACTGCCAAACGCTGACATCCGGGACATGCTGCCCAACTTCAGGTGGCTTCACTTTCGGGCGCCCGATGCGGCATCCCAGTGGTTCTGCCGCCTCTAAAAAGGCACGTAGGCAAGGATAACGTGCGCAGCGCTCCAAGCGGAAATTACCTTTTTTCTTACCTATATTTTGATACACAGGCGGCATAGGCGTTTGACACCCTCTCATCTAGTTCACTTTACCCGCGCACCACACTCGACACGTCCACCGACGACCACACGACGACCACACGAGACCCACTAAAGAACGCAACGGCTGCCACGCCGCTGCTAACACAAGAAGGCAAAAACAACATTCGATCATGCCGCTGCCGCCGCTGCTGAAGCGGCGCTGTAAGCGGTTTTGAGAATAATTAATTTTCTACAGGAAATATATCGAAAGAATAAAGTTGAAATACATGAGAAGGAATTAAGGGTACATCAACTGTCCAGGTACAAAAAAAAACTAAGGCAAGGTTGTTCTCTATCACCGCTGCTGTTCATGCTTTATATGATAAGTATGGAGAGAAGGCTACAAGGAAGCAACCTAGGTTATGATCTGTGCCGGGTTCGAACCCGACCGCGGCGGCTGCGTTTTTATGGAGGAAAAACGCTAAGGCGCCCGTGTGCTGTGCGATGTCAGTGCACGTTAAAGATCCCCAGGTGGTCAAAATTATTCCGGAGCCCTCCACTACGGCACCTCTTCTTCCTTTCTTCTTTCACTCCCTCCTTTATCCCTTCCCTTACGGCGCGGTACAGGTGTCCAACGCTATATGAGACAGATACTGCACCATTTCCTTCTCCCCAAAACCAATTATTATTATTAGGTTATGATCTGTCGTACACATTAGGCGGAAAGGTTGTTGAGCAACGACTACCGGGTTTAATGTATGCGGACGATATTGTACTGTTAGCAAATAACCAGGAAGATTTGCAAACTTTGGTGAACTTCTGTGGAGACGAAGGAGACAGTCTATAGGTTTCAGTTTTAGCGCAACTAGGTCAGGTGTGATGTTTTTCAACGGCACAACTGATCAGGAGCTTACAATACAGGGCCATGAAATACCCAGAGTGGCCGAATACAAATATCTCGGGGTATGGGCAAACAAAGGGCATATGTACACGGAAAAACACGAACAGTCTCTCATAGCAAAAGGGCGAAGAGATGCCGGGATAATGAAACATAGGGCCTTGTGGGGGTACAACAGGTATGAAGTCCTCAGAGGTATTTGGAAAAGAATAATGGTGCCGGGGCTTACTTTCGGGAATGCGGTTCTATGCTTAAGAGCTGAAGTTCAGTTGCGATTAGAAGTAAATCAGAGAACTGTTGGAAGATTAGCACTAGGTGTCCACGGGAAAATCACAAACGAGGCAGTACAGGGGGATATGGACTTGGCAACGTTCGAAGCACGGGAAGCTCAGAGTAAAGTACTATACGAAGAACGCCTGGGGAAATTGGACGATAACAGTTGGGCAGGTAATGTATTTAATTTCAAAACAAAGAGACGCCGACCAGTAAAACGAAAAAATTGTATTGACGTTTCGGCGCCCAGAACGGGGGCCTTGTTCACAATGGAAACACACCAAGAGGGTTCGTCTTTTTAAAAGCTATAGTAATCGCCGTAAAGATCGCGCGTAAATCGGGTTAAGATTGCCCTCGTTACGATTAAGCGTGTGAGCCGTTGTCTGTATCACCAGGGACTCAAGATGAAGCCGTGATGTTGTCAGTTTCTCTTTTTCGATGATTCTTGCTTTTTCCCAATCTATTCTGTGATTTGCCGTCACCGCGTGCTCTGCCAAGGCGTTATTGCGGGTATCTTCTTTCTGCACATCACGAGCATGTTGCTGTAGGCGCTTCTTGTAACTTCCGGTTTCGCCGATGTAAACACCGTTGCAATCTGCACAAGGGATGGCGTAGACAACTCCTGGGAACTTCTCTTTTGGCAACTGATCTTTGACGTTCATCAGTTGTTGTCGCATTTTCTTGACAGGGACATGGGCAACTTGCACGTCATACTCTCGTAATACACGGGCGAGGCACTCACTTGTTTTCGGCACATAAGGAATAGCCGCACGTTTTTTGGGCGGAAGAGGGGCGTCCGGATGACGAGGCCGTGACAGCCGTCGTTCTGTGGACCTGATGAAATGGCTTGGGTAACCACAACTAGTGAGATCTTTTCGTACCCTTGACGCGTCCGCAGCGGCGTCAGTGGTGTTTGTGCATATCTTCTTGGCCCGCTGCATTAAACTGCTCACAACGGCTCTTTTTTGGGCGGCAGGATGGACGGAACTGAAATGTAGGTAGCGGCCTGTATGTGTAGCCTTTCTATACACGCTAAACGACAACTTCTGGCCTTTCCTTGAGACGAGGACGTCCAGAAAAGGCAGACTGCCGTCCACCTCTTCTTCCAACGTAAACTGAATGGCGTCTTCCTGGCTGTTCAGGTGTGTCAGAAACTGGCTCACCGCGTCCTTGTGCAGAATGCAAAAGCAGTCGTCGATGTAACGGAAGAAGACCTTGGGGGCAGGGTGAAAGGAGGTTAACGCGCGTCGCTCCAATGACTCCATGGTGAGGTTAGCGGCCGTCACCGAAACAGAAGCACCCATGGGGGTCCCATGGACTTGCTTGTAGTAGTTTCCCCTAAAAACAAAGTAGGTATTGCTCAGGTATACCCGTACAGGTATACCCGTACCCGTACAGAAAGAGCGATGACACACAGTGGCGGAAACGAACTAGAAAGCTGACCAGTAAGTTTGCCAGGGACGAGGAAGGAGAAAGAAAGAGCATTAAACGGCAGGTTAAAAACGTCGAAGGTAAAAATTTGACAGATTCAATGGAAAAGAAGCATAGTGTAGAACTATATCGATGCTAGAAAAGGCAGATCAGGAAGGAAACGTTTTATGATTACTCAAGGGGCAGTGCCCTCCTCTTTGAAGTATAGGTCAGGGAGTCTTAGAACGTTCAGCTACAAAAAGAAATTTAACGAAGATGACACATGTGCTGTGTGTGGTAAATCTGTAGAAACAACAAAACACCTCATTCAAAATTGTGATGGTATCCATCCAGTTGTCGATGCATGCACAGTCACTCTTCCAAGGCGGATTTAAAGTGGTGGCGAAGGCTGGGCCGAAAAGTGATTTAGCGCGACTGCAGCACAACCAGAGGATGGGGGGGCAAAACACTCATATAAAGAAATAATAAAGCTACAAATTTGGAATGTAATCTCCCAATAGAAAAAAAAATATATTAGCACCTTGTGTTATGAAAGAGGTAAGTCATTTTATTAAAACCTGGCAAATTTTGTATTTTTGCAACACTCTTGACCTGCTCTCTATTCATGAGTGTGCGGTGCATTACAGCGCGTCTTTGCAGGCCTTGTTTCGATACCCGGCTAACCCGGCCACAGTGGCGGGAGCTTACGAAGCGATTTCTTATCGCCAGCTGTCTGCGATGGCGCGCCTGGTAAAGCGTATAAATTTAGCTCGCCGGTCTCAAAATGCTCCTTTTGCGAAGTTTTCATCGTCCTTGCACGTCGCTTCTTTGTCACCGTTCGGTAAGATTTGCACCCCGCTGCACCGCTGCGGCAGTTTTCTCGGTTTTGTCGTTTCCTTCGGCGTGCGGCCAGTGCGAAGTCTTTTTCCGTCTTTGCACGCTTCGCGCTCTTCTTTTGAAGCGCTTAGCGCTTCATTTCAAGATGAGCTTGCGGCATGTGAAGAAACGATGCTCCGTGGTACACCAAGGTACACTGCGACAGCGTGGATAGTACCATTGGTGTCACGCTACACCGATTCCCGCTGGACTTTCACAGGTGTGTCGTCTGCTCTAGGTATGCGCGATAGCTTCGATATGGTTTCGCCGGGCTGTTCGCGCGTGTTTCATAGCTGTAACCCGTTCGTGCGTACTTGGCTTCATGTTTTCGGGGATATTTATGTACTACACTGCAGGGCACACACTTTCAGTGCTGAGGTGTGCGAAAGAGGCCCACATTTTTCTAATTTATAGTGAGTTTCATGCAGCTGACTATCACCAACGTGAACTTCACACCGGGCTCTCAGGAGCAACCACGTGCACGCTACTGACCGGGAGGCCCATTTAGAACAAAGTTTGCTACCTGACGGCTCTGAGTACGACATTGTTTAGTTTTGCAAAACCATGAAGCCAATTTGAGGAACCCCTCGCAGCTGGGAGTATCGAAACTCAGCCTCGTGTATGTGCGCGGCTTTGAGGAGGCTTTAACTGGATTCGCTCAGCAGGAGTTATTGCCTGCCTTGGTATTGCTGTCCTACATATACATGACTGTCAGGGTAATTTTAAACGCACTTCACTCTCGTCACTCGTTGAGCTTAGAAAAGCAGCTAGCCGCGTGGCATGAGGATGAGCATTACCGCACTCTGGGGCGCAGAGAGCTTGGCGCAAGCATTTACTACCATAGTTCAGATGTAATGCAAGTATAATTTACTGCAGTTAGCAGTGACAGGAATAATGACGCATTGGCGTTTCGAGTATGCGTATTCCTTTTGGTGCAGTTGTATCTAACGTGCATGTTGCATCACGTCCAGGTGCCGAGCGTGGGCGCAGTTCTGCCGCAACGTCAGCCTGGAGAAGAAGGCGCCGTCGCAGCTACGAGAACTCAGGATTTGCTCGAGGCACTTCGAACCATCTGTGTATCTGCCGTCAGGAAGGCTGCGACACGATGGTTTGCCTACTTGAGCAAGCATTGCTGGTAATTTTTGTTATCAAACTTTTAAGGCATTCGCCGCTCTTGAAATGTCAGGTTTTGTGAAAAAATGAAATTTTTCCTTTTTGTCGTAACCGTAAACAGTCTAGCGTCTTTTGCAAAACGCAAAACGAATTATGTATCTGTCTTGTGGCTTTAAAAATTACAGTAAATTTTTACCTGCACCCTGCTAAGCGAAAACGAAAATGGAAGTATCGCTTTCACGTGAGCACATATAATTATATACATATCGTGTGTGTATATATATATATATATATATATATATATATATATATATATATATATATATATATATATATATATATATATATATATATATAATATTCGTTTTACGTCTCTTGTATGCACTGTACACTGTATGTGAGGTTCGTGACCAATGTCCAACATAGCATAGAATTAGGTTTGTGCTTGTGGTAAGCTAATGGCACAAGCTTAGTAGGCGAAGGGTGCTCAAGCGAATTTCTAGGCACGGGTGCGGAAAAAGTACACTGACGATGTGAATACTCTTGCCTGATATTTCCGGTAAAAAAAAGGATAATGGAAGTGGGATATTCGGTAGTCTGGTATGGCAAAGGACTCCAAAGGATCTTAACGTGAGTCTGTCAGTCTTCCGGTTCAGGCTGTTTGATGCCGCTAGCCACTTCAGCAACGGGAACCAGGCGACTCTACATGTTTTGCAGCAAGTGGGAGTTGAATCTTTCATATTCACCGTGAAACCTTGTCTCATGAATGGTCCCTGTCGTGTCCAGAGGGCATTCTCGTCCTTCCTTTGATAGCTCAAAAGAAGTGAGGGGGAAAAAAGGGTGAGCCTTCCTAAATGTTTGATGAATTTTAGTACTCCAGAACTTTGCTTTCTTGTATGCAGAGCTTCTTTTTTCATCTTCAGTCTTATCAGGATGCAATCTTATGCTGACTTGGGCAAGGTACGCTTGGTGAAAAGCTTCTCGAGATATTGTGTGCTCATGTGTTATGTATCAAAGCATGCACTGAACGATTATAGAAATGCACTAATTATTGTTTGTGTTGTTGCCTTTTACCTCAATATTCATGCTAGCGAAAGCCAATGTTTGTACAGGTTTTTATTTTTTGCGATAATTGCTTACGAATTCATTCTTGTTGCATCTCATTGCGTAGGCCATAGGCTGACCTGCATAAATCTGTAAACATTATGGGGCACATTACTTGATTTGCGAGCTATCGTTGTTTGTGTGATAGGCGAATTTCGCACTCTTCAAAATAAAACATAGCATATGAAAATTGCAAATGATTTACTGGTGCTCCACAGATGCTGATGACATCAAACTAATGTGCCTAACGATTAAGGGTGGTAAACAGAATTTTATTTCATTGGATAAGCATTTTTCTTTCTAGAGTGATGACAATGTGAACCGCATGCTGTGGAAGCTATAGTTCTTTGGAAATTATTTACTATAAAGGTACTGAATTCTCTTTTCTCTCCGCAATAATGTTGCCATTTCAGACACCTCAAGCGAATGCAGCAGCGACATGGACTGTTCACAATCTCTGAGCGAAACTTCGGCATCAGTGCGCCGGGCTGGAGAACCAGGTGAGCAGGGTTGTATGCATAACTGACATAAATCTTTTGAAAATGGTGACGACTGAAAGCTCATTGGACTGCTTCCTATGATAGCTGCTGTCTCCGGTGAACCTGTTTCCAAGGGGTACGTCCAGAGTCGGTCGTCCCAGTCGCTGCTACTTTTCCAAGAAGGTGATTGTTATTTCGTATCTGCTCGAACAGCCTGAGGAGGTATGGCTCAGAAATATGCTACAATTCCTTGCCTGTGCGCTGTGCAGATGCAGATGGTGCCAGCCCTACTGGTTCTACGCTGAACCAAGCTTGTTCCCACGCCAGTGGCTTCATAATGGTTCAGTGTAAGTGTTAATTCCGCCTGTGGCGCTTAGTTATTATTTGTGCATTGTTGGGTTGCTGGCTTCCCTGTCAGAACTGTGCTGTCACTATATTTTGTTCTTTATATTCTGTGGGCGCAGCTGACCACACATATGCAGGACCAAGCACTGAAGCAAGCGCTTCATCTCTGGAACCTGGCACGGCAGGGGTGGCCGCAACACTGTCAGCGAGTGCTGATCTGTCACCAGGAGCTCCGTTCAGCAGTTCGCCTCTTTCTTATGAAGGTTAGCAATTTTACAACGCTTTCGCAATATTGCGCACTTTTTGGTGCTACAGGACTACATGCAGCTATGACTACACCCGACGTAGCAACTTATTGCTCTTCCGTCGACTCTGTATGTTGCAGGATCTTTCACCAGCCCCATCAATGAAAGGGCGGCCACTGCAGAAACTTCGAGCCAAGCTCAGGCAGCTGCGTAACCGCAACATGAGGCTGCAAGGACTGCTGCTTCAGCGCCGTCGCATGAAGACCACAGCCGAATTGGTAGATAGTCTGCGTGAGCATTTAACACCAGCTGTTGCTGCTTTTGTTGAAGCTCAGTTAAAGATGCACAATGTCAGCAGGTTTGGCCGTCGATGGTGCAGCCAAAACAAAACCTTTGCTTTAGGTTTATACTTCCACAGCCCAAAAGGTTACAGATATTGCAGGAAACTCCTGAAACTTCCATCTGTTAGGTCACTGCAGCTGTGGCTTGCACGCGTACCATTGAGGGTTGGATTTTATCCTGAAGTTTTTGATTTGATCGAGAAACGGGCAGCGTCTTTTCCACGGCAAGACAGGGCTTGCACCATAATTTTTGATGAAATGCATGTTTCAAAGGAGCTGTCGTACAATCCAGTGTCGGACAGATTTGAAGGCCTTGAAGAGTACAGTGCAGCACAAGGTCCAAATCTTGCAAACAAGGCGCTTGTGTTCATGGCCAAAGGAATATGTACGCCGTGGAAGCAGCCTCTTGGCTACTTCTTTGCAGATAAGGCAGCGCCTGCAACTGTTCTGTATGACCTCCTCTTCAAATGCCACAAAATGTTGGTTGGAGCTGGATTGCAGCCTGTGGCTGTGGTTTGTGATCAGGGGAACCAAAATGTTTCTCTGTTTTCGAAACTTGTGACCCCTGAAAAGCCGTACTTAAGTGTGAATGGTGAACCGCTTTTCTTTATTTTTGATCCACCGCATTTGCTCAAGTGCTTGCGCAATATGCTCTTCAAGTATGACTTCAGGGTAGGCAGTGGCACAATTAAAAGCTCGTACATACGACAGGCTTATGAGAAGGATCGAGAAATGCAAATTCGTTCCATCCCAAAGTTGAGTGCCCGGCACTTTAATTTAACTTTTGCTTCGAAGATGTCTGTGAAACTCGCAGCACAGGTATTCAGCAATCATTGCGCTGCTGCATTGTGCACATTGGTAACATTCCAACAGTTGCCATCAGAGGCTATCCACACAGCCAGATTTGTTGAGAGGATCGATAGACTCTTTGACAGTCTAAATACTTCACAGAAGCGGGGAAAGTCTCCGTATGCATCTGCAATTTGTGCAGGATCTGTGCATGAAGAGTTTTTGGAAGAGTGTATTGCAGTTTTCGAAAACATCGAAGTTCTAGGCTGTCCGCGGCAGCCTCTTTGCATCCGTGGCTTCTGCCAAACTACGAGGGCTGTGCTGCTGTTATGGAACCACCTGGCCTCTCGCTATGGTTTGACATACCTCCTTACCAGGCACCTGAACCAGGATGCACTTGAAAACACCTTTGCTATTGTTAGGTCGAAATCTGGATCGAACAGCAACTCGTCTTGCCGGGAGTTTCAAGCAGCATTTAGGCATCTTTTAGTTAGCAACCTTTTCAAACTGTCGGAAAGCAGCAACTGTGCTGAAGACATGTCTAGCCTTCTAGCCACTCTCCCAGTTTGTCTATCTAAGTCTGCTCCTTCTCTCTGTACAGCTGCCACATCTTTGCCAGTTGCAGTAGAAGTTTTGCCATATGATTATCAGTCTCCAATACTAGAGAACAACATTGTCTATTTTGCTGGCTGGCTTGCCTACAAGTTTATGAATGATCACAGGTGTGTTACAGGGCCACATACGTGCGAGGTGAAGCTAGAAAATGCCGCCTTTGCCGATCAGAGCCAAGTTCTCTTGTACTTAAGTGTCAAAAATCCTGGAGAAGGTGACTTTGGGAGCCTGTCAGTTCCTACACCCTCGTTTGTAGCTTTCATCAATGCTTGCGAGCAGCTTTTTGTCGCATCTAGTTCCAATATTGTGGGAAAAGAACAAGTAGGGCATGATCTGTGCATGTTGCTTCATGCCAAGGTAGAAAAATCGCTGACTGTGTGTGGTGATGACGTTTATGATGGTTTGTTTGCCCTGTTCGTCAGGGTGAGGCTGCATTGGCTTGCACGCAGAAAAAATCTTGAACTGCACAGTCAAACTACTAAACGGAAAGCCACGAAGCAAGCACTGAGGCTAAGCAAATGAAAAGGATGCAATTCCCGAGCTGTTGGCTGAATATTTTGTGAAGTTGCAGGCTATTATGCAGCCTGTGCAACAAATCAGCTTAGTCTGGTTTAACGGTTGCAAAGGGTTTTTTTCTGGTTCACAGCCTGGTTTTATTCTTTTATTTTTTACTTGTGTATTTTGATTTGCTAGGATGTGACGTGGTTGCTCACAGGGGCAATGGTTTAACAATGTAGCATCTTTCATCGTTCATTCCACTATGTCACTCTTTTAGGGTACTTTTATGCCATGTACAGCCTGTTCAAGTGTCACCTATGTACTTGTGCAATATTGTCAGATAAAACGCCATACCAATAAAGCGAATGCCTCTGAAAGGAGACTTTCTAGGCAATGGATTAACCTAGTTTCCGTGGCGCTGGGATTAATTTTTCCACCTGCTCGCCCCCCCTGCAGTTCCGTGCTGGCAGGTATAATGAAATCAACCATTGTCATCATAACTACCACTCGGCACCACTGGCTACCAGGCCACCTTTTAGCAGGCTAGTTGCATCTCAGAGTTTTTAGTAGGATCTTTGTCAGCGCAACGAACATAACAGCGCTTGACTTTTATCTGGCTATATTGTAGCGTACAGTACACTGATTATATGCTTTACTGCCCCGCGAATGTCCTTGCACTTCACTGTATGCTGTACTTCATGTGTACTTTTGTTGACGTAAAATTACTTCAAATTGATCCGGCTAACGACTAGAAGTACTCTGGAGATGGTACGCCGGCTCAATGTATGGTATTTGCTCCTACGTTGAGCACGTTTGAGGGTGCTAAAGCTGGCTTTAACATTGCCTTGCAGATGTAAACGCGCATGCTATATTCTTTCAGCCGAAGAAATTAAATGTGAAGAATAATCCCAGTGTGCTCTATGGTCTGTGTTGAGGCGCCTACTTATGTCATGTTATGTTTGCTTCAATTGAAGCTGTCGTAGCATTGTTTTCTATACTTTTCAATTTCCTAACTGACAACGTTCGTGGCACTTCAGGGCTTTTTCCTATCTGCACTGTGACTATTGAGATGATTAGCCAACTTAAACAATACTGCTTGTGCTGCCTGTGACATGTATTTTTTGTTTGTGTGCCAAGGGTGTGCTTTGTGACTATTTGTTTGGTTGCTGCAATAAACAATGAATATGAAACTATGAAAACCATACTTGCCGTACACTCTATTGCGAACTGTGCACTTGAGCCAGTGCTTTGTGCATCATACCTTGCATCATACCTTGCTGTACTCAAAAGCTCTCAAAAGTACTAGCACCAGTATTTGCACTACGAATCATGCATGCTTCGCCAGTGTCTGGAAGTGTTGCTGCCTTTCTATGCTGCCCCTCCTTTACCAGTCACTTTCATTGCATTCCCAATTGCACATTAACAAGGCCATAACTAGCAGGAACTCGAGCACATTTGACTGGCAAAGGTTGGGGCGCGCTGAAAGGCAGCAACCTTCGAGAGGTACGGGCTCGAAAACGCGGATTCTACAGAAAGACCGCTTTATAATTCGCGCCAAAAGCATACGTATGCGTGACGTCATTCTACGTCACGTTTGCGTAGTTTGCCCCCCAAAATCCAGGGGGCGCTGGAGTGCCCACGAGCCGCCATTTTTTGGACCAATGGGCGTCTATGGAGCCTTTGCTACCAGTGTACATCTACCTCGACTCTTCCTGAGGCCTTAGGGTTTAGAGATAAAAATAGTCATGTAAATAAATCTGCGGTGGAAATTAGCAAAAAGAGATTGGAGGATTGGTGGCACAAAAGCAGAGCCGTGACATAAGTTTTAAAGAGAAGGAAAACGTATTTTGAAGAAAATGGCGAATTTTATTAACAACTTACAGCAGAGTTAAACAAAAATAAAGGAAAAAAACTGAGCACGGTGGCAACTACCACTGCCCAGTTTCAAAGGGGACGCTCCTACCTTCCATCCATTCATCCATCGCCCTTCGGCATCTTCCCATGGCAGCCACCTTCCGTTTGTCCTTCCTTTTGCTTAAACGTAAAGATAGTAAAGCATAAGACGGTAAAGCATAGTGGTCTGGTTTCTCTACATCTCCTTTTCTATCCTTGTCTGCTACAAAGTGGACTAGCAACTCACCCCAATATACACCCTCTGGCACTGTATGTATGTAGGTACACTATTCTGTACATAGAAAGTAAACTCGCAGCTTTTTCCGATAGTGGGCTACATCTAGTGGTGATTTCTTGGTATCACATTAAGTTTATATCCTTCATCCCGCAAACAAGGTTGTTTTTTATGCTGTGCAGTCAACGTACGTAGCCGATGACATTTTGCGATGACATTTTGCGGTGTAGCTCATCGTTCACCATATTTGTGTGCACATATTTAGCTACCAGTTGCAGCATTATTTTCATCACAATTTCAAGTATAAAGTGCACATTCATAATAGAAATTATTTCTACAATCCTTTGGGTGTTTAGCTGTGGGTGTGATAAGTCCCAGCATTTGAAAATCAAAATTGGATTTGAGGAAAGGAAATGACTCAGTAATTGTCTCACTTATCTTGGCGGACACCACATAAGAGAAGGGATAAAGAAGGCAGTGGAAGAAGAAAAGAAGAGAGAGGTGCTGTTGTGGAGGGCTCGGACCACCTGGGCATCTTTAATCCACCAATATCACACAGCACACGGCGCCTTTTGTGTTTCGCCTCTGTTGAAACATGGCCGCCGCGGTAGGGTTCCAACCCTGGGATTTTCTGTACCACCTGCGAGTACACTAACACGTGCTGCTCGTGATTCTCATAATGGGACAAGCAATGCTTTTGTATTTAAAAAAAATACTGAAATATACATGTCGCCACAACCAGCGGCTTTTGCAAGCAGTCTGCAGTGCATCAAGACAGTTCTTTTCATGTGATCCTCGAGGCTACGCCGCAATTCACCTATAAACAGTCATTGTGGAGTTTTTCTTGATTTTGATGTCACGAGTATTGAATTCAGGAGCAGGACAAATTTTTATAATCCAATTTTCTTGGCAATAAATGCATTTTTTGCTGCTGAATAGACATCATCATAGCCAGAAAGAGCCACATAACAATTTTTATTGCGAACAATACAGTGTAACTTTGAGCTAACACTGCCCCGATAGAGTAAAAACATTGATGCTAGTTGAGCCTCTATGACCTGCAAACATGTCGAACAAGATTAGAGCTGCCATCAAGGAATGCTGCACTGTTTTTCTCCACAAATTTTTCAGACAGCCCTATAGACGGATGCAACCAGAACTTGGGGAATAATTTTTAAGTGCCCAGTTCTGGTTGCCGCATGTTTATTTGTTAACAACCCTAACTTAAGTAAACATCCGTTGATGTGGAGAATGAAAAGTAAACAAATTCCACCAAACAAACCAACAAAACCTCTGTACAATGTTGTGTTAATAGGCAGGGAATGCAACCACACAGAGTAGTATAGTTGCTGGCATTGCGCTGAGCAAAACACTAGTGATGCCAAAAATTAGTTTCGAGGGGGAAACTAGAACTGCCTGTCAACATAAAAGCTCAGTTTAGGGAGAGGAGCAGCTTAGCTATTCACAGAAATGGGAAACCAACGAGTACCAATGCTTTTGAGTTTTAATGCACAGAATAGTAATAAAAGGAATAAGTACTGCAAACAGCCAACATGTTGAGACCACTTTGACACCAGGTGTAACAAAATATTCATACGAAGGAACCAAGAACACACAAGAAATAAAATATAATTTGAAAATACACTGAAGGACTTCTTGCCTCAGTGGAGTGAATGTTTCTAAAAGCACATCAGCTGAACAGCTTATAATGAATCAGAGCAATTAGAACAACACTGACATCAATGGTGACAAACCCAACAGCCTTCTTGTCATTAACACCCAATGAAAATGTGAAAAGGCTAGCTTCAGTAATACATACACCTTACAAAGAAGCTAACTCGAAGCACATTTCCAGCACGACTGCTATTCTGACCAAAAAGGCTGAAATATTCCACCAAATTTGTCATTTGCATGCAGCACCGAAAGTGATCTGAGAAGTGGTACTGGTGCAGTTAAACTCTTTTAACGTTTATGATTAAAGAAAGTAGTTCTTAAAGAATAAAAACAAAAGCAAGCCATGCAATCTTTTGTTCTCTTCTCTCATACATTCTGCTAGTACCACTGGTACACCACACCGAAAAAACATCACAGCAGCATATTATCTTTTGATGTTATGCAAATAGAGCTGCTGCAATAGGAATCCGTAAAGTGATAAAACATTTAAGTAACACAAGTGTGCTTAGGGCACTAAATCTCAATAAACAATAAGGCCAGATTTTCTTCTTCTCATCTTCATCAGAAAGCTGAGAACACGAGGTAAAAATCCTGGACATATTATCACTGAAAACCTCTCTTTAATGAGAAGTTATGTTATCCCTATGTGTCACAATTTCCTCTAGTCCACATAAGTCTGGAAGCATAGTAGGCTAGCGGTTCCGAAAGAAGATACGAGCCCAGTGACAGTGTAGTGTCAACATTAAAGAATGCTTGCAAATTAAACTAACTACGGACATACGGTTTCATTTGCTTTATGGAGCCTAACGACCCAAAGCGACGCCAAAGTGAAGAGTTCTGGTAATTTCGACCACCTAGGGTGGTCGACATCACACAGTACACATGCCTTCAACATTTCGCCTCCACTGAAATACGGCCGTCGCAGCCAGGATCGAACTTGTGCTTTTCGAAACAACAGTCGAGCGCCATTTTAGGATAGAACACTTGTCACAAGACACCTAGCTAGCACGCAATTATCTGGTTGCCAGCAAGATTGCTACCAAAACTTCCTCCAAAGGGCACCATGGGACACTATTATTCCTTTAGTGTCGTGTCTTTTTGTGGTGTTTCAAATTCCACTTAACTGAGAACGCCTTTGAGCACAAATCAGACTGGAATTGTTTTTCACCCTTGTGGGAGTGCACGTGTGCCACAAGGGTTGCCTTTCGTGCAAATGCCACGGGGCACAGCTGGCATTGGAATGGCTTCTCACCAGTGTGGATGCGGAAATGATCTACCAGGTGGCTCTTTTGTACAAATGCATTGCCACAGTGGTCACAACGGTATGGATGATCACCCGTATGGGTGCGCAGGTGATTGTCCAAATTGTTCTTTACTGAAAATGTTCTGTCACAGTGGTCACAATGATATGGACGATCACCCGTATGCGTGCGCAGGTGTCTGTCCAAATTGCTCTTCACAGCAAATGTGCTGCCACAGTGGTCACAACAGTATGGACGATCACCGGTATGGGTGCGCAGGTGTCTGACAAGGCCGTTCTTATAAGCGAATGTGCTATCACAGTCACTGCAATGATACGGGCGGTCGCCTGCGTGGGTGCGAACGTGCGCAGCCAGGACAGATCTCTTCTTGAAAATGTTGCCGCAGTGGTTGCACTGGTGAATCTGCTTTCCTGTGGGCTTGTCCCGGTGAGTACTCGTGCTTGTACTAATGGATGGCACGCTGTGGTTGACAGGGCACTTTTGATCAGGTGAATTTTGCCCGAGAAACACGCCAGCCTTGCAGTCTGTGGTGGCCATTCCTGCATTACAAAACCAGACCACTTTTATTAAAACGTGGGGCCCAATACGCCACAGCTCACATACTGCTAGGGCTATCAGATTGTGACTGTAGACAAGAGTGCTATGCAATAGCTGCGTTACTTGAGTAGAGTTAAATTTCATATGTAGAGCTTAATCCCTTCAGTCAAAAACAACAGTCCACGAGAAGTAAATTTTTAGTTTTTAGATTTCTATAAGGAACATATCCAACAGCTCAGAAAAAATTCCCACTATTGCAGATACCCAATTATTAGGGGTGTGTGAATGCTTAAATTTCAAATGTGAATATTAAGAAAAAAATACCTTCCAATATCGAATCGAATGTACGTTTTGTATAAAATCAATTTAAAAATATAAACGTGCCAACATAACTCCATGTTCTTTATCAAAATAGTATCTGGTCTTTGCAACCAAAATATACAAAACTATACTGACTCTACCATACTAAAAAAATCATGATGTCCATAGAAATGTAGATTTCTTGATTGGACAGCATTAACAGCATGCAATAGGTGATGTAGACACGCAGAATAAGTAACAATACGAAACCATGAATTCATATGATGCAACGTTTAAAGCTAACAGGAAGAATAGTAAAACCTCATTAATTCGGACTTCAAGGGGCCGGAAGATATTCCCTAATTATTCAAAGGTTAAGCTATAAATAGCCCCCTGCCTCATTTCTTCTCAAAGCTGGTTCATAGTTCATACCACAGTCATAGATTGCATAACAAACACATACATCATGAGCAATGGACATAAACAAGGTTTCCATTTTTGGTCAAAAAATTATAAAGAATTACATGTAAATATAATAATATTATGCTTCATTCAGCAAAAAGTCACCTTCTGTTACCGCAAACCTAAAAATAGAATAGACGTCATGGTGCGAGTTAAACCTATGTAGCAACAGATACTGTTCAGCGAACGTGTGTGAGCTGTGTTATACACATGAAAAATAATGCCAAGCTCCAATGCCCAGCCACAGCAAGCCACGCTACACTGTGCACTTTGAATTATCAACTGCAGTGAAATGCACATTAAATGTGGCTTTCATTTCAGAGCAGTATAAATATAACGGATTAAAATGCCCCCCCTGAATGTCTGGCTGAACAGTAATAAAAGCTGTTGCTGCAGCTTTGGCAGACATGCTTCATCATAATGTTCCAAATGTGACTAAAGCAAAAACAAAAAACAACAGACAAAATAACCAAAATAATAAGAAATGCACTCGCATGGCACTGTAACAACAAAGACAAGTAAGACTAGACATTTCTTAAAGTCCATTTAGCACCAGAAGGGAGATTAAGGATGGCCCACCAATAGCACATACATCCAATGGCTACTTATTGCACAGACTGTATTTTTGTTTCCAACACCTTGCTCCATGAAGTCTTGAAAAATTGGGGAAAAATATTCTGCTTGCACTGTGCTCTACCAAATCATAACAAGGTGTCCTGTATACTCATACCCTTCTTTATGCTTATACCATGTTGCCCCATGATATCTTCAATAATAACCCTCATCGATGCTTAAAGTATCTGTGCTTTTCATGGATGGGGCATTATGCACACCATTTCGTCCATGGACGACAGGCACTAAGGTCTATAAACAAGTTAATTCACAGGCTATGAACATCAGGACAAAGCATCTGTGAAGGCGAGGATTTATATTCAAGGCTTCTTCCTGTGGTAGCATGTATTCCTTTGGCTTGTCAATATTAGCCTGCGAAATTAACAGAGAAAAGCAGGGTTAAGTGAATAAAAACTGCACTGCCATAGACAGCGATGCTTAAATTCTTTCTTTCTAAATGACTGCACGTTGCACAACACACAAAAAGTACCCGGAACCATCCATCAGTTACAGAGAAAAAAGGATATGAATGAATGTGGACAAGAAAGAAATACCAGCAGACATCGTGCTTATGATACAACTGCTTAGCTTATACTATGGCTGGAAATCAATGCCAGCATTAACAGCATTAACCCACGTTTTTAATAATTTCGTGATTTCTAGCTCTGATCCTTTTTATATGTAAAGGAGGAGAGATCAAGCTAACAGAAACAGTACTTAAAAGTATGCCACAGGTGATGAGAAACAAAATGAAATCAATGAATTCATATGAAGCAACAATTAAGGGTAACATTATGGGTAACAATACCTAATTTTGAATTTCCAGGGACTGGTAGAAACTACCGATTTATCCAACGGTTGAGTTATAAAACGCCCCCTCCCACATCACTGATAAAAAAAATTGCGGTAAATCCTTGTGGGGAGGCTCACAGTGCAAACAGTGATAAGCCCGTGACAAATGTGCAGTTTCGGCGCACTGGAAGAACCACACAGACACAATGTTTCCCTAAATTCCTCACAAATCAGTTTTCCTTTTCCATATTAATAATATGTTAAGTTGCAGAAGTATTTCTCACATGTTGTGAGGCATATTTTGGGAATATATTCTAGATGCAACAACTGCTAGTACCTGATTCGTCCAATCTGTTGGTCCAGTTGGATCCAGTGAGGTTCAACTGGTCGGGTGGCTAAAAACACAACTAGAACCAATTTGAAGATCCAAATGAAACCAGTTCCAATGTCCAATTGGATCGAAAGAAAATTCCCAACCTTCTTCTTTTGGCTATGGTTAGTGTAGCAGGGGGCGGTAGAAAGTTAGACGGCCAGATGAGATTCAGAAGTTTGCGGGCATACAGTGGGCACAGCTGGCAAAGGACAGGGATAATTGGAGAGACACGGGAGAGGCCTTTGGCCTGCAGCGGGCGTTGTCAGACTGCTGCTGCTGATGATTAAAAGATGTGTTCTCATTCTGTGATAGTTTGAAGCAGGTGGTCACCTATCATGTTCTCAGCTCGTGTGATGTGACCAGCCCACCTGCAGAAATTTGCTAAACATCCAAGACAAGCGGTGCCCGCGTGATAACTGTCGACCCGATGAATGACAGAAACAGAAGTCGTTGTACAGTTTACCTGACACCTTAAACTTAATGTTTGGATAATTTGCCCATATATTTTGGTTCTGCCATGAATGGATTAATGAAAGTCAGCACAATATTCGACTGCTGCTAACTAAATATTTCAAAACTTTCTAAAATAAAAAACTCATACTAAATTCTCGAACTGAGTACGAGCCGAATAACAAACATGTTCAATTCGATATAGAAATTTCGAATATTTACACTCCCACCTTTATTTTCAATATCGACATCCTCTCATAAGTCTGTATCTGACGCAACTTCAAGGCCTCAAACCGTTCCGACTCATTCCTGTCACTAGAGTACCAGTTTAGAACTAAGGTATCAAAACAAGCAAATGAAAGCACACATGAAGTACTCTTGCCAGAGCTATTATTAATATTGATATAGAAGATGGTTTATGGTATAGGGGAGTTTAACGTCCCAAAGCAACTCAGGCTATCAGGGACACTCTAGTGAAGGGCTTCAGAAATATCGACCAGCTGATGTTCTTTAACGTGCACTGACATCGCATAGTACACGCATTAATAAACAAGAGGCATACATCAAAAACTTTTTCGTTAATTTTATATGACTGGCTTGAGACGGTTCTCGCAGCCATCTGTAGAGGGTTCCATATATATAGGTAGCAGCCATTATCAGCAAAAAAATTCACGGCAGTAGGAAACACAGACACAAATTTAATGTGCGCACATGAACGAACTGTGACTGGAGGGATTAAAAAGTGCACAGTTGTGAAGTGAAATTTCCTTCTTTGAATTCTGCATACAGTTCGCATTTCAGCTGGCAAAAAGCTCATGTTACCGGCAGACCGTAAGAGTGCAAAACCCTCCTATCTCAAAGCTGGTTCATACCTCGTCACATACCAAACTAACATACACTTAGTAATAGACATAAACATAGTTTCCATGTTCAGACACAAAATTTTTTAAAGTAACACGTAAAGATAAGGAAGATTTTTAAAAATTACAGGTAAAGATGAGAAAGCTACAGTTCATTCTGCAAACAGACACGTGCTGTTAACACAAACTGAAAAGTGGAATTGACGTCAAGGTTTGAGTTAAACTCATGTAGCAACAGATACTGTTTAGCCAGCTAGTGTCAGCAGTGTCATACACATAAAAAATTTCATCAGACTTCTATGTGCACTTCGAATAAGCAACCAATTATGGCTTTCGCTCAAGAGCAGGTAAAACATAACTGGTTAAAGTTCAACACCGAAAATCTGCTTGAACAGTAATAAAAGCTGTTGCTGTAGCTTTGGTAGAGATACTTCATCATAAAGCCTCAGACATGACTAATGCAAGAACAAGAAACAGCAGAGAAAATAAACAAAATAATCAGAAATGTGCATGGTACTGTAACAACAAAGTCAAGTAAGGCAAGACATTTCCAAAAACTAAAAGCCCTTTAGCACCAGAAGCGAGATCAAGGATGCTTCACCACACCCCCTGTAACAGTACTTCTCGGCATTTGTTAGAGGCCCCCGCAGTCAAATCCAAACTTCTGTCGACATCTGAATGATACTATAAATCATCTTGTTGTTAAATACCCAAATGCGCGCATTCTCCTTTTCGGGGACTTCAATTATCCGGACATTGATTGGCAGAGTTTAGGCACTTCCTCATTAACATGCAATACAGAGGCCAAGAACTTCATTGATGTCTGTTTAAATTTTAACCTCGCACAGTTAGTCTCGGAACCTACTCGCACCACGCATGCAACCGCAAACACCCTTGACCTAATACTAACTAATAGCCCTGAGTACCTATCATCCATTAATTATCTTCCAGAAATCAGCGACCATAAAATCTTACATGCTCTATTTTCATTTACCCCAGCTCAGAAGCACCCACCCAGAAAAACAATAAATCTTTACGATAAAGGGAATTACGATGCAATAACTGAAGACCTTAACATGTTTTTTTCAGAGTACCAATCCACATTCGACACTCACTCTGTTCACGAAAACTGGTTGATATTCAAAAATAAGTTAAATATGCTCGCTAATATGTTTATCCCCAGGGTATCTTTCCAAAATAACCGCAATAAACCATGGTTTACTAAGCATCTAAAACGTCTAGAAAACAAGAAGAAACGCCTGTTTCGTACAGCCAAACACACTGATAATCAAGCCACTTGGGAAAAATACCTTGCATCTGAGAAATCATACTTACTTGCAGTTCGTAGCGCCAGGCGCTCATTTTATCACACTGACTTACCGAAGCTACTAATCAGCAATCCTAGACAATTCTGGCAGGTTTTAAATCCTAAGCACACTCATGATATTACACTGACTAACGACTTGCACGAAGCGGTTACTGACCATGAATGCGCAGAAATATTTAACAACACCTTTGTATCTGTTTTCACGAGTGAATTTGACATGCCTTCACAGTTACCATCGCTCAACACAGAAGCCATCATGCCAGCTATCACATTCTTCACAGATGGTATCGCTTCCATAATTGATAACATGAAACTCTCATCATCAGCTGGTATGGACATGAATAATACAAAACTGCTTAAAAATGTGAAATCAACATGTGCAGCCTACTTATCTTTGATCTTGTCGCAATCGCTCTCTTCAGGGTTCATTCCAGATGACTGGAAAACGGGGAAGGTCGTTCCAGTCCACAAATCAGGTAACAGAGACTCCCCCATGAATTATCGCCCCATTTCACTAACTAGCGTACCCTGCAAAATCATGGAACATGTCATCTACTCTCAAATTATAAATTTCTTAGACTCAAATGATTTCTTCCATTCTTCACAACATGGGTTTCATAAGGGCCTCTCTTGTGAAACCCAATTAGCGTTGTTCCTTCACGACTTGCACACTAATCTTGACCGTAACAAACAGACTGATGCCATATTTCTAGATTTTGCGAAAGCTTTTGATAAAATTCCCCACCGTCGTTTACTAGTAAAACTTGCACAGCTGAACTTACATTCTAACATACTACAGTGGATTGAGCAGTTTCTCACTAATCGTTCTCAATCAGTGTTTGCTAACGGCCACCTGTCTAACGGCCTCCCGGTTACTTCGGGCGTTCCGCAAGGATCTGTACTCGGTCCATTACTCTTTTTGATATATATTAATGATTTACCTGACCACGTTTCCTGTAGTATTCGAATGTTTGCTGACGACTGTGTTATTTACCGCGCTATTAATAACTCTCGTGATCAGCTTAGTCTTCAAACCGATCTTAACAGCGTACTTAATTGGTGTAACAACTGGCTCATGTCCCTAAATCCTAATAAATGAAAACTCTTATCCTTCTCTCGTCGCCATAGCCCACATCGCTTCCAATATTCCATTTCTAACACCTCGATTGATTCAGTATCATCTTATAAGTATCTAGGAGTCACCTTGTCTTATGATTTATCTTGGCGCACCCATATTGGCAACATCATTTCAGCATCGAATAAAACACTTGGTTTTCTCAAGCGCCATCTGCGCCTTGCCCCTCAACACGTAAAATTACTCGCATATAAATCGCTCATCAGACCAAAATTAGAATATGCCTCTGCCATATGGAGCCCGCACCAAACTTATTTAATTAATGCATTAGAAGCTGTCCAAAACCGTGCCACTCGATTCATCCACTCTTCATACTCATATGACGTCAGCATTTCTTCATTGAAAGCATTATCAGGACTACCACCCCTTTCGTTCCGTCGTCGCATTTCAAGTCTCACCCTTTATCACAAATTATTTCATTCTTCCCTCAATCGGTCACCGTATATCACAACTGCCGCACGCATATCTCACCGCACCAGTCATCCCCTACAAGTTGCCCGGCCGCCATCGCATACTGCCACCTTTTCTGCTTCATTTTTCTTTCGAGCAGCAACGGACTGGAACGGCCTACCCCGTGACATCGTCAACATCGCTTCATCCTCTACTTTTCAAGAACATGTAAGCGATCACCTTCAGTGCTAAATAATATTCGCTGTTTTGTTTGCTCATTTCATTAAAATCCCACCCCTTATGTAATACCCCCGATACAAGGGGGCCTTTAAGGTAAATAAACTGAACTGAACATACATCCATTCAATGGCTCATCATTGCACAGAATGTATTACTTTTACTGCACCTTATTAATTCAGCAAAAATCTTGAAATATTGCAGAAAAAAAATATTCTCCTTGCTCTATCAAATGACAACAAGGTGACCTGCATATTTATATCCTTATTTATGCTTAGGCCATCATGCCCATGGTATCTTAAACAATAACCATCATTGATGTCCCAGTATCTGTGCTCTCAATAAACGTGTTATTATCTACCCCACTTTGTCCGTATAGACCATCCACTAAGGTCTGTAAACAAGCTTTTTTACAGGCTATGAACATCAGGCAATTGAGTCTATGAGGGTTGGGAAGATTTGTAATTGCAGATTTCTTCATCTGGTAGCATATATTCCTTGGCTCGTTGATATTACCCTGCAAAATTAACAGAGAAAAGCAGCGGAAGTAAAATAAAAACTGTAATGCCCAAAGCAGCAATGTTAATATGCTTCCTTTACATATGACTGCACTTTGGACAACACATAAAAAAAACACGGGACCATTCATTACTTACACAGTCAAAAGATATGGAAGAATCTGGACAAGAAAAATATGCAAACAGGCACTGTGCTTAACATACAACTACCTAGCCTATAGTATGGTTTGGTTTATAGGGGTTTAACGTCCCAAAGCAACTCAGGCTATGAGAGACGCCGTAGTGAAGGGCTCCGGAAATTTCGACCACCTGGGGTTCTTTAACGTGCACTGTCATCGCACAGTACACGGGCCTCTAGAATTTCGCCTCCATCGAAATTCCACCGCTGCCGCCGGGATCGAACCCGCGTCTTTCGGTCCGGCAGCCGAACGCCATAACCACTTAGCCGTCGCGGCGGCCCATAGTATGATTGGAAATCAGTGCCTAGAGCCGCCCTAGGCCGCACCTCACTTATGAAGGTCAGTGGCTGCAAATTGGGATCTTCGAGCTGGGAAACAGTGAGGCTTCATTTCTGCCAAAACATGGTACCTATTAGTTTCAAATAATTTGTCACGTGGGGTTCTTTGATGTGCATTGACACCACACAGATAACTTCTTTGCATTCAACTTCTGTCGAAATGCAGCCGTAGTAGCCAGGATTTTATTCCACAACATTGCACTCTGTAGCCAAACGCCACAGCCACTTAGACATCGCGACAGTTTGCATGAATATGTACGTTTTATCGCATACCACACATCTCTAATAAGGTACATACTAGCATAGCAGGAAGACAGGACACTATGAACAAACATGTACGGCATGAACAGAGCGAAACAAGTCAAATGTGTTTCTTCGTTGCATCTAGTCCTCTTCGCGCAAGTACGTACCTTATTAGAAATGAGCCCGCTTACCCAAACAGTAGTATTAAAGGGGCTGTGAAGGGTGCTCTAATAAAGTTGTGGCATGCACGTGATATTGAAGCACGTCACTTCACGAATAGTGTTTCGCAAGGCATATTTAAATGCGCTTTGTAGAGGCTGAGTTATCTGTAGTTAAAATTCGAATTTCAGCACCTTGGCGCCTTTCCCCCTCCTCTCGTCACTTTTTGCACGCTGGAAGGTAGGCGCTCCTTCGCCGACCCCCCTCTGAGAGCGAAGCTTCCCGACACACAGGAGCAAAGCGGCTTAATGGCCGTGGCCACTGTAGCTGCCTAATGTCTGCAAGAATCTAACCAATGGCCACCTCTCACCTTGTCTACGCAGATGCGGGGGACGCAGGAGGGTGCTAGGATGAAAAAGTCGCCGGGAAGGGCTCGTCAACTTTGATGCGTGATTGTGGGTCGTCTGCTGCGTGTAGAAGAGCAGTATTTGGCTCGTGTTTTCATGGCAACACAGTGGAGTCATTAAGCGAGTTAATGTGCTCTCCTCGGAAGACGTTTCGGAGCCCCTTTATTACCACACCAATACCCAAAAAAAATGACCAGATCTTCTATTTAGCTTAAAGAATGGTGCGAATAGCATATCTCGCCTCAAAAGATGAAACAGTGTTAAGGTGATGACTAGAAGGATGTGAAGTGAATCATTTGAAAAATTGTAGGAAACTGGTCACAATGTACTCAGCATGTCAGGCAAGCATTGTCAGATTTTTTTTGTCCAGGGAATAAATTTTTCCACAGTAATTATTTGAATCTGAATGGGAATCAATGCACAAAGTATTGAGGAATTTCCTAAACATAGTTCAAATTTTGTCAAGCAGAAATGGGAGATGCTTAAACATAGAAAAATGGCGAAGCATAAAGTGCCACAATAATGATCTGGTATCTGGTATAGCAACTCACTCTAAAATACACTTTAACCTTCCGACACGTTAAGGGCACGATTGCGTATAAAGCGAACTCTTAGCTTTTGCAGAGAGTGGGCAGCATCTAACAGTGACTTCTTTGTTTCAGGTAAATTTCGAATCCTTCAAGTTACAAATAAGCTAGATTGTTTACGCCACATAGCGAATGCAGTAAATATTATTTCACAAAACAGTGAGTGTGGTAGGAAGCCATTTGCCATTTTTCTGCGTACATATTTTGCGGTCAGCTGTAAAACGATTTGCTTACTCTCAATGTCAAGCGTAACGTGCACTTTTGAAAAAGAAATTACTTCCACGACCCATCGGATGTTTACTTTACAAGTCGCAGCTTATCTACGTTGCTGTTTTCAATTACGACACTTTGTATACAATTTCTCACATTTCCGCAATAAACACCCAGAAAAACTAACAAATTGTCTTTCTTAGGGCATGAACATACTATTTAGGCTGAAAAATATATAATTCTGATGAAAACAAGAAATAGCACACCAAAGGGACACATAAGACAATTAGAAGCTGACCCAAATAGATATGTCACCACACTCTACCGACATGAAATATAGGTGTCACTACTAGCAGCCGTCTTTGCAAGCAAACATGCAGTACATCAAAAAAATTTCTTTCATGTGGATCGCTGAGGATACACTGCCATTCACTTATGAAAAGAAACAGCGGATCTGTTTTGATCCTGATATCTTGAGTTTGGATCAGGCGGAGGGAACATTTTTCATCCAATTTTCTTGGCAATAAATGCATTTTTTTCCTCGTGGAGAAACATCAGTACAGCAAGAAAAAGCCACATAACCATTTTTATTGCAAACAATACAGCGCAACTGTGAGCTAAACTTGCCCGATAAAAGAAAGACAATTATGCCAGATGAACCTTTATGACCAGCATACATGTCAAACAAGATTAGAGCTGCTCTCTAGAAATGCCGCACTGTGTCTCTCCACAAGTGTTTCAGACAACAGTAATGCAACCACTTTGGGGAATAGTTTTTAAGTAGGCAGTTCTAATTGCTGCCCATCCAATTGTTACCAATCCTAACTCATGTAAATGACTCCTAATGCAAAGAATGAAAGCATCTTTCTCCAAGCCACCAACAAAACAATTGTTCACTGTTGTGTCAGTAGTGAGGGAATGCAACAACACAGAGTAGTAATCTTGCAGGCACAGAGCTGAATAATGCAGCTAGTGATGCCACAAATCATGGGGAGGGCTAAAACCTACACAGATGGGAAACCAAAGAGTATCAATGCTTTTGAGTTTTGATGCACAGAGCACAAATAAAGGAAATAAGCCCTGCAAACAGCCAGAATGTCGCGACCACTTTTTGGCAGCAGGTGCAACAAAATACTCATACTCACAAGAAGAAATAAAATGTAAACTGTAAACACGCTGAAAGACTTCTTGCTGCCACGAAGTGATTGTTTCTACAAGCACATCGGCTGAACAGCCTATGATGAATCAAAGCAATTACAGCAACACTGGCATCAGTGGTGACAAACCCAATAGCCTTCTTGTCATAAACACCTTGAGAAAATGCAACAAGGCTAGCTTCCGTAATATGTACACCTTACGAAGAAGCTAACTCAAAGCACAATTCCAGCACTACTGCTACTCCGACGAAAAGGTTGAAAATAGGCCACGATATTCCACAAAATATGCCATTTGCACGCCGCACAGAAAGAGCAATCTGACAAGTGATACCAGTGCAGTGAACCTCTTTCAATGTTTTTGGTTAAAAAAAAGTAGTTCTTAAAACATAAAACAAAAACTAGCCATGCAATCTTTTGTTCTCTTCTCTCATACATTCTGCTAGCACTAGAATGCCGCACTGAAAAAAATCACACAGCAGCATGTTTTCTTTTGATGTTATGCAAATAGAGCTGCTGCAATGGGAATCTGTAAAACGATAAAACATTTAATTAACACAAGTGTGCTTACGGCAACAAATCCCAATAAACAATAAGGGCAGATTTTCTTCTTCTGATCTTCATCAGAAAGCTGAGAACACGAGGTATAAATCCTGGACACATTATCACTGAAAACCTTTCTTTAATGGTAAGTGATGTCATCCCTATGTGTCACAATTACCTCTACTCCACACATGTCTGGAAGCATAGTAGGCTCATGGTTCCAAAAGAAGATACGAAATAGCCCAGTGCCAGTGTAGTGTCAGCATTAAAAATTAATGCTTGAAATTTAACTAACTACGGACATAGGGTATCATTTGGTTTATGGAGTTTAACATCCCAAAGCGACTCACGCAATGAGCGACGCTGTAGTTAAGGGCTCTGGTAATTTCGACCACCTGGGGTCCTTTAAACATGCACCGACATTGCACAGTACACATGCCTTCAACATGTCGCCTCCACTGAAATGCGCCTGTCGCAGCCAGGATCGAACCTGCATGTTTCGGGACAGTAGTCGAGTACCATGTTAGGATAGAACACTTCTCATAGGTCACTTAGCTAGCATGCTGTTATCTGGTTGCCAACAGGATAGCTACCAAAACGTGTTCCAAAGGGCACCATGGAACAATGCTATTCCTTTAGTGTCTTGTCTTTTTGTGGTGTTTTAACTTCCACTTAACTGAGAACGCCTTTGAGCACGAGTCACACTGGAATGGTTTTTCACCCCTGTGGGACCGCACGTGTGCCACAAGGGTTTCCTCTCGTGCAAATGCCATGGGGCACAGCTGGCACTGGTATGGCTTCTCACCAGTGTGGATGCGGATGTGCTTTACCAGGTGGCTCCTTTCTACAAATGCACTGCTACAGTGGTCACAACGGTACGGACGATCACCCGTATGGGTGCGCCGGTGTTTGTTCAAATTGCTCTTTACTGCAAATGTTCTGTCACAGTGGTCACAACGGTACGGGCGATCACCCGTATGGGTGCACAGGTGTCTGACCAGGCTGTTCTTATAAGCAAATGTGCTATCACAGTCACTGCAATGATACGGGCGGTCGCCTGTGTGGGCGCGAATATGCGCTACGAGGTCAGATCTCTTCTGGAAAATCTTGCCGCAGTGGGTGCACTGGTGAATCTGCTTGCCTGTGGGCTTGTCCCGGTGAGTATTCACGCTTGTACTAGTGGATGGCACACTGTGGTTCAGAAGGCGCTTTTCATCAGGTGGACTTTGTCCAGGAAACACGCCAAAGTTGTGGTCTGCCATGACTGATCCTGCATTTCAAAACCAGAGCATTTTGATTAAAACCTAGGGCCCAAGATGCCAGAGCTTGTTTATAACTAAGGAACAAACGCCAAATTTAGTATTAACCAAATAAAATAATATTTATTTTTCAGAAAACATCTGGATGCCGAGTTTAGGCCCTTCGGTCGAGAAGAACTGTCCAGTGGAAGTAAATCTTTAAACTTTTTGGATTTATGCTAGAAACATGGCAACATGGCAAAGAAATAATTCACACCAACCTAAATGCACAATTATTAGGAGTCTGCAAATAATGAATATGAATAAAAAATTTATGAAATATTAATAAATATTAGACAGAGTTCTTTTTCAAAAAAAGTGTAAAGCCTTTGCAAACAAAATATAGAACACTATACTGACTCAGCATGATACAAAATAAAATGGTGTGCACAGAAATGTAGTGTTTGATTAGACAGCATTAACCTAGTTTTTTAACAATTTCTGTGTGATTTACAGCTCTGAACTTTTTATATGTAGAAGAGGAGATGAAAGTTATGGACACAGTGAAAAAAAAATAAATTGAATTTTTTAAAATGAAAATCGCCGCTTTTTGACTCACATCTCCCCTTAGCAATCTGCAACAGGTGATTTGATCATGAAAAATATCAACAGAAAGACACATCAAAAATACCAACACACATCTATGTCCAACCACAATAAAACAGATTATAATGTGCACTTTGAATTAGCAACCAATTATGGCTTTCACTCAAGATCAGGTAAAACAGAACAGGTTAAAATTCAACACCAAATATCTGGCTGAGCACTAATAAAAGCTGTTACTGCAGGTTTGGTACAGATTCTATGCTCATAAAGCCTCAAACATGATTGAAGCAAAAAAATAAAACAAGAAACAACAGATTAAATGAACAAAATAATGAGAAATGCACTCACATGACATTGTAACAAGAAAGTCAAGACATTTCCAAAAACTGAAGGCCCTTTAGCACCAGAAGCGAGATCTCAAGGATGGTTGACCAAAGGCACATGCATTCAATGGCTACTCATTGCACAGAATGTATTACTTTTGCTGCACCTTATTCTTTCAGCAAATATCTTGAAAGATTATGGGAAAAAAAATGTTCTGCATGCACTGTGCTCCATGAAATGATAACAAGGTGACCTGCATACGTATACCCTTCTTTATGCTTAGACCATGCTGTCCATGGTATCATAAACAATAACCATCACTGATGTCCCAGTATCTGTGCTCTCGATAGATGGGCATTATGCACCCCATTTTGTCCATATACACCATGCACAGAGGTCTGTAAACAAGCTATTTTACAGACTATGAACATCGGGCCATTGAGTCTATGAGGAAAGGTATTGAAGATTTCTTCCTGTGGTAGCATATATCCCTTGGCTTGTTGATATTAGCCTGAAAAATTAAGCAGAGAAAAGCAGTGTAAGTAAAATACAAACTGCAGTACCGCAAGAAGCAATGCAAAAATGCTTGCTTTAGAAATGACTGCACAACAAACAACACGCAAAAACTACTCTGGATTGACCATTAGTTCTCGATAGAAAAAAAGATAGGAAAGATAACGGACAATAAAAAAAAGTACTACAGGCGTCTTGCTTATGATATGCCTACGTAGCTTTGACCATGACAACTGCTGTATGCTTAAGTGCAATGCCACATATTGCATCTTCTACAATGCTCGTAATTTAGGCCTTAGTGATTGGGGACGTTGGATATGAAGACCGATTTGGTTTGCCTGCAGAGTTTCACCCCTTTGGATCACTGAATATACTCTTCTACAGAATGTGAGCAATAAGCTATATGCATTTGCGTATAGGTTGACTGCAGTTGATTTGAAACATTCTTCCAGCATCTTGTCTTCTCAGCATTGGTTATAATGCCTGCAAAATAAAGAACAGCAAATTAGCTCATGCAGAAGCAAAGCTTCAAAGCCATAGCAGCATTCTTTGTGTATTCCAATACTTAAGTTCATAGTGAACTTGGAAGAAGAAGGGATCTTTCTGTACTCATGGTTCAAAAAAGACAAGGCCTGATGTATTGTGCTTTGCATGCCAACACAAGACAATGATTACCCAGGATGTATTTGAATGGCCAAGAACACTGAAACACTTAGAAATGTTAATGTTCACAAAAGTTGTTCGGAAAGGTGCTTTGCCGACAGCAGGTGCTTCTTGGCTTGTCTGCGCTGTCTTGTAAAATAGGCAGAGCAAAGCAGCATAAGCCTCACACATTGCCGCAAGAAGAGGTGCTTCCAGCATAAACAATCAATTTTTTAGTCATGTCCAAGAGATTTGGTACAAGCATAATCATTTGGTACAGAGGAACTCTTCACTTTCAAAACTGCTCAGTGACAGACTGAAACCTGTGCCCGGTCTTAATGTTTTTAAGTGTCAACACCTGATTGGCGCTGTATTCTTCCAAGTAGAGACTGCTGACAATAAAGCATTACCAAAACAACACTTATGGTACACAGTGTATCACAGTTCTTCCTCGAAGTCAGACCACTCTATCGAATTCTGCCCTGCAGTCCCTCTGCTTCCTGATCTAGAGTTTCAGCGCACGCACAGTAACCTAACTCAAGAAGGTATTTACAGGAAAGACGAAGTGTGGGTGGGATGCATGCATTTAGAAAAAAAAAGTCTCCAGCTTTCCCATCTGCAGGGGAGAAGATGACAGTGATATTATAACCAGAGCCCAATTGCAGCCACTAAAATCACTGGATGTCTGAGGTTCATACATCCAACACGAGTGCTTAAAGACTGCAGTGTTCGAATAGTGCCACTTCATGGTGCACAACTTGCTTGGTTTACCTAGAAAGAAGTCAAGTGCAATGCCAACTGCAACAATGCCAGTGAAGAGACTCATACTCTCATTCTGCTCATAAATAAGGAGCACTGGCAGCTACAAAGAAGGCCCTTAATTGAATCCCCTGCACGGTGGTTGTTCTGCCTTTCCAGTCCTAAGTGGTTCACCTTTCGTTCTGCGTACATTAATCAGTGGTGAGGCCAATACGGTACTTTAGTTGAATGCAGTAAAACTGCTAAGGCACCAGCATGAAAACAACATTACAGTAGCCCTCGCAGTCTTACTCGAAACATGAAACAGCTCCACTGTCTTTAAGGAAAGAGTGCATACACCAGTGGAAAGGTACACATGTAGACAGGACACACTCACTGTCAGGCCAATGAGGCCACTTTGTTGCCTCCTCAACACTTTTCTTGCAAGAAACGCCTTTGAGAGGCACCCATAGATTTAAAGCAAGGGGTTTCTTTGCTAGAGCGTTGGTACTCATTTCATGCCAGCAGCTAAGCTGGAAAAGAAGTCAGAACTAATTAGAGAAGTGGATGCACATTGTGACCAAATTAAAAGGTACAAAACACCGGTAGCAGACCAACAGAGCACCAGTGTGTGTGAGGTAAGGCCAGAAAAAAAGAGGAAATTTTTATGCAAGCCGTCTGCCACCTATACACTACCGTAGCGCATATGTTCATTCCTGAATTCACTCTGCAATGTCAACAGGACTGGTATTAAATCAATTCATGTAAGCAAAGCATCTGCTTCTGTGCACCACAGGGCGTCCCCCAAAACAATAACTTAAGCCAAAATTTTGGACTGCCTAGAGCAACAAGTTCTACCCGCAAAGCAAGCAAGCAGGTCCGCAGGAGCACCAGAGAAAGCTTGAAAAGGGCACTTTCTTTAGGTGTCATCACATTAATACAAAAAACACAGCCTGGCTTGAACTAGAATGACACATCGTGAGTGACAATTACATCACCTTTCAGTGTTTGACAAAACCAGTAAAAAAAAAAGGGTAACACTTTGTTTGCATGGCAACTTAAATGTGTAATACAAAACACAAGGAAAAGAATTCAGACTACAGAGCATAGAACGACAGGCACTCTTGATAAGACCGACAACTAAATTTTAGGCATCAAATTTTTTTTCACCACAACAAAAAGCTTACTAAGCTGTTCGACTACGCAATGGTTTTGCAACAAATGCGATAAAAACTTTTTACCAAGAATTTTTCAAACAGTCGATGAGCGTGTTTCATGTGCCTCTATGCTAAAAACCATGATCAGCAAGCGTGAGAACTGCGCACCTGAAAAAAAATTATGAACTAAAACTGACATAGTTACAGCCGTCAAACATTAATTAGGCAGTTTCAGTATAGCATAGCGACCATTTCAGTCTCCACACCCAGAGCTGTTATGGTACAGTGATGTGTACCTCGTTGTTGGAAATTTCAGTGGAACATAGTTACCATGTCAACCAAGAAATATAGAGCACTGTGGCACCATCTAGGAATAAAAGTTGAAAGCACAACATTAGTGATGCTAAAATTGAAAACTGAAAAATGGTTTCTGAGGAAACGAAATGCACAGTTATTGTCTCACTTATGTCATGGGCACCCAGACCACATCACAAGGGAAGGGCAGAATGTGGGAGTGAAAGAAGAAAGAGCTGCCATAGTCCTCTCCAGAATAATTTTGACCACTCGGCAATCTTTCATGTGCACTGACATTGCACAGTACACGGGCACTTCTGCCTTTCATTTCCATAGAAACGTGGCTGCTGCAGCAAGGTTCGATCCCGGGAACGGCGGCTTAACCAGTTTTTTCACATCTTCAATACGCCAACACGTTATTGAGGAGAGTTTGCTCACAACTGAAATGCCAAGCCTTCTTGAGTCAAGTGGTCTATTGTACAATGGTTCTGCTTCACAGAACTTCCTGACAACTATGCACGACTCTCAGTCAGACACTCTATGGGCAAAATTTTCTATGAGAATGACATCTTCACTGATTCGGCAGCAGCCGTCATTAGGTCTCAAGCTCAAAGTGAAGGATTGAAACCTGATTCCATTGTACTGTGGGAGTCTACAGCTTGAAGGAAGAGTTCCCACATCATCATTTTCGAGCAAGAATTCCCTTGGCCGCCTTTCAAAGTAACTTTGCTGTGCTTTTGAGGCACGTTTTTCCTCTAAGCAATTATATATCTGATTCAATGCACGACCAGGTTTACGAAGAAGTTTTTTGATTGCCTGTATGTTCTTCTCAAAAGAAAATGCAGGAAAAGAGTCAAGCGTTCCATACAAACGAACGTCTGCTGCTAGATGCAACAAACAGTGAACGTTGTACGATACCTCCTCCTGTTCATTAAGTCTACCAAAGCATTTCACAAAATGCTGAAGACGTGTTTCTGCAGTGATGCTAAAATTGAAAACTGAAAAATGGTTTCTGAGGAAACGAAATGCACAGTTATTGTCTCACTTATGTCATGGGCACCCAGACCACATCACAAGGGAAGGGCAGAATGTGGGAGTGAAAGAAGAAAGAGCTGCCATAGTCCTCTCCAGAATAATTTTGACCACTCGGCAATCTTTCATGTGCACTGACATTGCACAGTACACGGGCACTTCTGCCTTTCATTTCCATAGAAACGTGGCTGCTGCAGCAAGGTTCGATCCCGGGAACGGCGGCTTAACCAGTTTTTTCACATCTTCAATACGCCAACACGTTATTGAGGAGAGTTTGCTCACAACTGAAATGCCAAGCCTTCTTGAGTCAAGTGGTCTATTGTACAATGGTTCTGCTTCACAGAACTTCCTGACAACTATGCACGACTCTCAGTCAGACACTCTATGGGCAAAATTTTCTATGAGAATGACATCTTCACTGATTCGGCAGCAGCCGTCATTAGGTCTCAAGCTCAAAGTGAAGGATTGAAACCTGATTCCATTGTACTGTGGGAGTCTACAGCTTGAAGGAAGAGTTCCCACATCATCATTTTCGAGCAAGAATTCCCTTGGCCGCCTTTCAAAGTAACTTTGCTGTGCTTTTGAGGCACGTTTTTCCTCTAAGCAATTATATATCTGATTCAATGCACGACCAGGTTTACGAAGAAGTTTTTTGATTGCCTGTATGTTCTTCTCAAAAGAAAATGCAGGAAAAGAGTCAAGCGTTCCATACAAACGAACGTCTGCTGCTAGATGCAACAAACAGTGAACGTTGTACGATACCTCCTCCTGTTCATTAAGTCTACCAAAGCATTTCACAAAATGCTGAAGAAGTGTTTCTGCAGAGTCTGCATACTGTTGGCAAAGTAATGGAGTGCTGAGAATTGTTGCAGCTGCATGCAAAGTCAGAAAATTCAAAAGCATGGGACTTGGCAGTGACTCCCTTAGCACTAGTGGGCCAGTGTAATGCAGAAAAAGCCTAAACTCTGTAGCCTTCCAGCGGTCTTTCTCATCCAGAGTCCTAGGTTTCCTAGCGAACTCAAGTGGAACACAACCCTCAAGGGCGACACCTTTGGCTATTTCTTTACGATCTGTGGGACCAAGGTGGACTGTCAGTGGCCTCGCAAAACACAAGTTTGTCAACTTACGAACTACACCAAGGTACAGCAAATGCATGGGATCAAGTGGCACGTTGCTCACACAGTCAATAGGAAGTTCCGTCAACAATGACACACCGTGGTGGTGCTCAAAATCTTCCTGTTTCCGGAATGACTTATCCGTTCTTAGCGTCGATTCTGAGGTAGGAAAAACATCTTCTCATTGAAACTGCCTTCTGCAGTACATTTAGGGCACACTGCGTAGCCAGCATGTAATTTTGTCAAGAATATAAATGCGTGCGCCAGTGCGTCGCAGATAAAGCTTCTCATTTCTACCTTAACATGTTTGCCAGAGATCATTAGACCTACCCGAACTAAATTTTTTAGCTCGAGAACAAAAGGGTGAAGGAATTCATGGGCAGAGTTTGGCTTTGCAGGGCCCAGAAAAGCACCAACGATCATTGGCTCTGGTAATTTATGGGTGGCATTAAGTTGAATGTGGCATTGAATTGGCCAGAGCTGCAGACGGGAGCTCTTTGACAAAGGCATGCCATCTATGTTGAAAGAAAGGCCAACAACCTGTGGCGGGCGCTTTGCGGGAGACAGAACATATCCTCCAAGCCTTTCTTAAGCCCGAGATGGCAGTAGTGTCCAGGAGGCAATTCAGTAACGCCAGCTATAATTGCAGTTCGACGAGGAGTTTTAAGCAACGTTCGTGCGTCTGTTGGCAAATCAGAAAAGCAGCTGTGACCTTTCAAAAGACGCAGCAAGTCCGTTAGAGAGCGATGGGATATGTTGTGTTCAAGTGGCGCCCAACCAACCAGCCGAGAACGAAACTCGTCAACCGTTCCAACGCTTTCAATTGTCGGGACGTCGTGTCCCAATTCTTGGGAAGCAGCGACCAGTGCACACTGAGAACTGCCACTCGCCACACTGCTCATTATGTCGGCATCGCTAGAGTCACTTAATTGAGCCTGCAGTGTGCTCCGAAGGCAAGTCGAGGGGAGCGTACGTACGAAGAATCAGCAGCTTGCTCAAAAACGCTGGCGCAAGGGTCGTCTGTCGAACCGCTGGCACCGCTTGCATTGTCGCAAGGGAGTGCAAATTAAGTAGTCGGCATCACTCGCTTCGCGCCGAGTTTCGCCATCCGGTTCACCTGAATGACTCGGAACTGAGCTCGTAAAGCGAGGCCGCAAAGAGCTCGGCACTTCCGATGCTTGGGAAAGCGCCTGAACTTCTAACCGGGCTTTGATCCGAACAGACCGCGCTTTGCTTAGTTTTGGCATCGCAACAAAACCGTGCTACTCAGCAGACACACCAATTATCCTTCGTGGGCATCTGCAATCAACCTACACGGCTACCTAAAGACAAGGATAGTCTTAAATAGTTCAGCACAAATCGTCCGATGCTGCAACAAAGAAGCAAGGTCTAAGCCTTTTCAATCAAACGTTAGTCAACTGACAGCAAACGGCGGCACGGCATGCCGAACACATGGAAAGAAACCGCTATGCAAACGGGGCCATCACACATACTTTTGATGGATGTCGAGCCATATGTGGAGTGCAGAAACGGTAGAACACGCAAAAATATTGCGTGGTAGGCCGCCAGAACCCAACAAACCCACAACTTCAGCGCTACCGCTGGCAAAGCTAAAGCAGCTAAAGCTGAGCTACCACGCCGAGTCGAAGACCGCGCTACCTTGCAACATGTGGAGCAGCGAGTACTACTGGTACTACTATGTGCCGATAGGTGCCGTTAGGTGAGGCTGTCATGAGTTTTTCCTGTTGTGGCTTTTTGTGCTCATACATAACCTTTCAGACCAGAAAATATGTTTGTGTTGTCTTTCTCATGCACCATTTATGAAAAAAAAGAGTGATTGAAGTTTTTTTTTTTTCGTGTCTGTGTGCACACGTGACAAACTCGCGCACCCACGGGTACAGTGCTCTAGAATATGGGTAGTGGGTTCAGGGAGCGGCCAGCGGTGAGGCGACTTGTGTCGACGATACCAGATGGCGCCACCAGAGCATGGGCTGTATGAAATGCGGCGCGCCGCGCCTTGGATGCGCGCTGTGCATAGAATCGTCTTGAAATAAGCAAGGCTCTGTCTTTTAAAACAGGTCCTACAAATAGGTGAAGCTGTACACAGATATTGTCGGCGAATAAAGAAAATTAGATGTAGTAGTAGCCAACAGCCGATAGCGCGGTGGTGCGGACGAGCGGCCCCGTTAATGCTTCGCAACGCTGATCGTGCTCTTTTGCAGGTACGGCTCCCATATTTCAACGTTAGTGCATACTAGTATTATCGCCACCCATAGGAAAGGCTGAGTACAGGGAGAGGAGCAAACATTCTATCGATCATCGGGGTTATCCAGCGGCCAACTCGAAGCTGTCGGCAAACGTGGCCGAGTGTACTCCAGCTTGAGCCATCGGAAGTGTTTTAGCAGAGGGGCGGGGCAACAAGAAATTGGAATAAAAAAAAACGCTTCACTTAGAGACCGTTGTGTGTACAGCGTACTATATGTGAATGCGATAATTTTAAGTGTGGTATGCATGCCTCTGTTTTGTAAAAAGAAAAGGAACGCCGACCAAAGGTTGTTGTTAAAAAAGACGTTCTGGCTTCCCTATGGAGGCCTTGATAACTCTGATCAAGGCTTCCGTAGGGAAGCCGAAAAGTCTTTTTTTCTAACAACCTTTGGTCGGCGTTCCTTTCCTTTTTACATGAATCTTCTACCTGACCGGACGAGTTTTCGTCGAACTTTAGATTTCATGCCCCTGTTTTAATTGTTGTTTTGATGCATGCATTTTTTTCATCAAAACGAAGGGTCAATTGCCGCCGATGTATAAACGCTGATGAATGCAAGACAAGATAAAATAACTTTTATAAAACAAAGCACTCCTTTATTGCAGCGCTCCAACTATGCACAGTGTGAGACATATTCTTGAATTTCTCAAAGGAATGCAGTGTTTTCTTGTTTGCACAGTACATTTAGCCGCGCGACTATGAGCACTTATTTGCCCATCTTAGCATGAAGCTTCTTTTTCCTGCGAGCTTCTCGCGACTCATTGATTGATTTAACATAAAAATGCAGCCTTGTCAAAACATAAAACTTGAGAATGCTGACTGTGAGCGCTTCTGAGTGCTGGCTGCACCCTACACCACATGAAATCTGAGATTTTCCCAGCACCATAACATCTACTATGCTGTTACTGCACAGCTTTTCCTGACTAAAAAAAGTTATGAAAAGGTTTTCCAGCCTTCTCACCATCAAAAAAAGCACACGAGACGGGTAGAGCAACCCTCCTTTGTCACAAATTGCAGTAAACTCACTGCAAGCTCTCTGGCTCCACGCATTGATTTTCGCCCATTCTTAGCTTGCAGTACACAGTACCACTGTAATCAGGTATGCGATGGCAGCTCCAGTATTCTGAAGGAACATCCAGTTTAGAAAAATCGTCCGGCACCGATGCTTCGTCAACTTCACAAGGGTCTTGGTCGTTCGCCAACACGCTACTCTCAGTGTCAATGCCCGGACACCTCGATTCCTTGTTAACGTCGGAAGCATTACTTTGTGGTCTTTTCGCTTCATTAGGATATGTACAGTACTCACGGATTGAAATAGGACATTCGGAGCGCTAGCCTTGCAGTGCCACGCAGGCATGTGGTAAGCCACAGGCCGGCTCATTGGCTACTGGAAGGAACAATTCTGCTTTGTAGATGTTCTCCCTCTCGCGCCATACCACAATGCACCACCTTGGTTCCATGAGCGTCTACGGGCGGCGCTCCATGAAGCGACGGCCACGCGCTCCGAATGTCCTATTTCAATCCGTGAGTACTGTACTTGTGCTTTTCCTCTTTCTAGGTGGTCTCTGTAGCGGTGTTTTCTTTGACAGATAGCTGGGCAGCAAAGTTGGCACCGCATCGGGTAAAAGTTTCGGCTTTCCACGCGGGATGCGGACTTCTTTGCCGTCAATGATGTGTATAACGTCCCTCACAATGCATGATGGCTCGAAATGTAGCTCACACACACAGCAGTTTTCGTCCAAAACCTTATCTTTTCGATGAAGGTTGCGTTCCCACTGCTTCCGTCGGTTCTCATCCTTTGGCACAGCGAAGAGCGACGGCTGATCGCCTTTCGTCCACTGGTATCCCGTTTTGCACCCGGGAGCAAAACAATGCCGTTGACGCCGACGATTCGGCATGACCGTAGTCTTAACGCCGCTAACTCACAAAGAGGAAAAATGCACCGCACAAAAAGCAACAAACAGCTGCAGGCAGCTTGGCGGGACTGCTAGCCGCGCGCGCGGGCGCGCCGAGCCTGCAGCCCACGCTACAACAGCGCCACCGCTTACATCCGGGACCTGTCGACACTCGCCGCCTCACTGCATCGCATGGAGCGCGCCGGCTCCTGAACCCACTACCCATATTCTAGAGCACTGTACCACGGGTGCCGAATGGCCTGCGCATGTCGCGGCCAGGCCCGTCGTCTGCTACGGTATGCACTTCGCTCAACACGCCTTTCGATAACTGCCTTCACTGTAAAGCTGTTTCTCTAGATTGCCTATTTCGAACAACTCAGTTTGCAGGCAAATGCACCGCACGTATGCTTAAGAATTTTGGAATATGCAGGAATTAAGCTTCCGATTCGCAAAAAATGCACAGGTAACAGTATACTTTACAACTTAATAGCAAAGCGGCGGAAGACCCGTTAATAGCGCAGTAGCCCTACTAGCCGCATTCCTGCATATTCAGCCTCACGACCGAGTGTATGTTTTGCCGAAACCAATAATTAAGGAGGAAGTTTAGGAAAGGAAAAGTGTGCGCGAGCGCCGCTCTAGAACACGTACGGTAGAGCGGTGGAGGACGAAGTCTTCATCTTGAAGCTTGGGTCCTCCTTGGCCGTGGGTGCGCCCCTAGTCCAGGGCTCCACTGAGTCAGGCCACCTCGCTTGCGTGTGCTATGAGGGCCCTTTGGACCCCTAGCTCGCAGCTGGTGAGCCGGCTCTCCCATTGCTCCGCACTTGGTGTTTTGTGTTTGTGGAAGGCTTGATTTCTTCCGCACTCCCATGTGACATGATATAGTGTTGGTTTTGCTCCGCAACACGGACAGGTGGCGCTATACTGCGTGGGGAACATCTTGTTTAATATGTATAAGTTTGGGAAGGAGCCTGTTTGCAGTCTTCGCCATCCTGTGGCTTCCTCCTTGGATAATGCTTTATGTGGTGGGGGTATTGGAATCTTAGCCCCTTATATAGGTTTAATAATTCCGAATAGCTGTCCCCGCAATTAATCTGGGGCCCCTCCGGGGGTAATGACGTTCCTGTTCGGCTGGGCATTCCTCGAGCTAGGTTGTCTGCCCCTTCGTTGCCCCTGATCCCTGCGTGACTCGGTATCCAGATTATGTTGTGTATTGGTCGTCCCTCAGGGAGCAGAGCTCTACTGAGGATCTTGAGTGCCGTGCTGCTAATTCTGCCTTTAGTATAGTTCCGGCACGCCTCTTGTGAATCCGTTAAGATGTTAAGGGATCTCCCTGTCGTATATCCTTCATTCGCGGCCAGGTCGACAGCAATCTCCTCTGCCTCCATTATGTTAGATACTTCGGCTGTGAGGCTTGTGATGTGTTCTCCGTGGTAATTTACAACTACTGCTACCGCGCTATTTTTGTGTGCTTGGGGGTATAGGGAGGCATCAGTGTAGACTGTGTTGTCCCGATGCCCCATGTTCCTCTCATAAAATTCTGCCCTAACCTCTCTCCTGTTAGCATGGAGGTTTGGATCCATGTTTCGGGGGATAGGTTGTATGCATAGCTTTTTTCTTAGCGGGTCTGGTATTGCGGCCCTGCTATTTTGTGGCTTTTCTATTTCCCGACCTAGCTTTGTCAGGAGCGCCCTTCCAGTCGTTGTGTTGCTAAGTCTTCGTTTTTGTGCCTTGAGCTGGCATTCTCTTAATTCTTCGAAGGTGTTACTGATTCCGAGTTGCATGAGCTTGTCGTTTGGTGTATTTCTTGGGAGATGAAGAGCTGTTTTGTATGCCTTCCGGAATATTGTCTCCGCTTGCTCCTTCTCTGCTTTGATAGTCACATGGTACGGTAATGAATATGTTACCACAGTCTACAAGAGGGGATCGCCGGTTATCAACGTTTCCAAGCTTCACTCGGACACTGATTCCATTGACTGCGACCCACCAATCTTCTTCGAGCATCAGGAGCCACGTGACTACAACCAAGCCTACTTAAACCCGCTGCGCTTTGGCTACGTGGGATTTGGAGCCGGCACGCTTGCCGACATGCGCCTCACGCTGCTGTTGCACATGCAGGTTAGTTACCGCTATTCTATTGTGATACGAGAACCTCTGTATGCATTGCCGACTCCATCCACGCCAAGTGCTTCTGTTGGTCGTAGCAGACGAGTACGCAAACTTGTATGTTGCAGGCAGTTTCGCCTGATTGTGAATCGGGTGTTGTACCTGGTGCTTCTACTGCTACTTTCCGGAGATATTGAGCTCAATCCTGGCCCTCTTAGTGAATGTCAAGTGGAACTGCTTAAGAGTTTACAAAGCGGTCAGGCAGCTATTATGGCTAAGTTAGATAACATCGATGCGAGGATCGCTAAGCATGAAGCCATCATAGGGGATATAAGCAGTAAACTTGACAAAGCTGGAGGACAGATTGACGCTCTCGACAAAGTGGTTATTGAACAGGCTAATGTTATTGAACACTTAACGCGAGAGGTAAAGGATCTGCATAGCAAGAATACCGATCTTGAAAATCAAAGTCGGAGGCAAAACCTTGTCTTCTATGGCGTTAAGGACAGCAACCAATCAGAAACATGGGAAGAATCTGAGAACCTAATCAAAAGCATCTGTCAGTCAAAGCTAGGGATCGAATTGAAAACTGTACAAAGGGCGCACCGTGTCGGGCGTTTCAGTGATAAGACTGCACGACCTATCATAGTGAATTTTGCCTCCTATAAAGAGAAACAAGAAGTCATGAGTTGCGCGAAAAAGTTTAAGGGTTCTGAGTATAGCGTGGATCAAGATTATTCAACAGAGACACGTAATGTTTGGAAGCGACTGTGGGAATACGCAAAAATTCAGGAGGCCGACAAAAGCAAGATAAAACTAAAGTACGACAAACTTATTCTGAACGGAAAGGCTTTTATATGGGACAAAGAAAAGCAGGTGGTTGTTCCCGCCATGAAACGATGACGCCCCATTCATCCAAGGAAAAGCCTCCGACGAGATTTAGTTGCCGTAATCGTTAACTGCAGAAGCATTGTAAATAAAGTCGATGAGTTTGCTAGTCTTCTAGAGTCTGTAAAGGCAGACATAGTATTTGGTACTGAATCATGGTTAGATGCATCAATCAGGGATAGCGAGGTGTTTCCTAAAGAATTCATTGCTTACCGCAAAGACAGATCCCGGTTTGGCGGGGGCGTCTTTCTGTTGGTGCATTCCTCTTTAAGATCATCATTACTAGATGTCGATTACTATGATGTTGAATAAATATGGTGTACACTTACGCTGCACGACAACTCGTCATACGCTGTTGGATCATTTTATCGCCCTCCCGGTTCTGATCTGAGCACTTTGCAATCACTTTATGAAATCATTTCCGAGGTTTCCCAAAAACCGATATTGCTCGGGGGCAGATTTCAATCTGCCGGATCTGCACTGGGGTGATGGCATATGTGTAACCACAACAGGTTGTGGAATCGATATAGAAATGAAGAGCATCATAGATACTTTTGGCTTAGTACAGTACGTTCAGGAACCAACTAGGGATAAAAATGTTTTAGATCTTTTTTTTCCAACTCTCCGGATCAAGTTAATGCTGTTCATGTTATTCCAGGCATTAGTGATCATCAGGCGGTCATTGCATGCATAAAAGCATCGCATAGTGGACAAAAGAAATGTGAGTCAAGGCGAGTCTTTTTTTACGATAAAGGTGACTATGCTAGAATGTCCGAAAAATTACAAAATCACTTGCCCGTTTTTGAGTGCTTTTATGATGAGTGCGATATTCATGAATTATGGCGTTTATTTGAGCAAAAACTTTTTGAACTGAGGGATGCACACGTGCCAAGTATAGATTCAGCTAGACTGAAGAAACGCAGAAAGCCGTGGGTGACTGCCAGTTTGATAAAAATGATAAGGAAAAGAAGGCGTGCGTACCTCAAGTTTAAGAGAACAAAACGTGAAGATGACTTCAGCAGATTACTTGTACTAACGCGTGAGCACAAAGAAAAACTAAAAACTGCGAAAGAGGAGTACTTTAAAACGCTGGACGTTAAAATGAAGAAAAACCCTAAACTTTTTTGGCACTACTTAAGGGAGTGTGGAACAGATTCATCTGGTGTAGGTGAAATCGTTTATAATCAACAGGTCATCTCAGGTGACTTAGAGAAGGCAACGTGTTTTAATAATCACTTCAAGTCTGTTTTCTCCCCTAACCATAACAACAGTCACCAACATTACACAAGTTATGCGCCAGCAATGCCGCCTGTCGAAATAAGTGTAAGAGGGATTCTAGCGCCCCTAGAGGATATAGATGAATCAAAGGCCTGTGGTCCCGACGGCATATCACCCCGGTTGCTAAAGAACTGTGCTTATCCTATCTCACAGTATCTATGCCTTATTTATAAAAAATCTTTGGATACAGGTCTTTTACCACACGACTGGAAGATAGCTCATGTGGTCCCGATTCACAAAGGCGGATCAAGAAAAGATGTATCAAATTACAGGCCTATTTCTCTAACATCAGTTTCATGCAAAATTTTTGAGCACATCTTATACACAGAAATAATGAACCACCTGGTAAAGAATGATTTGCTGATGAAGGAACAACATGGGTTCCGGAAAGGTTTATCATGTACTACTCAACTTGTTGAATTTTATCACGAACTTGTATCTGAAGTTGACCGCGGGGGCCAAACAGACTGCATATTTCTGGATTTCCGGAAAGCGTTTGACACTGTGTCATACCCACTCCTTCTCTATAAACTAAAAATGTTGAATCTGGACACAGCTGTTATAGTATGGATTCAGAATTATTTGCTCGGCCGCCGCCAACGTGTAGTCCTTAATGGTGTATGTTCAGATTACGTTGATGTGACATCAGGGGTCCCACAGGGGTCGGTCCTGGGGCCACTCCTGTTCTTAATCTATATAAACGATATTTCACTCGGTATCTCCTCAAGTATACGTCTGTTTGCAGATGACTGCGTTTTGTACAGGAAAATTAACAATGCCAATGACGTCGTTCAACTCCTAACTGACTTAACACTTATCCACGATTGGTGTCTGAAATGGAAAATGTCTTTGAATACGGAGAAATGCGCTCATCTTTGTTTTTCACGAAAAAAATCAAAGTCCAAGCTCAGTATCGCATAAGTAATGAATTGATCACACAGAAATGTACTTACAGATACTTAGGTGTTATACTAACGGATGACTGTTCCTGGAATGCTCACGTGGATCATGTGGTTACCAAAGCCGGTAGGGCACTAAATTTCATACAGCGGAGTTTAAGGTCTTCGCAGCCAAACCTCAAGAAAACTGCTTTTCTCTCTTGTGTTCGACCTATCATTGAATATGCCTGTATTGTATGGGACCCTGCACATCGGGTGTTAATTGAAAAACTTGAAAAAATTCATAACAGAGCAGCAAGGTTCGTCTTGGGCAGGTACGGGCGAAGGGATAGTTGTACAGCAATGAAAAAAGAATTGCAATGGGAACCACTCGCTTCCCGTAGAAGAAAATTGAGGCTAAAATTGCTGTACTTAATAGTTCACGGAAAAACGGGGATTGATTTTGAAAATTACTTAAAACAGCCCTTTTACGTTTCTCAACGACATGACCATTCCCGTAAAATTAGAGAGTACCGTACCAGGACGAACTTGTTTGCAAATTCATTTTTTGTTAAAACAGTGCAACAGTGGAACCGGCTTTCCGAGGAGCAAGTGTGCTCTGCAAGTGAAGATGTATTTTTTGCCAATCTGTAACCCCCCTGCTATAACGCCTTCGGGCAAATGCGGGGTAACTCTTGAATAAAGAATAAAAAAAATGACCCCTAGGCTGTTGACTAGCCTGAGTGTGTCCTCCTCCATCATGCCATATCTCTTGTGCGCTACTCTGCTGATCATCCGGCTTACTTGTCCTGCCGCTTTGCTTAGCAGTCTGAGTTTATGACTGCACTTCCGGCTTTTTTGCAGCCACATGCCGAGGATTCTGATCATCTTTTGTTCCGGGATGTTCCGGCCCTCTAGTTTTATTTCGAGTGGAGCATCCGTAGGATGCCTACCCACTCTGAGGAGCTCAGATTTTTCCGTGGAGCATTTAAGTCCTCTTTGTTTTGTGTATTCTTCAATGCAGGTGGCAGCCTCTTGTAGCGCCTCCTGCTTCTCCCCCAGTGAGCCTTGGGTGGTCCAGATGGTGAAATCGTCTGCGTACATTGCATGACTAATCCCCTGGACTTGGCTGAGTTTCTTGGCGAGGTTGACCATCGCTATGTTAAAGAGTATTGGCGAGATTACTGAGCCTTGCGGAGTGCCCTTGCATGGCGTTTGAAAGGTGTCACTCCGCAGGTCTCCTAGGCCTACCGTCGCTGTTCTATCCATGAGGAAGCTTCCAACGTAGTCATGGACCTTCTTCCCGCAGTTGGTGGTGTTAATTCCTTCCATAATGGCGGCATGGGATACGTTGTCAAAGGCCTCTTTAATATCGATGGCCATGACAACGTTCTCCCCGTTCTTTGGCATTGTTTCGAGTACCTCTTCTTTTAGTTGTAGCAAGATGTCTTGGGTTGATAAATTTGCCCTGAATCCGAACATGGTGTTGGGGTACCATTCTCCGTCTTCTAGATGCGTTTGTATTCGTCAGGTTACTATTCTCTCGTACAGCTTGCCTAGGCATGATGTTAGCGAGATCGGTCTGAGGTTTTCAATTTGGAGTTTCTTGCCGGGCTTGGGGATAATGACGACTACGGCGTGTTTCCACTCCGCTGGAACCGTCCCTTCTTCCCATTGTTTGTTTAGGTATAGGGTGAGTTGGCTGATTGCTTCGTCGCTTAAATTTCGGATTAACGAGTTATGAATCTTGTCCGCCCCTGCTGCCAAATTTTTCGTTGTTGCCCTTATGGCCTCGACGACCTCTTCTCTTGTGATGGGTCTGTCCGTGGTTGGGTTTTCTTCGCCCTGGTAGTCACCTTGGTAGCCGTCTACCTCGTCCTTCCCGTAGCATTTCTCTCGTACTGCCTGGAGCAGCTGTTCTTCTGTACCTTCGTACTGGTGAATTAGCCTTTGGATGGATTTGCTGCTTTCCGCCTTGCTTTTGCTCGGATCTATGAGTGTTCTCAGGATCTGCCACGTTCTAGCCGTGCTGAGGGTGCCATTCAGCGAGGTACTTGCTGCCACCCTTGTCTTGCCAGCTGCGTTGCATATTCCTCTGCTTGCCTGGTGATTTCGGCAATCTTCTTCTTTAGCTTTCTGTTTAGCTTTTGGCGCTTCCACCACTTGGTCAGGCCTCGTCTTGCCTCCCAGAGCCTGAGAAGTCGCTTGTCCACAATTCTGGTGCTTGTTCTGTTCGATCCACTTCTTTAGTGTAGAGATCCCCGATTTGTCTAAGCTGTTGGCTCCAATCTTCTGCCGAAGTTATGTCGTCCTTAAGTTGTTTGCAGTAGGTGCGGAACGCATCCCATGGAGTCAGTTAAGTTTGCCTTGCCGTTCTTCCTTTTGATGCTTTCTGCCTCTGTGCTGACCCTAATGATGTAGTGGCCGCTGCCGAGATTTTCTTGCAGGTTCTCCCATTCGACTTGCTTAGCGCCCCTGACAAAGGTTCGGTCGGGACATGTGTCCACGCTTACGCTATTACCCTGTCTAGTAGGCTGACTTTCATCTGTGAGTAACTCGCAGCCTATGTTTTCCGCTGCTGTGCAGATGCCGCGCCCCTTTTTATCTTCGATCCTGCTGCCCCATTGTGGGCTTTTCGCATTAAATTCCCCTGCTATTACTAGGGTATTCTGCCCTGCAAGCTTCTTTGCTTCCGCAAAAAGCTTAATGAAGTCTCCTTTATTTTTAGGTGGGCTGTACAAATTTACTATAAAAGTGCTTTTAGCTTTTATTTTTCTCTTGGGAATCACTTCAGTTATTATGTGTTCTAGCTGTGTATCTTCAAACTCCTTATGAGCTATGCTTGTGATTTTGTTCCTAATGAGAGTTGCTGTTCTTCTATTCTCCTGACATGAGTGTCCTTTTAGGGTTGGGGTGCAATTTGTCTCTTGTAGAACTATTAGATCTGGTGGGTTTCCTCTAGTGTTAATGAATTGCTGTAAGAGCCCTTGCTTACGCCTGTAGCTCCGGCAATTCCACTGCCATATCTCTAGTTGTTGTTGTCCTGCCATGTTATCGTATTGGTACTGTTGTTTGTTCCCTGGGATTCTGATCCAAACCTGCGCTCATAGTAGAGGCGGTCCCTAGCGTCATTTACTGTCTTCCGTGTGTTTTGACTCTTTACATAGTTGCGGAAGCTCTGATCTTGCAGGGCTATCTTTTGATTTAGTTGCGGTATCTGCTGCTGCATCTGCTGCATTTGCTGCTGCATGAATGTCTTTAGATAGTCTATTGTTGAGTTTCCTCCTTCATTAGTTTGTAAACTTTCTACACTCTGTTGTGGGGGTGAGGGTGCCCTGACAGGCGAGCAGCCTGCCTTTCGCATCTCTTGCATTTCCGCTATTAATTCGCTTACTTGTTTCTTAAGCTGTCTGTTTTCCTCTCGGGTCTGCTCTTGTTCCTTCCTGATGTTATTAATTTCGGCAGTAAGCCTTTTTTCATTTTCTGTTCGTGTGTTTGTGTTGTTGTTTTTGTGCGGGGCAAAAAGCGCCTTGGGAGGGCCGGCTCCCCAGCTCACCTTGACTCCGCCGCTGTTCTTCTGTTGCTGCTTCGGCTTCACCCAGGACTGCTGGCCGCCCAGGGGTGGGTAGGACTCGTCCCGCTCCCGGCTCCGGCCCTGGCCCTGGCTGCTGCTGCGCCCCCTTGTGAGCGGGTTCGTAAATTCGCCTTGAGTTTTTCGGCCGGAGACCCCGGGTCCACTCCGTGGATGACCCCGCGCAGCGTTCCCTCCGGCGCCGCCACGTGTGCGTTGATTCCGTAGCAATGCTCTCCAAACTTCAGTTGCGTGATGCGCCTGATATGTTGAGCAGCGCTTTCGTTATCGGTACTGATTATTATGATATTCGAGCCGGTGCGCAGTCGGATGATGAGATCTTCTGCCTTGCATCCGTGTCCGGTAGCCGCGACCACCGCCCGCGCCACTTGGTGCGTCTGCAGGTTCTTCACTGCCAGTCCTTTCGGCCGAAGTACTACTTTTAAATCATCCCTGGGAAGCGGAGGCAGCCTTCTCCTCGGCGCTCCTTCCCCCTCTCCTTGTTTCGGTGCAGTTGGCGTGCCACCTGTGCTCTTCGCCGCGCCTAGGGAATTTTCGTTCCCTAGTGCTTTTTCCCGCCAAATCTCCTGCTTGGCTTCCACGTTGGCGTTTCTTTTGCCGCTTGGACATGGCTATCTCCCAGTCCGCGTCCAAAACCTTGTTCTGACTTGCCTGTAGCGTTGTTGTCGCTGGGGTGCTGCTTTTTAGGGCTTGAAAGGCTGTCGTTGGTCCGTGGGCGAAGGTCTCCCCGGTAGTGTCTTGATAGTCTTCGTACATATTTTCTTGGGTTTCCGCCATAAAATTCGTCTGGTCTTTTAGCGGTGCGCGATATACGCTGGGATTTAGTGCATGGGTCATCGCTCCGTCGCTTCTACCGCTGGCCGAGGCCGGGAGGGCCGCAGAGCCCCGCTACTGTGTTAGGCCTAATAGGCCTAGCTTCGGTCGGCCACGTGGGAGATCTTCAAAACCGTATAAATGCAAAAATATTGGACCCAGCGGTTTGAAGAGGTGTCTTCGTGGCCCGCTTCGCTTTCGACGTCGTCTCCCACCAAAATTTTGGCAGTCCAGTCGAGTTAATGGGGTCAAAAGTCCCGAAAACTGCAGAGCGCATGTGAAGTGCGTCCGCTCTCCTCGGCTGCTCGCAGCGCCACCGAGTGTTCACGCTCGGTGGACATGTACTAGATTATATATTAGGCATCTAGTGTCCACGCTTTGCGGACGTGCTCTAGATATAAAAACATTCATATTATTGACGTCCTATCAACGTGTAGCACGTCCAAATGATGATCCTTATGATGTACATCTAATAGATGCTCCTTTCATGACATGACGTTTGGATCTTTCCGGCACGTCGAATGGATATTTGTCGTTTACTGGGTGGTGAGAACACACAGCTTTAATCGCAGCAAGCGCCAACAAGCCCAGCAATAAAGCACTGCATTATACATAACTTATATGAGAAACATACAATCACGTTAGTATACAAACTGTTACTATGAGCTCATGCTTATATATACTCCCTCATTAAGGGCATCCCACAAGTGTTAGTGGGGAACAGTTAATAAACATAGTTTTCTCATTAAATTTCACCACTATTTTTGCAATTCACAGCAGAAAAACACAAACAAATTTAAGTGAAAAATTTTCTTAATTGAGAAATAACATTGGAACATAAACAGCAAAAAGTTGTCAATCGAACAACAAAAAGCTCTCTGTAGGAGCCAGTAGGTCCCACTTCAGAACCAGAAGCTCAGCAGGTACCAGAAGAGGCTCCTTACAGGGACCATTTCAACCAGCAGCGCAAACTAGAAGGCTTCCTTCTGGGACCAGTAGACAGCACAAAGCCCGAAGGCTTCCTTCTGAAACCAGTAGACCCCAGCACAAAACCAGAAGGCATTCCTTCTGGGACCAGTAGATCAAAGCAAAAAACCAGTTGGTGCCCTACAGAGACCGTTTCAGCCAGCGGCAAACCGTAGAAAAAAAAAGCAGGTGTTCATAAAGCTTGCGTTCTGCACAGCTGCATACAGGACGGAGTCCTCGGGAGAAAAGCACTGGCATACGGCCCTTGCAGAAAAGGTGGCTCGAACCACACGCCTTCTTTATGATTGGCTGCTGAGAAAAATGTGTTCTATATAACAAGCAAAAAAAGGCTTGAAATTTGCAAGAAATAGAAAACAAAAAGTTGTATCCGTAATCCACAAGTTTAAAACATTGCAAACCTTGCAGGGAGCAACATATATGCAAAGGAAACTTAGAATCTATTCCAGTACTGGCGTAATTCTTTAAAAAGGTCTGGAACGTGGTAGAATATGTTCTCTCACTGCTTCAATATCGCCGCTTTCTCCTTTCTTTCACTCTGTCCCTCCGCCCCAACCCGAGTTTTTCCCCTTCAGTCTCCTTTTTTCCCTCTCTCTGATTTCTGATCGTTCTACTTTTTCCTTATGCCCTGAAGCTCTTGCTGTCATTTCTCAGGAACCCTTGGTTTCACCATTAATTCCCTCCCCCTTCCTCTCACAATTCATCTAATCTCGCCCCCATTCTCTCTCTTTTCCTCTAATTCCTTCTTTTTTTGTTCTCCCGCATTTCACTCTGCCATGCTGCTTCATTGTTTCATCATATTCTTTTCGTTTTTCAGGTCAACGAAGCCAGTCGTGTCACGGTGCACCTGTTGCAGCTGGACACAAAGCCTCCACGTTCGCCACATCTCTCCACCCCCGTATTCCTTTCTGTTGAGCCGGCCTTTTTATTTCAAGCCGCTGTAGAAGCCACCAAGCCTCGACAAGATTCACCCTCCCCATTCTATAACACCCTTCCCACCTTTTCCCCCTCACTGGGCCTTTTACCTCGGAGGCAAGGCGATACTCCACGCCATTGACGAGTGCTTTACCCACACGACGACAACTCCTCTAGTTGAAACGTTGGCAATCACTCCGAGGCTTTCCCCTCCTTTGATGGAAGCCAAAAGTCACCGAAAACAAGGAGCGTGTTTTTTTTTACATTGTGGTGTTCAGTAATAGGAGATTCATAGGGTAATTATTTAAAGATTATTGTTTCGAAGCAGAAGGCCTTCTTCACTTTGTGAGTGCAAAGACACCATCTGCTCACCCTCTCTCCACCATGTAAACATAAATGTTGCCGCATTACGTTCCATCTTCGCGTTCTTGTCGATCTACTCAGCGACCTCACAGTTGCAGGTTAGCAGTGGACGTGGTTCCTCTAGGACTGCAGTCGACCACGTGGGCCTGCCTGCCGTGCCCGAGGGGTTAACCATCACGCAGGGACCTTCGGCTGCCCAGGGATCCAGGGAGAACCTGCGTGTGAGAGACGTACCTGATGAAGACGATTAGAGCGAAGCCGGCGAGAAGAGGAGAACGGCGTCCGGCGGCCTGCCGTGTTGCCCATAAGAGCGGCATTTACTTGACATCTGTTCCGCGCCGTGTTCCCTGCTCCATATAAAACCTGTCCACTTAACACTATATAAAAATGTTTCTTTCATGCAGTTTGGTATCAGCAGTGAAGTGGTGTAACATGTAAATTTAGTGCTCTCGTCACATATGTACAAAGAGCTACAATAACTCCCTCGCGGTTTTATTAACCTGTGTCTCTTAACCGTACTAGCCTTCCCCATGAGCCGGAATGCGATCGACCGAACAAACAGCTATGTCTTCGTGACCTCAATCACAGTCTGTTTACCGGGTACCTATAGTTGATTACCACGTGGTTATCTATATTTGCCAATGTATGAGAAAATGCGAAACACAAATTTTGTTCCTTCCCCCTTTAAAGGTGAAGTTGTGGAGTTTTGGGGGCACGCTCAAGCCGATTTAATATAGCCTTTTCCTTGCCTCCTATTGGAAATGAATATTATTTATGTACAATATTTTCGAGTTAAAAACAATGAAGAATATCTACTTTAGCTGATTTTTCTTTCATTTCTACTGCACACGTGTATACGCTCTCATTATAGCCTGATATGTGCGGAGATAGGTGCTATTATGTCGAAATTACTGGAATCTTTTTGTTCCTGCAGTTACGTGCAATGCGCCCATGCTTTTGAATAAAGCTATCCTTGTTGCATACGCTGCACTGAAGTTCAACAAGGCGGCTTGATTGTACTTCTGACTTCACTCATACTTTTACATTAACTAGAACGAAGTGTGCCCACTTTGTCGATCTGCTAGCCGTCCATGCTTCGCAATCATGCAGCTCGCGCATCCATCGGCTGACATGTATAACCGGTGGCTGTAGGATCCTTAACAATGCAACGTTCGCTGCATTGTGTGCAGGGAGCGGCCGCACAGTCTGAGCTGATCCAGTTGTGCTTTATTTTCCCTCATTCACAAGCTGAAAGAAAACACTACAGTCACCTCGCAGACGAAAACTCCTTTCAGTGATCGACAGCGTGCGTTTGCGTGACGCACTCTGCAGCTCGAAGACGTCAAGCTGAACGAAACAATTCCCAGCACGGTTTGAAGGGCGTGTTTGTAGTACTCATCTGCCAAAAGCAGCTATTGGAGCTGGGAGAGTAAAGTCGTGGGTGCTCTAAACGCGCATTCAAAATTGGCGCTGCGTGGCACGGAGAGTCAGGTGAAGTCCACGGCAGCAGAAAGGCGGCGCTGCACAAACTTCAGTTTCGGTTTCGGTTATTTTTTTTTTTAGCTAGCACGGCTTGTTCATGCACTGCCAAAGGCTGACATCCGGGACATGCTGCACAACTTCAGGTGGCTTCACTTTCGGGTGCCCGATGCGGCATCCCAGTGGTTCTGCCGCCTCTAAAAAGGCACCTAGGCAAGGATAACGTGCGCAGCGCTCCAAGCGGAAATTACTTTTTTTCACCTCAATTTTGAAACACAGGCGGCATAGGCGTTTCACACTCTCTCTTCTAGTTCACTTTACCCGCGCACCATATTCGACACGACTGCCGACGACCTTACGACGACCACACGAAACCCTGTAAAGAACGCAACGGCGGCCACTCTGCTGACAAACACTAGAAGGCAAAAACAACATTCGATCATGCCGCTGTTGCCCCGCCGCGGTGGCTCAGTGGTTAGGGCGCTCGACTACTGATCCGGAGTTCCCGGGTTCGAACCCGACCGCGGCGGCTGCGTTTTTATGGAGGAAAAACGCCAAGGCGCCCGTGTGCTGTGCGATGTCAGTGCACGTTAAAGGTCCCCAGGTGGTCGAAATTATTCCGGAGCCCTCCACTACGGCACCTCTTCTTCCTTTCTTCTTTCACTCCCTCCTTTATCCCTTCCCTTACGGCGCGGTTCAGGTGTCCTACGATATATGAGACAGATACTGCGCCATTTCCTTTCCCCCCAAAACCAATTATTATTATTATCATGCCGCTGCCGCCGCTGCTGAAGCGGCGCTGTCAGCGGTTGTGAGATTAATTAATATTCTACAGGAAATATATCGAGAAAATGAAGTTCAAATAACATGGAAAGGAATTAAGAGTACATCAACTGTCCAGGTACAAAAAAAAATTAAGGCAAGGTTGTTCTCTATCACCGCTGCTGTACATGCTTTATATGATAATTAAGTATGGAGAGAAGGCTGCAAGGAAGCAATCTAGGTTATGATATGTCATACACATTAGGCGGAAAGGTTATTGAGCAATGACCACCGGGTTTAATGTATGCGGACGATATTGTACTGTTAGCAGATAGCCAGGAAGATTTGCAATAATGGTGCCGGGGCTTACTTTCGGGAATGAGGTTCTATGCTTAAGAGCTGAAGTTCAGTTGCGATTAGAAGTAAATCAGAGAACTGTTGGAAGATTAGAACTAGGTGCCCACGGGAAAACCAGAAATGAGGCCGTGCTTCGAACGTTGCAACGTTCGAAGCACGGGAAGCTCAGAGTAAAGTACTATACAAAGTACGCCTGGGGAAATTGGACGATAACAGGTGGGCAGGTAAGGTATTTAAATACCTGTATACAGAAAGAGCGTTGACACACAGTGGCGGAAACGAACTAGAAAGCTGACCAGTAAGTTTGCCAGGGATGAGGAAGGAGAAAGAAAGAACATTAAACGGCAGGTTAAAAACATCGAAGGTAAAAATTTGACAGATTCAATGGAAAAGATGCATAGTGTAGAACTATATCGATGCTGGAAAAGGCAGATCAGGAAAAAAACGTTTTATGATAACTCAAGAGGCAGAGCCCTCCTCTTTGGAGTATAGGTCAAGGAGTTTAACGAAGAAGATGACACATGTGCTGTGTGTGGTAAATCTGTAGAAACAACAGAACACCTCATTCTAAATTGTGATGGTATCCATCACAATGTCGATGCAGGCACAGTCACTCTTCCTTAGGGTTTAGAGATAAAAAATAGTCATGTAAATAAATCTGCGGTGGAAATTGGCAAAAAGAGATTGGAGGATTGGTGGCACAAAAGCAGAGCTGTGACATAAGTTTTAAAGAGAAGGAAAACGTATTTTAAAGAAAATGGCGAATTTTGTTAACAACTTACAGCAGAGTTAAATAAAAATAAAGGAAAAAAAACTGAGCACGGTGGCAACTACCACTGCTCAGTTTCAAAGGGGACGCTCCTACCTTCCATCCATCCATCCATCGCCCTTCGGCATCTTCCCATGGCAGCCACCTTCCGTTTGTCCTTCCTTTTGCTTAAACGTAAAGATAGTAAAGCATAAGACGGTAAAGCATAGTGGTCTGGTTTCTCTACATCTCTTTTTCTATCCTTGTCTGTTACAAAGTGGACTAGCAACTCACCCCAATATACACCCTCTGGCACTGTATGTATGTAGGTACACTATTCTGTACATAGAAAGTAAACTCGCAGCTTTTTCCGATAGTGGGCTACATCTAGTGGTGATTTCTTTGTATCACATTAAGTTTATATCCTTCATCCAGCAAACAAGGTTGTTTTTTATGCTGTGCAGTCAACGTACGTAGCCGATGACATTTTGCAAAACAGTAAGCGGTGTAGCTCATCGTTCACCATATTTGTGTGCACATATTTAGCTACCAGTTGCAGCATTATTTTCATCACAATTTCAAGTATAAAGTGCACATTCATAATAGAAATTATTTCTACAATCCTTTGGGTGTTTAGCTGTGGCTGTGATAAGTCCCAGCATTTGAAAATCAAAATTGGATTTGAGGAAAGGAAATGACTCAGCAATTGTCTCACTTTTCTTGGCAGACACCACATAAGAGAAGGGATAAAGAAGGCAGTGGAAGAAGAAAAGAAGAGAGAGGTGGGTGCTGTTGTGGAGGGCTCGGACCACCTGGGCATCTTTAATCCACCAATATCACACAGCACACGGTGCCTTTTGTGTTTCGCCTCTGTTGAAACATGGCCGCCGCGGTAGGGTTCCAACCCTGGGATTTTCTGTACCACCTGCGAGTACACTAACACGTGCTGCTGGTGATTCTCATAATGGGACAAGCAATGCTTTTGTATTAAAAAAAATACTGAAATATAGATGTCGCCACAACCAACGGCTTTTGCAAGCAGTCTGCAGTGCATCAAGACAGTTCTTTTCATGTGATCCCCGAGGCTACGCCGCCATTCACCTATAAACAGTCATTGTGGAGCTTTTCTTGATCTTGTTGTCACGAGTAATTTATTCAGGCACGGGACAAATATTTATAATCCAATTTTCTTGGCAATTAACGCATTTTTTGCTGCTGAACAGACATCATCATAGCCAGAAAGAGCCACATAACAATTTTTATTGCGAACAATACAGTGTAGCTGTGAGCTAACACTGCCCTGATAGAGTAAAATCATTGATGCTAGTTGAACCTCTATGACCTGCAAACATGCCGAACAAGATTAGAGCTGCCATCAAGGAATGCTGCACTGTTTTTCTACACAAATTTTTCAGACGGCCCTATAGACGGATGCAACCAGAACTTGGGGAATAATTTATAAGTGCCCAGTTCTGGTTGCCGCATGTTTATTTGTTAACAACCCTAACTTAAGTAAACATCCGTTGATGTGGAGAATGAAAAGTAACCAAATTCCACCAAGCAAACCAACAAAACCTCTGTACAATGTTGTGTTAATAAGCAGGGAATCAACCACACAGAGTAGTATAGTTGCAGGCATTGCGATGAGCAAAACACTGGTGATGCCAAAAATTAGTTTCGAGGGGGAAACTAGAACTGCCTGTCAACATAAAGCTCAGTTTAGGGAGAGGAGCAGCTTAGCTATTCACAGAAATGGGAAACCAACAAGTACCAATGTTTTTGAGTTTTAATGCACAGAATAGTAATAAAAGGAATAAGTACTGCAAACAGCCAACATGTTGACACCACTTTTTGACATCAGCTGTAACAAAATATTCATACAAGGGAACCAAGAACACACAAGAAGAAATAAAATAGAATCTGAAAATACACTGAAAGACTTCTTGCCTTAGTGGACTAAATGTTTCTAAAAGCACATCAGCTGAACAGCTTATAATGAATCAGAGAAATTAGAACAACACTGACATCAGTGGTGACAAACCCAATAGCCTTCTTGTCATTAACACCCAATGAAAATGTGACAAGGCTAGCTTCAGTAATACATACACCTTACAAAGAAGCTAACTCGAAGCACAATTCCAGCACGACTGCTATTCTGACCAAAAAGGCTGAAATATTCCACCAAATTTGTCATTTGCATGTAGCACCGAAAGTGATCTGAGAAGTGGTACTGGTGCAGTTAAACTCTTATAACGTTTATGATTAAAGAAAGTAGTTCTTAAAGAATAAAAACAAAAGCAAGCCATGCAATCTTTTGTTCCATTCTCTCATACATTCTGCTAGTACTACTGGAACACCACACCGAAAAAACATCACAGCAGCATATTATCTTTTGATGTTATGCAAATAGAGCTGCTGCAATAGGAATCCGTAAAGTGATAAAACATTTAAGTAACACAAGTGTGCTTAGGGCACTAAATCTCAATAAACAATAAGGCCAGATTTTCTTCTTCTGATATTCATCAGAAAGCTGAGAACACGAGGTATAAATCCTGGATACATTATCACTGAAAACCTCTCTTTAATGGGAAGTGATGTCATCCCTATGTGTCACAATTTCCTCTAGTCCACATAAGTCTGGAAGTATAGTAGGCTAGTGGTTCCGAAAGAAGATACCGAATAGCCCAGAGGGAGTGTAGTGTCAACATTAAAGAATGCTTGCAAATTAAACTAACTACAGCCATAAAGTTTCATTTGCTTCATGGAGCTTAACGTCCCAAAGCGACGCCAAAGTGAAGAGCTCTAGTAATTTCGACCACCTGGGGTGGTCGACATCGCACAGTACACATGCCTTCAACATTTCGCCTCCACTGAAATGCGGCCGTCGCAGCCAGGATCGAACTCGTGCCTTTCGAGACAGCAGTCGAGTGCCATTTTAGGATAGAACACTTGTCACAAGACACCTAGCTAGCACGCCGTTATCTGGTTGCCAGCAAGATTGCTACCAAAACTTTCTCCAAAGGGCACCATAGAACACTATTATTCCTTTAGTGTCGTGTCTTTTTGTGGTGTTTCAAATTCCACTTAACTGAGAATGCCTTTGAGCACAAGTCTCACTGGAATTGTTTTTCACCCTTGTGGGACTGCACGTGTGCCACAAGGGTTGCCTTTCGTGCAAATGCCATGGGACACAGCTGGCACTGGAACGGCTTCTCACCAGTGTGGATGCGGACATGATCTACCAGGTGGCTCTTTTGTACAAATGCATTGCCACAGTGGTCACAACGGTATGGACGATCACCTTTATGGGTGTGCAGGTGATTGTCGAAATTGTTCTTTAGTGAAAATTTGCTGTCACAATGATATGGACGATCACCCGTATGGGTGCGCAGGTGTCTGACCAGGCTGTTCTTATAAGCGAATGTGCTATCACAGTCACTGCAATGATACGGGCGGTCGCCTGCGTGGGTGCGAACGTGCGCAGCCAGGACAGATCTCTTCTTGAAAATGTTGCCGCAGTGGGTGCACTGGTGAATCTGCTTTCCTGTGGGCTTGTCCCGGTGAGTACTCATGCTTGTACTAATGGATGGCACACAGTGAGGCACTTTTCGCCACGTGAATATTGTCCCAGAAACACGCCAGCCTTGCAGTCAGTGGTGGCCATTCCTGCATTACAAAACCAGACCACTTTTATTAAAACGTGGGGCCCAATAAGCCACAGCTCACATACTCTGGGCTATCAGATTGTGACTGTAGACAAGAGTGCTATGCAATAGTTGTGTTACTTGAGTAGAGTTAAATTTCATATGTAGAGCTTAATCCCTTCAGTCCAAAACAACAGTCCACTAGAAGTAAATTTTTAGTTTTTAGATTTCTATAAGGAACATATCCAACAGCTCAGAAAAAATTCCCACTATTGCAGATACCCGATTATTAGGAGTGTGTGAATATTTAAATTTTCAAATGCGAATATTAAGAAAAAAATACCTTCCAGTATCGAATCGAATGTATGTTTTCTATCAAGAACAATTTAAAAATATAAACGTGCCAACATTGCTCAAGTTCTTTTTCAAAACAGTATCTGGCCTTTGGAACCAAAATATACACAAATATACTGACTCTTTACCATACTAAAAAAAACCAACATGATGTCCATAGAAATGTTTATTACTTGATTGGACAGCATTAACAGCATGCAATAGGTGATGTAGACACACAGAATGAGTAACAATATGAAACCATGAATTCAAATGATGCAACATTTAAAGCTAACTGGATGGATAGTAAAACCTCATTAATTTGGACTTCAAGGGGCCGAAAGATATTCCCGAATAATCCAAAGGTTAAGTTATAAATAGCCCCTACCTCATTTCTTCTCAAAGCTGGTTCATAGTTCATACCACAGTCATGGATTGCATAAAAAACACATACATCATGAGCAATGGACATAAACAAGGCTTCCATTTTCGGACAGAAAATTATAAAGAATTACATGTAAATATAATAATATTATACTTCATTCAGCAAAATGTCACCTTCTGTTACCGGAAACCTAAATGTGGAATACACGTCATGGTGCGAGTTAAACGCATGTAGCAACAAATACTGTTCAGCCAGCCGGTGTGAGCTGTGTTATACACATGAAAAATAATGCCAAGCTCCAATGCCCAGCCACGACAAACCACACTACACGGTGTACTTTGAATTAGCAACTGCAGTGAAATGCACATTAAATGTGGCTTTCATTTGAGAGCAGTTGACATATAATGGATTAAAATGCCACCCTGAATGTCTAGCTGAACAGTAATAAAAGCTGTTGCTGCAGCTTTGGCAGACATGCTTCATCATAAGGTTCCAAATGTGACTAAAGCAAAAACAAGAAACAGCAGAAAAATTAACCAAAATAATAAGAAATGCACTCGCATGGCACTGTAACAACAAAGAAGAGTAAGGCTAGACATTTCTTAAAGTTCCTTTAGCAGCAGAAGGGAGATTACGGATGGCCCACCAATATCACATTCATCCAATGGCTACTTATTGCACGGAATGTATTTTTGTTTACAACACCTTGCTCCATGAAAATCTTGAAATATTGGGGGAAAATGATAACAAGGTGTCCAGTAAACTCATACTTTTCTTTATGCTTATACTATGTTGCCCCATGGTATCTTCAATAATAACCCTCATCGATGCTTAAAGTATCTGTGCTTTTGATGGATGGGACATTCATTATGCACACCATTTCGTCCATGGACACCAGGCACTAAGGTCTATAAACAAGTTAATTCACAGGCTATGAACGTCAGGACAAAGCATCTGTGAAGACGAGGATTTATATTGGCTTCTTCCTGTGGTAGCATGTATTCCTTTGGCTTGTCAATATTAGCCTGCGAAATTAACAGAGAAAAGCAGTGTAAGTGAATAAAAACTGCACTGGCATAGACAGCGATGCTTAAATTCTTTCTTTCTAAATGACTGCACGTTGGACAACACACAAAAAGTACCCGGAACCATCGATCAGTTAGAGAAAAAAGGATATGAAAGAATGTGGACAAGAAAGAAATACCAGCAGACATCATGCTTATGATAAAACTATTTAGCTTATACTATGGCTGGAAGTCAATGCCTAGTGCAGCCCTAGACTGCAGCTCACTTATGGAGGTCAGTGGCTGTAGCTCTGGACTTGGGAGATGGGAAGCAGTGGGGCTTGGCTTATGCCAAAACATGGTGATAGCTTCGAATAATTTCGATCACATGAGGTTCTTTAATGCGCTCTGACACCGCATACCACATGGGTGTGCTTGCATCTAAATTTCATCGAAATGTAGTGACCGTTGCCAGGATTTCATTCGACAACATTGCACTCAGCAGCCAAACAAAAAAGCCATGAGCCAGTATAGCAGTTTGCATGAATATCCATGTTTAACATGTTGCCAGGTTGCTGCTGCTATTTTTTCACTGGTGAGGAAAGCGTTTCTGGCATTGCAATAAAATAGGTTAGCGGATGTTGCATACACATTTGAAGATTTGCATGCACTGGAATGTTTGGCTCAGGTGTGCTCATGAAAGTCCACAGTTGTGCATAACATTGAAGTAATTGCACTCAAACTCCTCTCGAGCACGTGAGCTGGCTACAAACAAGGACATTTTTTGTAGCTCATGGCTGCGTCAAGCTACATGTTGATTGCAGTTATGTCTAAACATGGTTGACAGGGCACTGAAATAACCCGTTTCGTTACATCTGCAGAAAATTGCATTATGTTGCATTTCAGGGGTCTTATGTCTCCCAATTTCCTAGAGGCTGTTTCACCATGTGGAAGTTATGTTTCATTTGCTTGTTTTGGAATCTGTTTCACATTGTGAAATTCCTTGAAAGCACTCTCTTAAGCAAGGCCTGGTAGCATTCCAAGCCCACTCTGAGTGCCTCCGATGCTCTATAGAAATATCTGCATATTTATGCAATGTTTTGGGTCTAGTAGTAAGCATATCTGCTTCCTCTAGTGCTGCATACAGCTCTGGGCAGACAAAGGAGTTGACAGGTACTGTTTACTTGATCTGTGTTTTCTACTTGCCATTACAGTGTGTGAAAGGCCCAACAATGGGAAGTTTTGCGGCGCGATAATTTTCAAGAGAAGTGAGTAGCGCTTTCCACCCTACCTGGTCCTGTGGAAGCACTGCACTAGTATTAACGTGACCAGCAATGATGACCAAACAGGGAATTGTCATGTGCGTGTAACAGTACTATCCTCTCTCGTGCAAGTATCGCTAATGTCTCCCCTCAGTTTCCACCCATTGTCCCATCCTGTGAAACGAAGTCTTCCAGACACAAGTACAAGGCTAATGTGACATGCAAGTTTAATACACTTGGCATACCACGCCATCTCTAATCAGGTACGTGCTTGTGCAAAGAGAATAGGTCACAGCGAAGCTCGTCCAAACGATAGTATTAATACCATACCAATAACAGAGAAAAATGACTAGATCTTTTCTTTCGGTGTAAAAAATCTCAGTGTGAACAGCAGATCCCACCTCAAAAGACAACACATAGTTAAGGTGATGACAAGAAGGATATAAAGTGAATCATTTGAAAAGTTTCCGCAAAAAACTGAATATACCCTGTATGTCAGGCAAGCATTGCCAGATATTTTGTTTTTTTCAGGAGATAAATTTCTGCACAGTAATAATCTGCCACTGAAAGAGAAGAAATTCCCCAAGTATTTAGGAATTTCCGAAACAAAATTCAAACTTTGTGAAGCAGAAATGGGAGACGCTTAAACATACAAAAATGGTAAAGTATAAAGCGCCTCAGTAGTGATCTGGTCTCTCTCTGTATCCTCTTTCTTATCCATCTGCTAGAGAGTACAATAGCAACTCACCCCAAAACACACCTTAACCCTTCGACACGTTATGTAACAGCACATAAAGCAAACTCGCAGCTTTTTCCGAGAGTGGTCTGCATCTAGTAGCCTTTCTTTGTTTTGAGGTGAACTTCACATCTTTCATAATGCAAATACGCTAGATTTTTTTATGCCATACAGTGAATGCAGTGAATATTTTGTGAAACAGTGAGCGGTGTAGCATATCGTCCGCCATTGTTGTGCAAAAATATTTTGCCACCATTTTTAGCATAACTTTTTGCCTCAATTTCAAATGTAATGCGCACCTTCGAAATATAAATTATTTTCATGGACCTTCGGGAGTTTACCTTCTAAGTCAAAGCATATTTATGTCAATATTTTAGTCAATTACGACACTTTGTATAAAATTTCGCACCTTCTTGCCATAATATGTTTGATTTTTGCGGTGGAAAACTGACAGGCTGTCTTCATAAAAACCTGAATATATTATTTAGGTTGAAAAATATTCCATTTCAATGAAACAAGAAATGGTGCATTCCATACATAACCATTTTTGTTGCAAACATTACAGTGTAACTGTGAGCTAACACTGCCCAACAAATTGAAAACATCGATGCCAGTTAAACATTTATCGTGTGCATACAAATCGAGCTACACTCTAGTCATACCACATTGCATTTGTCCACAAATTTTTCACACAGCAGAAATGCAACCATATCTTGGGGAATAATTTTTAATTGTGCGGTTCTGGTTGCTGCTCATATAAATGTTAATTACCCTAACTTACGTAAACGACTACTGATATACAGAATGAACACTTGGCATATTTCTCCAAAATAACAAACAAAACATCTGCCCACTGTTGTGACACTAGTGGAGGAATGCAACCACACACAGTATTACTCTTGAAGGCACAGCACTGAGCAGTGCAACAAGTGATGCCAGAAATATTTTCTGGGGGTGGGGGTGCTAAAACTCACACAAAGCACAAACGAAAGAGTGCCAGTGCTGTGGAGTTTTAAAGTACAGAACACAAATAAAGGGCATTAATACTAGAACAAACAGTCAGTATGTGAAGGCCACTTTTTGCCAGCAAGTGTAAAAAAATACTCGTGGGAAGCAACCAAGAACACACAAGAAGAAATAAAATAGAATCTGAAAATACACTGAAAGACTTCTTGCCTCAGTGGACTAAATGTTTCTAAAAGCACATCAGCTGAACAGCTTATAATGAATCGCAGCAATTACAACAACACTGACATCAGTGGTGACCGACCCAATAGTCTTCTTGTCATTAACACCCAATGAAAATATGACAAGGCTAGCTTCAGTAACACATACACCTTACAAAGAAGCTAACTCAAAGCACAATTCTAGCACAACTGCTATTCTGACAAAAAGGCTCAATATAGTGAGGACACAATATTCCACAAAATATGGCATTTGCATGCAACACAGAAACAGCGATCTGTCAAGTGATACTAGTTCTTAAAATTTTTTGTTCAAAAAGCATAACTCTTAAAGCCTAAAAACAAAAGCAAGCCACGTAATCTTGAGGCTCAACTTTGGTCCTCCCCACTCATACGTTTTGCTAGCACTATTACAATGCCAAGTTGAAAACACAACACATCCGCAGCTTTCAATTTTGACATTAAGTAACAAAGCTGCAGTGATATTAGGCAGTACTGCAAAAACCATTTTAAAAAATTTAGGGGCAATCAATTGGACTTATGTGGAGGGTATGCGATAGCCTTTGCTTTTCATTTGCCAATGTATTTTATTAATATTAATAATTTTAAAGAAAGAAAATGGTGCAGTATCTGTCTCATATATCCTTGAACACCTGAACTGTGCCGTAAGGGAAGGGATAGAGGAGGGAGTGAAAGAAAGATGTGGCGTAGTGGAGGGCTCCAGAATAATTTCGAGCGCCTGGGGATCTTCGACGCGCACTGAGATCGCACACCACACAGGCACCTTAGCGCTTTGCCGCCATAAAAACGCAGCTGCCGCGGTCGGGATCGAACCCCAGACCTCCGGTTCAGTAGCCGAGCGCCCCAACCACTGAGCCACCACGGCGGGGCAATGTATTCCATTCCGATTCTATTTTTTCACTCACCAACACTCCAATTCTGATTGCATTCCAATTACGCAAAACCTGTCACAATATTATAATGCAACAATGCCATCTCTTTAAAAACACAAGTACACTTGGACAATAAAATTACACAGACAGTCAGGCCACCCTTTTTTTTCCCCAATCTTCATCATAAATCTGAGACGAAGTACCAGCAATAAATATATTAGACGCACTGCCGTTGAATGCCTTTCTTCAACGGGAAGTGATGCCACCCCATATGTCAGATTATTTTTTTTTCCTTTAACGTAAGTCTGGAAGTCCAATATACTTGTGGCTCTGGAAGAAGAAATGAAATAGCCCAGCACCAGTGCAGTACAAGGGCATGTCAGTGTCCCATTCAGGCAAGGAGCGCGTCAACATTAAAGAATGGCCGCAAATAAAACTAGCTACCTACATAGGTTATAAAGGAACACTTGTCATAGGTCACCTAGCTAGCATGCTGCCAGCTGGTTGTCGACAAGACCGCTACCAAAATGCGTTCCAAAGGGCACCAGGGAACTAAGCTGTTCCTTTAGTGTCATGTCTCTTTATGGTGTTTTAAACTGCACTTAACTGAGAACGCCTTAGAGCACAAGTCACAACGGAATGGTTTTTCATGCCTGTGGGACCGCACGTGCTCCATAAGGGTTAGCTTTTGTTCAAAGGCCATGGGGCACAGCTGGCAATAGAAAGGCTTCTCACCAGTGTGAATCCAGACGTGTCTTACAAAGTTATCTTTTCTAGAAAAGGCACTGCCACAAAAGCTGCAACGGTATGGACGATCACCTGTATGGGTGCGCAGGTGTCTGACCAGGCTGTTCCTTGTTGCGAACACGCTATCACAGTTACTGCAATGATACGGGCGATCGCCTGTGTGGGTGCGAATATGCGCTACGAGGTCAGATCTCTTCTGGAAGATCTTGCCGCAGTGGGTGCACTGTTGAATCTGCGTGCCTGTGGGCTTGTCCCAGTGAGTACTCATGCTTGTACTATTGGATGGCACACTGTGGTTGGCAGGGTGCATTTCATCAGCTGGACTTTGTCCAGGAAACACGCCAACGTTGTGGTCTGCCATGACTGATTCTGCATTTCAACACCAGAGTACTTTCATCAAAACCTCAGGCTCAAGATGCCACAGCTTGCTTGCAACTAGAGAACAAAAGCCATATTTAGTATGCAGAGTCTAGGCCCTTCAGTCGAGAACTGTCCAGTGGAAGTAAATCTTCAAAATTTTTGGATTTACGTAACGGACATGGAAACATAGCAAAGAAATAATTCCCAGCAACTTCGATGCCCAATTATTAGGAGTCTGCAAATATTTAAATTGCAAATATGAATAAAAATTTTAAGAAGATATAAATAAGCAAATATTGCACAGACTTCTTTTTTAAAAAAAAAAGTGTGCATCCTTTGCAACAAAAAGATAAAACACTATACTGACTCAGCACTATACAATATGAAATGGTGTGCACAGAAGTGTATATTGTAAGATTAGACAGTATTAACCCAGGTTTTTAATAATTTCGTGATTTCCAGCTCTGATCTTTTTTATATACAAATGAGGAGAGATCAAACTAACAGAAACAGTACTTAAAAGTATGCCACAGGTGATGTGATCACGCAACATGAGAAACAAAATGAAATCAATGAATTCATATGAAGCAACAATTAAAGGTAACATTATGGGTAGCAAAACCTAATTAATATGAATATCCAGGGACTGGAAGAAACTACCGATTTATCCAACGGTTGAGTTATAAAACGCCCCCTCCTACATCACTGATAAAAAAAATTGCGGTAAATCCTTGTGAGGAGGCTCGCAGTGCAAACAGTGATAAGCCCGTGACAAATGTGCAGTTTCGGCGCACTGGAAGAACCACAAAGACACAATGTTTCCCTAAATTCCTCACAAATCAGTTTTCCTTTTCCATATTAATAATATGTTAAGTTGCAGAAGTATTTCTCACATGTTGCGAGGCATATTTTGGGAATATTTTCTGGATGCAACAACTGCTAGGACCTGATTCATCCAATCTGTTGGTCCAGTTGGATCCAGTGAGGTTCAATTGGTCAGGTGGCTTAAAACACAACTGGAACCAATTCGAAGATCCAAATGGAACCAGTTCGAATGTCCAATTGGTTCTAAAGAAAATTTCCAAACTTTTTTTTTCTGACTGTGGTTAGTGTAGCAGGGGGTGGTAGAAAGTTAGATGGCCTGATGAGATTCAGAAGTTTGCGGGCATACAGTCGGCACAGCTGGCAAAGGACAGGGATAATTGGAGAGGCATGGGAGAGGCCTTTGGCCTGCAATGGTCGTAGTCAGGCTGCTGCTGCTGATGATGAAAAGATGTGTTCTCATTCTGTGATAGTTTGAAGCAGGTGGTCACGCATCATGTTCACAGCTCGTGCGATGTGACCAACCCACCTGCAGAAATTTGCTAAACATCCAAGAAAATCGGTGCCCGCGTGATAACGGTCGACCCGATGAATGACAGAAACAAATTCCATTGCACAGTTTACCAGACACCTTAAACTTAATGTTTGGATAATTTGCCCAGATATTTTGGCTCTGCCATGAATGGATTAAAGGAAGTCAGCACAATATTCGATTGCTGCGAATTAAATATTTCAAAATTTTCGAAAATAAAAAACTCAGATACTAAATTCTCGAACTGAGTACAAGCCGAATAACAAGCATGTTCAATTCGATATAAAAATTTCGACTATTTACACTCCCACCCTTATTTTCAATATCGATATCCTCTCATAAGCCTGTATCTGACGCAACTTCAAGGCCTCAAACCGTTCCAACTCATTCCTGTCACTAGAGAACCATTTTAGAACTAAGGTATCAAAACAAGCAAATGAAAGCACGCATGAAGTACTCTTGCCAGAGCAATTATTAATATTATTAAAGAAGATGGTTTATGGTATAGGGGAGTTTAACATCCCAAAGCAATTCAGGCTATCAGGGACGCTCTAGTGAAGGGCTTCGGAAATATCGACCACCTGGGGTTCTTTAACGTGCACTGACATCGCATAGTACACGCATTAATACACAGGAGGCATACATCAAGAACTTTTTCGTTAATTTTATATGACTGGCTTGAGACGGTTCTCGCAGCCATCTGTAGAGGGTTCCATATATGTAGGTAGCAGCCATTATCAGCAAAAAAATTCACAGCAGTAGTAAAAACACATTAATTTAATGTGCGCACATGAACGAACTGTGACTGGAGGGATTAAAAAGTGCACAGTTGTGAAGTGAAAATTACTTCTTTGAATTCTGCATACAGTTCGCATTTCAGCTGGCAAAAAGTGCATGTTACCGGCAGACCGTAAGAGTGCAAAACCCTCCTATCTCAAAGCTGGTTCATACCTCGTCACATACCAAACTAACATACACTTAGTAATAGACATAAACATAGTTTCCATGCTCAGCCACAAACTTTTTAAAAATTACACATGAAGATAAGGACGATTTTTAAAAATGACAGGTAAAGATGAGAAAGCTACAGTTCATTCTGCAAACAGCCACGTGCTGTTAACACAAACAGAAAAATGGAATTGACGTCAAGGTTTGAGTTAAACTCATGTAGCAAGCAGATACTGTTTAGCCAGCCAGTGTCAGCAGTGTCATACACATAAAAAATATCATCAGACTTCTATGTGCACTTTGAATTAGCAACCAATTATGGCTTTCGCTCAAGAGCAGGTAAAACAGAATAGGTTAAAGTTCAACACCGAAAATCTGCTTGAACAGTAATAAAAGCTGTTGCTGTAGCTTTGGTAGAGATACTTCATCATAAAGCCTCAGACATGACTAAATCAAGAACAAGAAACAGCAGAGAAAATAACAAAATAATCAGAAATGTGCATGGTACTGTAACAACAAAGTCAAGTAAGGCAAGAGATTTCCAAAAATTAAAAGCCCTTTAGCACCAGAAGCAAGATCAAGGATGGTTCACCACACATACATCCATTTATTGGCTACTCACTGCACAGAATGTATTACTTTTACTGCACCGTATGAATTCAGCAAAAATCTTGAAAGATTACGGAAAAAATATTCCGCTTGCTCTATCTAGTGATAGCAAGATGACCTGCATACTTATATCCTTCTTTATGGTTAGGCCACGTTGCCCATGGTAATAACCATCATTGATGTCCCAGTAACTGTGCTCTCAATAAATGTGTTATCTACCCCACTTTGTCCATGTAGACCACGTACTAAGGTCTGTAAACAAGCTATTTTACAGACTATGAACATCAGGCCATTGAGTCTATGAGGGTTGGGAAGATTTGTAATTGCAGGCTTCTTCATCTGGTAGCATATATTCCTTGGCTCATTGATATTAGCCTGCAAAATTAAGAGAGAAAAGCAGGATAAGTAAAATAAGAACTGCAATGCCCTAAGCAGCAATTTTAATATGCTTCCTTTCTATATGACTGCACTTTGGACAACACATAAAAAGAACTCGGGACCATTCATTACTTAAAGAAGCAAAAGAAATGAAAGAATCTGGACAAGAAAAATATGCAAACAGACACTGTGCTTAACATACAACTACCTAGCCTATGGAATGGTTGGAAATCAGTGCCTAGAGCCGCCCTAGGCCGCAGCTAACATTTGAAGGTCAGTGGCTGCAAATCAGGATTTGGGAGCTGGGAAACAGTGAAGCTTCGTTTCTGCCAAAATATGGTACCTATTAGTTTCGAATAACTTGTCACATGGTGTTCTTTGATGTGCATCGACACCACACAGATAACTTCTTTGCATTCAACTTCTGTCGAAATGCAGCCATAGTAGCCAGGATTTTATTCCACAACATTGCACTCGGCAGCCAAATGCCAGAGCCACTTAGCCATCGTGGCAGCTTGCAAGAATATGTATGTTTTATCACATACCACACCATCTCTAATAAGGTACATACTAGCAGGAAGACAGGACACTATGAACAAACATGTACGACATGAACAGAGCGAAACAAGTCAAATGTGTTTCTTCGTTGCATCCAGTTCTCTTCGCACAAGTGCGTACCTTATTAGAAATGAACCCACTCACTCAAACTGAAGTATTAAAATCGCTGCGAAGGTTGCTCTAATAAAGTTGCGGCATGCATGGGATATTGAAGCACACCACTTCACGAATAGTGTCTAGCAAGGATTTTTTAAATGCGCTTTGTAGAAGCTGAGTTATCTGTAGTTAAAATTTGAATTTCAGCGTCTTCGCGCCTTTTCTTCTCCTCTCGTCACTATTTGCACGCTGGAAGGTAGGCGCTCCTTCCCGACCCCCTGCTAAGAGCAGAGCTTCCCGACCCGCCGGAGCCAAGCGGCTTATTGGCCGCGGCCACTGTAGCTGCCTGAAGTCTGCAAGAATCTAACCAATGGCCACCTCTCACCTTGTCTACACAGATGCGGGGGACGCAGGAGGGTGCTAGGATGAAAAAGTCGGAGGGAAGGGCTCGCCAACTTTGACGCGTGATTGTGGGTCGCCTGCTGCGTGTAGAAGAGTATTATTTGGCTCTTGTTTTCATGGCAACACAGTGGAGTCATTAAGCGCGTTAATGTGCTCTCCTCGGAAGACGTTTCGGAGCCCCTTTAATACCACACCAATACCCGAAAAAAATGACCAGATCTTCTATTTAGCTTAAAAAATAGTGTGAATAGCATATCTCGCCTCAAAAGATGACACAGTGTTAAGGTGATGACTAGAAGGATGTGAAGTGAATCATTTGAAAAATTGTAGGAAACTGGTCACAATGTACTCAGTATGTCAAGCAAGCATTGTCAGATTTTTTGTTCCAGGGGATAAATTTTTCCACAGTAATTATTTGAAACTGAATGGGAATCAATTCACAAAGTATTGAGGAATTTCCTAAACATAGTTCAAATTTTGTCAAGCAGAAATGGGAGATGCTTAAACGTAGAAAAATGGCGAAGCATAAAGTGCCACAATAGTGACCAGGTATCTCTCTGTATCCTATTTTTTACCCTTGTCTGCTACAAAATGGAATAGCAACTCGCTCTAAAATACACTTTAACCTTTTGACACGTTATGGGCACGAATGCATATAAAGCGAACTCATAGCTTTTTCAGAGAGTGGGCAGCATCTAACAGTGACTTCTTTGTTTCAGGTGATTTTCGAATCCTTCAAGTTCCAAATAAGCTAGATTGTTTATGCCACATAATGAATGCAGTAAATATTATTTCACAAAACAGTGAGTGGGGTAGCAAGTCATCTGCCATTTTTCTGCGTACATATTTTGCGGCCAGTTGTAAAACGATTTGTTTACTCTCAATGTCAAGCATAATGTGCACTTTTGCAAAAAAATTTATTTACGCGACCCGTTGCATGTTTACCTTACGAGTCGCGGCTTATCTGCGTTGCTGTTTTCATCAATTACGACAGCGTGTACACAACTTCCCACATTTCTGCAATAAAACATCCAGTGTTTTGCACTGAAAAACTAACAAATTGTCTTTCTTAAGGCATGAACATACTATTGAGGCTGAAAATTACTTAATTTTGATAACAAGAAATAGCACACCAAAGGGACACATAAGACAATTTGAATCCGACACAAATTGATATATCACCACACACTACCAACATAACATATAGGTTTCACCACTAGGAGCCGTCTTTGCAAGCAAACACGCAGTGCATCAAGACAATTTTTTTCATGTGGATCGCTGAGGGTACACTGCCATTCTCTTATAAGCAGTCACTGTGGATCTGTTTTGATCCTGATGTCTTGAGTATGGATCAGGCAGAGGGAACATTTTTCATCAGGTTTTCTTGGCAATAACTGCATTTTTTTTTTGCTGCTGGGGACACATTAGTATAGCAAGAAAAAGCCACATAACCATTTTTATTGCAAACAATACAGCGCAACTGTGAGCTAAACTTGCTCGATAAAAGAAAGACAATTATGCCAGATGAACCTTTATGACCAGCATACATGTCAAACAAGATTAGAGCTGCACTCTAGAAATGCCGCACTGTGTTTTTCCACAAGTGTTTCAGACAACAGTAATGCAACAACTTTGGGGAATAGTTTTTAAGTAGGCAGTTTATAATTGCTGCCCATCCAATTGTTACCAATCCTAACTCATGTAAATGACTCCTGATGCAAAGAATGAAAGCATCTTTCTCCAAGCCAACCAACAAAACAATTGTTCACTGTTGTGTCAGTAGTGAGGGAATGCAACCACACAGAGTAGTAATCTTGCAGGCACAGAGCTGAATAATGCAGCTAGTGATGCCACAAATCATGGGGAGGGCTAAAACCTACACAGATGGGAAACCAAAGAGTACCAATGGTTTTCAGTTTTAAAGTACAGAGCATAAAAAAAGGAAAAAAGCACTGCAAACAGCCAAAATGTTGAGACCACTTTTTGACACGAGGTGCAACAAAATATTCATATGAAGGAACAAAGAACACACAAGAAGAAATAAAACGCAATCTGAAGACACACCGATAGTCTTCTCGCTGCCACGAAGTGATTGTTTCTACAAGCACATCGGCTGAACAGCCTAAGATGATTCACAGCAATTACAGAAACACTGACATCAGTCGTGACAAACCATATAGCCTTCTTGTCATAAACACCCAATGAAAATGTGACAAGGCTAGCTTCAGTAACACAAACACGTTACGAAGAAGCTAATTCAAAGCACGATTCCAGCACAACTGCTATTCTGACAAAAAGGCTGAGAATAGGCTGCAATATTCCACAAAATATGCCATTTGCACGCAGCACAGAAAGAGCAATTTGACAAGTGATACCAGTGCAGTGAACCTTTTTCAATGCTTTTGGTTAAAAAAAGATTAGTTCTTAAAGCCTAAAAACTGAAGCAAGCCATGCAATCTTTTGTTCTCTTCTCTCATACATTCTGCTAGCACTACTAGAATGCCACACTGAAAAACAACACAGCAGATATTCTTTTGACGTTATGTCAATAGAGCTGCTGCAATAGGAATCCGTAAAGTGATAAAACATCTAAGCAACATATGTGTGCTTAGGGCCGTAAATTTCAATGAACAATCAGGCCACATTTTCTTCTGGTCTTGACTGGAAAGCTGAGAACACGAGGTATAAATCCTGGACACATTATCACTGAAAGCCTTTCTTTAATGGGAAGTGATGTCATCCCTATGTGTCACAATTTCCTCTAGTCCACAGAAGTCTGGAAGCATAGTAGGCTAGTGGTTCCAAAAGAAGATACGAAATAGCCCAGTGCCAGTGTAGTGTCAGCATTAAAAATTAAAAAATGCCTGCAAATTAAACTAACTGCGGACATAGAGTATCATTTGGTTTATGGAGTTTAACATCCCAAAGCGACTCAGGCTACGAGCGACGCCGCAGCGAAGACTCCGGTAGCTTCGACTGCCAGGGGTCCTTTAAACATGCACCGACGTCGCACAATACACATGCCTTCAACATTTCGGGTCCATTGAAATGCGGCCGTCACAGCCAGGATCAAACCCTGGTCTTTCGAGACAGCATTCGAGCACCATGACAGCATAGCACGCTTCTCATAGGTCACTTAGCTAGCATGCTGTTATCTGGTTACAACAGGATAGCTACCAAAACGCGTTCCAAAGGGCATCATGGAACACTGCTATTCCTTCAGTGTCTTGTCTCTTTGTGGTGTTTTAAATTACACTTAGCTGAGAACGCCTTTGAGCACAAGTCACACTGGAATGGTTTTTCACCCTTGTGCGACCGCACGTGTGCCACAAGGGTTGCCTTTTGTGCAAAGGCCATGGGGCACAGCTGACACTGGAATGGCTTCTCACCAGTGTGGATGCGGACGTGTGTTACCAGGTGGCTCTTTTCTACAAATGCACTGACACAGTGGTCACAACGGTACGGACGATCACCCGTATGGGTGCGCAAGTGAATGTCCAAAGTGCTCTTTGCTGCAAATTTGCTGGAACAGTGGTCACAACGGTACGGACGATCACCCGTATGCGTGCGCTGGTGTCTGTTCAAATTGCTCTTTATAGAAAATGTGCTGCCACAGTGGTCACAACGGTATGGACGATCACCCGTATGGGTCCGCAGGTGTCTGACGAGGCTGTTCTTATAAGCGAATGTGCTATCACAGTCACTGCAATGATACGGGCGGTCGCCTGTGTGGGTGCGAATATGCTCCACCAGGAGTGATCTCTTCTTGAAAATGTTGCCGCAGTGGGTGCACTGGTGAATCTGCTTGCCTGTGGGCTTGTCCCGGTGAGTACTCATGCTTGTACTAATGAATGGCGCACTGTAGTTGACAGGACACTTCTCAACAGGTGGATTTTCTCCAGGAAACACGCCAACGTTGTGGTCTGCCATGACTGATCCTGCATTTCAAAACCAGAGCACTTTCATTAAAACCTAGGGCCCAAGATGCCAGAGCTTGTTTGTGACAAGGAAACAAAAGCCAAATTTAGTATCAAGTCATATCTTATTTTCCAGCAAACATCTGGATGCAGAGTTTGGGCCCTTCAGTCGAGAAGAACTGTCCAGTGGAAGTAAATCTTCCAACTTCTTGTATATATGTAAGGAACATGGCAAAGAAATAATTCCCACCAACCCAAATGCGCAATTATTAGTAGTCTGCAAATATTTAAATATTGAATATGAATAAAAAGATGTTATGAAATATTAATAAGCAAACATTGCCCGGAGTTCTTTTTCAAAAAAGTTCAGGCCTTTGCAACCAAAATATAAAACAGTATACTGACTCAGCACTGTACAAAATCCAATGGTGTGCACAGAAATGTATAGTGTTTTATTAGACAGCATTAACCGAGACAGCATTAACACCAGTGGAAAGGTACACATGTAGACAGGACACACTCACTGTCAGGCCAATGAGGCAACTTTGTTGCCTCCTCAACACTTTTCTTGGAAGAAACGCCTTTGAGAGGCACCCATAGATTTAAAGCAAGGGGTTTCTTTGCTAGAGCATTGGTACTTATCTGATGCCAGCAACTAAGCTGTAAAAGAACTCATAAGAAATTAGAGAAATGGATGCACCTTGTGACCAAATTAAAAAGTACAAAACACCGGTAGCAGACCGACAGAGCCCCAGCGTGGGGTAAGGCCCAAAAAAACCCAATTTTTATCCAATTCACCTGCAACCTATACTGCAACCTGCAACCTATACATATGCGCAACTACCGTAGCGCATATGTTAATTCCTGAATTCGCTCTGCAGTCTCATCAGGATTGGTACTAAACCAATTCATGTAAGCAAAGTATCTGTTTGTGTGCACCACATTATGTCCCCCAACACAATAACTTAAGCCAAATTTCGGCCTGCCTAGAGCAACAAGTTCTACTAGCAAAGCAAGCAGATCTGAAGCACCACCAGAGAAAGCTTGAAAAAGGTACTTTCTTTAGGTGTCATCACATTAATACAGAAAACACAGCCTGGCTTGAACTAGAATGACACATTTTGAGTGACAATTACATTACCTTTCAGTGTTTGACAAAACCAGTAAAAAAAGGTAACAGTTTATTTGCATTGAACAGAAAAATGTAGCCCATGGCAACTTAAATGTGTAATACAAAACACGAGGAAAAGAATTCCACCTACAGAGCATGGAAAGACAGACACTCTTAATAAGACTGACAGCTTAATTTTAGGCATCAATACTTTTTCACCACAACAAAAAGCTTACTGTCTAAGGTGTTCGACTCCACAATGGTTTTGTGACAAATGCGATAAAAAGTTTTTACCAGGAATTTTTCAAACTGTCAATGAGCCTGTTTCATGTGCCCCTATGATGGAAACAATGATCAGTGAGCATGACGACAATCATGCACCATAAAAAAAATAATGAACTAAAGCTGACACAGTTACAGCCGTCAAATATTAATTAGGCAGTGATGGTAGAGCATAGCGACCATTTCAGTCTCCACACCCAGAGTGGTTATGTACAGTGATGTGTACCTCCTTGGAAATTTCAGTGGAACATGGCTACCATGTCAGCCAAGAAATGTAAAGCACTGTGGCACCATCTAGGAATGAAAGTTGTAAGCACATCATTAGTGATGCAAAAATTGAAAACTGAAAAATGGTTTCTGAGGAAAGGAAATGCACAGAAATTGTCTCACTTATGTCATGGACACCCAGGACCACACCACAAGGGAAGGGAAGAATGTGGGAGTGAAAGAAGAAAGAGAAAGAGCTGCCATAGTCCTGTCCAGAATAATTTTGACCACTCGGCGATCTTTAATGTGCACTGACATTGCACAGTACATGGGCACTCCTGCCTTTCACCTCCATCGAAACGTGGCTGCCGCAGCCAGGTTCGAAACCAGGAACTTCGGCTCAGTAGCCGAGCGTCCTCACCACTAAGCCACCGCGGTGAAGGGAGCATTGCTCAAAAGGTGCATTGGAGCGAGCATAAATTATAATCAGATATGATGGACACTTCTTATCCAAAAATAAGTAATAGTTTACAGAGGTGTGGTCATGTTATGGGATATATACCGATAACAGCAAGGTTTCACCACGGGATGGTGCTTCAGTAGGTATGATGCGTTCTCATCGCGACGAGGCTAAAGGCCCCGTTCACCAAAAAATCAATTATCAGTGCTGCCGGGGTTGTGAGCGAAAAGTCACGGGCATGGCTCTGCCAGGCAGTCCCCAGAGAGTAACCTAGGAGGCAGCTGGGCCACCTAGGTCATGTGACCTTATGGCATCATCACAACCTGCCCACTGGGTAGTGAAAAAACTGCACACCATGGCACATGGCAGCTATATTAATTATTGGTCACTCGGAAGGCAGAGCTTAAGTGTCCCCTACAATTTATTCCTGTGCCAATTTAATACTACAGATCCTTATTTCTCTAATTACAGTGCTTAAGTTTTACAATATGAATAGAGATCTTTTAATTTCCATCATACTCTGATGATATGTTTTTGTTTTTGGTGAGTTGTCGGTTCGTTTAACACATTGCCACCAATGCTACGGATACAATTAAACGTGCCAAGAGAACACATAAGAAAAATTACAGCCAGCAGTGTTTACACAGAATATTTACAGACACTAAACCCAAAACAAAATAAAATAAAGCACATATCCTATTCAGCCACAGCAGAGAAAATGCTTCTGCTCACAATGTATCACTCAATATTTGATTACAACTGTGAAACTCTTAGAGGGGCCATGACATGGTCATTCTTCATATTGCAGTTTTATGCTTCAGTAACTAATACAAGAGCTTATGATTCAGTTTCCGAAATTTGGCTGCCCTGGACGCGCTCCATATTCCAAAAAATACGGTCGAAATTGAGTACGGGGAACTGCTCCCACCGGCAGCTAACGTCATGTTGAATGCTATCGTGACGTCAACAGGACATACACAAAGCAACGTCGTCTGCTCTCGTTGGTGCAATGTTCTACAGCGAGGTCTTTTGTCCCCTGTAGTTCCACGGGCGATCGAAGTAGCAGTCGTCCCCCATATATGAGTGACTAGTGCCACAAAAGCGTTAATAATAGTAACGCAGTTATTCTTCGGAATAGGTATAGGGTCCGGATACACTAGGCCGATGGGGCGGCGATCGGTGGTCGGTTGGCTGGTCGGTATGCAAATGTCATCGCTGACGCACTGGTCTGTCAAGCTAAACTGACGACGACACCAGCACGACAAACGACCCCGTATCGCAGTAGTGTAAAGAGTGAACTTAGTGTGAACTGGCAGAGTGTGGCGGGGGACTAGCTGGTACGACATTATATAAACTTAAGAATTTTAAAACTTATTGTACCTGATGCTAGCCGCAGCGACATATGTGATGTGCGTGCACCAGCGAAGATGTACTTTCATTTGGTGCCTGCGCATAGAACATATCAGCGAGGCAATTGAGCGACACGGGCAGAAGACGCCGCACGACGGTGCCGCTCGTCGCCGTCGCCTGGGCTTGTGCGGCCGAGTGAAAGCTTCCCGCCCGGTGAATAGACGGCCCAAAAAAAAAAACTGTGCTTGTGCACCTTATCCTTATCGAAAAAAGTGAACAGACCAGCTGCATTTCATATCTTCACACTTTCTTAGAATGGCCTGCTTACGAGCGAGGTGAGCAGGCATTGTTTTTTTAAAGGTGCGTCACGGGCTCGATATGAGTGATGTGCCTGATGGATGCGGTGCAGTGGAGATACTGCAGCACCTGCTCCTTCGCGTGGCCACGTTCGCTGACGCTCGTCGCGATATGCTCGCAACTACAGGGTGCTGGGCATACTCCCGGACTCGCTCAAGACGCTGTTGTGGCCGCAGGGCAGTGCGCGCACCCGTGAGCAAGCCTTGGTGAGCCTCTGAGCATTTCTCGAACAGACGGGCTTGACATCCCGTCTGTTTTCCGCCACGTAGTGACGCGCAGTGACCGAACCCTCCGCGTGCACTACCTAGGACGAGAAATAGCTGGGAGCCCCAACCCAGCTGTTGTGTGCAAAGAGTTGTGCGCGCGTTTTTATTTTTTCTTTCTTGACTGTACATGCGCACAACCTGGACAACTTTATTGTTACCCTTTGTAAATAGTGTCTCAATGACCACTCCCTATGTCCTTTCTTGCTGTCCCCTCACTTCTTTCATCTCACTTCTTTATACAGCTGCCTGCTATCCTTTATTTCCGCTGCCCCAGCTCAGGTGCCATCACCACAGTGATGGCAGATGCCAGGGTCACCAAAAATCTTTTAACTTCCATTTTTATTACTATTTTTAATAAAGACTTACTACTACTTTCTTACTAATCAATGGGGAACTCCTGCCAGATGCTTGAATTTTGGCCGACAGTGGACTGCCCACCCCTTTCGTGACGAGGCCTAGTGGGTACGCAGGATTCGTGTGTGCGATTTCGGCGATTGCGGACAGCGAATTCGCAAGCTTTAGCATCTGAAAATAGCTGTCAAGCGTAATTTTGGCCACAGTACCCTAAACGCAACGGCAGCCTACATCGCAGGGTGCAAGTACAATAAGGGGAAAGTGCCGACATGCGCTGAAGGCAGCCGGCAGCAGCCGTCGGCGTCGACTGTGGACAACAAATCTGGTTGTTTTCATTGATTCAAGTGATATCCGAACGTATTTTTAGCTAAAGCGCTTTAAAATCAAATACTGACGACATAACAGGAAGCAGATACAATTTGCGGAAAGCGCGGTCCTACACGAAGCGTTTCCCAATAGGCGATATAGCATCAGCGGTGCTTATTGCAGTGTTATCATAGCGTGTAAATGAGTAAAACTACAATTTGTGAGCAATACTATGTAATATTTAAGATAAGGAGAGCCCACCTTGCGTTTTATACCAAGCAAACGAACAGTAGTGCTTGCACACAGCTATGTAAACAACCCCAGCTCGGGGCTGCAGTTGTCGTGATCGTCGCATTCCTAGGCCACAATGTGCACGCACAGTAAACGCTAAATGATGTACTATTGTATTCAAGCGCTCATTTAGATGGTGGAGACTATTCATCGGCGCGGGCAGTGAAAGCATTCAAGTCGCTTAGGGTTTCGCAAGCGGCTTGGTTCCTGCAAAAGGATTTTACGAGCCGAAGGGAATGTATGTTCCACTTACAAATGCACACATGCAGGGAGGAAGTTGTCTCATTCGGTACTTTTCTCTGCTCCTTTCGTGCCTCAAGGTTAGTCTAGTGCCACCTTGTGATGATTTGAGTTTAATTATCGAGCCGAAGAATAGCGGACAAGAAATTGGGAGCCAGCTACAAAACGCAGCGGCTATCATGGTGCACATCGACGACGGCATGCACAACACATGCCGCTTTTCACATGCAGGAGCACTTGACTACTCAAAGGAAACTACACTCATAACATAAAAAAAACATGTTAATGAGTGTAAATAACAAAGCAGGGGTCCCCTGATTTCTCTTTCCTCAACAATCAGAAAAGGGGTGCTATGAGTAAGTCCGCTTTTTTAAGGATCACTCAGGTCACGTTTTAAGCCGAGGGCTTCCAAAAAAAAAAAAAAACTGAAAATGCATTTTATTTCGATAAGCTAAAAAAGAGAAAACTTTTCTAGCGACCGCCGTCTACGGTGTGCATGCAAGCACCTCAACAGCATCCAGCAGACGCGGGGCGAGTATGTCCCTGTGACGTCAGCGATCATGGGTCGCCAGACCAGCAAGCAGTTCGCTGAAGAAACGGCAAAAAATCATTTTAAAAATATTTACCCCACAGAATCAACTGAAACTTGGGGGAATTTTAATTTAACAAGTTGAGAATTAAATGTAATAAGCAGGGTATGTGTAAAAATAGGCTGTCATGCCCCCTTTTATGCCATTCCATCATGGCATATAGTCTCATCAGAAGGTTCCAAGGATGTTGTTAAGCTAAAAAGATAACCAGAAACAAACAGCAGTGGAACAAGTTGGAGCTTGATCCCGGTACATGAGCAATGACAGGATATAAGCAATACTAAAGGGTCTTATGAATAAAAGGCGAGATCAAGAACAGCCTTAGCAAATGTACCGGCCCATTTCTCCTCTTTCAGGCAGATTTCAAATAACAAGGATAGAAGAAAAGTACAACTGGCACTGTGCTTCAGGATATGATAACAAAGTTCTAAACATGATGTTTTTCTACGGGATCCAAATAATGTCACGCACGGCATTTCTCAATCCCTGCCATGGCATTTTAGCCACGGTAATGCAATGCGAAGGCATGATAACCACTGGTCCTTAAAGGTAACAGTGGATTCCAAGACAAGGCAAGTGTAGCAAAGGTCGGCAGAAAGTTAGGTGGGTGGTTGAGATTAACAAGCTTGTTGGCATACGGTGGCAGAAGCTGGCAAACAACAGGGTCAGTTGGAGAGGCATGCGACAGGCCTTTGCCCTGAAGTGGGTGCAATCAGGCTAATGATGATGATGAAGTAATCCTGCCCAAAGCGCCACCACATTTCTTGATACACACTCATCTTTGCGCACGCAAATCACTGAATATGCAGCGATAAAGGATACGAGCAAAACGTTGTGGAACAGCGTAGTTGGCAGCAGTTGTTTTGGAGGACCTCCCTTAGGCTTCCTGTATTCCTTGAACTCTCTCTGTTGGCTATGATGCCTGCAAAGTGAAGCAAGGCATAGTCGCATATGCAGGTGAAAAGCCCCAAAGACACAAGGGCATTGTTCATATGCAAACGCAGGCAATTGTGCATTGGAAAGGCATCTGGAGGTAGTGCTAATGGTGCTGGTGTGAGCATATGCCACACATTACTGCAACTACAGATGTAAATTTACACGCCATGAATATCAATGCACTCATAACAGAAAGGTCATTTCTCAACAGCTTGAGATTGTTGGCCTAGATTGGACTGTAAACTGAAGAACAGAGCCTGATGAGCCGAACAAAACCCAAATTCCGTTCGCTCAGATATTTATCTACTGTGAGAGTAAACGATGTCAAAATGGCAGCCCTATATTAATTTCAAGGGCAGATTAGTGAAGTTAAGATGGCCTTCGGTAATAACGGTTCTTCACAGATCAAGTCTGTACTAGAGGGTCCCTGGAATGACTGTGATGGTCATATTCTAATGCAACAGATCTGTAGAGGTGGTCTTTGTGGGTATTCGAGCCAAATTTATAAGCTCTGTGTGGACCCTACAATTTACAAATAATTTGTTTAAATCGTTTATTGCAGCAGCCCGGAACTGATTAGGGCGACAGCTCACCGCACATCCCCTACCAAAATGACGTTAAAGGGCAGTCTGGACAAGCCTACCGACGTCATCGGGCATGCTGAGAGAGCGTATGTGGGCGAGTGGGGGGCATGGGGTGCAGTTGCACAGTCCCAGCCTGTTTTCTTTATCTTGTTTTTTTTTCGGGCACATCAGCGTGCATGAGCAGAGGGGTGAAGCAGGAGCACCATTTTTAATCGCCGGTACGTTCAGTGTTAACGAAGCTGGCTTAAAAATATTTGTGGTGCGATGAGTGATATAATACCTATCACTCGTGCTTTTCTTAACCTAGGTATGTGCCATTTCATGGTCCCTTTAAGATGTAGAAATGCATTTGGTAGGAGACATGCATGATTTCTATGCCAAACAGTTTTGTGGAATGCTGAAACTGCTTCCTGTTTGCGCAACGGTTCGACAGGAACCAGTGGTTCGTGCTGCACAATTCCGAAGGACACCTGACCACAGAAGAGAATTGGGACAGTATACATTCAACACACACTAATTCACTCATTTGTTTCCCAAAGAGGCCCTCTGTCTAATCGTGCCTTGCTAGAACTCTTGCTTATCATGCAGATGGCTTATAGTTCATGAGGGTTTAACGCCCCAAAGAGACTCGGGCTATGAGGGACGCTGTAGTGAAGGGCTTCAGAAATTTCGACCACCTGGAGTTTTTAACGTGCACTGACATCGCTCAGCACACGGGCCTCTATAATTTCGCCGCCATCGAAATTCAACCGCCGTGGCCTGCATCGAACCCGCGTCTTTCGGATCAGCAGCCGAGCGCCATAACCATAGCCACCGCGGCGGCTTGCTTCTCATGCAGAGGTTTAGCACATGCATCCACAGTGGGTTAATGCGCACAGATACAAAGAGCAGAATCAGCCATCAACTAGCTCGGGACAAGTTACTCCAGACCAGAACTCAAATAATTGCAGGTGTTTCAACGAAGCTCGTCACTAATTTAATAAAATGGGTTTTTTGAGATATAAAGATGGCTTCTGTAGCATAGAAATAGTGTTGATAGACATAAGAAAACAAGCGAAGCATGTTGACTATAGTCAGAAAAACTTAAGTCTACAGTGAAGCTTCGCCCCATTCAGGACCACCGCACAAAATTTCTCTATGACAAAAAAAATAGTCCGTAGTTAAAAGCTTTCTTGTTACCTAAACAAGAAGCTAATCGCAAGAAAAAGAAATTGTAAGCTAGAGTGTTTTGATATCAGGTTCTTTAATGATTTCAAACTTTAACAAGCTCATTTCATGTATTGTTGTGATCGGTTAGCCAAGTAAAATGTGATGGCACGGACCATGGCCAAGTGCTAACTGCTATTTTTTTTAGTTGTAGCATCGTACCATTGTACCAACTTCGTCAAATGATTCTAATTTATGATGGCTCATAGGTAACCTTTGAACTCCCCCATTAGACATGTAGTTACGATGATTTGTGCCAAACCGTTAGATCTGGCAAAAATGCAATCACCCTCGGCATTGTTGCTCAACAAATTTTGGCCACCTTGCGCCAAAGGATGCACGAATGCCATTAGAGTCACGAGTTGAAAACAACGCCCCTAGCATATGTAACTTTAGAGCAGAAGAGTGGCATATTGAGTGAGTTGGTAATGCATAACGAGCTTTTTCAACAGCGCAGGATAACAGGACAAAGAACGTGGAGACTAACACGGCACTGACCCTACAACTGGATTTTATTCGAAGTAAGCAAGTCAATTTATACACGCGAAAAGCGATTCCACATGCGTATAATCACACGTAGATGCATTGATTAAAAGATAAAAATATGAAGTCGCCCTAACATACTTGGTAACCCCACCTAACATGCTACCCTTTGTGAAGCAGGCCATTTGTCTTTCAGATAAAACTAAATTGGTTTGCTAATGCATCCACTGCATTTCATTATAATATGGAAGGCCTCCGCAACTTCTCTGGTGGTCTAGCCACTATGAAAAAATAACAATTCAGTACCATCCAAGAATGGTACATGTTGACATGTTGTAATGTTGTGCCAGGTTTGCATTCTTTTCCAAAGAAGTCGTGTGTTCCATGAGCCTGACAATGCGACGGCCTGTCTGGTTCATGTAAGCGAGGCTATAAACCAAAGGGAATTTGATATACTACGCCCATCTGGCAGGAAACGAACCTATTCGCATGGTTTATATTGGTGGCGCTTTTTCGTCTCAAATCTTCCCGCTTTCTCTTCCCCACCTTACCAAGTGTATTAGGAGCTGAGAAAAGTACATTTACATCATTTATGCCACTAGACCAGTAATTAAGAAATTCTATGACTCCAAAGAAAAAGACAGTGTTCTTAAGAACTGTCAGAAACGTAAAGGCACATCTGTTAGCATCAGCAATGACGATGCAAAAGATATTGTACAAGTTGTACAAGAAATTGTGGAAGACTGTTGCTGTCAAAGATTGAACGGACAAAAGGTATCGTTGGTTAACGATAAGCTGAAGATCGATGACCATTTGTATTCTCTGGACGACACCCAAAACAAGCGCTTGCTCTGCTGGACCCAAAGTAAGGGTGCTTGGAAAAACCATAACGAATCAGCAACACCAGGTGACTACCATAATGAATCACATTCCAAAGTGAAAATAATTCGTAGCTCAGCATAGTTCTGCTGAATGCTTGCAGCATTCTTAACAAGGTAACAAAATTAGAATTTTTATTGTTCTCAGAGCAAGAAAAGATTGAGCCACTTTCCATATAAACAGCAGCACATGTGCACGAGTGGAACATTAAAAGGTGGCACATAAGACAAACTGCAGTCCAATGCTCCAAGTGCATGCAAGAACTGGGTAGGCGCCCAGAGAGCAAAAAACTAAAGCGCAAAGATGCTAAAATTTTAGGACCAGAATACAGCTTATCTAACTGAGTCCCAGCATAAATACTGGTGCTAAGCATCCTTATGCTTTAGACATGCTGAACGGTCCTTCACCACAAAAACTGTAAGAAACGATCAAATGAAAGGAGTTATAAAGCTGTCACAATGAAAATACAGAGCACACTGTGCAACGAAATTCAAGAAGCCATCAGACCAGATTAACATCCCAAATGATATCCAAGTCCATGCTTGTTCCAAAAAACAGCCTTTCTTAGGAAGCTTTAGAATCTTCGTACATGCACTACCAGAAATTAAGCTGTGTGCAAAAGCAGCAACACTTCGTGCAAACTTGCCTTTGTACGGCATCTTCACCAGTTTTTTCACATTTTCAATAGGCCAACACATTATTGAGGAGAGTTTGCTCACAACTGAAAAGCCAACCCGTCTAGAGTCAAGCGGGCTATTGTACAATGGTTCCGTTTCCCAGAACTTCCTGCCAACTATGCACGGCTCTCCATCAGACACTCTATGGGCAAAATTTTCTATGAGAATGACATCTTCATTGATTTGGCAGCAGCCGTCATTAGGTCTCAAGCTTAGAGTGAAGGATGTAAACCTGCTTCCTTTGTACTGCGGGAGTCTACAGCTTGGAGGGCGAGTTTCCACATCGTCATTTTCCAGCAAGAATTCCCTTGGCCGCCTTTCAAAGTAACATTGCTGTGCTTTGGAGGCACGTATTTCCTCTAACCGATTATATATCTGATTCGATGCACAACCAGATTTTACGAAGAAGTTTTTTGATTGCCTGCATGTTGTTCTCAAAAGAAAATGCAGAAAAAGAGTCAAGCGTTCCATACAAACGAACGTCTGCTGCTAGATACAACAAACAGTGAACGTTGTACGAAACTTCCTCCTGTCCATAAACTCCAGCAAAGTATTTCACAAAATGCTGAAGCAGTGTTTCTGCATAGTCTGCATACTGTTGGTAAAGTGATGGAGTGCTGAGAATAGTTGCACCTGCATGCAATGTCAAAAAATTCAAAAGCATGGGACTTGGCAGTGACTCCCTTAGCACTAGCGGGCCAGTATAATGCAGAAAAAGCCTACACTCCGTAGCCTTCCAGCGGTCTTTCTCATCAAAAGTCCTAGTTTCCTAGCGGAATCAAGTGGAACACAACCCTCAAGGGCGGCACTTTTGGCTGATATTTCTTTACGATTTGTGGGACCAAGGCGGACTGTCAGTGGCCTCGCAAACCACAGGTTTATCAGCTTACGAAATACACCAAGGTACAGCAAATGCATGGGATCAAGTGGCACGTTGCTCACACAGTCAATAGGAAGTTCCGTCAACAATGACACACCGTGGTGGTGCTCAAAATCTTCCTGTTTCCGGAATGATTTATCCGTTCTTAGCGTCGATTCTGAGGTAGGAAAAAACATCTTCTCATTGAAACTGCCTTCTGCAGCACATTTAGGGCAAGCCGAGTAGCCAGCATGTCCTTTTGTCAAGAATTAAATGCGCGCGCAGGTGCGTCACAGATAAAGCTTCTGATTTCTACCTTAACCAGTTTGCCAGAGATCATTAGACCTACCCGAACTAAGTTTTTAGCTACAGAACAAAAGCGCAAAGGAATTCATTGGCAGAGTTTGGCTTTGCAGGGCCCAGAAAAGCCCCAACGATCATCGCGCTCTAATAATTTATGGTTGGCACTAAGTTGAATCTGGCATTGAATTGGCCAGAGCTGTAGACGGGAGCTCTTTGACCAAGGCAGGCCATCTATGTTGTAAGAAAGGCCAACAACCTGTGGCGGGTGCTTTGCGGGACACAGAACATTCTCCAAGACTTTCTTAAGCCCGAAATGGCAGTAGTGTCCTGAAGGAAATTCAGTAACACCAGCTATAACTGCAGTTCTACGAGGAGTTTTAAGCAACGTTCGTGCGTCTGTTGGCAAATCAGAAAAGCAGCTGTGACCTTTCAAAAGACGCAGCAAGTCCGTTATAGAGCGATTAGGATATGTTGTGTTCAGGTGGCGCCCAACCAACCAGCCGAGCAGCGACCAGTGCACACTGAGAAATGCCACTCGCCACACTGCTCATTATGTCGGCATCGCTAGAGTCACTTAATTGAGCCTTCAGTGTGCTCCGAGGGCAAGTCGATACGAGCGTACGAAGAATCAGCAGCTTGCTCAAAAACGCTGGCGCAAGGGTCATCTGAAGAACCGCTGGCACCGCTTGCATTGTCGTAAGGGAGTGCAAATTAAGTAGTCGGCATCACTCGCTTCGCGCCGAGTTTCGCCATCCGGTTCACCTGAATGACTAGGAATTGAGCTCGTAAAGCGAGTCCGCAAAGAGCTCGGCGCTTCCAATGCTTGGAAAAGAGCCCGAACTTCTAACCGGGCTTTGTTCCGAACAGACCGCGCTTTGCTTAGTTTTGGCATCGCAACAAAACCGTGCTACTCAGCAGACACACCAATTATCCTTCGTGGGCATCTACAATCAAACTACACCGCTACCTAAAGACTAGGATAGTCTTAAATAGTTCGGCACAAATCGTCCGATGCTGCAACAAAGAAGCAAGGTCTAAGCCTTTTCAATCAAACGTTAGTCAACTGACAGCAAACGGCGGCACGGCATGCCGAACACATGGAAAGAAACCGCTATGCAAACGGGGCCATCACACATACTTTTGATGGATGTCGAGCCATATGTGGAGTGCAGAAACGGTAGAACACGCAAAAATATTGTGTGGTAGGCCGCCAGAACCCAACAAACCGACAACTTCAGCGCTACCGCTGGCAAAGCTAAAGCAGCTAAAGCTGAGCTACCACGCCGAGTCGAAGACCGCGCTACCACGCAACATGCGGAGCAGCGAGTACTACTGGTACTACTATGTACCGATAGGTGCCGCTAGGTGAGGTTGCCGCTCGTGACACCGTCGGAGGCGGACGCTTTTTTTCGGAGCTCCAGCGACTACGTCTGAAGCTAAGTGCCTTTTGGTTTTTGCGCTTGTACATGCTTTCGGGCAGTAGTTTTAAACCGAGTTAAGGGTAGAAAGGCTAGCGGAAGTGTGTGTGCCGAAGGTTTTTGCGTAGAAATTTTGGAAGGCTTTTACCTTGCGTATTGCTGAAAGTTTTTGGTGTAGGATTTTTGGCGGGCGTTTACGTTGCGTAGTGCCGAAGGTTTTTGTGTAGGAATTTTGGTGGGCTTTTACGTTGTGTAGTGCCGAAGGTTTTTTGTGTAGGAATTTTGGCGGGCTTTTACGTTGCGCAGTGCCGAAGGTTTTTGTGCAGGATTTTTAGCGGGCTCTTACGTTGACTAGTGCCGAAGGTTTCTTCTGTAGGAATTTTGGCGGGCTTTTACGTTGCGTAGTGCCGAAGTTTTGTGCAGGAGTTTTAGCGGGCTCTTACGTTGACTAATGCCGAAGGTTTCTTCTCTAGGAATTTTGGCGGGCTTTTACGTTGCGTAGTGCCGAAGTTTTGTGTAATATTCTTGGCGGGTTTTTACGCATAGGAATTTTGGCGGGCTTTCACAAGGCGTAGTCGGCCGGACGATGGGTCGGCAAGCTAGGAAAGTTAAGGAGGACAAGGACGGGGAGTTAGTACAGTGCCAGGAGTGCGACCGTTGGTGTTACTTAGATGAGACAGGGTTCGGGAGCTTAGCCGAGGCGGGTGAGGCCAGCTTCGTGTGTAAGATGTGCAAGCGGTTTGGGGACGCCGTTCATGCGTTAAAAGGGGAATGGGAAGCTGGGTTTAATGCACTTAATGCGGACCGGCAGGTCGAACGAGAGGATCGGATTAAGCTGGAAGCTCAGGTCGCCGATTTGATTAAAAAGGAGGAGAATAATGCCGCCCTGTTGAAGCGAATGGTGGGCGAGATTAAAGAAGAGCGGGAAAAGCGGACCCAGCTAGAAAAACAGGTTGAAGCGCTCAGGTCGCGGCCGGCTGGGCACCCCAGTTCGGAGAAGTGTCAGGTGGAGGACGAGGCTCGTCGATCGTACAGTGCTGTAGTGCAGCGAGCATTGAGTGAGAAAAATGCGAACGAAATGAAAAAGGTTAAAGCGGGCATGGAAACTCGCGACAATAGCGTACAGCGGCAGGAGAGTCAGCTAGAGCGATCCGGAGGCCAACAGATGGAATTAGGAAGCGAACGTTTGGGGCACAGGAGAGTTCTGGTGGTCGGGGACTCGAATGTAGCGAGGGTTGAGGGAGGCGTTCTGACGGCAGTGAAGGCAGACAGGCGGGTGCAGGTGGAGGCTCAGTCGGGAAAGTGCATGGTGGATGCAATGGCCAGAGCCCGGGAGGTGGTGGTGGGTAGCATGGATGGCGAACACCTTGTGGTCATCCATGCTGGTCTCAATGATGTACTGCAGGGGAGGAGCCAGAATCTTGAGACGCAGTTGGAGGTGGGGATGCGTAGGCTTAGAGAGGCCTCTGAGAGTGTGCATGTGACCATATGCACAATCCCAGAGGTCCAGAGGCAGGCTCGCGAAACGGAAAGGAGGGTCGTGGAGACTAATCGGGTAATTAGGCTATTGAGTCGACGACTAAGATACGAGGTGATGGAGGTCAACAGGGAAGTGTACGAGGTTAGGCCCCACCCTTTTGCACAGGATGGCATCCACTACGGTGGTGCCACTGGCAAGAAGGTGGGTAGTAGGATAGGTCGCCAGGCAACAGCTTTTTTGGGGGGACCCAGAGCTCTGAAGGAACCAGTGTAGAGAAGGAAGAATTCAGATCAAACGGACAATGGAACCATAGGGGAAGAAAGAGACGCAAGCGCCAGGGCCAAGTTAATTCAGATATAGGTTTCATTAACATGCAAGGTGGCAGGAATAGACTGAAATGGGAGGAAATAGAAGAACAGTTAAGACAGGAGGAATTAATGGTATATGGTTTAGCGGAAACACATCTTAGAGACATGGAGCAACCACCCTGTAACCCAGACTACGCATGGGAATATTGCAATAGAACAGAGGGCAGCAGAAAGGGAGGTGGAATTGGGGCATTCATTCATAAAAGTATGAATTTTCAAAGGGTTAGACTGGGATGCAGGGAACATTTATGGCTAAAAGGAACAGTGGCAGGCAAGCAAACACTCCTTGGCTTTGTATACCTGTGGACAGGGGTTAATGCCAAAGAGGAAAACAGGAAAATGTTAGAATGTATTGCAAGCGACATTGATGAGCTAGGAGGACAGGGCGAGATAATTATATTAGGCGACATGAATGCACACATAGAAGACCTGGATGGGTACACGGATTCGACAGGAAGCATGCTGCAGGACATGTGTGACAGGCATGATTTAGTTGTATGCAACAGCACCGAGAAGTGTGAAGGGCTCATAACATGGGAGACGGGGAGTCTGCACTCGACGATAGATTATGCACTAATGTCACAGAGGATGTATAACAGATTAGGGGTAATGAGCATAGATGAAGATGGTTCCAGAAGTCTAGGTAGTGACCACAAGCGTATCAAGTTGAGCTTCAGAAGAAAAAGCAATGTAGGACTGAATCAAGATAAACAATCAGGGGGAAGTTTTTACTCAGAAAAGCAATTGGAAGTAGCAGCCAAACAAATCGAGAAAGTAATTTTTGAGGATAGTGAAACAGAATGGACTTATACCAAATTAACTCGATTACTGGAGCTAGAGCTAGCTAAGGTGGGAGTAAAGCTAAAAGGGAAAAGATGCAAACCCAAGAGTTGGTGGGATGAGGAGGTCAAGAGGGCAATAGAAAAGCGCAAGGAAGCATCCAGGGAACACAGATATTCCAAGAAGAGGGGGGAACCAAAACCCGAAGTAGACAGAAAATGGGATACCTTCATAAAGTGTAGAAGGGACGCATCCTATTTGTATAATGAGAAAATTAGAAGAAAGGGTGCCCAATGGATGTCAAAAGTAAATAAAAAGGATAGAAAAGCAGCCCAAAAATTCTGGAAACATCTAAATGCAATGAGTAATAAAACTAGGCTAGAACAAAGGTTTATTGTTACAGATGAGGGTATTCGACTAGAAGGGGATGAAGCAATAAAACACATAGGAACAAGGATGACGGAAAAATTTTCAGCAAAGCACGTGGTACATAATTTTTCGAAGGAGGGTAGACCGGTTACAGCAATAGCTTCACTTGAGCAAGGAGAGTGGGAAAGGGCAGAGAAGAAGGTTCCTAGTGGCACATCAACAGGACCAGATGGTATCCCGATTATGTTGATAAAGAAGTTAGGACCAAAATCCAAGCAAACATTAATACAGGTAGTGAACAAAATGATAGTGGATGAGAAAGTCCCCGATGAATGGCGATTAAGTAGAATGAACATGATATATAAGGGAAAGGGGGACAAAGCAGACGTAAGTAACTATCGCCCCATAACAGTGACGTCTGTGGTTTACAGGGTGGTGATGCAAATTATAAAGGATAGACTGCAGGCTTGGGTGGAGAACGAGGGGGTGCTAGGGGAACTACAGAATGGGTTCCGGAAACAAAGGAGGTTGGAGGACAATCTATTTTCATTGACACAGTGTATAGAAATTGCGGTAAAGGAACATAGGCCCTTATTGCTAGCATTTCTGGATATTAGGGGAGCCTATGACAACGTTACTCAGGAGCATTTATGGGACATATTGGGCACATTGGATGTGGAAAATGGAGTAATTAATCTTTTAAAAGATATATATAGAGGTAACAGAGTGCTCATAAAATGGGAAAAAAATGTATCAGGGCCTGTAGAGATACAGCGGGGGCTTAGACAAGGATGTCCTCTGTCCCCTTTGTTGTTCATGTTGTACCTGCAAGGTTTGGAGGCCAAGCTAGAGGGGAGCGGACTAGGTTTCAACCTATCTTTTTTCAAGCAAGGGGAATTGATTAAACAGACATTACCGGGACTAATATATGCGGACGATATAGTGATAATGGCTGACAACAAGGAAGACCTGCAGAAGTTGTTAGACATATGCAGTACAGAGGGAGATAGATTAGGCTTCAAGTATAGTAAGGAAAAATCTGCAGTCATGACATTTAATGAAGAGGGCGGCGAGCATAGAATACAGGAGTTCGTGCTAAAGGTAGTGAATGAGTACAAGTATCTTGGGGTGTGGATAAATAACAGTGTTGAGTATCTGACAGAGCATGAAAAATATGTAATGAATAAAGCTAGTAGGAATGCAGCTGTCATGAAAAATAGGGCACTGTGGAATTACAATAGGTATGAGGTGGTAAGAGGGATCTGGAAAGGGGTGATGGTCCCTAGCCTGACCTTCGGGAATGCGGTCCTGTGTATGAGGCCAGATGTTCAAGCAAGGCTGGAAATTAGGCAACGGGGAGTAGGGAGGTTAGCTTTGGGAGCACATGGCAATACACCAAATCAGGGGGTACAGGGTGATATGGGATGGGCGTCTTTCGAGAGCAGAGAGGCTAGCAGTAAGATAGCATTTGAGGAACGATTGAGAAGGATGGAGGAAAAGCGGTGGGCTAGGAAAGTTTTCAGATACCTGTATATAAAGAATGTTGACACGAAATGGAGAAAGCGAACTAGAAAATTGACAAGCAAATATCTGGACAGCAGTAAGGGGGCAAATCAGCAATTATCGGTTAAGATAAAGGTTAAAGGAACAGAGAGAGCTTTGTGGAAAACAGGGATGCTGACGAAATCGGCACTAGAAACATACCGGACCTTTAAACAGGAAATTGTCAAAGAAAATATGTATGATAATTGTAGGGGAAGTTCTTTGTTGTTTGAGGCCAGGACTGGAGTTTTGCGGACTAAGAAGTATAGAGTCAGGTACCAGGAGATAGACACTTTGTGCATTGCGTGCGGAGAGGAGGAGGAAACGGCTGAACACTTGATACTTTTCTGTAAAGGGCTTCACCCTACAGTGCAAGGCGGCGGGGCTGACTTACCCAAGGCATTGGGGTTTAGGGATAGTGAAGGGAAAGTGGATTTTAAGAGGTTAGAAGTAACCAAGCGAAGGTTATCTGATTGGCGGCTAAAAGCAAGACAGGAGTAAAATTTCACAAGACATGGCTAGGTGGCTTGAGCCACCGCCCGATGTAAAGGGTTCAGCCGTATCCATCCATCCATCCATCCATCCATCCATCCATCCATCCATCCATCCATCCATCCATCCATCCATCCATCCATCCATCCATCCATCCATCCATCCATCCATCCATCCATCCATCCATCCATCCATCCATCCATCCATCCATCCATCCATCCATCCATCCATCCATCCATGAGTTTTTCCTGTTGTGACTTTTTGTGCTCATACATAACCTTTCAGGCCAGAAAATATGTTTGTGTTGTCTTTCTCATGCACCATTTATGCAAAAAAAGAGTGATTGAAGTTTTTTTTTTCGTGTCTGTGTGGACACGTGACAAACTCGCGCGCCCACGGGTGCCGAATGGCCTGCGCATGTCGCGGCCAGGCCCGTCGTCTGCTACGGTATGCACTTCGCTCAACACGCCTCTCGATAACTGCATGCCTTCACTGTAAAGCTGTTTCTCTAGATTGCCTATTTCGAATAACTCAGTTTGCAAGCAAATGCACCGCACGTATGCTTAAGAATTTTGGAATATGCAGGAATTAAGCTTCCGATTCGCAAGAAATGCACAGGTAACACTATACTTTACAACTTAATCGCAAAGCGGCGGAAGACCCGTTAATAGCGCAGTAGCACTACTAGCCGCATTCCTGCATATTCAGCCTCATGACCGAGTGTATGTTTTGCCGAAACCAATAATTAAGGAGGAAGTTTAGGAAAGGAAAAGTGTGCGCGAGCGCCGCTCTAGAACGCGTGCGGCGTAGCACGTGACTTTTTTTGCATGCCTCTCGCGCTTTCCTCTAGGTCACCCGGTCACAACACCGCCACTACCTCGTGGTTACATCACAAACGATGGGAATGTTTCGCATTATCAATGTTCCGCATTATCGCCAAAAAGCTCTTTATTGCCCATGAAAAACCTTAATAAATTAATTCCATATGACATGCGTCTTAGGATTCGGGCTTTTCTTATGTTCGAATCCGGCACTAAAGCTGCCAGAGATATATGGGATATATTAATTGATAGTTTGTGCGTCCAATATCTGTGTTTGTTGGACATACATTAGAACATAACTTGCGCATCGAATGAGTGAATGAAAAACTTTATTGGTTCCTTTAGGAAGTAGCGGTAGAGGACGAAGTCTTCATCTTGAAGCTTGGGTCCTCCTTGGCCGTGGGTGGGTCCCTAGTCCAGGGCTCCACTGAGTCAGGCCACCTCGCTTGAGTGTGCTATGAGGGCCCTTTGGACCCCTAGCTCGAAGCTGGTAAGCCGGCTCTCCCATTGCTCCGCACTTGGTGTTTTGTGTTTGTGGAATGCTTGATTTCTTCCGCACTCCCATGTGACGTGATATAGTGTTGGTTTTGCTCCGCAACACGGACAGGTGGCGCTATACTGTGTGGGGAACTACTTGTTTAATATGTATAAGATTGGGAAGGAGCCTGTTTGCAGTCTTCGCCATCCTGTGGCTTCCTCCTTGGATAATGCTTTATGTGGTGGGGGGTATTGGAATCTTAGCCCCTTATATAGGTTTAATAATTCCGAATAGCTGTCCCCGCAAATAATCTGGGGCCCCTCCGGGGGTAAGGCGTTCCTGTTCGGCTGGGCATTCCTCGAGCTGGGTTGTCTGCCCCTTCGTTGCCCCTGATCCCTGCGTGACTCGGTATCCAGATTATGTTGTGTATTGGTCGTCCCTCAAGGAGCAGAGCTCTACTGAGGATCTTGAGTGCCGTGCTGCTAATTCTGCCTCTAGTATAGTTCCGGCACGCCTCTTGTGAATCCGTTAAGATGTTAAGGGATCTCCCTGTCCTATATCCTTCATTCGCGGCCAGGGCGACAGCAATCTCCTCTGCCTCCGTTATGTTAGATACTTCGGCTGTGAGGCTTGTGATGTGTTCTCCGTGGTAATTTACAACTACTGCTACCGCGCTATTTTTGTGTGCTTGGGGGTATAGGGAGGCATCAGTGTAGACTGTGTTCTCCCGATGCCCCATGTTCCTCTCATAAAATTCTGCCTTAACCTGTCTCCTGTTAGCATGGAGGTTTGGATCCATGTTTCGGGGGATAGGTTGTATGCATAGCTTCTTTCTTAGCGGGTCCGGTATTGCGGCCCTGCTATTTTGTGGCTTTTCTATTTCCCGACCTAGCTTTGTCAGGAGCGCCCTTCCAGTCGTTGTGTTGCTAAGTCTTCGTATTTGTGCCTTGAGCTGGCATTCTCTTAATTCTTCGAAGGTGTTACTGATTCCGAGTTGCATGAGCTTGTCGTTGAATGTATTTCTTGGGGGATGAAGAGCTGTTTTGTATGCCTTCCGGAATATTGTCTCCGCTTGCTCCTTCTCTGCTTTGATAGTCACATGGTACGGTAATGAATATGTTACACGGATGACCACTAGGCTGTTGACTAGCCTGAGTGTGTCCTCCTCCATCATGCCATACCTCTTGTGCGCTACTCTGCTGATCATCCGGCTTACTTGTCCTGCCGCTTTGCTTAGCAGTCTGAGTTTATGACTGCACTTCCGGCTTCCTTGCAGCCACATGCCGAGGATTCTGGTCATCTTTGGTTCCGGGATGTTCCGGCCCTCTAGTTTTATTTCGAGTGGAGCATCCGTAGGGTGCCTACCCACTCTGAGGAGCTCAGATTTTTTCGTGGAGCATTTAAGTCCTCTTTGTTTTGTGTATTCTTCAATGCAGGTGGCAGCCTCTTGTAGCACCTCCTGCTTCTCCCCCAGTGAGCCTTGGGTGGTCCAGATGGTGAAATCGTCTGCGTACATTGCATGACTAATCCCCTGGCCTTGGCTGAGTTTCTTGGCGAGGTTGACCATCGCTATGTTAAAGAGTATTGGCGAGATTACTGAGCCTTGCGGAGTGCCCTTGCATGGCGTTTGAAAGGTGTCACTCCGCAGGTCTCCTAGGCCTACCGTCGCTGTTCTGTCCATGAGGAAGCTTCTAACGTAGTCATGGACCTTCTTCCCGCAGTTGGTGGTGTTAAGTCCTTCCATAATGGCGGCATGGGATACGTTGTCGAAGGCCTCTTTAAAATCGATGGCCATGACAACGTTCTCCCCGTTCTTTGGCATTGTTTCGAGTACCTCTTCTTTTAGTTGTAGCAAGATGTCTTGGGTTGATAAATTTGCTCTGAATCCGAACATGGTCTTGGGGTACCATTCTCCGTCTTCTAGATGCGTTTGTATTCGTCGGGTTACTATTCTCTCGTACAGCTTGCCTAGGCATGACGTTAGCGAGATCGGTCTGAGGTTTTCAATTTGGAGTTTCTTGCCGGGCTTGGGGATCATGATGACTACGGCGTGTTTCCACTCCGCTGGAACCGTCCCTTCTTCCCATTGTTTGTTTAGGTATAGGGTGAGTTGGCTGATTGCTTCGTCGCTTAAATTTCGGATTAACGAGTTATGAATCTTGTCCGCCCCTGCTGCCGAATTTTTCGTTGTTGCCATTATGGCCTCGACGACCTCTTCTCTTGTGATGGGTCTGTCCGTGGTTGGGTTTTCTTCGCCCTGGTTGTCGCCTTGGTAGCCGTCTACCTGGTCCTACCCGTAGCAATTCTCTCGTACTGCCTGGAGCAGCTGTTCTTCTGTACCTTCGTACTGGTGAATTAGCCTTTGGATGGATTTGCTGCTTCCCGCCTTGCTTTTGCTCGGATCTATGAGTGTTCTGAGGATCTGCCACGTTTTAGCCGTGCTGAGGGTGCCATTCAGCGAGGTACTTGCTGCCACCCTTGTCTTGCCAGCTGCGTTGCATATTCCTCTGCTTGCCTGGTGATTTCGGCAATCTTCTTCTTTAGCTTTTGGCGCTTCCACCACTTGGTCAGGCCTCGTCTTGCCTCCCAGAGCCTGAGAAGTCGCTTGTCCACTTCTGGTGCTTGTTCTGTTCGATCCACTTCTTTAGTGTAGAGATCCCCGATTTGTCTAAGCTGTTGGCTCCAATCTTCTGCCGAAGTTATGTCGTCCTTAAGTTGTTTGCAGTAGGTGCGGAAGGCATCCCATGGAGTCAGTTAAGTTTGCCTTGCCGTTCTTCCTTTTGATGTTTTCTGCCTCTGTGCTGACCCTAATGATGTAGTGGTCGCTGCCGAGATTTTCTTGCAGGTTCTCCCATTCGACTTGCTTAGCGCCCCTGACAAAGGTTCGGTCGGGACATGTGTCCACGCATACGCTATTACCCTGTCTAGTAGGCTGATTTTCATCTGTGAGTAACTCGCAGCCTATGTTTTCCGCTGCTGTGCATATGCCGCGCCCGTTTTTATCTTCGATCCTGCTGCCCCATTGTGGGCTTTTCGCATTAAAGTCCCCTGCTATTATTAGGGTATTCTGCCCTGCAAGCTTCTTTGCTTCCGCAAAAAACTTAATGAAGTCTCCTTTATTTTTAGGTGGGCTGTACAAATTTACTATAAAACTGCTTTTAGCTTTTCTGTTTCTCTTGGGAATCACTTCAGTTATGTGTTCTAGCTGTGTGTCTTCAAACTCCTTATGAGCTATGGTTGTGATTTTGTTCTTAATGAGAGTTGCTGTTCTTCCGTTCTCCTGACATGAGTGTCATTTTAGGGCTGGGGTGCAATTTGTCTCTTGTAGAGGTATTAGATCTGGTGGGTTTCCTCTAGTGTTAATGAATTGCTGTAAGAGCCCTTGCTTACGCCTGTAGCTCCGGCAATTCCACTGCCATATCTCTAGTTGTTGTCCTGCCATGTTATCGTATTGGTACTGTTTTTTGTTCCCTGGGATTCTGATCCAAACCTGCGCTCATTGTAGAGGCGGTCCCTAGCGTCATTTACTGTCTTCCGTGTGTTTTGACTCTTTACATAGTTGCGGAAGCTCTGATCTTGCAGGGCTATCTTTTGATTTAGTTGCTGTATCTGCTGCTGCATCTGCTGCATTTGCTGCTGCATGAATGTCTTTAGATCGTCTATTGTTGAGTTTCCTCCTTCATTAGTTTGTAAACTTTCTACACTCTGTTGTGGGGGTGAGGGTGTACGTGCCCTGACAGGCGAGCAGCCTGCCTTTCGCATCTCTTGCATTTCCGCTATTAATTCGCTTATTTGTTTCTTAAGCTGTCTGTTTTTCTCTCGTGTCTGCTCTTGTTCCTTCCTGATGTTATTAATTTCGGCAGTAAGCCTTTTTTCATTTTCTGTTCGTGTGTTTGTGTTGGTGTTGTTGTGCGGAGCAAAAAGCGCCTTGGGAGGGCCGGCTCCCCAGCTCACCTTGACTCCGCCGCTCTTCTTCTGTTGCTGCTTCGGCTTCACCCAGGACTGCTGGCCGCCCAGGGGTGGGTAGGACTCGTCCCGCTCCCGGCTCCGGCCCTGGCTGCTGCTGCGCCCCCGGTTGCGACTCCTGGATTCGCTCCGGTAGTCACCTTGCCGCTCCTGGTCCTCGTTCCGGAACCAACGCGGTCTCCGTGCCCCGCCTCTGCTTCGGCTGCGGCCGCGTCGCTGCTGGCTCTGGGGTCCCCATCGCAGTTCGTTGATTGGCTTCAGTCGTTGTCCACAGTCCTTCGTGCCCGCCGCGTGGGAGCCCCCGCATAGCAGGCACTTGGGTGTACATTGATGTCGTTCTTCCGGATCTTTCTGGCCGCATTGTCTGCATGCCTTGATTCCCGGGTTCGGACAGACGTCCGATCGATGTCCGTGTTGGCAACAAACGTAGAATATTTGCCGCGTCGGCCTATAGGGGTAGCACCACATCTCTCGATCCCCCGTATAGTACAAGACTTGCTTGGGGAGGATGGGGCCATCAAAGGTGATGACGACTGTGCTCGATCGGCCTAGCATCCTTGCCGCCAGGATCTTCACCCCTTGTGAGCGGATTCGTAAATTCGCCTTGAGTTCTTCGGCCGGAGACCCCGGGTCCACTCCGTGGATGACCCCGCGCAGCGTTCCCTCCGGCGCCGCCACGTGTGCGTTGATTCCGTAGCTATGCTCTCCAAACTTCAGTTGCGTGATGCGCCTGATATGTTGAGCAGCGCTTTCGTTATCGGTACTGATTATTATGATATCGAGCCGGTGCGCAGTCGGATGATGAGATCTTCTGCCTTGCATCCGTGTCCGGTAGCCGCGACCACCGCCCGCGCCACTTGGTGCGTCTGCAGGTTCTTCACTGCCAGTCCTTTCGGCCGAAGTACTACTTTTAAATCATCCCTGGGAAGCGGAGGAAGCCTTGTCCTCGGCGCTCCTTCCCCCTCTCCTTGTTTAGGTGCAGTTGGCGTGCCACCTGTGCTCTTCGCCGCGCCTAGGGAATTTTCGTTCCCTAGCGCTTTTCCCGCCAAATCTCCTGCTTGGCTCCCACGTTGGCGTTTCTTTTGCCGCTTGGACATGGCTATCTCCCAGTCCGCGTCCAAAACCTTGTTCTGACTTGCCTGTAGCGTTGTTGTCGCTGGGGTGCTGCTTTTTAGGGCTTGAAAGGCTGTCGTTGGTCCGTGGGCGAAGGTCTCCCCGGTAGCGTCTTGATAGTCTTCGTCCATATTTTCTTGGGTTTCCGCCATAAAATTCGTCTGGTCATTTAGCGGTGCGCGATATACGCTGGGATTTAGTGCATGGGTCATCGCTCCGTCGCTTCTACCGCTGGCCGAGGCCGGGAGGGCCGCAGAGCCCCGCTACTGTGTTAGGCCTAATAGGCCTAGCTTCGGTCGGCCACGTGGGAGATCTTCAAAACCGTATAAATCCAAAAATATTGGACCCAGTGGTTTGAAAGAGGTGTCCTCGTGGCCCGCTTCGCTTTCGACGTCGTCTCCCACCAAAATTTTGGCAGTCCAGTCGAGTTAACCGGGTCAAAAGTGCCGAAAACTACAGAGCGCATGTGAAGTGCGTCCGCTCTCCTCGGCTGCTCACAGCGCCACCGAGTGTTCACGCTTGGTGGACATGTACTAGATTATATATTAGGCATCTAGTGTCCACGCTTTGCGGACGTGCTCTAGATATAAAAACATTCATATTATTGACGTCCTATCAACGTGTAGCACGTCCAAATGATGATCCTTATGATGTACATCTAATAGACGCTCCTTTCATCACATGACGTTGGGATCTTTCTGGCACGTTGAATGGATATTTGTGGTTTACTGGGTGGTGAGAACACACAGCTATAATCGTAGCAAGCGCCAACAAGCCCAGCAACAAAGCACTGCATTATACATAACTTATATGAGAAACATACACTCACGTTAGTATACAAACTGTTACTATGAGCTCATGCTTATATATACTCCCTCATTAAGGGCATCCCACAAGTGTTGGTGGAGAACAGTTAATAAACATAGTTTTCTCATTAAATTTCACCACTATTTTTGCAATTTACAGCAGAAAAACACAAACAAATTTAAGTGAAAATTTTTCTTAATTGAGAAATAACATTGGAACATAAACAACAGCAAAAAGTTGTCAATCGAACAACAAAAAGCTCTCTGTAGGAGCCAGTAGGTCCCACTTCAGAACCAGAAGCCCAGCAGGGACCATTTCAACCAGCAGCGCAAACCAGAAGGCTTCCTTCTGGGACCAGTAGACAGCACAAAGCCCGAAGGCTTCCTTCTGAAACCAGTAGACCCCAGCACAAAACCAAAAGGCATTCCTTCTGGGACCAGTAGATCAAAGCAAAAAACCAGTTGGTGCCCTACAGAGACCGTTTCAGCCAGCGGCAAGCCGTAGAAAAAAAAAGCAGGTGCTCATAAAGCTTGCGTTCTGCACAGCTGCATACAGGACGGAGTCCTCGGGACAAAAGCGCTGGCATACGGTCTTTGCAGAAAAGGTGGCTCGAGCCACACACCTTCTTTATGATCGGCTGCTGAGAAAAATGTGTTCTATATAACAAGCAAGAAATGGCTTGAAATTTGCAAGAAATAGAAAACAAAAAGTTGTATCCGTAGTCCACAAGTTTAAAACATTGCAAACCTTGCAGGGAGCAACATATATGCAAAGGAAACTTAGAATCTATTCCAGTACCTGCGTAATTCTTTAAAAAGGTCTGGAACGTGGTAGAATATGTTCTCTCACTGCTTCAATATCGCCGCTTTCTCCTTTCTTTCACTCTGTCCCTCCGCCCCAACCCGAGTTTTTCCCCTTCAGTCTCCTTTTTTCCCTCTCTCTGATTTCTGAGCGTTCTACTTTTTCCTTATGCCCTGAAGCTCTTGCTGTCATTTCTCAGGAACCCTTGGCTTCAGCATTCATTCCCTCCCCTTCCTCTCACAATTCATCTAATCTCGCCCCCATTCTCTCTCTTTTCCTCTAATTCCTTCTTTTTTTTTGTTCTCCCGCATTTCACTCTGCCATGCTGCTTCATTGTTTCATCATATTCTTTTCGTTTTTCAGGTCAACGAAGCCAGTCGTGTCACGGTGCACCTGTTGCAGCTGGACACAAAGCCTCCACGTTCGCCACATCTCTCCACGCTCAATACCCCCGTATTCCTTTCTGTTGAGCCGGCCTTTTTATTTCAAGCCGCTGTAGCAGCCACCAAGCCTGGACAAGATTCACCCTCCCCACTCTATAACACCCTTCCCACCTTTTCCCCCTCACTGGGCCTTTTTCCTCGGAGGCAAGGCGATACTCCACGCCATTGACGAATGCTTTACCCACACGACGACAACTCCTCTAGTTGAAACGTTGGCAAGCACTCTGAGGCTTTCCCCTCCCTTGATGGAAGCCAAAAGTCACCGAAACAAGGAGCATATGTTTTTTATTTAATTGTGGTGTTCAGTAATTGGAGTTAAATAAGGTAATTATTTAACAATAACTGTTTCAAAGCAGTTCTTCACTTTGTGAGTTCCAAACCCCATCTGCGCACCCTCTCTCTACCATGTAAACATAAATGTTTCCGCATTACGTTCCACCTTCGCGTTGTTGTAGATCTAGTCGGCGACCTCACAGTTGCAGGTTACATGCAGAGGCTCTATTAATAGCAGTGGACGTGGCTCCACTAGGAATGCAGTCAACCACGTGTTTATGCTTGCCGTGCCCAAGGGGTTAACCATCACGCAGGGACCTTCGGCTGCCCAGGGAGAACCTGCATACGTGTGAGACCTGATGAAGAATTAGAGCAGAGCCGGCGAGAAGAGGCAGACGGCGTCTGGCGGGCTGCCGTGTTGCCCCTAAGAGCGGCATTTACTTGACATCTGTTCCGCGCTGTGTTCCCTGCTCCATATAAAACCTGTCCACTTAACACTATATTAAAATGTTTCTTTCATGCACTTTGGTTTCAGCAATGACGCGGTGTAACATGTAAATTTACTGCTCACGTAACATATATATGTACAAAGAGCTACGACTCCCTCGCGGTTTTATTAACCTGTGCCTAGGTCTTAACCGTACTAGCCTTCCCGATGAGCCGGAATGCGAGCGACCGAACAAACAGCTATGTCTTCGTGACCACGCAGTCATAGTCTGTTTACCGGGCGCCTATAGTTGATTACCACGTACCTATATTTACCAATGTATGAAAAATCCGAAACACAAAAATTTTGTTCCTTTCCCCTTTAAAGGTGCGGTTTTGGAGTTTTGGGAGCCTGCTCAAGACGACTTAAAATAGCCTTTTCCTTGCCTCCTATTGGAAATAAAGATTATTTATGTACAACATTTTCGAGTTAAAAACAATGAAGAATATCTACTTTAGCTGATTTTTCTTTCATTTCTACTGCACACGTGTATACGCTCTCATTATAGCCTGATATGTGCGGAGATGGTGCTATTATGTCTAAATTACTGCAATCTTTTTCTTCGCGCCGTTAAGTGTATAATTGCCCCCATGCTTTTGAATAAAGCTATCCTTGTTGCATACTCTGCACTGCAGTACAGCAAGGCGGCTTGATTATACTTCTGAGTTCACTCATACTTTTACTGCGACTAGATCGAACGAAGTCTTTTAATAAACTGCACATCTCCAAGCAAAAATTTTAACTTTAACCCAACGTTTCGAAGCCGACTCGACACCTTCATGAGGGGTGACTGAGGCTAGCGTCTTTTATGTATAGAGGGAACGGGGGGGGGGGGGGGGGTCAAATCAAGGAACGGCAGCTGTGATGCGAAAGGTGCGGGGGAGGAGGAGGTTTAGCTGTTAGTCATGCTGGCGCACTGCAGGGAGGTGCTGAATGGCGACTTTTTCGTTGAGTTGAAGAGCGAAGTCCCTGGGTATATAACCCTCAATACTTAAAAGACGCTAGCTACTGCCCTCAGTCACCCCTGGTGAAGGAGCCGAGTCGGCTTCGAAGCATTGAGTTAAGCTAAAATTTTTCGTTGGAGATGTGCAGCTTATTACTAGTCTTCAAACCCAACCATACAGGCAATCAGCTCGCGCATCCATCAGCTGTCATGTTTAAACGATAGCAGTAGGATCTTTGACAACGCAACGTTCGCTACATAGTGTGCAGTGAGCCGCCGCCAAGTCTGAGCTGATCCAGTTGTGCTTTATTTTCCCTCTTTCACAAGCTGAAAGAACACTACAGTCACCTCGCAGACAAAAACTCCATTCAGTGATTGACATCGTACGTTTGCGTTACGCACTCTGCAGCTGGCAGACGTCAAGCTGAACGAAACAATTCCCAGCACTGTTTGAAGGGCGTCTGTACTGCTCATCTGCTAAAAGCACAGATTGCAAATTGGAGAGTAACGTCGTGCATGCTCTAAACGCGCATTCAAAATTCGTGCTGCGTGGCACGGAGAGTCACGTAAAGTCCACGGCAGAAGCAAGGCAACGCTGCACAAACTTCAGTTTCGGTTCTTTTTTTTTTTGTAGCCAGCACGGCTTGTTTGCACTATAATAAACTGTGAATTAAAATAAAGCAAAATAAAATCAATTGCTCGTTCAGCGGGAATTGAACTCCAGTCTTCCGCGTGTGAAGCGAGTTCACTAACCACAGCGCTACGCATCGCGCAGATTTTGCCGGCTCTAAAGAGGCACCTAGGCAAGGTTAACGTTCGCAGCGCTACAAGCGGAATGTACCCTTTTTACCTCACTTTTGATACACAGGCGGCATAGGCAATTGACACTCTCTCTTCTAGTTCACTCTGCCCGCGCACCACACTCGACACGACCACCGACAGAGCCTTCAAACAACACAACAACGGCCACACCGCTGCTAACACTAAAAGGCAAAAACAACATCCGATCACGCCGTTGCCGCCGCTGTCAGCGGTTGTGAGATGCGGACGATTTATTTGGCTGTCAACTCTCGATGCCGAGCGCCTGCGAGGTCGTCCTGAACGTTTCCTGCGCCGCACAGCAAACTGGTAGTGAAACCTGCCGCCGGCTATTAAAGTGAGGTAGGGCTTGGCGTCGCGAAGTTCGTTATATCCGTTTAATGCCAAACCGTGTTTGCTATAGGAAGTTAAAAAGTACACGTTCGAGCAAAATTTTTGGAAGAGTTCGATATATTAAATAATTCGTTATATGTGTGTTTGTTATATCGAAGTTTAACTACATGTCTCATTCAGGCATCTCTAATATCTGCACTTTGTTTCCATTGTCGCAAATAAAGCAAAGTCATCATGTCAAACGACAACTCTTCTAGCTACAACTCTTCTAGCTACAAGTGAAAGCAAAGCAAAACCAGTAAGGTTGATATAGATGCAAGTTTAATACAGTTCACATATATCAATAAAAAAAATGACCAGATCATTCCAAAATTGGCTGTAAAAATGCCTCAATACAAATGGAAAATCTTGCCTCAAAAGACAACACAGTGTTAAGGTGATGACAAGGCTGTAAAGGGAATCATTAGAGAAATAATGGCAGAAAACTAATTACCCTGTAACCAGCAAGTATTTTAGGCAATCATTGACATTTTTTTTTCTTGGAATCAATATTTCCACAGTAATTATCAGCCACCGAAAGGGAAGCATTATCTAAGGAATGTAGGAATTTCAATAACATAGTTCTAGTTCTGTGAAGCAAACAGTAGAAGAACAAGACTAAGGAAGATCGCTGGTCCTGTCGTGTTTTTCTCTTTTGTCCCCATATTTCGTGCCCTTTTCTTTGTGTAAGGGAGATGCTTAAACGTAAAGATAGTAAAGCATTAAACGGTAAAGCATAGTGGTCTGGTTTCTCTACATCTCCTTTTCTATCCTTGTCTGCTATAAAGTGGACTAGGAACTCACCCCGAAATACACCCTTTGGCACTGTATGTATACTATTGTGTACATATAAAGTAAACTCTCAGCTTTTTCTGATAGTGGGCTACATCTAGCAGTGATTACTTTGTATCGGATGAATTTTATATCCTTCATCTCGCAAATAAGGCTGCTTTTTATGCTATATAGTCAACGTAGCTAATGATATTTTCCAAAGCAGGAAGCGGTGTAGCTCATTGTTCACCATATTTGTGCGCACATAATTAGCCACCAGTTGCAGCATTATTTTCATCGCAATTTCCAGTATAAAGTGCACATTCATAATAGAAATTATTTCTACAATCCTTTGGGTGTTTAGCTGCGGGTGTGATAAGTCCCAGCATTTGACAATGAAAATTGGATTTGAGGAAAGGCAATGACTCAGTAATCCTCTCACTTATCATGGTGGACACCACATAAGAGAAAAGACAAAGGAGGAAGTGGAAGAAGAAAAGAAGAGAGAGGTGCTGTTGTGGAGGGGTCCGACCACCTGGGCATCTTTAATCCACGAATATCACACAGCACACAGCGCCTTATGTGTTTTGCCTCTATCGAAACATGGCCGCCGCGGTCGGGTTCTAACCCTGGGATTTTCTGGACCACCTGAGAGTACACTAACACGTGCTGCTGGTGTTTCTCACAATGAGACAGGCAATGCTTTTGCATTAAAAAAAAATATACATGTTGCCACAACAAGCTGCTTTTGCAAGCAATCTGCAGTGCATCAAGACAGTTCTCTTCATATGACCCCTGAGGTGATGCCGCTATTCACTTATAAACAGTCATCGTGGAGTTTTTCTTGATCTTGATGTCACAAGTTTGAATTCGGTTGTGGGACAAATGTTTATAACCCAATTTTCCCAGCAATAAATGCATTTTTTTTGCCGCTGAACACACATCATCATAGCTAGAAAGAGCCACATAGCTATTTTTATTGCGAACAATACAGTGTAACTGTGCTAAGACTGCCCCGATAAAGTAAAAACATTGATGCCATTTGAACCTCCATGCCCTGCATACATGTCGAACAAAATTAGAGCAATCAAGGGATGCTGCACTGTTTTTCTCCGGAAATTTTTCAGACACACCTCAAGACGAATGCAACCAGATCTTGGGGAATAACTTTTAAGTACCCAGTTCTGGTTAGCACTTGTTTATTTGTTAACAACCCTAACTTAAGTAAACAACTGTTGATGCGCAGAACGAAAAGTAAACAAATTTCTCCAAACTAACCAACAAAACATGTGCACAATGTAGTGTCACTACAGAGGGAATACAGTGACACAAATTCGTAGTGTTGCAGGCATAGCACTGAGGAATGCAACTAGTGATGCCAAAAATTCTTTTGGGGGGGGGAGGCTAGAACTGCCTGTCAACATAAAAGCTCAGTTTAGGGAGAAGAGCACCTTAGCTATTCACACAAATGGAAAACCAGAGTACCAATGTATTTGAGTATCAATGTACAGATTAGTAATAAAAGGAATTAGTACTGCAGACAACCAGACTGTCGAGGCCACTTTATGACAGCAGGTGTGACAAAATACTCATAAGAAGAAACCAACACGCAAGAAGTAATAAAATGCAATCTCAAAACACACTGAAATACTTCTCGCTGCTACGAAGTGATTGTTTCTACAAACACATCAGCTGAACAGCCTATGATGAATCGCAGCAATTACAGCAACACTGATATCAGTGGTGACAAACCCACTAGCATTCTTGTCATAAGCACCCTATGAAAATGGAACAAGGCTAGCTTTAGCTTACAAATATGCAAAATTGAAGAATTACAACACAACTCCTATTGCGACAAAAGGCTGGAAATAGGCCACAATATTCAACAAAATATGGCATTTGCATGCAGCACAGAAACAGCAATCTGAAAAGTGAGACCGGTGCAGTGAAGCTCTTTTAAGGAGGGAAGCTGCTCTTAGAAAAAAAAATTTATTAATGAAATCACGATTATAAAATCTTCAGGGAACAAGTATTTTTGCCTGCCGATTCCAAATGTGGAATTTATTTTAATGTGCATTAAGTCTTTGTGGACTTGATGCAATATATTATGTAACCCTTGTGGAGAGCTTTAATGAAATTTTGCTGCAGTGAACTTGCTAGAATGTATGCCTTCCACTTGTCTTGACAACAATCTATGCAATAAGGATAAAATTATTATCCTGCCTATCACAGAAGTTGAGTTACAGGGTTTTGAACTTCGTACTTCACGAACGGGAAGAAAAATTTGCCTTCCTGTTTCTGATGTGACAAGTTCAAAATTCTATACCTCAACTTCTATGACAGGCAGGATGATAATTGTAGCTTTATTGCATAGCTTAATGTCAAGAGAAACCAATGGCATGCATTCTAGCAAGTTCTCTGTAGCAGGATTTCTTGAAAGCTCTCCACAAAAAGTTACATAACAAATTACATAAGTGCTCAACAATTTGTTGCACATGAAATTAAATTCCATGTATAGAATCAGCATGCAAAAATACATGTTCCCTTAAGATTTCATAAATGTGACTTCATTAATAAATTTTTTTTCTAAGACCCTCTTCCCCCTTTAATATTTTTGCTTTTTTAAAAAATTAATTCTTAAAGCTTTTTTTAAAAACCAAACCAAGCCACACAATCTTGAGAGTGGAGCCAATGGAATAGGAATCTGTAAATTGATAAAACATTTAAGTAACACAAGTGCGCTTAGGGCAATAAATTTCAATAAATAATCAGTCCACCTTGCCTTCTGATCTTCATCAGAAAGCTGAGAACACGAGAAATATATATTGGACACATCATCACTGAAAACCTTCCTTCAATGGGAAGTGATGTTATCCTTATGTATCAATTTTTTTCCTCTCCACAGAAGTCTGCAAGCATAGTAGGCTCGTGGTTCAGAAAGAAGATACGGAAAGCCCAGTGCCAGTGCAGTGTCAACACTAAAGATTACTTGCAAATCAAACTAACTACGGACATAGGGTTTCAGTTGGTTTATAAAGTTTAACGCACCGATGCGACTCAGGCTACGAGCGGCGCCGTAGTGAAGGGCTCTGGCAATTTTCGACCACCTGGGGTCCTTTAAACGTGTATCGATATCGCACAGGGGCCTTGAGCATTTCACCTCCATCGAAATGTGGCCGACGCGGCTCGATCGAACCCGCGTCTTTCAGAACAGCAGTCGAGCGCCATTTTAACATGGTACACTTGTCACAGGCCACCTAACTAGCATGCCGTTATCTGGTTCCCAACAAGATTGCTACCAAAACTTTCTCCAAAGGAAACCAGGGAACACTCTTATTCCTTTAGTGCCTCGTCTCTTTGTGGTGTTTTAAACTGCACTTAACTGAGAACGCCTTTGTGCACAAGTCACACTGAAATGGTTTTTCACCCTTGTGGGACCGCATGTGCACCACAAGGGCTGCGTTTTGTGCAAACGCCATGGGGCACAGCTGGCACTGGAATGGCTTCTCACCAGTGTGGATGCGGACATGTTGTACCAAATGGATCTTTTGTACAAACGCATTGCCACAGTGGTCACAACGGTACGGACGATCACCCGTATGGGTGCGCACGTGATTGTCCAAACTGCTCTTTAGTGCAAATTTGCTGTCACAGTGGTCACAAGGGTACGGACGATCACCCGTATGCATGCGCTGGTGTCTGTCCAAACTGCTCTTTGCTGCAAATGTGCTACCGCAATGGTCGCAACAGTATGGACGATCACCCGTATGGGTGCGCAGATGTCTGACCAGATAGCTCTTATAAGCAAATGTGCTATCACAGTAACAGCAATGATATGGGCGGTCGCCTGTGTGGGTGCAAACGTGCGCCGCCAGGTCAGCTCTCTTCTTTAAAATGTTGCCGCAGTGGGTGCACTGGTGAGCCTGCTTGCCTGTAGGCTTGTCCCGGTGATTACTCATGCTGGTGCTGATAGTTGGCACACAGTGGTTTACAGGGCACTTTTGATGAGGTAAATTTTGTCCGAGAATCACACCAGCCTTGCAGTCTGTGGTGGCCATTCCTGCATTACAAGACCAGACCACTTTTATTAAAACGTGGGGCCCAATACGCCGCAGCTCACATACTGCTAGGGCTGTAAGATTGTGACTGTAGACAACAGTGCCATGCTATAGCTGCGTTACTTGAGTAAAGTTAAATTTCATATGTAGAGCTTAATCCCTTCAGTCAAGAACAACCGTCCACTAGAATTAAATTTTAGTTTTTAGATTTCTATAAGGAACATATCCAACAGCTGAGAAAAAATTCCCACCGTCGCAGATACCTTGGTGTGTGAATATATAAATTTTCAAATGCGAATAATAAGAAAAAAATACCTTGCAATATCGAATGGAGTGTACATTTTGTAAAAAAAACAATTTAAAAATATAAACGTGCAAACATTGTTCCAAGTTCTTTTTCAAAATAGTATCCCGCCTTTCGAACCAAAATATACAAAATTACACTGACTCTACCATACTAAAAAAAAAACATGATGTCCTTAGAAATGTATATTGCTTGATTGAACAGCATTAACTGCATGCAATAGGTGATGTAGACACGCAGAATGAGTAACCATATGAAACCATGAATTCATACAATGCAACATTTAAAGGTAACAGGATGGATAGTAAAACCTCATGAATTCGGACATCAAGGGACTGAAAGAAATTCCCGAATTTTCCGAAGGTTGAGTTATGAACAGCCCCTTGCCTCAATTCTTCTCGAAGCTGGTTCATAGTTCATACCACAGTCATGGATTGTGTAACAAACACATACATCATGAGCAATAGACAAAAACAAGGTTTCCATTTTGGGACAGAAAATTCTAAAAAATTACATGTAAATATAGTATAGTTACACTTCATTCAGCAAAAAGTCACCTTCTGTTACCGCAAACATAAAAATAGAATAGACGTCATGGTGCGAGTTAAACCCATGTAGCAACAGATACTGTTCAGCCAGCCGGTGTGAGCTGTGTTATACACATGAAAAATAATGACAAGCTCCGATGCCCAGCCATGACAAACCACACTACACTGTGTACATTGAATTAGCAACTGCAGTGAAATGCACATTAAATATGGCTTTCATTTCAGAGCAGTCGACATATAACGGATTAAATTGCCACCCTGAATGTCTGGCTGAACAGTAATAAAAGCTGTTGCTGCAGCTTTGGTAGACATGCTTCATCATAAGGTCCCAAACGTGACTAAAGCAAAAACAAGAAAGAGCAGAGAAAATAAACAAAATAATGAGAAATGCACTCGCATGGTACTGTAACAAGAAAGACAAGTAAGGCTAGACATTTCTTAAATTTCCTCTAGCACCAGAATGGAGATTAAGGATGGCCCACCAATAGCACATTCATCCAATAGCTACTTATTGCACAGACTGTATTTTTGTTTCCAACACCTTGCTCCGTGAAAATCTTAAAAAATTGGGGAAAAAAATATTCTGCTTGCATTGTGCTCTACCAAATGATAACAAGGTGTCCTGTATACTCATACCCTTCTTTATGCTTATACCACATTGCCCCATGGCATCTTCATGCTTCAAGTATCTATGCTTTTGATGGATGGGGCATTCATTATGCACACCATTTTGTCCATGGACACAGGCTATGAACATCAGGACAAAGCATCTATGAAGGCGAGGATTTATATTGAAGGCTTCTTCCTGTGGTAGCATGTATTCCTTTGGCTTGTCAATATTAGCCTGCAAAATTAACAGAGAAAAGCAGGGTTAAGTGAATAAAAACTGCACTGCCATAAACAACGATGCTTAAATTTTTTCTTTACAAATGACTGCACGTTGGACAACACACAAAAAGTACCCGGAACCATCCATCAGTTACAGTGAAAAAAGGATATGAAAGAATGTGGAAATACCAGCAGACATCATGCTTATGATACAACTATCTAGCTTATACTATGGCTGGAAATCAACGCCTAGTGCAGCCCTAGGTTGCAGCTCACTTATGGAGGTCAGTGGCTGTAGCTCTGGACTTGGGAGATGGGAAGCAGTGGGGCTTGGCTTATGCCAAAACATGGTGATAGCTTCGAATAATTTCGATCACATGAGGTTCTTTAATGCGCTCTGACACCGCATACCACATGGGTGTGCTTGCATCTAACTTCCGTCGAAATGAAGTGACCGTTGCCAGGATTTCATTCGACAACATTGCACTCACCAGCCAAACAAAAAAGCCATTGAGCCAGTACAGCAGTTCGCATGAATGTCGATGTTTCACATGTTGCCAGGTTGCTGCTTCTATTTGTTCACTTATGAGAAAAGCGTTTCTGGCCTTGCAATGAAATAGGTACCGGATGTTGCATACACATTTGAAGATTTGCATGCACTGGAATGTTTGGATCAGGCGTGTTCATGAAAGTCCACAGTTGTGCATAACATTGAAGTAATTGCAATCAAACTCCTCTCGAGCACGGGAGCTGGCTACAAACAAGGACATTTTTTAGCTCTTGGCTGCGCCGAGCTACATGCTGATTGCAGTTATGGCTAAACATGGTTGACAGGGCACAGAAAAAACCCGTTTCGTTACATCTGCAGAAAATTGCATTGTGTTGCATTTCAGGGGGTCTTATGTCTCCTAATTTCCTGGAGGCTGTTTCACCATGTGGAAGTTATGTTTCATTTGCTTGTTTTGGAATCTGTTTCACATTCTGGAATTACTTGAAAGCACTCTCTAAAGCAAGGCCTGGTAGCATTCCAAGCACACTCTGAGTGCCTCCGATGCTCTATAGAAATATCTGTATATTTATGCAATGGATAGGGTCTAGTAGTAAGCATATCTGCTTCCTCTAGTGCTGCATACAGCTCTGGGCAGACAAAGGAGTTGACAGGTACCGTTTACTTGATCTGTGTTTTCTACTTGCCATTACAGTGTGTGAAAGGCCCAACAATGGGAAGTTTCGCGGGGCGATAATTTTCAAGAGAAGTGAGTAGCGCTTTCCGCTCTAGCTGGTCCTGTGGAAGCAAAGCACTGGTGCTAACGTGACCAGCAATGATGACCAAACAGGGAATTGTCATGTGCGTGTAACAGTACTGTCCTCTCTCGTGCAAGTATCACTAATGTCTCAGTTTCCATTATTGTGACAAAATCAAAGCACCAATTGGCCATCCTGTGAAACGAAGTCTTCCAGACACAAGTACAAGGCTGACGTGACATGCAAGTTTAATACACTTGGCATACCATGCCATCTCTAATCAGGTACGTACTTGTGCAAAGAAAATAAGTCACAGTGAAACTCGTCCAAACAATAGTATTAATACCATACCAATAACAGAGAAAAATGACTAGATATTTTCTTTCGGTGTAAAAAATTATTGTGAACAGCAGATCCCACCTCAAAAGACAACACATAGTTAAGGTGATGACAAGAAGGATATAAAGTGAATCATTTGAAAAGTTTCCGCAGAAAACTGAATATACCCAGTAATGTCAGGCAAGCATTGCTAGATATATATTTTTTTTTTCAGGGGATAAATTTCTGCACAGTAATAATCTGGCACTGAAAGTGAAGAAATTGCCCAAGTATTTAGGAATTTCCGAAACATAATTCAAACTTTGTGAAGCAGAAATGGGAGACGCTTAAACATACCACAATGGTAAAGCATAAAGTGCCTCAGTTGTGATCTGTATCTCTGTATCCTCTTTCTTATTCATCTCCTACAGAATACAATCGAAAATCACCCCAAAACACACCTTAACCCTTCGACACGTTATGTGCACAACAGCACATAAAGCAAACTCGCAGCTTTTTCCGAGAGTGGGCTGCATCTAGTAGCCTTTCTTTGTTTTGAGGTGAACTTCACATCCTTCATAATGCAAATACGCTAGATATTTTTTTATGCCATACAGTGAATGCAGTGAATATTTTGTGAAACAATGAGCGGTGTAGTATATCATCAGCCATTCTTCTGCAAAAATATTTTGCCACAATTTTAGCATAACTTTTTGCCTCAATTTCAAATGTAATGCACACCTTCGAAAAAGAAATTAATTTCATGAACCCTCGCGAGTTTACCTTCTAAGTCAAAGCATATTTATGTCGCTATTTTAGTCAATTAGGACACTACAAAAATTCGCACCTTCCTGCCATAATATGTTCTAGAATTTTGCGCCGGAAAACTGACAGGCTGTCTTCATAAAAACCTGAATATATTATTTAGGCTGAAAAACGTTCCATTTTGATGAAACAAGAAATGGCGCATTCCATACATAACCATTTTCATTGCAAACAATACAGTGTAACTGTGAGCTAACACTGCCCAACAAATTGAAAACATCGATGCCAGTTAAACATTTATCGTGTGCATACAAATCGAGCTGCACTCTAGTAATACCACATTGCATTTGTCAAATTTTTCACACAGCAGTAATGCAACCAGATCATGGGGAATAATTTTTAAGTGTGCAGTTCTGGTTGCTGCTCATATAAATGTTAATTACCCTAACTTACATAAACGACTACTGAAGTACAGAATGAATACTTGGCATATTTCTCCAAACCAACAAACAAAACATCTGCCCACTGTTGTGACACTAGTGGGGGAATGCTACCACACACAGTATTACTCTTGAAGGCACAGCTCTGAGCAGTGCAAAGAGTGATGCCAGAAATCATTTTCTTGGGGTTGGGGTGCTAAAACTCACACAAATGGCAAACAAAACAGTGCCAGTACTGTGGAGTTTTAAAGTACAAGACACAAATAAAGGGCATTAGTACTACAACAAACAGTCAATATGTCAAGACCTGTTTTTGGCAGCAGGTTTAACAAAATACTCATGGGAAGCAACCGACAACACACAGGAAGAAATAAAATAGAATCTGAAAACACACTGAAAGATTTCTCGCCACAGTGCAGTGAATGTTTCTAAAAGCACATCAGCTGAACAGCTTATAATGAATCGCACCAATTACAACACTGACATCAGTGGTGACAGACCCAATAGCCTTCTTGTCATTAACACCCAATGAAAATATGACAAGGCTAGCTTCAGTAACATGTGCAGCTTACAAAGAAGCTAACTCAAACCACAATATCAGCACAAGTGCTATTCTGACAAAATGGCTGAATATAGTGAGGACACAATATTCCACAAAATATGCCATTTGCATGCAACACAGGAACAGTGATCTGTCAAGTGACACCAGTTCTTCAAATTTTTTGTTCAAAAAACGTAATTCTTAAAGCCTAAATACAAAAGCAAGCCACGTAATCTTGAGGCTCAACTTTTGTTCTCCCCTCTCATACGTTTTGCTAGCAGTATTCCAATGCCAAATTGAAAACACAACACATCCACAGTTTTCAATTTTGACAGTAAGCAAACAAAGCTGCAGTGATATACGGCAGCACTCCAAAACCATTTTTAAAAATTTCGGGGCAATCAATTGGACTGATGTGGAGGGCATGTGATAGCCTTTGCTTTCCATTCTCCAATGTATTCCATTAATAATAACAATAATTGGTGTTTCGAAGAAAGGAAATGGCACAGTATCTGTCTCATATATCCTTGAACACCTGAACTGCGCCCTAAGGGAAGGGATAACGGAGGGAGTGAAAGAAGAAAGGAGGAAAGATGTGCCGTAGTGGAGGGCTCTGGAATAATTTTGACCAGCTGGGGATCTTTAACGTGCACTGACATCGCACAGCACACAGGCGCCTTAGCGTTTTGCCGCCATAAAAACGCAGCCGCCGCGGTCGGGTTCGAACCCGGGAACTCCCGATCAGTAGCCGAGCACCCCAACCACTGAGGCACCGCGGCGGCGCAATGTATTCCATTCCGACTCTATTTTTTCACTCACCAACACTCCAAATATGATTACATTCCGATTACGCAAAACCCGTCACAATATTATATTGCAGCAATGCCATCTCTTTAAAAACACAAGTACACCTGGGACAATAAAATTACACAGACAGTCAGGCCACCCTTTTTTTTCCCCATCTTCATCATAAACCTGAGAACTAGTACCAGCAATAAATATATTAGACAAACTGTCGTTGAATTCCTTTCTTCAATGGGAAGTGATGCCACCCCATATGTCAGATTATTTTTTTTTTCGTTCACGTAAGTCTGGAAGTCCAATATACTTGTGGCTCTGGAAGAAGAAATGAAAAAGCCCAGCACCAGTGACGTACAAGGGCATGTCAGTGTCCCATTCAGGCAAGGAGCGCGTCAACATTAAAGAATGGCCGCAAATCAAACTAGCTACCGACATAGCTTAAAAAGGAACACTTGTCACAGGTCACCTAGCTAGCATGCTGCCAGCTGGTTGTCGACAGGACAGCTACCAAAATGCGTTCCAAAGGGCACCAGAGAACTCAGCTGTTCCTTTAGTGTCCTGGCTCTTTATGGTGTTTTAAACTGCACTTAACTGAGAACGCTTTAGAGCACAAGTCACAACGGAATGGTTTTTCATGCCTGTGTGACCGCACGTGCACCATAAGGGTTAGCTTTTGTTCAAAGGCCATGGGGCACAGTTGGCACTAGAAAAGCTTCTCACCAGTGTGAATCCAGACGTGTCTTACCAAGTTATCTTTTCTAGAAAAGGCACTACCACGAAAACTGCAACGGTATGGACGATCACTTGTATGGGTGCGCAGGTGTCTGACCAGGCTGTTCCTTGAGAAGCGTTTGCGGGTCGGTGGGCTGGAAACGCCGATTGGTAGGTGGGATGCGTGTCTGCGTGACGTTTTTTCGCTTCGCCCTCGTTCTCAACCGGATGTGGGGTCGCCGCGCCTCTCTCGGCCTGTCCCTAGAGTGCCTAGGGAATCGCCAGGGCCAGTCGGCCGGCCGCCGGCTGTACAGCATGAAGTGCTGTACCGCCTACCTACATGCCTTGCGCATTCCAGGACCTCGTTTTCCTGCTGCAGGAGCACGTCGTGCTGGTGTTCAAAATTTTGCAACTCCATTACGACGACCCACATAAGGTGCGGTTTGAGGACCGCCGGCGTCGCCATCTGAACCGCCGTCTGACAGCCACGATGAAGCGCTTGTCGGGCGTGCACGTTCTCAATCACGAGGTAAGGGTTGAACAACGTTTTCGCAAGTTTTCTCGTGCAGAACTCGCCAAATTGCGGCGCTTGTAACGTAACTTTTTTTGCAGCATCGTTTCCTGGATGTTTCTGGCGAGCCGATGCTGTCCTTATTTGCCGCGGACCGATACCACGTGGTTAGACGCCAGGGCATCGACCCCAGTGCGCCTTTGTTCCTTTGCAGTGGCAAGTCCAGGGTAAAAGTGGCCACGATAATTCTGCCACTACAATCTGCCCTTTAGGATCGCTATCAGCTGTAACGGTAAGTCCAGAAGTTCCGACTCGCGCATTGTGGAAATCGCGCCTGGCCCTAAGTGTCCAGCATTCACCCAGTGCAGTGCAGCTTTGTTTAATTCCTTAGAGACTTCTCGCGCTTTGTCGAAATCGACGGCAGCCGTGAAAATTTACATATTAGACCTCGCTACAGCATTATCTCAGCGCAGCGCGCCTTTGTTTCTTCGCGTCGGCAAGCGTTAGAAGCGCGCGCCGTCTCGCGCTTTGTCCAAGTCGGATCTAAAACTCGCGCTAGGCCTCGTTGCCTGGTTGACAAAGTGCACGGCTTTGTTCCTTTCAATGGCAAGCCTCTGTCACTACAGTCGGCGGCCTTAATTTTTATGATCGCTGTCAGCTTCAACAGCAAGTCCAAGAAAAGTTATGACGATCGCGCGGTGTGGAAATCGGCGGTAGCGACAAAAAACTCGTGCTTGTAGCTGCAGACTTACCCAGCTCCAGTGCGCCTTTGTTTATTTCCGTAGCGACTACCCGCGCTTTGTAGAAATCGACGCCAGCCGTGAAATTTTACATATTAGACCTCGCTACAGCATTAGCGCAGAGCGCCTTCGTTTCTTTGCGTTCTAACTTGTTTGCTCGTTACTTTTGTTCTTTTCAGTCGTTTCCTGAATCTGTCCAAAGAGCCGGGGTAGGTGGATGATTGTTCGCCGTCAGTGGAACCACATGGCGATCGCACTGCATACAGCACGACTTTGGTCCATGTGTTTTTTAAATAAAAAAATCAGATGTCGAAGGTCGTGCCCGAGGATTGCTTCGACAGCTGGGGTAAAACCATGGGGACCGCACACACTGTGTCGTCGCTGCCAAGTGAAGAGGCACAAAACGGCTGTCAACCTTAATAAAGGCCCTTCTCGGGGCCGCCTCAGTGTTTCCTGGCAGATCACACGCTTTCCACCCTGTGCACGTGTTCTCATTTTCAATTAAATAGGTCCTTCAAACCCTGCAGAAGGCTTGAATTAGGAACTGCTAATATCAAGATGGTACTTGAGAAACAATAGCGGCTACAATAACAAAGATGAAGAGGGGCTGGAGTTACACGCAAATAAAAAAGGTTGGAGGTACCCAGATAAGCTGAAATGGTTTTGGGCGGGAGTCCTAGTTATTCTATATAGGACTCAAATAATGCATATTCAGCGTTTATCAAGGTTTTTGTAGAAATATATAAAGAACATTAAGCAGTCTAAACGAATAAGAGAACCATGGATCACGCCAGAGCTCAGAAGAATGATAAAGAGCAAAAACAAGTACCATGCCTTTTTAAATAATCGCTCTCTTGAATCTCTTATTAAAAAAAACAAGAAATAATCTAAATTCTGAGCTTAAGCGTGCTAAGACTGTGTATCATCAAAAACTGTTCTCTGATGTTAGAATGAAAAATTCAGACACTGTGTGGAAAGTTGTAGATAACTTGTTACGTCGCAATACGAAAAATGCGCCAGCTCAACAAATAATTTATAAGGGCTCTGAATTATCCGGTCAGGCTCTTGCTGGCCATTTAAACAGCAATTTTTTAACCACCCATTTACCTATGATGCATCTACCAGAAGTTCCTTCATCTTGTAGCCCTTTCGAAAGCCTTTTCCTTGAGCCCACCAATGAGACCTTTATGAATTTGAATAATAGCAAAGCCTTAGATGTTGACAATATTCAGATAAAACCAGTCAAATATGTACTATCATATATTGCACCTGTGCTTGCATACATCTTCAATTTGTTAATTGAAACGGGAGTTTACTCGGAATAAATGAAGAAAGCAAGAGTGACAGTTGTGTTTAAAGGGGGAGATAAAGATGTAGTGTCCAATTACAGACCAATATCTGTGATTCCAGTCTTTTCAAAGGGCTTGGAAAAAGTAATCTTTTCCCGTGTAGTGAACTTTTTTAATCCAAAACAAATCCTGTCTGATGCTCAATTTGGCTTCCGAAGAGGAAAGTCGACGGAAACGGCTTTGTTATCACTTAAGGAATGTATCCTGCAAAACACTGAAGCAGGTATTCTCACTGTCGGACTCTTCATTGATTTTAGTAAGGCTTTCGATTCCCTAAACCATCAAATTTTAACTCATAAACTTTCTCAAAACGGAGTTCATGGAACACCTTTAGACCTCATGAAATCATACCTGCAAAATCGAAAACAATCTGTCTATATCCACAACCATCAGTCTTTTTTTCTGACGGTACGAAATGGTGTGCCTCAAGGCAGCATTCTGGGCCCGATGCTTTTTAACATCTATATAAATGACATTGTGCATATTTATGACAAAGCGAAATTTATTATATACGCCGATGATAGCAGTTTACTAATCCCTGGTCACGACATAAACAAGTTAATTGAAGAGTGCAACGTAATCCTTACGAAACTAGAGAACTGGTCCTCTTCTAATTGCCTCCAAATAAACCCTACAAAGACTAAGGTAATGATTTTCCGTGCAAGGAACAAGCCAGTCGAACTACAACGCGCTCCTAAATACGCAGGTCAAGATATTCAAATTGTAGACAGCCACAAAATCCTTGAAGTTACTTTCTCGTCGCATCTCAGGTGGGATCGACATGTGGAAAATATTTGCAAAAAGCTCTCTTCAGTAGCAGGTGTTCTAACATGATGTCCATGGCTCCTTCCCACTCACGTGAAAATTCAAATTTATCATGCTCTTTTCGGTTCCGTAGCTCTGTTTGGGCAACACCACAAAAACAAATGTGATAAAAATACAGGTTCTGCAGAAGAAAATGATCCGCTACATTGCAAACCTTCCTTATCTGTCTCTCCAACGCAAACTGCTTTTAGAAATTATAACGTCATTCGTTTTGAACATATATATGTTTTTCGCATTTTGAGGTTCCTTTACCATTCTTCTCCTGCTTATAGAGATTTCTTAATACGTACTACACATTTAAGGACCGCTTCGAATCGACTCTACACCTGAAATACCGATCTCTGGTATATTCCATATTTTCGAAATAATTATAAACTACAAACGCTTGAACACAATTTACCGACCACTCTTAATAAGCACAAAGTTTTGGATAGTGTTAAACCAAGCGAGTTAAAAATGTATTTTGTTAATATATAGCCAGGTTGCATTTAATGTTCCTTTGTTGTCTGCCGGTGCCATGTATGCCTATTGAGTGTTTCTTTTCTCTTTATTTTTCTCGGGTCTTCTCTTTGTTTTCATGCGTATGTAAACTATTGTTAGTGAACATACATGCTCATTGTTTTCATTGCATTGAATCTATATGTCACTTGCTTCGTTGTTTTTGTGGTTGTTCTAATATATATAGAGAGAGATTTTAGAGAAGTGGGCACTTCTACAGCGACACATTTATTTATCAACGTTTCGACCGCGGTGCGGTCTTCTTCAGGACTGTAGTGGTCTCGCGTCAAATGGACGTTTTAAGTTTGTGAGCTTCAGAGGAGGGCAAAAGGAGTGTAACAAGCAAATAGCAACAACAGTTCAAAAAATTGAATAAAAAAGTAAAAAAATAAAGATAGGGGTGCGGGGAGCAGACAGGGACAAGATTGGGGCAGGCAGCAAGAAATAGAAAGAAAAGAGAAAAAAGTGGGGAACTATTATAGTAAAGAAGGACGGGGTAAAAAAAGGAGATGGCGAAACGAGAGAAAAGGAGAGGAAGACAGTGCCCGCGATATGGGCAGCGCGGCAACGACAGGCGTACGAAAGCAAAACGTGCAAACAAGACACAAACAAAATGCACAAACACAAAGATGGGCGCCGCTGCAGATGCGTGGCCAGAGGCGCCACTGCGCAAATGACACTGGCAGCGACGAACAGGCCAAACCAGGCGCCTTTTGGGGGGGTCTTACTAATTTCCGGTGAGCCGAGGGCTAGAACGTTAAGGAAGGAGTGGGCTACGTTAACGAGCACATGTGTAAGAACTTACTCAGGGGGTCTGGGTTTCACTGAACGGTGCACCCCTCTCCCTGGGCGGGTCGTTCAACCGACTTCGTCGGGAATACTTGGTTGTAGTGGAGGAGGGCTGGGCTAGCTGTGTATGAAGATTTCAAATTGTCGGAAAAAAGTAAGGAAAGAACGTCAAAGCTTATTAATACTACACGAGGCAGGATAGTGTAAGTAAGGAGGGGTATGACTGCCTGGGATATACATTAGGAGTTATAAAGAGTATATCTGAGTTAGCCAATTAACGAGAGGTGCAGTATTATTTTGTTTGGAGGGCGTGAATAAAAGAAAGGATACCAGACTTTTCGTTAAGACATTCTTGAATAGTATTAAACTTGCGGATAAAATAGAATTCACGTTGTTCACGTTCTCGCCTATTTTTGAAGCGCCCTTGAATAATTGTTACTTTTAGTTGGTCAAATGGGTGTCGTTCTGAGTTTACATGCTTGGATAGGGGAATATTGGGGAGAGACTCGGTGTGTGATCGGTGGTTGTTAAATCGAATGCTGAATGCAGTGTTTGTCTCTCCTATGTATTGCTGGTTACACACAGTGTATTCAAGAAGGTAAATAATGTTTGATGAGTCGCAGTCAAACTTGCCGTTGATTGAATGCTGAAAAACTGACCTCGTACTAGTTGCGGAACATGTAGTCTTCATGTGCTTGCAAACTTTGCAGCGATCTTTACCAAGGTAGATGTACACTGGTAGCGAAGGCTCCATAAACGCCCATTGGTCCAAAAAATGGCGGCTCGTGGGCACTCCAGCGCCCCCTGGATTTTGGAAGCAAACTACGCAAACGTGACGTAGAATGACGTCACGCATACGTATGCTTTGGCGCGAATTATAAAGCGGTTTTTCTGTAGAATCCGCGTTTTCGAGCCCGTACCTCTCGAAGGTTGCTGCCTTTCAGCGCGCCCCAACCTTTGCCAGTAAAATTTGCTCGCCTTGTGTGCTCGAGTTCCTGCTAGTTATGGCCTTGTTAATGTGCAATTGGGAACGCAATGAAAGTGACTGGTAAAGGAGGGGCAGCATAGAAAGGCAGCAACACTTCCAGACACTGGCGTGGCCGGGTTAGCCGGGTATCGAAACAAGGCCTGCAAAGACGCGCTGTAATGCACCGCACACTCATGAATAGGGGGCAGGTCAAGAGTGTTGCAAAAATACAAAATTTGCCAGGTTTTAATAAAATGACTTACCTCTTTCATAAAACAAGGTGCTAATATATTTTTTCTTTTCTATTGGCAGATTACATTCCAATTTTGTAGCTTTATCATTTCTTTATATGAGTGTTTTGCCCCCCATCCTCTGGTTGTGCTGCAGTTGCGCTAAACCACTTTTCGGCCCAGCCTTCGCCACCACTTTAAATCCGCCTTGTCTTTACTACAGGGCTGGCATCCATATTTTGGGGTTTTGTGTTCCTTGGAGTGGACTAGATGGTTCTGAATGTTTTTGGCACGCCTGTAAATCACGCGGGGTGCGCATGTAAATATTTTCGATAGTCGTTGACTTTGCTGGGGAATATTAAAGTGCTTATTAAGAATTCTGTTTATGTTCGGTGCGTTACTGTTAAATGTGAGAATAAGGTTTGTAGTGTAATCATTTCGGTTATCTCTTCGGTGCCCCTGGAGTATTAGACTACGGTTCAGATTTGAAGCTCTGCTTATGGCGTCATCAATAAAAGAACGTGGATAGCGCTGCGTTAAGAGCACGTAAACATTTTTTAATGCTTTTTATACGTATATGTAAACATTTTTTTTTTTTCTTGAAGTGCGTTTGTCGTGTACTGCCATTTCAGAGGCGCTTGGGCCCAGTCAAGCTGCTTTTTAGCAGCTTTTAGCCCTTGCATCTCTGTAGTATGTAACTTGCATCTTGTAAAAATGAAATGAAATTGCATTTGGAAGAGAAAGACAAGGTTTCATTTTGCAGTGTAAGCTTGCGTCTCTAGAATGAACAGAGAACGTTGCCTCACACTGCTTGGGCCTGTCGTTTGACCCCTCGTTCACCGCAGGGAAAAAAAGGACCTCTCTAGGAAACTATTGGTGGGATCTTTCCTCTGCTTCAGGAGGGGAGGGGGAGGGGAAGGGGGTTGATGGCCTCCCCTTCCACGGACCTTTCGTGGGGAAAGCTGCCTTTCCTAAATTAACCGTGACTTGCAGGTGCCTATAGCTGTGTTTGGATTCCAGGGAAGTAGCAGCCGACCTCTGAATCCTCCTCGCCCATTCCCATGGGGCTCCGCGTGCCATGTCGCCATGTGCGGTGAAAAGAGCAGTGTGCAGAGTTTAAATTAAACAAGTATGAAGCTATACAATGAAGCCAATTACAGACAGCTAGAGGAATTTCAAGAGCATGCTGTGTGATGCTAGTTATCTCAGTGAAAACTAATGCAGCCAACTATTATTTCGTGTTTTTTTTTACCCAACAGACATGAAAGGTCTGAAGATGAATTAGTACCAAACACATCGGTACATCAGTTGTAATGCCTGAAAAAAGTTGTACCAACATATAGATGCCCATGTCGTGATAATCAGGAATACTGAAGAATTAAGGAAAATTAAAACATTTATTTTTGTTCGGGCTCACACACCTGCTACAAACATCTTTATACGTAGCAATTTAAATGACTCTGTGGGAAGCTTTTTGGGTAAAAAGTACAGTATGCCAGAAAGGAGTCTTTAGGAAATGCACTGTGTAGAAATAGCCATACCAATTCCATCTCATCGTTCGATAAATATAACAAATACCGTGCAAAGAAGCTTCCTGCATAGTATAGTTGCAAGTTACTGGTTGCAGACTGCTCTGCAGTCACTGAACTGTGATTGTGTATGTACTGCATGACAGTGCGTGGATAGCAAAGCAGTTAACCAACAAAGAGATGCTTGTTCATATCGTTTACCACACATATAAACAACATCAATGAAACAGGATGCTATGTGTAACTTTTTGACATGTTCCTTTTTGGCAGCCTCTAAAAATGTTTCCGCCTAAATGAGCTGGCTTGTTTTGCAACAATATAACCACGGGACTGCTGTAAATTGCCACATTTTCAAATTGTATGAAAATCATTGCATGTGAGGGGTCACAACTCTATCCTGTTTCTTGAAGGTCCCGTTGCTTTGTTGGCAATGCTTGGACAACCATGGCCAGCTTTCCGCATTCATGTGCACAGGGTATGTCCATTACGTGCATGCCTTTCCACCTAGTAATGGCTTACATTGCAAACTGACAAAAAAAAAAACACATAGAGCACAAGTACAGATAGTATTTGTAGTCCACACTCTTCTTCTTCACCTCAGTAAATATGGCACATACCCACGCGGGGGAATTGGCCAAGGTACAGTGGAGATTTGCCAATGAAGTATTTGCACGGGAAAAAAGTCGTGAGGCGGCGGCGTAGAAAACTGAATCAAGATAAAGATAGGAAAATTCAATTAAATTTAAGAAATATGAATTACCAGGAATAGAACCAAGCATTTCGGACATGAGACAGAATTTTGTATACAGCTAACAAGGTAACCGATCAGTTGCACTTATGTAATCATGAAGGTAGCCACAAACACTGCTTAACGGGAATTCCTTGGCGCTCGCACCGAACGAGAGAAGAACTGGAAGAGACTGGAAGAGGGACCTCCAAATACTGATTTCCTTGAACAACCGCCGGCAAGAGAGGAGAAAATGGTCTAATGTTTCACCTTGCCCACATGAGACAAAAAGGTTTGTCGCAGGGAACCCGTATCTGCGTAAGTACAAATTTAAGTGAGGGATTCTGCATCGCAGAAGCGTCATTACACCTCAAAATGCCTTGATTTACACCACCGGACATCCCATGGGTACTTTAAGTGGTGAAAATCTACGGTATTGAGCAACGGATCACTCAAGCTGGCTGAAATATGTTGGAAGCACTGGAAACGTGAAGTTTCCAACAGAATGAGGTGAGGGACGGGATAGATTAAGATTACAGGAGCGCTGAGAGCTGACCTTGCCAATAAATCAGCCACCTCGTTAAAATAGACACCCGAATGCCTGCAGGTACCCGGACAAAGCGGATCTCACGCACTGTGCACGGAACAAAAAACCTAAGCGGCCGATTCAATAAAGATTTTCCGGAGTTTTGGAGAGAGCCTAAAACTGAAAGGCAGTCTGCAAGAATATGAACCCGTGCTACATGTCTGGGAATTTTGAGAAGAACCAAACCAATAGCCAAAAACTCTACGAAGAATTTAGAAGTATAATCAGGGATACGAACGGAATAGCTCCAAGCCAGATCCTGCGAATATATCCCAATCGCCGCCTTCTGACAGCTGCCGGAGGCATCAGTGGAGAGAACAGTATGATGAGAAAAATTGTGTAGGTGTTCTGAAAGAAGACCATTTAGGATATTTGCGGGCATATGTTTCGCATGGAACGGGTAAATGTGGTCGTAATAGAAGACGGGGTCAGCCTGCGTATCAGCAACTCGTTGCAAGGAGATCAGATCAACCTGAAGCGGAGCTTACGTGAACCTAACTTGCGGAAGCTGATAGCCTGGCCAATGTTGCTGTTGTTGTTAGCCTATCAAAAGATCGCACATACCCACACTGGGCGATCGGCGAAGAATCCGGTGGCCTTTCATCTGTACTCAATTAACAAAAAAGAAAACCACGCGGGAACGCAACACTGGCGAATGTGCTGAATTTCAGGAACAAACCATGCGACAAGTAACAAAATATTCCTAAATCAGATTTTACATTGCATAATGAACCATGACTGTACCAAAGCAATGAGACATAAGTGAAGCATTTCATTCCTTTCGTGACATAAATGAGTTATGAGGTTTGCTGAACAATTAAAAAAGTGATTTTTCATGGCAGCCAGCATGGGTCATTTCAAGTCATAGCTCAAGATTACAATCACATCTGATATAGATGACACGCATGCTATGAAAGCAAGATAATTTTTTTTCCTTTTTTTTGAGAAATGCACAGGCAGTTTTAAGGCTTGCTTCACAATTTAATTTCTGGCGTATACACAAAGGCATGTCTATAAATTATTCGTGCGTTACACCAGAACCAACACTACTTAAGTTGGTAAATCATGTTCATTACCTGGGTGTCATTAATAGCAAACATATGCTAATGCTGCTAATGTTATAGACGAACAAACAGTGGTTTTATGAAGACGTTAAGCAATACATGATACTGTTGTGTCCATCAGGTAATGAACTGTGCGGCAGTTTCAGTTTCTCTTCTCTTATTTTCAAATTCAATTCTCTTACTTTCAGTTTCGCTTCTTCAGAGTTTCAGTTTTAGTCACATGCATGTTGCTTGACACCGCGTATACGTGACGCAGGAAAAGTAGAGGGGGGAGGGGGGGGTCGGAGGGAACTTGGCCTCAGCATGACATCGCTCGCTCCGGTGTGTCGTTCGATCTTGCATCTACAATACAACAGCGTGCCGACGAGGTAAACCTTTACTATGAGTTTCACGGGATCTTACGCCCCCTCGTACATTCCTGCAAACCCCGGATCAGCCACCAATACCATGGAACCAGTGGAAGGCACTGTTTTCTACCTACTTAGAGGCGTCTGGCGCCTGAGTTTCCTGCATCCCGGCGCAAAGCTATAGATGCTTCTGCAATCGCGCGGCGTCGGAGGTCAGCGTCGTTCCGGAACGCCTCCCGCCACGAGCGCAATTTTAAAACGAAGGAGACCTCAATTAAGTGAGGTTACGAAACGCGAAGATGCGTCGAAGGTGCCTCCGCCCACCTTCCGTCGCGGAGACAAAAAGAGGGCTCCTTCCTAAAAACTGAGAGAGAGGGGAGAGTAACAGAAAGAAAACGGGGAACGAAGGCGCGAAATCGCCCAAGTGTGCGTTATTGCAATGGGTTACTGCCCTATATGGAGCATCACGCTCTATTATCTGCAAAGCAGGAAAAAAGAAATAAATAAAATATATAAAAAATATAAAAAGTTGAGGGGGGGAATAGGCAATATGCTTTGCTCTTATAACTGTTTTCTCTGGTCATGAGCAAGAAAGACTGGCAGGGGGAGGAGAAGGGCGGCATGTGGAAGCAAGCACGCAAATTGGCATGACCTCAGGCGATGCAGTCCGGGTGCTGTGAATTTCAGTAGGGCTAGGACTATGATCTCTGAAGTGTGGAGAGAGTACCAGGGTTTTCATTCATACCGGCCTCCACAGTATTAAACTGATATATAAAGTATGACTCTCGTTGCTCACGCTCACGGGCATTTTGGAAGCCGCTCTGTAGCAGCGTAACTTTTAGTTTGTGAAACTCGTGACCTTCCTGGGAAAGATGTTTCGACAGGGGGAGGAGCCTGAGAAAGAGATCTGGTGTGCGCGCGGTGGTTGTTGAATCTAATTCGGAAGGAATTCTCTGTTTGGCCAATGTATTGCATCTGACAATCGCCACACTCGAGCATGCATACTACGTTACTACTGTCACAGTTCAAGTTTTCACGGATGGAGTGTTTGAAGTTAGAGTGTGTGCTTTGAGCTAGTGTTGTTGTCCGCATGTGCTGGCAAACTTGACAGCGATTCTTCCTGCATGTTTTTTGGTGGTCTGTAGGTAACCTGTAGAACTGTTTGAAAAATTTTTGACAGTCGATCGTTTTGTTCGATTATGTTGAAATGTTTTTTTTTAGAGTTTTGTTGACATTAGGAAGGTTGTTTGCGAAGGTTAAGACGAGATTAGAGCGGTGTTCATTTGCGGTTGCTAATGGGGGATCCCCAAACATTTCATTACGATCTGTTGCTTCCGCTTTCGTAACGGCATCATCAATAATGGAGGCCGGATAGCATTGGTCCCTCAGAACCTCCCACATACGGCTAGAATTTTTTTCGAAGTCTTCTGGTCGCGAGCAGGTCCGTTTGAATCTGATGGCTTGAGAATATGGAATTGAAGTTTTGCAGTGGCGTGGGTGGCAGCTCTTCTAATGAAGGTACTGTTGCCTATCCGTGGGCTTTCTATAGACACTGGTGATTAAGGTACCCTTCTCCATTCGAATTGAGACGTCGAAGAAATTAATTTGACTGGTGGAGTAAGGGTGTGTGAAAAAGATGTTTGGATGTACGTTGTTAAATGCTGAAATAAACTGGATGAATTGGTCCTCTGTTTTCGTCCATACCATGAATATGTTGTCTAGGAAGCGTTTGTAAAAAGCCGTTTTTGTTGGGTATGAGCGGATAAACTCCGATTCAATGCTATGCATATATATGTTGGCATAGTTTGGGGCCATTTTTGTTCCCATAGCGGTACCACTCGTTTGTAGGTAAAAGGAGTTGTTGAATTCAAAAAAGTGGAGCTTGAGGACCAGATCAGTAAGTGCAGCGATGGTACTTAATTTGGCTAGGAGCATCATCGTTTTTGTGTTTTCCATAGGATGCGACCAGAATCGGATGCCATCATCATGCGGTATGTTTGTGTACAGAGACACTACATCAAGGGTAACTAAATATATATATATATATATATATATATATATATGCAAAGTTGAGAGACGCTTCATTTAGACAGATTTATTTTGAGTCGACGTTTCGGACAGAGCCTGTCCTTTCTCAAGATTGAAGTTACAGCGATCTTCCTCCCGTTCTTGAGGAGTTGTAATTGGCACACATGTCCGCCACATGAAAATAGCAACAAGCAATCGGGTGCTGGAAAGAAGATGGACAGAAAAGAAAAATACTAGAAAAGGGAGAAAGAGTAATAAATAGAAAAAGAATACGCGCTGTCGCACCCTGTCCACCGAAAAGCCGCTGGGAGCGTGCAGAAAAAAAAGAGAAAGAAGAAAAGGAAAACGAGGAGTGGGAGGGGAGACTGGTCGCCCCTCAAGGCAGAGCGGCGGCGAGTACAGAAACAGACGGCGGCGGATTCGCGGAGAAGCGTGTACTCGCGTGCCCCTGGCCAAAACAAGTAAAAAAAACAGAATAAAGCGCAGACATGGCAGGACACTTCCCTGGAGCCTCTTCGGCAGGAATAGTCAATGTGGAATCAGCGGCGCAGTTTGCTTAAGTAGAGACATGTGCACTGTGCATGCAAACACAAAAAATAAAAATAAAAAAGGCGACAAAACATCCGAGTTCGGGAAAGTGTCGTGGGGGAGGGGGGGGTAGGCGGGGGGTAAACGTGAATGGCGGGAGCATTTAGGCAAAGGTTCTTCAACTGCACCCCGCTCGGCAAAGTGGTCGAACTGGGTGGGGTGGAGGTAAAGATGCGCTTCTTTATCCCACGCACGCTGTCACAAACGTGGGGAATTCTGAGAAAACTCTAGGGAAAATGTGTCTGTCCCCAACCGGACATGACGTCATTAAAAGTCACGTGACCATGACGTTAGAGGCGTGACGTCACTTTTTTTTGGGACAATCAGCGTTTCCAGCCCACCGACCCGCAATCGCTTGTGTTCCTTGTTGCGAACGCGCTATCACAGTTACTGCAATGATACGGGCGATCGCATGTGTGGGTACGAATATGCGCTACGAGGTCAGATCTCTCCTGGAAAATTATGCCGCAGTGAGTGCACTGGTGCATCTGCTTGCCTGTGGGCTTGTCCTGGTGAGTACTCATGCTTGTACTAATGGATGGCACACTGTGGTTGGCAGGGTGCTTTTCATCAGCTGGACTTTGTCCAGGAAACACGCCAACGTTGTGTTCTGCCATGACTGATCCTGCATTTCAAAACCAGAGCACTTTCATCAAAACCTCAGGCTCAAGATGCCACAGCTTGCTTACGACTAGGGAACAAAAACCATATTTAGTATGCAGAGTCTAGGCCCTTCAGTCGAGAACTGTCCAGTGGAAGTAAATCTTCAAAATTTTTGGATTTACGTAACGGACATGGAAACATAGCAAAGAAATAATTCCCAGCAACTTCGATGTACAATTATTAGGAGTCTGCAAATATTTAAATTGCAAATATGAATAAAAAATTTTAAGAAGATATAAATAAGCAAACATTGCACAAACTTCTTTTTAAAAAAAAAAGTGTATATCCTTTGCAACCAAAAGATAAAACACTATATTGACCCAGCACTATACAATATAAAATGGTGTGCACAGAAGTGTATATTGTAAGATTAGACAGCATTAACCCAGGTTTTTAATAATTTCGTGATTTCCAGCTCTGATCCTTTTTATATGTAAATGAGAAGAGACCAAGCTAACAGAAACAGTACTTAAAAGTATGCCACAGGTGATGTTATCACGCAACATGAGAAACAAAATGAAATCAATGAATTCATATGAAGCAACAATTAAAGGTAACATTATGAGTAGCAAAACCTAGTTAAATTGAATTTCCAGGGACTGGAAGAAACTACCGATTTATCCAACGGTTGAGTTATAAAACGCCCCCTCCCACATCACTGATAAAAAAAATTGCGGTAAATCCTTGTGGGGAGGCTCACAGTGCAAACAGTGATAAGCCCGTGACAAATGTGCAGTTTCGGCGTACTGGAAGAACCACAAATACACAATGTTTCCCTAAATTCCTCACAAATCAGTTTTCCTTTTCCATATTATAATATGTTAAGTTGCAGAAGTATTTCTCACATGTTGTGAGGCATATTTTGGGAATATTTTCTGGATGCAACAACTGCTAGGACCTGATTCGTACAATCTGTTGGTCCAGTTGGATCCAGTGAGGTTCAATTGGTCGGGTGGCTTAAAACACAACTAGAACCAATTCGACGATCCAAATGAAACCAGTTCCAATGTCCAATTGGATCGAAAGAAAATTCCCAACCTTTTTTTTTTGGCTATGGTTAGTGTAGCATGGGGCGGTAGAAAGTTAGACAGCCTGATGAGATTCAGAAGTTTGCGGGCATACAGTGGGCACAGCTGGCAAAGGACAGGGATAATTGGAGAGACACGGGAGAGGCCTTTGGCCTGCAGCGGGTGTTGTCAGACTGCTGCTGCTGATGATTAAAAGATGTGTTCTGATTCTGTGATAGTTTGAAGCAGGTGGTAACCCATCATGCTCTCAGCTCGTGTGATGTGACCAACCCACCTGCAGAAATTTGCTAAACATCCAAGACAAGCGATGCCCGCGTGATAACGGTTGACCCAATGAATGACAGAAACAAATGCCTTTGTACAGTTTACCCGACACCTTAAACTTAATCTTTGGATAATTTGCCCAGATATTTTGGTTCTGGCATGAATGGATTAATGAAAGTCAGCACAATAATCGATTCCTGCTAACTAAATATTTCAAAACTTTCGAAAATAAAAAACTCAGATACTAAATTCTCGAACTGAGTACGAGCCGAATAACAAACATGTTCAATTCGATATAAAAATTTCGAATATTTACACTCCCACCCTTATTTTCAATATCGACATCCTCTCATAAGTCTGTATCTGACACAACTTCAAGGCCTCAAACCGTTCTGACTCATTCCTGTCACTAGAGTACCATTTTAGAACTAAGGCATCAAAACAAGCAAATGAAAGCACGTATGAAGTACTCTTGCCAGAGCTATTATTAATATTATTAAAGAAGAAGGTTTGTGGTATAGGGGAGTTTAACATCCAAAAGCAACTCAGGCTATCAGGGATGCTCTAGTGAAGGGCTTCGGAACTATCGACCACCTGGGGTTCTGTAACGTGCACTGACATCGCATAGTACAAGAATTATTAAACAAGAGGCATACATCAAACACTTTTTCCTTAATTTTATGACTGGCATGAGACGGTTCTCAAAGCGTGCTGCAAAGGGTTCCATATATATAGGTAGCAGCCATTTTCAGCAAAGAAATTCACGGCAGTAGTAAAAACAGACACAAATTAACGTGCACACATGAATGAACTATAACTGGAGGGATTAAAATGAGCATAGATGTAAAGTGAAAGTTCCTTCTTTGAATTCTGCATACAGTTCGCATTTCAGCTGGCAAAAACCTTCTGTTACCGGCAGACCGTAAGAGCGCAAAACCCTCCTATCTCAAAGCTGGTTCATACCTCGTCACATACCAAACTAACATACACTTAGTAATAGACAAACATAGTTTCCATGCTCAGCCACAAACTTTTTAAAAATTACACATGAAGATAAGGACGATTTTTAAAAATGACAGGTAAAGATGACGACACTACAGTTCATTCCACAAACAGACACGTGCTGTTAACACAAACCGAAAAATGGAATTGACATCAAGGTTTGAGTTAAACTCATGTAGCAACAGATACTCTTTAGCCAGCTAGTGTCCGCAGTGTTATACACATAAAAAATATCATCAGACTTCTATGTGCACTTTGAATTACAACCAATTATGGCTTTTGCTCAAGAGCAGGTAAAACAGAACAGGTTAAAGTTCAACACCGAAAATCTGCTTGAACAGTAATAAAAGCTGTTGCTGTAGCTTTGGTAGAGATACTTCATCATAAAGCCTCAGACATGACTAAAGCAAGAACAAGAAACGGCAGAGAAAATAAACAAAATTATCAGAAATGTGCATGGTACTGTAACAACAAAGTCAAGTAAGGCATGACATTTCCAAAAACTAAAAGCCCTTTAGCACCAGAAGCGAGATCAAGGATGCTTCACCACACATACATCCATTCAATGGCTCATCATTGCACAGAATGTATTACATTTACTGCACCTTATTAATTCAGCAAAAATCTTCTGGTAGCAAATATTCCTTGGCTCGTTGATATTACCCTGCAAAATTAACAAAGAAAAGCAGCGGAAGTAAAATAAACTGTAATGCCCAAAGCAGCTATGTTAATATGCTTCCTTTATATATGACTGCACTTTGGACAACACATAAAAAAAACAAGGGACCATTCATTACAAAAAGAAGCAAAAGATATGAAAGAATCTGGACAAGAAAAATATGCAAACAGGCACTGTGCTTAACATACAACTACCTAGCCTATAGTATGGTTTGGTTTATCGGGGTTTAACGTCCCAAAGCAAGTCAGGCTATGAGAGACGCCGTAGTGAAGGGCTCCGGAAATTTCGACCACCTGGGGTTCTTTAACGTGCACTGACATCGCACAGTACACGGGCCTCTAGAATTTCGCCTGCATCGAAATTCGACCGTCGCCGCCGAGATCGAACCCGCGTCTTTCGGTCCGGCAGCCGAGCGCCATAACCACTTAGCCGCCGCGGCGGCCCATAGTATGATTGGAAATCAGTGCCTAGAGCCGCCCTAGGCCGCAGCTCACTTTTAAAGGTCAGTGGCTGCAAATTGGGATCTTGGAGCTGGGAAACAGTGAGGCTTCGTTTCTGCCAAAACATGGTACCTATTAGTTTCAAATAATTTGTCACGTGGGGTTCTTTGATGTGCATTGACACCACACAGATAACTTCTTTGCATTCAACTTCTGTCGAAAAGCAGCCGTAGTAGCCAGGATTTTATTCCACAACATTGCACTCGGTAGCCAAACGCCACAGCCACTTAGCCATCACGACAGTTTGCATGAATATGTACGTTTTATCGCATACCACACCATCTCTAATAAGGTACATACTAGCAGGAAGACAGGACACTATGAACAAACATGTACGGCATGTACAGAGCGAAACAAGTCAAATGTGTTTCTTCGTTGCATCCAGTCCTCTTCGCGCAAGTACGTACCTTATTAGAAATGAACCCACTCACCCAAACAGAAGTATTAAAGGGGCTGTGAAGGGTGCTCTAATAAAGTTGTGGCATGCATGTGATATTGAAGCACGTCACTTCACGAATAGTGTTTAGCAAGGCATATTTAAATGCGCTTTGTAGAGGCTGAGTTATCCGTAGTTAAAATTCGAATTTCACCATTTTGGCGCCTTTCCCTCTCCTCGTCACTTTTTGCACGCTGGAAGGTAGGCGCTCATTCGCCGACCCCCCTCTGGGAGCAGGGCTTCCCGACCCGCCGGAGCAAAGCGGCTTATTGGCCGCCGCCACGGTAGCTGCCTGAAGTCTGCAAGAATCTAGCCAATGGCCACCTCTCACCTTGTCTACACAGATGCGGGGGACGCAGGAGGGTGCTAGGATGAAAAAGTCGGAGGGAAGGGCTCGTCAACTTTGACACGTGATTGTGGGTCGTCTGCTGCATGTAGAAGAGTATTATTTGGCTCTTGTTTTCATGGCAACACAGTGCAGTGATTAAGCTCGTTAATGTGCTCTCCTCGGAAGACGTTTCGGAGCCCCTTTCATACCACAGCAATACCCGGAAAAAATAACCAGATCTTCTATTTAGCTTAAAGAATAGTGTGAATAGCATATCTCGCCTCAAAAGATGACACAGTGTTAAGGTGATGACTAGAAGGATGTGAAGTGAATGATTTGAAAAATTGTAGGACACTGGTCACAATGTACTCAGCATGTCAGGCAAGCATTGTCAGATTTTTTTTGTCCAGGGAATAAATTTTTCCACAGTAATTATTTGAAACTGAATGGGAATCAATGCACAAAGTATTGAGGAATTTCCTAAACATAGTTCAAATTTTGTCAAGCAGAAATGGGAGATGCTTAAACATAGAAAAATGGCGAAGCATAAAGTGCCACAATAATGATCTGGTATCTGGTATAGCAACTCACTCTAAAATACACTTTAACCTTCCGACACGTTAAGGGCACGATTGCGTATAAAGCGAACTCTTAGCTTTTGCAGAGAGTGGGCAGCATCTAACAGTGACTTCTTTGTTTCAGGTAAATTTCGAATCCTTCAAGTTACAAATAAGCTAGATTGTTTACGCCACATAGCGAATGCAGTAAATATTATTTCACAAAACAGTGAGTGTGGTAGGAAGCCATTTGCCATTTTTCTGCGTACATATTTTGCGGTCAGCTGTAAAACGATTTGTTTACTCTCAATGTCAAGCGTAACGTGCACTTTTGAAAAAGAAATTACTTTCACGACCCATCGGATGTTTACTTTACAATTCGCAGCTTATCTACGTTGCTGTTTTCAATTACGACACTTTGTATAAAATTTCTCACATTTCCGCAACAAACACCCAGAAAAACTAACAAATTGTCTTTCTTAGGGCATGAACATACTATTTAGGCTGAAAAATATATAATTCTGATGAAAACAAGAAATAGCACACCAAAGGGACACATAAGACAATTAGAAGCTGACCCAAATAGATATGTCACCACACTCTACCGACTTGAAATATAGGTGTCACTACTAGCAGCCGTCTTTGCAAGCAAACATGGAGTGCACCAAAAAAATTTCTTTCATGTGGATCGCTGAGGATACACTGCCATTCACTTATGAAAAGAAACAGCGGATCTGTTTTGATCCTGATATCTTGAGTTTGGATCAGGTGGAGGGAACATTTTTCATCCAATTTTCTTGGCAATAAATGCATTTTTTTCCTCGTGGAGAAACATCAGTACAGCAAGAAAAAGCCACATAACCATTTTTATTGCAATCAATACAGCACAACTGTGAGCTAAACTTGCCCGATAAAAGAAAGACAATTATGCGAGATGAACCTTTATGACCAGCATACATGTCAAACAAGATTAGAGCTGCTCTCTAGAAATGCCGCACTGTGTTTTTCCACAAGTGTTTCAGACAACAGTAATGCAACCACTTTGGGGAATAGTTTTTAAGTAGGCAGTTCTAATTGCTGCCCATCCAATTGTTACCAATCCTAACTCATGTAAACGACTCCTGATGCGACGAATGAAAGCATCTTTCTCCAAGCCAACAAACAAACCAACTGTCCGCTGTTGTGTCAGTGGTGAGGGAATGCAACCACACAGAGTGGTAATCTTGCAGGCACAGAGCTGACTAATGCAGCTAGTGATGCCAGAAATCATGGGGAGGACTAAAACCTACACAGATGGGAAACCAAAGAGTACCAATGGTTTTCAGTTTTAAAAGTACAGAGCATAAATAAAGGAAAAAAGCACTGCAAACAGCCAAAATGTTGAGACCACTTTTTGACACCAGGTGCAACAAAATATTCATACGAAGGAACAAAGAACACACAAGAAGAAATAAAACGCAATCTGAAGACACACCGATAGACTTCTCGCTGCCACGAAGTGATTGTTTCTACAAGCACATCGGCTGAACAGCCTATGATGAATCAAAGAAATTACAGCAACACTGGCATCAGTGGTGACAAATCCAATAGCCTTCTTGTCATAAACACCTTGAGAAAATGCAACAAGGCTAGCTTCCGTAATATGTATGCCTTACGAAGAAGCTAACTCAAAGCACAATTCCAGCACTACAGCTACTCCGACAAAAAGGCTGAAAATAGGCCACGATATTCCACAAAATATGCCATTTGCACGCCGCACAGAAAGAGCAATCTGACAAGTGATACCAGTGCAGTGAACCTCTTTCAATGTTTTTGGTAAAAAAAGTAGTTCTTAAAACCTAAAAACAAAAGCTAGCCATGCAATCTTTTGTTCTCTTCTCTCATACATTCTGCTAGAACTAGAATGCCGCACTGAAAAAATCACACAGCAGCATGTTTTCTTTTGACGTTATGCAAATAGAGCTGCTGCAATAGGAATCTGTAAAGTGATAAAACATTTAGTTAACACAAGTGTGCTTAGGGCAACAAATCTCAAAAAACAATAAGGCCAGATTTTCTTCTTCTCATCTTCATTGGAAAGCTGAGAACACGAGGTATAAATCCTGGACACATTATCACTGAAAACCTTTCTTTAATGGGAAGTGATGTCATCCCTATGTGTCACAATTTCCTCTAGTCCACATAAGTCTGGAAGTATAGTAGGCTAGTGGTTCCGAAAGAAGATACCGAATAGCCCAGAGGGAGTGTAGTGTCAACATTAAAGAATGCTTGCAAATTAAACTAACTACAGCCATAAAGTTTCATTTGCTTCATGGAGCTTAACGTCCCAAAGCGACGCCAAAGTGAAGAGCTCTAGTAATTTCGACCACCTGGGGTGGTCGACATCGCACAGTACACATGCCTTCAACATTTCGCCTCCACTGAAATGCGGCTGTCGCAGCCGGGATCAAACCCGCATGTTTCGGGACAGTAATCGAGTACCATGTTAGGACAGAACACTTTTCATAGGTCACTTAGCTAGCATGCTGTTATCTGGTTGCCAACAGGATAGCTACCAAAACGTGTTCCAAAGGGCACCAGGGAACACTCTTATTCCTTTAGTGCCTCGTCTCTTTGTGGTGTTTTAAATTCCACTTAACTGAGAACGCCTTTGAGCACGAGTCACACTGGAATGGTTTTTCACCCTTGTGGGACCGCACGTGTGCCACAAGGGTTCCCTTTAGTGCAAATGCCATGGGGCACAGCTGGCACTGGTATGGCTTCTCACCAGTGTGGATGCGGATGTGCTTTACCAGGTGGCTCCTTTCTACAAATGCACTGCCACAGTGGTCACAACGGTACGGACGATCACCCGTATGGGTGCGCAGGTGATTGTCCAAACTGCTCTTTACTGAAAATTTTCTGTCACAGTGGTCACAACGGTACGGTCGATCACCCGTATGCGTGCGCTGGTGTCTGTCCAAACTGCTCTTTACTGAAAATGTGCTGCCACAATGGTCACAACAGTATGGACGATCATCCGTATGGGTGCGCAGGTGTCTGACCAGGCTGTTCTTATAAGCGAATGTGCTATCACAGTCACTGCAATGATACGGGCGGTCGCCTGTGTGGGTGCGAATGTGCTCCACTAGGTATGATCTCTTCTTGAAAACGTTGCCGCAGTGGGTGCACTGGTGAATCTGCTTGCCTGTGGGCTTGTCCCGGTGAGTATTCACGCTTGTACTAGTGGATGGCACACTGTGGTTGAGAAGGCGCTTTTCATCAGGTGGACTTTGTCCAGGAAACACGCCAAAGTTGTGGTCTGCCATGACTGATCCTGCATTTCAAAACCAGAGCACTTTCATTAAAACCTAGGGCCCAAGATGCCAGAGCTTGTTTATAACTAAGGAACAAACGCCAAATTTAGTATTAACCAAATAAAATCATTTATTTTTCAGAACACATCTGGATGCCGAGTTTAGGTCCTTCGGTCGAGAAGAACTGACCAGTGGAAGTAAATCTTTAAACTTTTTGGATTTATGCTAGAAACATGGCAACATGGCAAAGAAATAATTCCCACCAACCCAGATGCACAATTATTAGGAGTCTACAAATATTGAATGTGAATAAGAAGTTTTTATGAAATATTAATAAACAAACATTAGCCAGAGTTCTTTTTCAAAAAAGTGTAAGGCCTTTGCAAACAAAATATAGAACACTATACTGACTCAGCATGATACAAAATAAAATGGTGTGCACAGAATTGTAGTGTTTGATTAGACAGCATTAACCTAGTTTTTTAATAATTTCTGTGTGATTTACAGCTCTGAACTTCTTATATGTAAAAGAGGAGATAAAAGTTATGGACACAGTGAAAAAAAATAAATTGAATTTTTTTAAATGAAAATCGCCGCTTTTTGACTCACATCTCCCCTTAGCAATCTGCAACAGGTGATTTGATCACGAAAAATATCAACAGAAAGACACATCAAAAATACCAACACACATCTATGTCCAACCACAATAAAACAGATTATAATGTGTACTTTCAATTATCAACCAATTACGGCTTTCACTCAATATCACGTAAAACAGAAAAGGTTAAAATTCAACACCGAATATCTGGCTGAGCACTAATAAAAGCTGTTACTGCAGCTTTGGCAGAGATGCTGTGACCATAAAGCCTCAAATATGATTGAAGCAAAAAAAAACAAGAAACAACAGATTAAATGAACAAAATAATGAGAAATGCACTCGCATGACATTGTAACAAGAAAGACAAGAAAGTCAAGACATTTCCAAAAACTGAAGGCCCTTTAGCACAAGAAGCGAGATCTCAAGGATGGTTGACCAAAGGCACATGCATTCAATGGCTACTCATTGCACAGAATGTATTACTTTTGCTGCACCTTATTCTTTCAGCAAATATCTTGAAAGATTATGGGAAAAAAAATGTTCTGCATGCACTGTGCTCCATCAAATGATAACAAGGTGACCTGCATACGTATACCCTTCTTTATGCTTAGACCATGCTGCCCATGGTATCAAACAATAACCATCATTGATGCCCCAGTATCTGAGCTCTCGATAAAAGGGGCATTATGCACCACATTTTGTCCATATACACCATGCACAGAGGTCTGTAAACAAGCTATTTTACAGACTATGAACATTAGGCCATTGAGTCTATGAGGAAAGGTATTGAAGATTTCTTTCTGTGGTAGCATATATCCCTTGGCTTATTGATATTAGCCTGCAAAATTAAGCAGAGAAAAGCAGTGTAAGTAAAATACAAACTGCAGTACCGAAAGAAGCAATGCAAAAATGCTTGCTTTAGAAATGACTGCACAACAAACAACACGCAAAAACTACTCTGGATTACCATTAGTTCGCGATAGAAAAAGATAGGAAAGATAACGGACAATAAAAAAAAGTAATACAGGCGTCTTGCTTATGATATGCCTACGTAGCTTTGACCATGACAACTGCTGTATGCTTAAGTGCAATGCCACATATTGCATCATCTACAATGCTCGTAATTTAGGCCTTAGTGATTGGGGACGTTGGATATGAAGACCGATTTGGTTTTCCTGCAGAGTTTCACCCCTTTGGATCACTGAATATACTCTTCTACAGAATGTGAGCAATAAGCTATATGCATTTGCGTATAGGTTGACTGCAGTTGATTTGAAACATTCTTCCAGCATCTTGTCTTCTCAGCATTGCTTATAATGCCTGCAAAATGAAGAACAGCAAATTAGCTCATGCAGAAGCAAAGCTTCAAAGCCATAGCAGCATTCTTTGTGTATTCCAATACTCAAGTTCATAGTGAACTTGGAAGAAGAAGGGATCTTTCTGTACTCAAGGTTCAAAAAAGACAAGGCCTGATGTACTGTGCTTTGCATGCCAACACAAGACAATGATTACCCAGGATGTATTTGAATGGCCAAGAACACTGAAACACTTAGAAATGTTAATGTTCACAAAAGTTGTTCGGAAGGGTGCTTTGCCGACAGCAGGTGCTTCTTGGCTTGTCTGCGCTGTCTTGTAAAATAGGCAGAGCAAAGCAGCATAAGCCTCACACATTGCCGCAAGCAGAGGTGCTTCCAGCATAAACAATCAATTTTTTATTCATGTCCAAGATATTCGGTACAAGCATATTCATTTGGTAGAGAGGAACTCTTCACTTTCAAAACCGCTCAGTGACAGACTGAAACCTGTGCCCGGTCTTAATGTTTTTCAAAGTCAACACCTGATTGGCGCTGTATTCTTCCAAGTAGAGACTGCTCACAATAAAGCATTACCAAAACAACACTTATGGTACTCATTGTATCAGACAGTTCTTCCTCGAAGTCAGACCACTCTATCTAATTCTGCCCTGCAGTCCCTATGCTTCCTGATCTAGAGTTTCAGCGCACGCACAGTAACCTAACTCAAGAAGGTATTTACAGGAAAGACGAAGTGTGGGTGGGATGCATGCATTTAGAAAAAAAAGTCTCCAGCTTTCCCATCTGCAGGGGAGAAGATGACAGTGATATTAAAACCAGAGCCCAATTGCAGCCACTAAAATCACTGGATGTCTGAGGTTCATACATCCAACACGAGTGCTTATAGACTGCAGTGTTCGAATAGTGCCACTTCATGGAGCATAACTTGCTTGGTTTACCTAGAAAGAAGTCAAGTGCAATGCCAACTGCAACAATGCCAGTGAAGAGACTCATACTCTCATTCTGCTCATAAATAAGGAGCACTGGCAGCTACAAAGAAGGCCCTTAATTGAATCCCCTGCACGGTGGTTGTTCTGCCTTTCCAGTCATAAGTGGTTCACCTTTCTTTCTGTGTACATTAATCAGTGGTGAGGCCAATACGGTACTTTAGTTGAATGCAGTAAAACTGCTAAGGCACCAGCATGAAAACAACATTACAGTAGCCCTCGCAGTCTTACTCGAAACATGAAACAGCTCCACTGTCTTTAAGAAAAGAGTGCATACACCAGTGGAAAGGTACACATGTAGACAGGACACACTCACTGTCAGGCCAATGAGGCCACATTGTTGCCTCCTCAACACTTTTCTTGGAAGAAGAAAGGTTTTTGAGAGGCACCCCTAGTTTTAAAGCAAGAGGTTTCTTTGCTAGAGTGTTGGTACGTATTTCATGCCAGCAGCTAAGCTGGAAAAGAAGTCAGAACTAATTAGAGAAGTGGATGCACATTGTGACCAAATTAAAAGGTACAAAACACCGGTAGCAGACCAACAGAGCACCAGTGTGTGTGAGGTAAGGCCAGAAAAAATGAGGAAATTTTTATGCAAGCCGTCTGCCACCTATACACTACCGTAGGGCATATGTTCATTCCTGAATTCACTCTGCAATGTCAACAGGACTGGTATTAAATCAATTCATGTAAGCAAAGCATCTGCTTCTGTGCACCACAGTGCGTCCCCCAAAACAATAACTTAAGCCAAAATTTTGGACTGCCTAGAGCAACAAGTTCTACCCGCAAAGCAAGCAAGCAGGACTGCAGGAGCACCAGAGAAAGCTTGAAAAGGGCACTTTCTTTAGGTGTCATCACATTAATACAAAAAACACAGCCTGGCTTGAACTAGAATGACACATTGTGAGTGACAATTACATCACCTTTCAGTGTTTGACAAAACCAGTAAAAAAAAAAGGGTAACACTTTATTTGCATGGCAACTTAAATGTGTAATACAAAACACAAGGAAAAGAATTCCAACTACAGAGCATGGAACGACAGGCACTCTTAATAAGACCGACAACTAAATTTTAGGCATCAAATTTTTTTTCACCACAACAAAAAGCTTACTGTCTAAGCTGTTCGACTACGCAATGGTTTTGCAACAAATGCGATAAAAACTTTTTACCAAGAATTTTTCAAACAGTCGATGAGCGTGTTTCATGTGCCTCTATGCTAAAAACCATGATCAGCAAGCGTGAGAATTGCGCACCTGAAAAAAAATTATGAACTAAAGCTGACATAGTTACAGCCAAAAAAACATTAATTAGGCACTTTTAGTATAGCATAGCGACCATTTCAGTCTCCACACCCAGAGCTGTTATGGTACAGTGATGTGTACCTCGTTATTGGAAATTTCAGTGGAACATGGTTACCATGTCAACCAAGAAATATAGAGCACTGTGGCACCATCTAGGAATAAAAGTTGAAAGCACAACATTAGTGATGCAAAAATTGAAAACTGAAAAATGGTTTCTGAGGAAACGAAATGCACAGTTATTGTCTCACTTATGTCATGGGTACCCAGACCACATCACAAGGGAAGGGAAGAATGTGGGAGTGAAAGAAGAAAGAGCTGCCATAGTCCTCTCCAGAATAATTTTGACCACTCGGCTATCTTTATTGTGCACTGACATTGCACAGTACACGGGCACTTCTGCCTTTCACTTCCATGGAAACGTGGCTGCTGCAGCAAGGTTCGATCCCGGGAACGGCGGCTTAACCAGTTTTTTCACATCTTCAATACGCCAACACGTTATTGAGGAGAGTTTGCTCACAACTGAAATGCCAAGCCTTCTTGAGTCAAGTGGTCTATTGTACAATGGTTCTGCTTCACAGAACTTCCTGACAACTATGCACGACTCTCAGTCAGACACTCTATGGGCAAAATTTTCTATGAGAATGACATCTTCACTGATTCGGCAACAGCCGTCATTAGGTCTCAAGCTCAAAATGAAGGATTGAAAACTGATTCCTTTGTACTGTGGGTGTCTACAGCTTGAAGGGAGAGTTCCCACATCATCATTTTCAAGCAAGAATTCCCTTGGCCGCCTTTCAAAGTAACTTTGCTGTGCTTTTGAGGCACGTTTTTCCTCTAAGGGATTATATATCTGATTCAATGCACGACCAGGTTTACGAAGAAGTTTTTTGATTGCCTGTATGTTCTTCTCAAAATAAAATGGAGGAAAAGAGTCAAGCGTTCCATACAAACGAACATCTGCTGCTAGATGCAACGAACAGTGAATGTTGTACGATACCTCCTCCTGTTCATTAAGTCTACCAAAGCATTTCACAAAATGCTGAAGAAGTGTTTCTGCAGAGTCTGCATACTGTTGGCAAAGTGATGGAGTGCTGAGAATTGTTGCAGCTGCATGCAAAGTCAGAAAATTCAAAAGCATGGGACTTGGCAGTGACTCCCTTAGCACTAGTGGGCCAGTGTAATGCAGAAAAAGCCTAAACTCTGTAGCCTTCCAGCGGTCTTTCTCATCCAGAGTCCTAGGTTTCCTAGCGAACTCAAGTGGAACACAACCCTCAAGGGCGACACCTTTGGCTATTTCTTTACGATCTGTGGGACCAAGGTGGACTGTCAGTGGCCTCGCAAAACACAAGTTTATCAACTTACGAACTACACCAAGGTACAGCAAATGCATGGGATCAAGCGGCACGTTGCTCACACAGTCAATAGGAAGTTCCGTCAACAATGACACGCCGTGGTGGTGCTCAAAATCTTCCTGTTTCCGGAATGACTTATCAGTTCTTAGCGTCGATTCTGAGGTAGGAAAAAACATCTTCTCATTGAAACTGCCTTCTGCAGTACATTTAGGGCACACTGCGTAGCCAGCATGTAATTTTGTCAAGAATATAAATGCGCGCGCCAGTGCGTCGCAGATAAAGCTTCTCATTTCTACCTTAACCAGTTTGCCAGAGATCATTAGACCTACCCGAACTAAATTCTTTAGCTCGAGAACAAAAGGGTGAAGGAATTCATGGGCACAGTTTGGCTTTGCAGGGCCCAGAAAAGCACCAACGATCACTGGCTCTGGTAATTTATGGGTGGCATTAAGTTGATTCTGGCATTGAATTGGCCAGAGGTGCAGACGGGAGCTCTTTGACAAAGGCATGCCATCTATGTTGAAAGAAAGGCCAACAACCTGTGGCGGGTGCTTAGCGGGACACAGAACATATCCTCCAAGTCTTTCTTAAGCCCGAGATGGCAGTAGTGTCCAGGAGGCAATTCAGTAACGCCAGCTATAACTGCAGTTCTACGAGGAGTTTTAAGCAACGTTCGTGCGTCTGTTGGCAAATCAGAAAAGCAGCTGTGACCTTTCAAAAGACGCAGCAAATCCGTTAGAGAGCGATGGGATATGTTGTGTTCAAGTGGCGCCCAACCAACCAGCCGAGAACGAAACTCGTCAACCGTTCCAACGCTTTCAATTGTCGGGACGTCGTGTCCCAATTCTTGGGAACCAGCGACCAGTGCACACTGAGAACTGCCACTCGCCACACTGCTCATTATGTCGGCATCGCTAGAGTCACTTAATTGAGCCTGCAGTGTGCTCCGAAGGCAAGTCGAGGGGAGCGTACGTACGAAGAATCAGCAGCTTGCTCAAAAACGCTGGCGCAAGGGTCGTCTGTCGAACCGCTGGCACCGCTTGCATTGTCGCAAGGGAGTGCAAATTAAGTAGTCGGCATCACTCGCTTCGCGCCGAGTTTCGCCATCCGGTTCACCTGAATGACTCGGAATTGAGCTCGTAAAGCGAGCCCGCAAAGAGCTCGGCACTTCCGATGCTTGGAAAAGCGCCTGAACTTCTAACCGGGCTTTGATCCGAACAGACCGCGCTTTGCTTAGTTTTGGCATCGCAACAAAACCGTGCTACTCAGCAGACACACCAATTATCCTTCGTGGGCATCTACAATCAACCTACACCGCTACCTAAAGACAAGGATAGTCTTAAATAGTTCGGCACAAATCGTCCGATGCTGCAAAAAAGAAGCAAGGTCTAAGCCTTTTCAATCAAACGTTAGTCAACTGACAGCAAACGGCGGCACGGCATGCCGAACACATGGAAAGAAACCGTTATGCAAACGGGGCCATCGTACATACTTTTGATGGATGTCGAGCCATATGTGGAGTGCAGAAACGGTAGAACACGCAAAAATATTGTGTGGTAGGCCGCCAGAACCCAACAAACCGACAACTTCAGCGTTACCGCTGGCAAAGCTAAAGCAGCTAAAGCTGAGCTACCACGCCGAGTCGAAGACCGCGCTACCACGCAACATGCGGAGCAGCGAGTACTACTGGTACTACTATGTACCGATAGGTGCCGTTAGGTGAGGCTGGCATGAGTTTTTCCTGTTGTGGCTTTTTGTGCTCATACATAACCTTTCAGGCCAGAAAATATGTTTGTGTTGTCTTTCTCATGCACCGTTTATGCAAAAAAAGAGTGATTGAAGTTTTTTTTTTTCGTGTCTGTGTGGACACGTGACAAACTCGCGCGCCCACGGGTGCCGAATGGCCTGCGCATGTCGCGGCCAGGCCCGTCGTCTGCTACGGTATGCACTTCGCTCAACACGCCTTTCGATAACTGCCTTCACTGTAAAGCTGTTTCTCTAGATTGCCTATTTCGAACAACTCAGTTTGCAAGCAAATGCACCGCACGTATGCTTAAGAATTTTGGAATATGCAGGAATTAAGCTTCCGATTCGCAAGAAATGCACAGGTAACAGTATACATAAAACTTAATAGCAAAGCGGCGGAAGACCCGTTAATAGCGCAGTAGCACTACTAGCCGCATTCCTGCATATTCAGCCTCATGACCGAGTGTATGTTTTGCCGAAACCAATAATTAAGGAGGAAGTTTAGGAAAGGAAAAGTGTGCGCGAGCGCCGCTCTAGAACACGTGCGGCGTAGCACGTGACTTTTTTTGCATGCCTCTCGCGCTTTCCTCTAGGTCACCCGGTCACAACACCGCCACTACCTCGTGGTTACATCACAAACGATGGGAATGTTTCGCATTATCAATGTTCCGCATTATCGCCAAAAAGCTCTTTTTTGCCCATGGAAAACCTTAATAAATTAATTCCATATGACATGCGTCTTAGGATTCAGGCTTTTCTTATGTTCGAATGCGGCACTAAAGCTGCCAGAGATATATGGGATATATTAATTGATAGTTTGTGCGTCCAATATCTGCGTTTGTTGGACATACATTAGAACATAACTTGCGCATCGAATGAATGAATGAAAAACTTTATTGGTTCCTTTAGGAAGTAGCGGTAGAGGACGAAGTCTTCATCTTGAAGCTTGGGTCCTCCTTGGCCGTGGGTGGGCCCCTAGTCCAGGGCTCCACTGAGTCAGGCCACCTCGCTTGCGTGTTCTATGAGGGCCCTTTGGACCCCTAGCTCGCAGCTGGTGAGCCGGCTCTCCCATTGCTCCGCACTTGGTGTTTTGTGTTTGTGGAATGCTTGATTTCTTCCGCACTCCCATGTGACATGATATAGTGTTGATTTTTCTCCGCAACACGGACAGGTGGCGCTATACTGTGTGGGGAACATCTTGTTTAATATGTATAAGATTGGAAAGGAGCCTGTTTGCAGTCATCGCCATCCTGTGGCTTCCTCCTTGGATAATGCTTTATGTGGTGGGGGGTATTGGAATCTTAGCCCCTTATATAGGTTTAATAATTCCGAATAGCTGTCCCCGCAATTAATCTGGGGCCCCTCCGGGGGTAATGACGTTCCTGTTCGGCTGGGCATTCCTCGAGCTAGGTTGTCTGCCCCTTCGTTGCCCCTGATCCCTGCGTGACTCGGTATCCAGATATGTTGTGTATTGGTCGTCCCTCAGGGAGCAGAGCTCTACTGAGGATCTTGAGTGCTGTGCTGCTAATTCTGCCTCTAGTATAGTTCCGGCACGCCTCTTGTGAATCCGTTAAGATGTTAAGGGATCTCCCTGTCCTATATCCTTCATTCGCCTCCAGGGCGACAGCAATCTCCTCTGCCTCCGTTATGTTAGATACTTCGGCTGTGAGGCTTGTGATGTGTTCTCCGTGGTGATTTACAACTACTGCTACCGCGCTATTTTTGTGTGCTTGGGGGTATAGGGAGGCATCAGTGTAGACTGTGTTGTCCCGATGCCCCATGTTCCTCTCATAAAATTCAGCCCTAACCTGTCTCCTGTTAGCATGGAGGTTTGGATCCATGTTTCGGGGGATAGGTTGTATGCATAGCTTCTTTCTTAGCGGGTCCGGTATTGCGGCCCTGCTATTTTGTGGCTTTTCTATTTCCCGACCTAGCTTTGTCAGGAGCGCACTTCCAGTCGTTGTGTTGCTAAGTCTTCGTATTTGTGCCTTGAGCTGGCATTCTCTTAATTCTTCGAAGGTGTTACTGATTCCGAGTTGCATGAGCTTGTCGTTGGATGTATTTCTTGGGAGGTGAAGAGCTGTTTTGTATGCCTTCCGGGATATTGTCTCCGCTTGCTCCTTCTCTGCTTTGATAGTCACATGGTACGGTAATGAATATGTTACCCGGATGACCACTAGGCTGTTGACTAGCCTGAGTGTGTCCTCCTCCATCATGCCATACCTCTTGTGCGCTACTCTGCTGATCATCCGGCTTACTTGTCCTGCCGCTTTGCTTAGCAGTCTGAGTTTATGACTGCACTTCCGGCTTCCTTGCAGCCACATGCCGAGGATTCTGATCATCTTTTGTTCCGGGATGTTCCGGCCCTCTAGTTTTATTTCGAGTGGAGCATCCGTAGGGTGCCTACCCACTCTGAGGAGCTCAGATTTTTCCGTGGAGCATTTAAGTCCTCTTTGTTTTGTGTATTCTTCAATGCAGGTGGCAGCCTCTTGTAGCGCCTCCTGCTTCTCCCCCAGTGAGTCTTGGGTGGTCCAGATGGTGAAATCGTCTGCGTACATTGCATGACTAATCCCCTGGACTTGGCTGAGTTTCTTGGCGAGGTTGACCATCGCTATGTTAAAGAGTATTGGCGAGATTACTGAGCCTTAAGGAGTGCCCTTGCATGGCGTTTGAAAGGTGTCACTCCGCAGGTCTCCTAGGCCTACCGTCGCTGTTCTGTCCATGAGGAAGCTTCTAACGTAGTCATGGACCTTCTTCCCGCAGTTGGTGGTGTTAAGTCCTTCCATAATGGCGGCATGGGATACGTTGTCAAAGGCCTCTTTAATATCGATGGCCATGACAACGTTCTCCCCGTTCTTTGGCATTGTTTCGAGTACCTCTTCTTTTAGTTGTAGCAAGATGTCTTGGGTTGATAAATTTGCCCTGAATCCGAACATGGTGTTGGGGTACCATTCTCCGTCTTCTAGATGCGTTTGTATTCGTCGGGTTACTATTCTCTCGTACAGCTTGCCTAGGCATGATGTTAGCGAGATCGGTCTGAGGTTTTCAATTTGGAGTTTCTTGCCGGGCTTGGGGATCACGACGACTACGGCGTGTTTCCACTCCGCTGGGACCGTCCCTTCTTCCCATTGTTTGTTTAGGTATAGGGTGTGTTGGCTGATTGCTTCGTGGCTTAAATTTCGGATTAACGAGTTATGAATCTTGTCCGCTCCTGCTGCCGAATTTTTCGTTGTTGCCCTTATGGCCTCGACGACCTCTTCTCTTGTGATGGGTCTGTCCGTGGTTGGGTTTTCTTCGCCCTGGTAGTCGCCTTGGTAGCCGTCTACCTGGTCCTACCCGTAGCAATTCTCTCGTACTGCCTGGAGCAGCTGTTCTTCTGTACCTTCGTACTGGTGAATTAGCCTTTGGATGGATTTGCTGCTTCTTGCCTTGCTTTTGCTCGGATCTATGAGTGTTCTGAGGATCTGCCACGTTCTAGCCGTGCTGAGGGTGCCATTCAGCGAGGTACTTGATGCCACCCTTGTCTTGCCAGCTGCGTTGCATATTCCTCTGCTTGCCTGGTGATTTCGGCAATCTTCTTCTTTAGCTTTCTGTTTAGCTTTTGGCGCTTCCACCACTTGGTCAGGCCTCGTCTTGCCTCCCAGAGCCTGAGAAGTCGCTTGTCCACTTCTGGTGCTTGTTCTGTTCGATCCACTTCTTTAGTGCAGAGATCCCCGATTTGTCTAAGCTGTTGGCTCCAATCTTCTGCCGAAGTTATGTCGTCCTTAAGTTGTTTGCAGTAGGTCCGGAAGGCATCCCATGGAGTCAGTTAAGTTTGCCTTGCCGTTCTTCCTTTTGATGCTTTCTGCCTCTGTGCTGACCCTAATGATGTAGTGGTCGCTGCCGAGATTTTCTTGCAGGTTCTCCCATTCGACTTGCTTAGCGCTCCTGACAAAGGTTCGGTCGGGACATGTGTCCACGCTTACGCTATTACCCTGTCTCGTAGGCTGACTTTCATCTGCGAGTAACTCGCAGCCTATGTTCTCCGCTGCTGTGCAGATGCCGCGCCCCTTTTTATCTTCGATCCTGCTGCCCCATTGTGGGCTTTTCGCATTAAAGTCCCCTGCTATTATTAGGGTATTCTGCCCTGCAAGCTTCTTTGCTTCCGCAAAAAGCTTAATGAAGTCTCCTTTATTTTTAGGTGCGCTGTACAAATTTACTATAAAAGTGCTTTTAGCTTTTCTTTTTCTCTTGGGAATCACTTCAGTTATTATGTGTTCTAGCTGTGTGTCTTCAAACTCCTTATGAGCTATGCTTGTGATTTTGTTCCTAATGAGAGTTGCTGTTCTTCCGTTCTCCTGACATGAGTGTCCTTTTAGGGTTGGGGTGCAATTTGTCTCTTGTAGAAGTATTAGATCTGGTGGGTTTCCTCTAGTGTTAATGAATTGCTGTAAGAGCCCTTGCTTACGCCTGTAGCTCCGGCAATTCCACTGCCATATCTCTAGTTGTTGTTGTCCTGCCATGTTATCGTATTGGTACTGTTGTTTGTTCCCTGGGATTCTGATCGAAACCTGCGCTCATTATAGAGGCGGTCCCTAGCGTCATTTACTGTCTTCCGTGTGTTTTGACTCTTTACATACTTGCGGAAGCTCTGATCTTGCAGGGCTATCTTTTGATTTAGTTGCTGTATCTGCTGCTGCATCTGCTGCATTTGCTGCTGCATGAATGTCTTTAGATCGTCTATTGTTGAGTTTCCTTCTTCATTAGTTTGTAAACTGTCTACACTCTGTTGTGGGGGTGAGGGTGCCCTTACAGGCGAGCAGCCTGTCTTTCGCATCTCTTGCATTTCCGCAATTAATTCGCTTATTTGTTTCTTAAGCTGTCTGTTTTCCTCTCGGGTCTGCTCTTGTTCCTTCCTGATGTTATTAATTTCGGCAGTAAGCCTTTTTTCATTTTCTGTTCGTGTGTTTGTGTTGTTGTTGTGCGGAGCAAAAAGGGCCTTGGGAGGGCCCGCTCCCCAGCTCACCTTGACTCCGCCGCTCTTCTTCTGTTGCTGCTTCGGCTTCACCCAGGACTGCTGGCCGCCCAGGGGTGGGTAGGACTCGTCCCGCTCCCGGCTCCGGCCCTGGCCCTGGCTGCTGCTGCGCCCCCGGCTGCGACTCCTGGATTCGCTCCGGTAGTCACCTTGCCGCTCCTGGTCCTCGTTCCGGAACCAGCGCGGTCTCCGTGCCCCGCCTCTGCTTCGGCTGCGGCCGCGTCGCTGCTGGCTCTGGGGTCCCCATCGCAGTTCGTTGATTGGCTTCAGTCGTTGTGCACAGTCCTTCGTGCCCGCCGCGTGGGAGCCCCCGCATAGCAGGCACTTGGGTGTACATTGATGTCGTTCTTCCGGATCTTTCTGGCCGCATTGTCTGCATGCCTTGATTCCCGGGTTCGGACAGACGTCCGATCGATGTCCGTGTTGGCAACAAACGTAGCATATTTGCCGCGTCGGCCTATAGGGGTAGCACCACATCTCTCGATCCCCCGTATAGTACAAGACTTGCATGGGGAGGATGGGGCCATCAAAGGTGATGACGGCTGTGCTTGATCGGCCTAGCATCCTTGCCGCCAGGATCTTCACCCCTTGTGAGTGGGTTCGTAAATTCGCCTTGAGTTCTTCGGCCGGAGACCCCGGGTCCACTCCGTGGATGACCCCGCGCAGCGTTCCCTCCGGCGCCGCCACGTGTGCGTTGATTCCGTAGCTATGCTCTCCAAACTTCAGTTGCGTGATGCGCCTGATATGTTGAGCAGCGCTTTCGTTATCGGTACTGATTATTATGATATTCGAGCCGGTGCGCAGTCGGATGATGAGATCTTCTGCCTTGTATCCGTGTCCGGTAGCCGCGACCACCGCCCGCGCCACTTGGTGCGTCTGCAGGTTCTTCACTGCCAGTCCTTTCGGCCGAAGTACTACTTTTAAATCATCCCTGGGAAGCGGAGGTAGCCTTCTCCTCGGCGCTCCTTCCCCCTCTCCTTGTTTCGGTGCAGTTGGCGTGCCACCTGTGCTCTTCGCCGCGCCTAGGGAATTTTCGTTCCCTAGTGCTTTTCCCGCCACATCTCCTGCTTGGCTTCCACGTTGGCGTTTCTTTTGCCGCTTGGACATGGCTATCTCCCAGTCCGCGTCCAAAACCTTGTTCTGACTTGCCTGTAGCGTTGTTGTCGCTGGGGTGCTGCTTTTTAGGGCTTGAAAGGCTGTCGTTGGTCCGTGGGCGAAGGTCTCCCCGGTAGCGTCTTGATAGTCTTCGTCCATATTTTCTTGGGTTTCCGCCATAAAATTCGTCTGGTCTTTTAGCGGTGCGCGATATACGCTGGGATTTAGTGCATGGGTCATCGCTCCGTCGCTTCTACCGCTGGCCGAGGCCGGGAGGGCCGCAGAGCCCCACTACTGTGTTAGGTCTAATAGGCCTAGCTTCGGTCGGCCACGTGGGAGATCTTCAAAACCGTATAAATCCAAAAATATTGGACCCAGTGGTCTGAAAGAGGTGTCCTCGTGGCCCGTTTCGCTTTCGACGTCGTCTCCCACCAAAATTTTGGCAGTCCAGTCGAGTTAACCGGGTCAAAAGTCCCGAAATCTGCAGAGCGCATGTGAAGTGCGTCCGCTCTCCTCGGCTGCTCGCAGCGCCACCGAGTGTTCACGCTTGGTGGACATGTACTAGATTATATATTAGGCATCTAGTGTCCACGCTTTGCGGACGTGCTCTAGATATAAAAACATTCATATTATTGACGTCCTATCAGCGTGTAGCACGTCCAAATGATGATCTTTAAGATGTACATCTAATAGACGCTCCTTTCATCACATGACGTTTGGATCTTTCCGGCACGTCGAATGGATATTTGTGGTTTACTGGGTGGTGAGAACACACAGCTTTAATCGTTGCAAGCGCCAACGTGCCCAGCAACAAAGCACTGCATTATACATAACTTATATGAGAAACATACACTCACGTTAGTATACAAACTGTTACTATGAGCTCATGCTTATATATACTCCCTCATTAAGGGCATCCCACAAGTGTTAGTGGGGAACAGTTAATAAACATAGTTTTCTCATTAAATTTCACCACTATTTTTGCAATTTACAGCAGAAAAACACAAACAAATTTAGGTGAAAAATTTTCTTAACTGAGAAATAACATTGGAACATAAACAACAGCAAAAAGTTGTCAATCGAACAACAAAAAGCTCTCTGTAGGAAGCCAGTAGGTCCCACTTCAGAACCAGAAGCCCAGCAGGTACCAGAAGAGGCTCCTTACAGGGACCATTTCAACCAGCAGCGCAAACCAGAAGGCTTCCTTCTGAGACCAGTAGACAGCACAAAGCCCGAAGGCTTCCTTCTGAAACCAGTAGACCCCAGCACAAAACCAGAAAGCATTCCTTCTGGGACCAGTAGATCAAAGCAAAAAACCAGTTGGTGCCCTACAGGGACCGTTTCAGAAGCGGCAAACCGTAGAAAAAAAAAGCAGGTGCTCACAAAGCTTGCGTTCTGCATAGCTGCATACAGGACGGAGTCCTCGGGACAAAAGCGCTGGCATACGGGCTTTGCAGAAAAGATGGCTCGTGCCACACACCTTCTTTATGATCGCCTGCTGATAAAAATGTGTTCTATATAACAAGCAAAAAAAGGCTTGAAATTTGCAATAGAAAACAAAAAGTTGTATCCGTAATCCACAAGTTTAAAACATTGCAAACCTTGCAGGGAGCAACATATATGCAAAGGAAGCTTAGAATTTATTCCAGTACTGGCGTAATTCTTTAAAAAGGTATGGAACGTGGTAGAATATTTTCTCTCACTGCTTCAATATCGCCGCTTTCTCCTTTCTTTCACTCTGTCCCTCCGCCCCAACCCGAGTTTTTCTCCTTCAGTCTCCTTTTTTCCCTCTCTCTGATTTCTGATCGTTCTACTTTTTCCTTATGCCCTGAAGCTCTTGCTGTCATTTCTCAGGAACCCTTGGCTTCAGCAGTAATTCCCTCCCCCTTCCTCTCACAATTCATCTAATCTCGCCCCATTCGCTCTCTTTTCCTCTAATTGCTTCTTTTTTTGTTCTCCCGCATTTCACTCTGCCATGCTGCTTCATTGTTTCATCATATTCTTTTCGTTTTTCAGGTCAACGAAGCCAGTCGTGTCACTGTGCACCTGTTGCAGCTGGACACAAAGCCTCCACGTTCGCCACATCTCTCCACGCTCAATACCCCCGTATTGCTTTCTGTTGAGCCGGCCTTTTTATTTCAAGCCGCTGAAGCAGCCACCAAGCCTGGACAAGATTCACCCTCCCCATTCTATAACACCCTTCCCACCTTTTCCCCCTCACTGGGCCTTTTTCCTCGGAGGCAAGGCGATACTCCACGCCATTGACGAATGCTTTACCCACACGACGACAACTCCTCTAGTTGAAACGTTGGCAAGCACTCCGAGGCGTATGTTTTTTTTTACATTGTGGTGTTCAGTAATTGGAGATAATAGGGTAATTATATAAAGATAATTGTTTCGAAGCAGAAGGCCTTCTTCACTTTGTGAGTGCAAAGACGCCATCTGCACACCCTCTCTTCACCATGTAAACATAAACGTTGCCGCATTACGTTCCATCTTCGCGTTGCTGTCGATCTACTTAGCGACCTCACAGTTGCAGGTTAGCAGTGGACGTGGTTCCTCTAGGACTGCAGTCGACCACGTGGTCCTGCCTGCCGTGCCCGAGGGGTTAACCATCACGCAGGGACCTTCGGCTGCCCAGGGATCCAGGGAGAACCTGCGTGTGAGAGACGTACCTGATGAAGACGATTAGAGCAAAGCCGGCGAGAAGAGGAGAACGGTGTCCGGCGGCCTGCCGTGTTACCCATAAGAGCGGCATTTACTTGACATCTGTTCTGCGTCGTGTTCCCTGCTCCATATAAAATCTGTCCACTTAACACTATATAAAAATGTTTCTTTCATGCAGTTTGGTATCAGCAGTGAAGTGGTGTAACATGTAAATTTAGTGCTCTCGTCACATATGTACAAAGAGCTACAATAACTCCCTCGCGGTTTTATTAACCTGTGTCTCTTAACCGTACTAGCCTTCCCCATGAGCCGGAATGCGATCGACCGAACAAACAGCTATGTCTTCGTGACCTCAATCACAGTCTGTTTACCGGGTACCTATAGTTGATTACCACGTAGTTATCTATATTTGCCAATGTATGAGAAAATGCGAAACACAAATTTTGTTCCTTCCCCCTTTAAAGGTGCAGTTGTGGAGTTTTGGGGGCCCGCTCAAGCCGATTTAATATAGCCTTTTCCTTGCCTCCTATTGGAAATGAATATTATTTATGTACAACATTTTCGAGTTAAAAACAATGAAGAATATCTACTTCAGCTTATTTTTCTTTCATTTCTACTGCACACGTGTATACGCTCTCATATTAGCCTGATATGTGCGGAGATAGGTGCTATTATGTCTAAATTACTGCAATCTTTTTCTTCGTGCAGTTCAGTGCAATGCGCCCATGCTTTTGAATAAAGCTATCCTTGTTGCATACGCTGCACTGAAGTTCAACAAGGCGGCTTGATTGTACTTCTGAGTTCACTCATACTTTTACATTGACTAGAACGAAGTGTGCCCACTTTGTCGATGAGCTAGCCGTCCATGCTTCGCAATCATGCAGCTCGCGCATCCATCGGCTGACATGTATAACCGGTGGCTGTAGGATCCTTAACAATGCAACGTTCGCTGCATTGTGTGCAGAGAGCCGCCGCCAAGTCTGGGCTGATCCAGTTGTGCTTTATTTTCCCTCTTCTACAAGCTGAAAGAAAACACTACAGTCACCTCGCAGACGAAAACTCCTTTCAGTGATCGACAGCGTACGTTTGCGTGACGCACTCTGCAGCTGGAAGACGTCAAGCTGAACGAAACAATTCCCAGCACGGTTTGAAGAGCGTGTTTGTAGTACTCATCTGCCAAAAGAAAGCACCTATCGTGGGTGCTCTAAACGCGCATTCAAAAGTGGCGCTGCGTGGCACGGAAAGTCAAAGTCCACGGCAGCAGCAAGACGGCGCGGCACAAACTTCAGTTTCGGTTTCGGTTATTTTTTTTTTAGCTAGCACGGCTTGTTCATGCACTGCCAAAGGCTGACATCCGGGACATGCTGCCCAACTTCAGGTGGCTTCACTTTCGGGCGCCCGATGCGGCATCCCAGTGGTTCTGCCGCCTCTAAAAAGGCACCTAGGCAAGGATAACGTGCGCAGCGCTCCAAGCGGAAATTACCTTTTTTTTTACCTCAATTTTGATACACAGGCGGCATAGGCGTTTGACACCCTCTCTTCTAGTTCACTTTACCCGCGCACCACACTCGACACGACCACCGACGACCACACGACGACCACACGAGACCCTCTAAAGAACGCAACGGCTGCCACGCCGCTGCTAACACAAGAAGGCAAAAACAACATTCGATCATGCCGCTGCCGCCGCTGCTGAAGCGGCGCTGTAAGCGGTTTTGAGATTAATTAATTTTCTACAGGAAATATATCGAAAGAATAAAGTTGAAATACATGAGAAGGAATTAAGGGTACATCAACTGTCCAGGTACAAAAAAAACTAAGGCAAGGTTGTTCTCTATCACCGCTGCTGTTCATGCTTTATGTGATAAGTATGGAGAGAAGGCTACAAGGAAGCAATCTAGGTTATGATCTTTGCCGGGTTCGAACCCGACCGCGGCGGCTGCGTTTTTATGGAGGAAAAACGCTAAGGCGCCCGTGTGCTGTGCGATGTCAGTGACGTTAAAGATCCCCAGGTGGTCAAAATTATTCCGGAGCCCTCCACTACGGCACCTCTTCTTCCTTTCTTCTTTCACTCCCTCCTTTATCCCTTCCCTTACGGCGCGGTACAGGTGTCCAACGCTATATGAGACAGATACTGCGCCATTTCCTTCCCCCCAAAACCAGTTATTATTATTAGGTCATGATCTGTCATACACATTAGGCGGAAAGGTTGTTGAGCAACGACTACCGGGTTTAATGTATGCGGACGATATTGTACTGTTAACGAATAACCAAAAAGATTTGCAAACTTTGGTGAACTTGTGTGGAGACGAAGGAGACAGTCTAGGTTTCAGTTTTAGCGCAACTAGGTCAGGTGTGATGGTTTTCAACGGCACAACTGATCAGGAGCTTACAATACAGGGCCATGAAATACCCAGAGTGGCCGAATACAAATATCTCGGGGTATGGGAAAAAAGGGCATATGTACACGGAAAAACACGAACAGTCTCTCATAGCAAAAGGGCGAAGAGATGCCGGGATGATGAAACATGGGGCCTTGTGGGGGTACAACAGGTATGAAGTCCTCAGAGGTATTTGGAAAAGAATAATGGTGCCGGGGCTTACTTTCGGGAATGCGGTTCTATGCTTAAGAGCTGAAGTTCAGTTGCGATTAGAAGTAAATCAGAGAACTGTTGGAAGATTAGCACTAGGTGCCCACGGGAAAACCACAAACGAGGCAGTACAGGGGGATATGGACTTGGCAACGTTCGAAGCACGGGAAGCTCAGAGTAAAGTACTATACGAAGAACGCCTGGGGAAATTGGACGATAACAGTTGGGCAGATAATGTATTTAAATACCTGTACAGAAAGAGCGATGAAACACAGTGGCGGAAACGAACTAGAAAGCTGACCAGTAAGTTTGCCAGGGACGAGGAAGGAGAAAGAAAGAGCATTAAACGGCAGGTTAAAAACGTCGAAGGTAAAAATTTGACACGTTCAATGAAAAAGAAGCATAGTGTAGAACTATATCGATGCTGGAAAAGGCAGATCAGGAAGGAAACATTTTATGATAACTCAAGGGGCAGTGCCCTCCTCTTTGAAATATAGGTCAGGGAGTCTTAGAACGTTCAGCTAAAAAAAGAAATTTAACGAAGAAGATGACACATGTGCTGTGTGTGGTAAATCTGTAGAAACAGACCACTTTTATTAAAACGTGGGGCCCAATACGCCGCAGCTCACATACTGCTAGGGCTGTGAGATTGTGACTGTAGACAACAGTGCTATGCAATAGCTGCGTTACTTGAGTAAAGTTAAATTTCATATGTAGAGCTTAATCCCTTCAGTCAAGAACAACCGTCCACTAGAATTAAATTTTAGTTTTTAGATTTCTATAAGGAACATATCCAACAGCTCAGAAAAAATTCCCACCATCACAGATACCTTGATGTGTGAATATTTAAATTTTCAAATGCGAATAATAAGAAAAAAATACCTTGCAATATCGAATGGAGTGTACGTTTTCTAAAAAAACAATTTAAAAATATAAACGTGCAAACATTGTTCCAAGTTCTTTTTCAAAATAGTATCCCGCCTTTCGAACGAAAATATACAAAACTATACTGACTCTACCATACTAAAAAAAACATGTCCTTAGAAATGTATATTGCTTGATTGAACAGCATTAACTGCATGCAATAGGTGATGTAGACATGCAGAATGAGTAACCATATGAAACCATGAATTCATACAATGCAACATTTAAAGGTAAGAGGATGGATAGTAATACCTCATGAATTCGGACATCAAGGGACCGGAAGAAATTCCCAAATTATCCGAAGGTTGAGTTATGAATAGCCCCTTGCCTCCATTCTTCTCGAAGCTGGTTCATAGTTCATACCACAGTCATGGATTGTGTAACAAACACATACATCATGAGCAATAGACAAAAACAAGGTTTCCATTTTTGGACAGAAAATTCTAAATAATTACATGTAAATATAATATTGTTACACTTCATTCAGCAAAAAGTCACCTTCTGTTACCGCAAACATAAAAATAGAATAGACGTCATGGTGCGGGTTAAACCCATGTAGCAACAGATACTGTTCAGCCAGCCGGTGTGAGCTGTGTTATACACATGAAAAATAATGACAAGCTCCAATGCCCAGCCATGACAAACCACACTGCACTGTGTACATTGAATTAGCAACTGCAGTGAAATGCACATTAAATGTGGCTTTCATTTCAGAGCAGTCGACATATAACGGATTAAATTGCCACCCTGAATGTCTGGCTGAACAGTAATAAAAGCTGTTGCTGCAGATTTGGTAGAGATGCTTCATCATAATGTCCCAAATGTGACTAAAGCAAAAACAAGAAACAGCAGAGAAAATAAACAAAATAATGAGAAATGCACTCGCATGGTACTGTAACAAGAAAGACAAGTAAGGCTAGACATTTCTTAAAGTTCCTATAGCACCAGAATGGAGATTAAGGATGGCCCACCAATAGCCCATTCATCCAATGGCTACTTATTGCACGGAATGTATTTTTGTTCACAACACCTTGCTCCATGAAAATCTTGAAAAATTGGGGGAAAAAAATATTCTCCTTCCACTGTGCTCTATCAAATGATAACAAGGTGTCCTGTATAATCATACCCTTCTTTATGCTTATACCATGTTGCCCCATGGTATCTTCAACAATAACCCTCATCGATGCTGCAAGTATCTATGCTTTTGATGGATGGGCCAATCATTATGCACACCATTTCGTCCATGAACAACAGGCACTAGGAGCTATAAAAAGTTAATTCACAGGCTATGAACATCAGGACAAAGCATCCATGAAGGCAAGGATTTATATTGAAGGCTTCTTCCTGTGGTAGCATGTATTCCTTTGGCTTGTCAATATTAGCCTGCAAAATTAACAGAGAAAAGCAGTGTAAGTGAATAAAAACTGCACTGCCATTAACAGCGATGCTTAAATTTTTTCTTTATAAATGACTGCATGTTGGACAACACACAAAAAGTACCCAGAACCATCCATCAGTTACAGAGAAAAAAGGATATGAAAGAATGTGGACAAGAAAGAAATATCAGCAGACATTATGCTTATGATACAACTATTTAGCTTATACTATGGCTGGAAATCAATGCCTTGTGCAGCCCTAGGTTGCAGCTCACTTATGGAGGTCAGTGGCTGTAGCTCTGGACATGGGAGATGGGAAGCAGGGGGCTTGGCTTATGCCAAAACATGGTGACAATTTCGAAAAATTTCGATCAAATGAGAGTCTTTAATGCGCTCTGACACCGTATACCACATGGGTGTGCTTGCATCTAACTTCCATCGAAATGTAGTGACCGTTGCCAGGATTTCATTCGACAACATTGCACTCAGCAGCAAAACAAAAAAGCCATTGAACCAGTACAGCAATTTGCATCAATATCCATGTTTCACATGTTGCCAGGTTGCTGCTTCTATTTGTTCACTTGTGAGAAAAGCGTTTCTGGCCTTGCAATGAAATAGGTACCGGATGTTGCATACACATTTGAAGATTTGCATGCACTGGAATGTTTGGCTCAGGTGTGTTCATGAAAGTCCACAGTTGTGCATAACATTGAAGTAATTGCAATCAAACTCCTCCCGAGCACGGGAGCTGGCTACAAACAAGGACATTTTTTGAAGCTCCTGGCTGCGTCAAGCTACATGTTGATTGCAGTTATGGCTAAACATGGTTGACAGGACACTGAAATAACCTGTTTCGTTACATCTGCAGAAAATTGCATTGTGTTGCATTTCAGAGGGTCTTATGTCTCCCAATTTCCTAGTGGCTGTTTCACCATATGGAAGTTATGTTTCATTTGCTTGTTTTGGAATCTGTTTCACATTGTGGAATTCCTTGAAAACACTCTCTAAAGCAAGGCCTGGTAGAATTCCAAGCACACTCTGAGTGCCTCGAATGCTCTATAGAGATATCTGTATATTTATGCAATGGATTGGGTCTAGTAGTAAGCTCCTCTAGTGCTGCATACAGCTCTGGGCAGACAAAGGAGTTGACAGGTACCGTTTACTTGATCTGTGTTTTCTACTTGCCATTACAGTGTGTGAAAGGCCCAACAATGGGAAGTTTTGTGGGGCGATAATTTTCTACAGAAGTGAGTAACGCTTTCTGCTCTACCTGGTCCTGTGGAAACAATGCGCTGGTGTTAACGTGACCAGCAATGACGACCAAACAGGAAATTGTCATGTGCGTGTAACAGTACTATCCTCTCTCGTGCAAGTATCGCTAAGCTCTCCCCTCAGTTTCCACCAATTGGCCCATTCTATGAAATGAAAAGTCTTCCAGACACAAGTACAAGGCTGACGTGACATGCAAGTTTAATACACTTGGCATACCACGCCATCTCTAATCAGGTACGTACTTGTGCAAAGAGAATAGGTCACAGCGAAACTCGTCCAAACAATAGTAATAATACCATACCAATAACAGAGAAAAATGACTAGATCTTTTCTTTCAGTGTAATTAATCTCAGTGTGAACAGCAGATCCCACCTCAAAAGATAACACATAGTTAAGGTGATGACAAGAAGGATAGAAAGTGAACCATTTGAAAAGTTTCCGCAAAAAACTGAATATACCCTGTATGTCAGGCAAGCATTGCCAGATATTTTTTTTTCAGGGGATAAATTTCTGCACAGTAATAATCTGGCACTGAAAGAGAAGAAATTCCCCAAGTATTTAGGAATTTCCGAAACAAAATTGAAACTTTGTAAAGCAGAAATGGGAGACGCTTAAACATACAAAAATGGTAAAGTAAAAAGCGCCTCAGTAGTGATCTGGTATCTCTCTGTATCCTCTTTCTTATCCATCTGCTACAGAGTACAATAGCAATCACCCCAAAACACACCTTAACCCTTCGACACGTTATGTGCACAACAGCACATAAAGCAAACTCGCAGCTTTTTCCGAGAGTGGGCTGCATCTAGTAGCCTTTCTTTGTTTTGAGGTGAACTTCACATCCTTCATAATGCAAATGCGCTAGATTTTTTTTATGCCATACAGTGAATGCAGTGAATATTTTGTGAAACAGTGAGCGGTATAGCATATCGTCCGCCATTCTTCTGCAAAAATATTTTGCCACCATTTTAGCATAACTCTTTGCCTCAATGTCAAATGTAATGCTCACCTTCGAAATAGAAATTATTTTCATGGACCTTCGGGAGTTTACCTTCTAAGTCAAAGCATATTTATGTCGCTATTTTAGTCAATTAGGACACTACAAAAATTCGCACCTTCCTGCCATAATATGTTCTAGAATTTTGCGCTGGAAAACTGACAGGCTGTCTTCATAAAAACCTGAATATATTATTTAGGCTGAAAAACGTTCCATTTTGATGAAACAAGAAATGGTGCATTCCATACATAACCATTTTCGTTGCAAACAATACAGTGTAACTGTGAGCTAACACTGCCCAACAAATTGAAAACATCGATGCCAGTTAAACATTTATCGTGTGCATACAAATCGAGCTGCACTCTAGTAATACCACATTGCATTTGTCAAATTTTTCACACAGCACTAATGCAACCAGATCATGGGGAATAATTTTTAAGTGTGCAGTTTTGGTTGCTGCTCATATAAATGTTAATTACCCTAACTTACGTAAACGACTACTGATATACAAAATGAACACTTGGCATATTTCTCCGAACCAACCAACAAAACATCTGTCCTCTATTGTGACACTAGTGAGGGAATGCAACCACACACAGTAGTACTCTTGAAGGTACAACGCTGAGCAGTGCAACAAGTGATGCCAGAAATATTTTCTGGGGGTGGAGGTGCTAAAACTCACACAAATGGCAAACGAAAGAGTGCCAGTGCTGTGGAGTTTTAAAGTACAGAACACAAATAAAGGGCATTAGAACTACAACAAACAGTCAGTATGTCAATACCACTTTTCGGCAGCAGGTGTAACAAAATAGTCATGGGAAGCAACCAACAACGCACAGGAATAAATAAAATGGAATCTGAAAACACACTGAAAGATTTCTCACCACAGTGCAGTGAATGTTTCTAAAAGCACATCAGCTGAACAGCTTATAATGAATTGCAGCAATTACAACACTGACATCAGTGGTGACAGACCGAATAGACTTCTTATCATTAACACCCAATGTAAATATGACAAGGCTAGCTTCAGTAACATGTGCAGCTTACAAAGAAGCTTACTCAAACCACAATTTCAGAACAAGTGCTATTAAAACATAATTCTTAAAGCCTAAAAACAAAAGCAAGCCACGTAATCTTGAGGCTCAAGTTTTTTTCTTCCCCCTCATACGTTTTCCTAGCACTATTAAAATGCCAAATTGAAAACACAACACATCCGAAGTTTTCAATTTTGACGCTAAGCAAACAAAGCTGCAGTGATAAACGGCAGTACTCCAAAACCGTTTTTAAAAATTTAGGTATCATCAATTGGACTGATGTGGAGGGCATGTGATAGCCTTTGCTTTTCATTCACCAATGTATTACATTAATAATAATAATAATTTGTTTTCGAAAGAAAGGAAATGGCGCAGTATCTGTCTGCAGTATCTGTACCGTATATCTTTGAAAACCTTAACTGTGCCGTAAGGAAAGGGATAAAGGAGGGAGTGAAAGAAGAAAGGAAGAAAGATGTGCCGTAGTGGAGGGCTCCGGAATAATTTCGACCACCTGGGGATCTTTAACGTGCACTGAGATCGCACAGCACACGGGCACCTTAGCGTTTTGCCTCCATAAAAACGCAGCTGCCGCGGTCGGGTTCGAAGCCCGGAACTCCGGTTCAGTAGCCGAGCGCCCCAAACACTGAGCCACTGCGGCACGGCAATGTATTCAATTCCGATTCTATTTTTTCACTCACCAACACTCCAATCATGATTACATTCCAATTATGCAAAATCTGTCACAATATTATATTGCAGAAATGCCATCTCTAAAAACACAAGTACACTTGGGACAACAAAATTCAACAGAGAGTCAGGCCACATTTTTTTCCCCATCTTCATCATAAACCTGAGAACTAGTACCAGCAATAAATATATTAGACACACTGCCGCTGAATGCTTTTCTTCAATGGGAAGTGATGCCACCCCATATGTCAGATTATTTTTTTTTTCGTTCATGCAAGAAGAAGAAATGGAATAGCCCAGTACCAGTGCAGTACAAGAGCATGTGTCAGTGTCTCCTTTAGGCAAGGAGCGCGTCAACATTAAAGAATGGCTGCAAATCAAACTAGCTACCGACATAGCTTAAAAAGGAACACTTGTCATAGGTCACCTAGTTAGCATGCTGCCAGCTGGTTGTCAACAGGACAGCTACCAAAATGCGTTCCAAAGGGCACCAGAGAACTCAGCTGTTCCTTTAGTGTCCTGGATCTTTGTGGTGTTTTAAACTGCACTTAACTGAGAACGCCTTAGAGCACAAGTCACAATGGAATGGTTTTTCATGCCTATGGGACCGCACGTGCACCATAAGGGTTACCTTTTGTTCAAATGCCATGGGGCACAGCTGGCACTAGAAAGGCTTCTCACCAGTGTGAATGCAGACGTGTCTTACCAAAGTATCTTTTCTAGAAAAGGCACTGTCACGAAAACTGCAACGGTATGGATGATCACTTGTATGGGTGCGCAGGTGTCTGACCAGGCTGTCCCTTGTTGCGAACGCGCTATCCCAGTTACTGCAATGATACGGGCGTTCGCCTGTGTGGGTGCGAATATGCGCTACGAGGTCAGATCTCTCCTGGAAAATCTTGCCGTAGTGGGTGCACTGGTGAATTTGCTTGCCTGTGGGCTTGTCCTGGTGAGTACTCATGCTTGTACTAATGGATGGCACACTGTGGTTGACAGGGTGCTTTTCATCAGGTGGACTTTGTCCAGGAAACATGCAAACGTTGTGGTCTCCCATGACTGATCCTGCATTTCAAAACCACAGCACTTTCATCAAAACCTTGCGCCCAAGATGCCACAGCTTGCTTAAAACTAGTGAAGAAAAGCCATATTTAGTATGCAGAGTCTAGGCCCCTCAATCGAGAAGAACTGTCCAGTGGAAGTAAATCTTCAAACTTTTTGGGTTTATGTCAGGGACATGGCAACATAGCAAAAAAATAATTCCCACCAACTTCGATGCCCAATTATTAGGAGTCTGCAAATATTTAAATTGCAAATATGAACAAAAAATTTTAAGATATAAATAAGCAAACATTGCACAGACTTCTTTTTAAAAAAAAAAGTGTATAGCCTTTGCAACCAGAAGATAAAACACTATACTGACTCAGCACTACACAATATAAAATGGTGTGCACAGAACTGTATATTGTGTGATTAGAAAGCATTAACCAAGGTTTTTAATAATTTCATGATTTCCAGCTCTGATCCTTTTTATGTGTAAAGGAGGAGAGATCAAGCTAACAGAAACAGTACTTAAAAGGATACCATAGGTGATGTGATCACGCAACATGAGAAACAAAATGAAATCAATGAATTCATATGAAGCAACAATTAAAGGTAACATGATGGGTAGAAAAACATAATTCGAATTTCCAGGGATTGGAAGATACTACCAATTTATCCAAAGCTGGAGTTATAAAATGCCCTCTCCCACATCACTGATAAAAAAATTGCGGTAAATCCTTGAGAGGAGGCTCACAGTGCAAACAGTGATAAGCCCGTGACAAATGTGCAGTTTCGGCATACTGGAAGAACAACACAGACACAATTGTTTCCCTAAAGTCCTCACAAATCAGTTTTCCTTTTCCTATTAATAATATGTTAAGTTGCAGAGGTATTTCTCACATATTGTGAGGCATATTTTGGGAATATTTTCTGGATGCAATAATTGCTAGGGCCTGATACGTCCAATCTATTGGTTCAGTTGGATCCAGTGAGGTTCAAGTGGTCGGTTGGCTACAACACAACTGGAACCAATTCGAACATCCAAATGGAACCAGTTGGAATGTCCAATTTGTTCCAAACAAAATTCCCAAACTTTTTTTTTTTTGACTGTGGATAGTGTAGCAGGGGGTGGTAGAAAGTTAGATGGCCTGATGAGATTCAGAAGTTTGCGGGCATACAGTCGGCACAGCTGCCAAAGGACAGGGATAATTGGAGAGGCATGGGAGAGGCCTTTGGCCTGCAATGGTCGTAGTCAGGCTGCTGCTGCTGCTGATGATGAAAAGATGTGTTCTCATTCTGTGATAGTTTGAAGCAGGTGGTCACGCATCATGTTCACAGCTCGTGTGATGTGACCAACCCACCTGCAGAAATTTGCTAAACATCCAAGCCAATCGGTGCCCGCGTGATAACGGTCGACCCGATGAATGACAGAAACAAATGCCTTTGTACAGTTTACCAGACACTTTAAATTTAATGTTTGGATAATTTGCTCAGATATTTTGGTTCTGCCATGAAACGAAAGTCAGCACAATATTCGATTGCTGCTGACTAAATATTTCAAAATTTTTGAAAATTAGAAACTCTCAGATACTAAATTCTCGAACTGAGTACGAGCCGAATAACAAACATGTTCAATTCGAAATAGAAATTTCGAATATTTACACTCCCACCATTATTTTCAATATCGACATCCTCTCATAAGTCTGTATCTGACGCAACTTCAAGGCCTCAAACCGTTCCGACTCATTCCTGTCACTAGAGTACCATTTTAGAACTAAGGTATCAAAACAAGCAAATGAAAGCACACATGAAGTACTCTTGCCAGAGCTATTATTAATATTATTAAAGAAGATTATTAATGTATAGGGGAGTTTAACATCCCAAAGCAACTCAGGCTATCAGGGGGACTCTAGTGAAGGTCTTCAGAAATATCGACCACCTGGGGTTCTTTAACGTGCACTGACATCGCATAGTACACATATTAATAAACAAGAGGCATACATCAAACACTTTTTCGTTAATTTTATGACTGGCTTGAGACGGTTCTCAAAGCGTGCTGCAATGGGTACCATATATATAGGTAGCAGCCATTTTCAGCAAAAAAATTCACAGCAGTAGTAAAAACAGACACAAATTTAATGTGCGCACATGAATAAACTGTGACTGGAGGGATTAAAAGGTGCACAGTTGTGAAGTGAAATTTCCTTCTTTTAATTCTGCATACAGTTCGCATTTCACCTGGCAAAAAGCGCATGTTACCGGCAGACCGTAACAGTGCAAAACCCTCCTATCTCAAAGCTGGTTCATACCTCGTCGCATACCAAACTAACATACACTTAGTAATAGACGTAAACATAGTTTCCATGCTCAGACACAAACTTTTTAAAAATTACACTTAAGGATAAGGACAATTTATAAAATTACAGGTAAAGATGAGGACGCTACAGTTCATTCCGCAGACACGTGCTATTAACACAAACCGAAAAATGGAATTGACGTCAAGGTTTGAGTTAAACTCGTGTAGCAACACATACTGGTTACCCAGGTGGTGTTAGTAGTGCTATACACATAAGAATATCATCAGACTTCTATGTGCACTTCGAATTAGCAACCAATTATGGCTTTTGCTCAAGAGCAGGTAAAACAGAACTGGTTAAAGTTCAACACCGAAAATCTGCTTGAACAGTAATAAAAGCTGTTGCTGTAGCTTTGGTAGAGATACTTCATAATAAGGTCTCAGACATGACTCAAGCAAAAACAAAAAACAGCAGAGAAAATAAACAAAATAATCAGAAATGTGCATGGTACTGTAACAACAAAGTCAAGTAAGGCAAGACATTTCCAAAAACTAAAAGCCCTTTAGCACCAGAAGTGAGATCAAGGATGGTTCACCACACATGCATCCATTCAATGGCTACTCACTGCACAGAACGTATTACTTTTACTGCACCTTCTTAATTCAGCAAAAATCTTGAAATATTACGGAAAAAAATATTCTGCTTGCTCTATCAAATGACAACAAGGTGACCTGCATACTTATATCCTTATTTATGCTTAGCCCATCTTGCCCATGGTATCTTAAACATAGCCATCATTGATCTCCCAGTATCTGTTCTCTCAAAAAATGGGGCATCATGCACTCCGCTTTGTCTGTATAGACAACGTTCTGAGGCCTGTAAGCAAGCTCTTTTACAGACTATGAACATCAGGCAATTGAGTCTATGAGGGTTGGGAAGATTTGTAATTGCAGGCTTCTTCATCTGGTAGCATGTATTCTTTGGCTCATTGATATTAGCCTGCAAAGTTAAGAGAGAAAAGCAGGATAAGTAAAATAAAAACTGCAATGCCCTAAGCAGCGATTTTAATATGCTTCCTTTATAAATGACTGCATGTTTGACAACACATAAAAAGAACTTGGGACCATCCATCACTTAGAGTCAAAAGATATGAAAGAATCTGGACAAGAAAAATATGCAAACAGGCACTGTGCTCAGCAACTACTCAGCTTATACTATGGTCACAAATCTGTGCCTAGAGCAGCCCTAGGCCGCAGCCAACATTTGGAGGTGTGTGGTTGTAACTCAGACTTGGGAGATGGGGAGCAGTGGGGCTTAGTTTCTGCCAAACAAGGTACCTATTAGTTTCCAATAATTTGTTACGTTGGTTTTCTTTGATGTGCACCGACACCACACAGCACATAATTTCTTTGTATTCAACTTCTTTCACAATGTAGCCACAGTAGCCAGGATTTAATTGCACTTGGCAGCCAAACGCCACAGCCACTTTGCCATCGCGGCAGTTTGCATATGTGTTTTATCGCATACCACACCACCTCTAATAAGGAACATACTAGCAGGAAGACAGGACACTATGAACAAACATGTACGACATGAACAGAGCGAAACATGCCAAATGTGTTTCTTTGTTGCATCCAGTTCTCTTCGTGCAAGTACGTACCTTAATAGAAATGAGCCCGCTCACCCAAACAGAAGTATTAAAGGGGCTGTGAAGGATGCTCTAATAAAGTTGTGGCATGCATGGGATATTGAAGCACGTCACTCCACGAATAGTGTTTAGCAAGGCATATTTAAATGTGCTTTGTAGAGGCTGAGTTATCTGTAGTTAAATTCGAATTTCAGCGCCTTTCCCTCTCCTCTCATCACTTTTTGCACGCTGGAAGGTAGGCGCTCTTTTGCCGACCCCCTCTGGGAGCGAAGCTTCCCAACCCACAGGAGCCAAGCGGCTTATTGGCCGTGGCCACTGTAGCTGCCTGACGTCTGCAAGAATCTAGCCAATGGCCATCTCTCACCTTGTCTACGCAGATGCGGGGGACGCAGGAGGGTGCTAGGATGAAAAGTCGCCGGGAAGGGCTCGCCAACTCTGACGCGCGATTGTGGGTCGTCTGCTGCGAGTAGGACAGTATTATTTGGCTCGTTTTCATGGCAACACAGTGCAGTGATTAAGCGAGTTGATCTGCTCTCCTCGGAAGACGTTTCGGAGCCCCTTTAATACCACAGCAATACCCGAAAAAAATCACCAGATCTTCTATTTAGCTTAAAGAATAGTGTGAATAGCATATCTCGCCTCAAAAGATAACACAGTGTTAAGGTGATGACTAGACTGATGTCAAGTGAATAATTTGAAAAAGTGTAGGAAACTGGTCACAATGTACTCAGCATGTCAGGCAAGCATTGTCAGATTTTTTTTCCAGAGGATAAATGTTTCCACAGTAATTATCTGCCACTGAAAGAGAAGCAATGCATCAAGTATTGACGAATTTCCAAAACATAGTTCAAATTTTGTCAAGCAGAAATAGGAGATGCTTAAACGTAGAAAAATGGTGAAGCATAAAGTGCCACAATAATGATCTGGTATCTCTGTGTATCCTATTTTTTACCCTTGTCTGCTACAAAGTGGAATAGCAAATCGCTCTAAAATACACTTTTAACCTTTTGACACGTTATGGGCACGATTGCGTATAAAGCGAACTCAGTTTTTTCAGAGAGTGGACAGCATCTAACAGCAATTTCTTTGTTTCAGGTGATTTTCGAATCCTTCAAGTTACAAATAAGCTAGATTGTTTATGCCACATAATGAATTATTTCACAAAACAGTGAGCGGGGTAGCAAGTCATCTGCCATTTTTCTGCGTACATATTTTGTGGCCAGTTGTAAAACGATTTGTTTACTCTCAACGTCAAGCGTAATGTGCACTTGCAAAAAAAATTTATTTACGCGACGCGTTGCATATTCACTTTATGAGTCGCGGCTTATGTGCGTTGCTGTTTTCATTAATTACGACAGTGTGTACATAACTTCCCACATTTCCGCAACAAAACATCCAGTGGTTTGCACTGAAGAACTAACAAATTGTCTTTCTTAAGGCATGAAAATACTATTGAGGCTGAAAATTACTTAATTTTGATGATAACAAGAAATAGCACACCAAAGGGACACATAAGACAATTTGAATCCGACACAAATCGATATATCACCACACTACCAACATAACATATAGGTGTCACCACTAGCAGCCGTCTTTGCAAGCAAACACGCAGTGCATCAAGACAATTTTTTTCATGTGGATCGCTGAGGGTACACTGCCATTCTCTTATAAGCAGTCACTGCGGATCTGTTTTGATCCTGATGTCTTGAGTATGGATCAGGTGGAGAGAACATTTTTCATCACATTTTCTTGGCAATAAATGCATTTTTTTTGCTGCTGGAGACACATCAGTATAGCAAGAAAGAGCCACATAACCCGTTTTATTACAAACAATACAGTGCAACTGTCAGCTAACACTGCCCAATAAAGTAAAGACAATGATGCTAGTTTATGACCAGCATACATGTCAAACAAGATTATAGCTGCACTCTACAAATGCTGCACTGTATTTCTCCACAAGTGTTTCAGACTACAGTAATGAAACCACAGTTTGGGGAGTAATTTTTAAGTACGCAGTTCTGATTGCTGCTCGTCCAAATGTTACCAACCCTAACTCAAGTAAATGACTGCTGATGCAAAGAATGAAAGCATCTTTCTCCAAGCCAAACCAACAAAATATATCTGTCCAGTTTTGTGTCACTTGTGAGGGAATGCAACCACAGAGTAGTAATCTTGCAGGCATAGTGCTGACCAATGCAGCTAGTGACACCAGAAATCATGGGGAGGGCTAACACTTACACAGATGGGAAACCAAAGAGTACCAATGCTTTTGAGTTTTAATGTACAGAGCACAAATAAGGAAATAAGCACTGCAAACAGCAAGAATGCCGAGACGACATTTGGCAGCAGGTGTAACAAAACACTCCTACAAAGGAACCAAGAACACACAAGAAATAAAATGTAAACAGAAAACATGCTGAAAGACTTCTCGATGCTACGAAGTGATTGTTTCTACAAGCACATCAGCTGAACAGCCTATGATGATTCACAGCAATTACAGAAACACTGACATCAGTGGTGACAAACCGTATAGCCTTCTTGTCATAAACACCCAATGAAAATATGACAAGGCTAGGTTCAGTAACACAAACACCTTACGAAGAAGCTAACTCAAAGCACAATTCCAGCACAACTGCTATTCTGACAAAAAGGCTGAGAATAGGCTGCAATATTCCACAAAATATGCCATTTGCACGCAGCACAGAAAGAGCAATCTGACAAGTGACACCAGTGCAGTGAAACTTTTTCGTGCTTTTGGTTAAAAAGATTAGTTCTTAAAGCCTAAAAACTGAAGCAAGCCATGCAATCTTTTGTTCTCTTCTCTCATACATTCTGCTAGCACTACCAGAGTGCCACACTGAAAAAACAACACAGCAGATTTTCTTTTGACGTTATGTCAATAGAGCTGCTTCAATAGGAATCCGTAAAGTGATAAAACATCTAAGCAACACAAGTGTGCTGAGGGGAATAAATTTCAATAAACAATAAGGCCAGATTTTCTTCTGATCTTCATTGGAAAGCTGCGAACACGAGGTATAAATCCTGGACACATTATCACTGAAAACCTTTCTTTATTGGGAAGTGATGTCATCCCTATGTGTCACAATTTGCTCTAGTCCACATAAGTCTGGAAGCATAGTAGGCTAGTGGTTCCAAAAGAAGATACGGAATAGCCCAGTGCCAGTGTAGTGTCAGCATTAAAAATTAAACAATGCTTGCAAATTAAACTAACTACGGACATAGAGTATCATTTGGTTTATGGAGTTTAACATCCAAAAGCGACTCAGGCTACGAGCGACGCCGCAGTGAAGACTCCGGTAGCTTCGACTGCCTGGGGTCCTTTAAACGTGCACCGACATCGCACAATACACATGCGTTCAACATTTCGGCTCCATTGAAATGCGGCCATCACAGCCAGGATCAAACCCTGGTCTTTCGGGACAGCAGTCGAGCACCATGACAGCATAGCACGCTTCTCATAGGTCACCCAGATAGGATGCTGCTATCTGGTTACAACAGGATAGCTACCAAAACGCGTTCCAAAGGGCATCATGGAACACTGCTATTCCTTCAGTGTCTTGTCTCTGTGGTGTTTTAACTTCCACTTAACTGAGAACGCCTTTGAGCACAAGTCACACTGGAATGGTTTTTCACCCTTGTGCGACCGCACATGTGCCACAAGGGATCCCTTTTGTGCAAAGGCCATGGGGCACAGCTGACACTGGAATGGCTTCTCACCAGTCTGGATGCGGACGTGTGTTACGAGGTGGCCCATTTCTACAAATGTGCTGCCACAGTGGTCACAACGGTATGGACGATCACCCGTATGCGTGCGCTGGTGTCTGTCCAAATTGCTCTTTATAGAAAATGTGCTGCCACAGTGGTCACAACGGTATGGACGATCACCCGTATGGGTACGCAGGTGTCTGACCAGGCTGCCCCTAGAAACGAATGCGCTATCACAGTAACTGCAACGATACGGGCGGTCGCCTGCGTGGGTGCGAATGTGCTCCACCAGGTGTGATCTCTGCTTGAAAATGTTGCCGCAGTGGGTGCACTGGTGAATCTGCTTGCCTGTGGGCTTGTCCCGGTGAGTACTCATGCTTGTACTAATGAATGGCACACTGTAGTTGACCGGGCACTTTTCATCAGGTGGAATTTCTCCAGGAAACACGCCAACGTTCTGGTCTGCCATGACTGATCCTGCATTTCAAAACAAGAGCACTTGCATTAAAACCTAGGGCCCAAGATGCCAGAGCTTGTTTATGACAAGGAAACAAAAGCCAAATTTAGTATCAAGTCATATCTTATTTTCCAGCAAACATCTGGATGCAGAGTTTGGGCCCTTCAGTCGAGAAGAACTGTCCAGTGGAAGTAAATCTTCCAACTTCTTGGATATATGTAAGGAACATGGCAAAGAAATAATTCCCACCAACCCAAATGCGCAATTATTGTAGTCTGCAAATATTTAAATATTGAATATGAATAAAAGATGTTATGAAATATTAATAAGCAAACATTGCCCGGAGTTCTTTTTCAAAAAGTTCAGGCCTTTGCAACCAAAATATAAAACACTATACTGACTCAACACTGTACAAAATACGATGGTGTGCACAGAAATGTATAGTGTTTTATTAAACAGCATTAACCGAGTGTTTTAATAATTTCTGGATGATTTCCAGCTCTGAACTTTTTATATGTAAAAGAGGAGAGATGAAAGTTAGACACAGTAAAAAAAAATAAATTGAATTTTTAAAATGAAAATCGCCGCTTTTTGACAAACATGTCCCCTTAATAATACGCAACAGGTGATGTGATCATGCAATATGAGTAACAAAATGAAATCAGTGAATTCATATGATCCAACAATTGAAGGTAACATTATGGGTAGCAAAACCTGATTAATTCCAGTTTCGAGGGACTGGAAGAATTACCGATTTATTCAAAGGTTGTTATAAAATGCCCCCTTCCACATCACTGACAAAAAAAATGCAGTGAAGCCTTGCAACGAAGCTCAATGTGCAGTGATAAGCCTGTGACAACTGTGCAGTTTCGGTGTACTGGAAGAACAAGAGACAGTGTCTCTCTAATATAATCACAAATCAGTTTTCGTTTATCATATTCATAATATGTTAAGTTGTAGAAATATTTTGCACCTATTGTGAGGTATATTTCGTGAATATTTTCTGGATGCACTAACTGCTAGGGCCTAATGCATCCAATTTGTTGGTCCAGTTGGATTTAGCGAGGTTGACTGGTTGGTTGGATAAAAACACGACTGGAACCGATTGGAAGATCCAACTAAAACCAATTGGAATGTCCAATCAGTACCAACGGAAATTTCCATAGCTTTTTTTTTACTGTTGCTACAGTAGCAGGGGGCAGTAGAAAGTTAGGTGGGCTGATGAGATTCAGCAGCTTGCAGATATATCATGGGCACAGCCGGCAAAGGAGAGGGTTAATTCGAGAGACATGGGAGAGGCCTTTGGCCTGCAGTGGGCGTAGTCAGGCTACTGCTGGTGATGAAAAGATGTGTTCTCAATCTATGATTGTTTGAAGCAGGTGGTTACCCATCATGTTCTCAGTTCATGTGATGTGACCAACCCACTAGCAGAATTTTGCCTGATGTCCAAGCCAATCAGTGCCCGTATGATAACGGTCCACCCGATGAAGGACAGAAACAAATTCCATTGCACAGTTTACTTGACAGACACCTTAAACTTAATATTCAGATAATTTGGCAATATTTTGGTTTTGCCATGAATGGATTAACGAAAGTCAGCATAGTATTCGATTTCTGCTAAGTATTTCAAAATTTTCCAACATTCAAAAACTGTTAAATACTAATTTCTTGAACTGAATATAAACCGAATAACATATTATATTTATAATAGAAATTTCAAATATTTACACAACCATTCCTATTTGCAATATCTACAGCTTCTCATATGTCTGTACCATGACTTAACTTCAAGGCCTCAAACTCATTCCTGTCACAAGATGAGTAACTATCTAAACAAATCACAATTTAGGCCTTTAGAGGACTAAAGGTAGCAAAACAAGCAAATGAAAGCACACAAAAAAGGCTGTGGTTATGGTCTGGATAAACCTGAAGTGACGTGATAGCTACAGCTGGCCGAGTGGAACTGGCTCAGTCGCATTGCAAAGTCAGTCCTTCGCTGCTCCGTTTCACTGGACACCAGACACCAAATATAATGTGCATATAAAAACGAACTGTGACTGGAGGGATTAAAGATAGCATAGTTGTGAAGCGAAATTTCCTTCTTTGAATTCTCCCTACAGTTGGCATTTGAGCCAGCAAAAAGCTCATGGTTACTAGCAGACCGTAAGAGTGCAAAACCCTCTCATCTCAAAGCTGGTTCATACTTTGTCACATATGAAACTAACATACACATTGTAATAGAAATAAGCACGGTTCCATGTTAACACACAAAATTTAATAAAAATGCATCTAAAGATAAGAATGCAACACTTGATTACACAAGCAGACACATATTGCCACAAACCTAGAAATGAAATAAATGTCAAGGTTTGTGTTAAACGCATGTAGGAATAGATATTACTTAGCCAGCTAGTGTCAGCAATGTTATACACATGAAAAATATCAACAGACATCTATGTCCAACCACAAAAAAGCAGATTATATTGCGAACATTGAATTAGCAACCAATTATGGCTTTCAGGTAAAACAGAACAGGTTATAATTCAGCACTGAATATCTGGCTGAGCAGCAATAAAAGCTGTTACTGCAGCTTTGGCAGAGATGCTCTGATCATAAAGCCTCAACCATGGCTAAAGGAAAAAAACAAGAAACAGCAGAGAAAATAAACAAAATGAGAAATGCACTCGCATGTCACTGTAACACGAAGGTCAAGGCGAGACATTTCGAAAAATTAAAGGCCCTTAAGCACCAGAAGCGAGATCTCAAGGATGGTTGACCAAAGGCACATGCATTCAATGGCTACTCACTGCACAGAATGTATTTCTTTTACTGAACCTTATTCTTTCAGCAAATATCTTGAAAGATTATGTTCTGCTTGCATTGTGCTCCATCAAATGACAACAAGGTGACCTGTATACGTATACCCTTCTTTATGCTTAGACCATGTTGCCCATAATATCTTAAACAATAACCATCGTTGATGTCCCAGTATCTGTGCTCTCGATAGAAAAGGCATCATGCACCCCATTTGTCCATATACACCACGCACTGAGGTCTGTAAACAAGCTATTTTACAGACTATGAACATCAGGCCATTGAGCCTATGAGGATAGGTATTGAAGATTTCTTTCTGTGGTAGCATATACCCCTTGGCTCGATATCAGCCTGCAAAATTAAGCAGAGAAAAACAGTGGAAGTAAAATACAAACTGCAGTGCCACAAGAAGAGATGTTTGAACACTTGCTTTAGAAATGACTGTACAACAAAACACAAAAAAATTACTGTGAACTAACCATTAGTTCTCAACGCAAAAAGATAGGAAAGATAATGGACAAGAAAAAAAAAGTACTATAGGCATCTTGCTTATGATATGCCTACGTAGGTTTGAACATGACATTTGCTGTATGCTTTAGTGCCATGCCACATAAGGTATCTTCTACAATGTTTGTAATTTAAGCCTTGGTGACTGGGCATGTTGGATTTGAAGACTGATTTCGTTTGCCTGCAGAGTTTCACTCCTTTGGATCACTGAATATGCTCTTCTACAGAATGTGAGCAATAAGCTATATGCATTTGCATACAGCTTGACCGCAGTTGATTTCAAAACATTCTTCCGCAAGCATCTTGTCTTCTCAGCATTGATTATAATGCTGCAAAATAAAGAACAGCAAATTAGCTCATGCAGAAGCAAAGCTTCAAAGCCATAGCAGCATTCTTTGTATGCATGCTTTGTGTATTCCAATACTCAAGTTCATATTGAACTTGGAAGGGGAAGGGATCTGGCTGTACTCATAGAGCAAAAAAGACAAGGCCTGATGTACTGTTTTGTGTGCAAACCCCAGACAATGATTGCCCAGACAATGCATTTGAACGGCCAAGAACACTGAAACACTTGGAAATGTTAATGTTCGCAAGAGTTGTTCAGAAAGGCGCATTGCCGACAGCAGGCGCTTCTTGGCTTGTCTGCACTGTCTTGTAAAATAGGCAGAGCAAAGCAGCATAAGCCTCACACGATGCCGCAAGCAGAGCTGCTTCCAGTATAAACAATGATAATATCTTAGTCATGTCCAATAGAAGTGGTAGAAGCATATTTCTTGTGGCGTAATAGTGGATAACAAAACAAATTCATTTGGTAGAAAGGAACTCTTCACTTTCAAAACCGCTCAGTGGTAGACTGTAACCTGTGCCCACTCTTAACGTTTTTCAGTGTCAAGACCTGATTGGTGCTGCAAGTAGGGACTGCTGACAATAAAGCATTACCGAAACGACTCATGGTACACACTGCATCAGACGGTTGTTCCTCAAAGTCACGCCACTCTATCGAATTCTGCTCTGCAGTCCCTATGCTTCCTGATCTACTAGAGTTTTAGCACACGCACAGTAACCTAACTCATGCAGATATTTACAGGACAGATTTGAAGTGTAGAAGCATGCATTTAAAAAAAAAATTCTCCAACTTTCCCCATCTCCAGGGGAGAACATAACAGTGATATCCTAACCAAAGTCCCTTAGCAGCCACTTAAATCACTGAACAGCTGCCGTTCATACATCCAACACGAGTGCTTAATGACTGGAATGTTCGAATAGTGCCACTTCACGGTGCACAACTTGCTTGGTTTACCTAGAAAGAAGTCAAGTGCAATGCCAACTGCAACAATGCCAGCGAAGAGACTCATTTCTCATTGTGCACATAAATAAAGGGCACCGGCAGCTAGAAAGAAGGCCCTTAATTGAATCCCCTGCACGGTGGTTGTTCTGCCTTTCCAGTCATAAGTGGTTCACTGTTCCTTCTGCCACATGAATCAGTGGTGAGGCCAATACAGTACTTTAGTTGAATGCAGTAAAACTGCTAAGGCACCAGCATGAAAACAACAAACAATACAGGAGCCCTTGCAGTCTTACCGGAAACAGGAAACATCTCCATTGCCTTTAAAGTGAGAGTGCATACACTAGAGGAAAGATACACAGGTAGAAAGGACGCACTCACTGTTAGGCCAATGGGGCCATTTTGTTGCCCCCTCAACACGTTTGTTGCAAGAAGGGAAGGCCTTTGAGTGGAACCCCGTTTTAAAGCAAGAGGTTTATTTGCTAGAGCGTTGGTACTTATCTGATGCCAGCAACTAAGCTGTAAAATAACTCATAAGGAATTAGAGAAGTGGATGCACCTTGTGACCAAATTAAAAGGTACAAAACACCGGTAGCAGACCGACAGAGCCCCAGTGTGGGGTAAGGCCCAAAAAAACCCAATTTTTATCCAATTCACCTGCAACCTATACACTACCGTAGCGCATATGTTCATTCCTGAATTCGCTCTGCAGTGTCATCAGGATTGGTATTAAACCAATTCATGTAAGCAAAGTATCTGTTTGTGTGCACCACATTATGTCCCCCAACACAATAACTTAAGCCAAAATTTCGGCCTGCCTAGAGCAAAAACTGGTAATGGCGCAAGAAACGGGGACACAGAAGGCACACAAAAGACAAGACTGACGCCAACTCAGACTTGAGTATCTTGCAGACGCGCCTGACGTGCCCCCAAGATGGCTGCAGAACTCCGAATAATGACTGAACCTCCAAAGGAACTATTTTCCGTTTCAAACAGTAGGAGACCACTCGAGACTGGCACGTTCAGACGGCAATCAGGTTGAGACACGTAATGGCAGGTTTGGTGCGGAAGCTTCGGAAGAGGAAAGGGCCCATTGTAGGAGAAATATGGTCAAGTAAAACTCTAGTTTGGGCGAGTTGGTTCATGTTGAAAGAAACAACAAGTTCTACTAGCAACAAGTTCTACTAGCAAAGCAAGCAGATCTGCAGCACCACCAGAGAAAGCTTGAAAAAGGTACTTTCTTTAGGTGTCATCACATTAATACAAAAAACACAGCCTGGCTTGAACTAGAATGACACATTTTGAGTGACAATTACATTACCTTTCAGGGGTTTGACAAAACCAGTAAAAAAAGGTAACAGTTTATTTGCATTGAACAGAAAAATGTAGCCCATGGCAACTTAAATGTGTAATACAAAACACGAGGAAAAGAATTCCACCTACAGAGCATGGAAAGACAGACACTCTTAATAAGACCGACAGCTTAATTTTAGGCATCAATACTTTTTCACCACAACAAAAAGCTTACTGTCTAAGGTGTTCGACTCCACAATGGTTTTGTGACAAATGCGATAAAAAGTTTTTACCAGGAATTTTTCAAACAGTCAATGAGCCTGTTTCATGTGCCCCTATGCTGGAAACAATGATCAGTGAGCATGACGACAATCATGCACCAGAAAAAAATAATGAACTAAAGCTGACACAGTTACAGCCGTCAAATATTAATTAGGCAGTGATGGTAGAACATAGCGACCATTTCAGTCTCCACACCCAGAGTTGTTATGTACAGTGATGTGTACCTCCTTGGAAATTTCAGTGGAACATGGCTACCATGTCAACCAAGAAATGTAAAGCACTGTGGCACCATCTAGGAATGAAAGTTGAAAGCACATCATTAGTGATGCAAAAATTGAAAACTGAAAAATGGTTTCTGAGGAAAGGAAATGCACACTAATTGTCTCACTTATGTCATGGACACCCAGGACCACACCACAAGGGAAGGAAAGAATGTGAGAGTGAAAGAAGAAAGAGAAAGAGCTGCCATAGTCCTGTCCAGAATAATTTTGACCACTCGGCGATCTTTAATGTGCACTGACATTGCACAGTACATGGGTACTCCTGCCTTTTACCTCCATCGAAACGTGGCTGCCGCAGCCAGGTTCGAAACCATGAACTTCGGCTCAGTAGCCGAGCGCCCTCACCACTAAGCCACCGTGGTGAAGGGAGCATTGCTCGAAAGGTGCATTGGAGAGAGCATAAATTATAATCAGATATGATGGACACATCTTATCCAGAAATAAGTAATAGTTTACAGAGGTGTGGTCATGTTATGGGATATACCGATAACACCAAGGTTTCACCACGGGATCGTGCTTCAGTAGGTATGATGCGTTCTCATCGCGACAGGGCTAAAGGCCCCGTTCACCCAAAAATCAATTATCTGTGCTGCCGGCGTTGTGAGCGAAAAGTCACGGGCATGGGTCTGCCAGGCAGTCCCCAGAAAATAACCTAGGAGACAGCTGGGCCACCTAGGTCATGTGACCTTATGGCATCATCACAACCTGCCCACTGGGTATTGAGAAAACTGCATACCATGGCACATGGCAGCTAAATTAATTATTGGTCACTCGGAAGGCAGAGCTTAAGTGTCCCCTACAATTTATTCCTATGCCAATTTTACACTACAGATCCTTATTTCTCTAATTACAGTGCTTAAGTTTTACAATATGAATAGAGATCTTTTAATTCCCATCATACTCTCATGATATGTTTTGTTTTTGGTGAGTTGTCGGTTCGTTTAACACGTTGCTGCCAATGCTACGGATACAATTAAACGTGCCGAGAGAACACAAGAAAAATTACAACCAGCAGTGTTTACACAGAATATTTACAAACACTAATCCCAAAACAAAATAAAATAAAGCATATATCCTATTCAGTAGCAGCAGAGAAAATGCTTCTGCTCCCAATGTATCACTCAATATTTGATTACAACTGTGAAACTCTTAGAGGGGCCATGACATCGTCGTTCTTCATATTGCAGCTTTATGCTTCAGTAACTAATACAAGAGCTTATGATTCAGTTTCTGAAATTTGGTGTTAATAATAGTAACGCAGTTATTCTTCGGAATAGGTATAGGGTCCGCCTACACTAGGCCGATGGGGCGGCGATCGGCGGTCGGTTGGCTGGTCGGTATGCAAATGTCATCACTGACGCACTGGTCTGTCAAGCTAAACCGACGACGACGCCAGCACGACAGACGACCCCGTATCGCAGTAGTGTAAGAGTGAACTTAGTGTGAACTGGCAGAGTGTGGTGGGGGACTAGCTGGTACGACATTATATAAACTTAAGAATTTTATAACTTATTGTACCTGATGCTAGCCGCGGCGACATATGCGATGTGCGTGCACCATCAAAGATGTGCTTTCATTTGGCGCCTGCGCATAGAACATATCAGCGAGGCAATTGAGCGACACGGGCAGAAAACGCCGCACGACGGTGCCGCTCGTCGCCGTCGCCTGGGCTTGTGCGGCCGAGTGAAAGCTTCCCGCCCGGTGAATAGACGGCCAAAAAAAAAAACTGCGCTTGTGCACCTTATCCTTATCGAAAAAAGCGAACCGAGCAGCTGCATTTCATATCTTCACACTTTCTTAGAATGGCCTGCTTACGAGCGAGGTGAGCAGGCATTGTTTTTTTAAAGGTGCGTCTCGGGCTCGATACGAGTGATGTGCCTGATGGATGCGGTACAGTGGAGACACTGCAGCACCTGCTACTTCGCATGGCCATGTTCGCTGATGCTCGTCGCGATATGCTCGTAACTACAGGGTGCTGGGCATACTCCCGGACTCGCTCAAGACGCTGTTGTGGCCGCAGGGCAGTGCGCGCACCCGTGAGCAAGCCTTGGTGAGCCTCTGAGCATTTCTCGAACAGACGGGCTTGACATCCCGTCTATTTTGCGCCATGTAGTGACGCGCAGTGACCGAACCGAACCCTCCGCGTGCACTACCTAGGACGAGAAACAGCTGGGAGCCCCAACCCAGCTGTTGTGTGCAGTGTTGTGCGCGCATTTTTATTTTTTCTTTCTTAACTGTACATGCGCACAACCTGGACAACTTTATTGTTACCCTTTGTAAATAGTGTCTCAATGACCACTCCCTATGTCATTTCTTGCTGTCCCCTCACTTCTTTCATCTCACTTCTTTATACAGCTGCCTGCTATCCTTTATTTCCGCTGCCCCAGCTCAGGTGCCATCAGCACAGTGATGGCAGATGCCAGGGTCACCAAAAATCTTTTAACTTCCATTTTTATTATTATTTTTAAAAAAGACTTACTACTACTTTCTTATTATTCAGTGGGGAACTCCTGCCAGATGCTTGAATTTTGGCCGACAGTGGACTGCCCGCCCCTTTCGTGACGAGGCCTAGTGGGTACGGAGGATTCGTGTGTGCGATTTCGGCGATTGCGGACAGCGAATTCACAAGCTTTAGCATCTGAAAATAGCTGTCAAACGTAATTTTGGCCACAGAACCCTAAACGCAATGGCAGCCTACATCGCAGGGTGCAAGTACAATAAGGGGAAAGTGCCGATATGCGCTGAAGGCAGCCGGCAGCAGCCGTCGGCGTCGACTGTGGACAACAAATCTGGTTGTTTTCATTGATTCAAGTGATGTCCGAACGTATTTTTAGCTAAAGCGCTTTAAAATCAAATACTGATAACATAACAGGAAGCAGATACAATTTGCGGAAAGCGCCGGTCCTACGCGAAGCGTTTCCCAGGCAGGCGATATAGCATCAGCGGTGCTTATTGCAGTGTTATCATAGCGTGTAAATGAGTAAAACTACAATTTGTGAGAATACTATGTAATATTTAAGATAAGGAGAGCCCACCTTGCGTTTTATGCCAAGCAAACGAGCAGTAGTGTTTGCACACAGCTATGTAAACAACCCCAGCCCGGGGCTGCAGTTGTCGTGATCGTCGCATTCCTAGGCCACAATGTGCACGCACAGTAAACGCTAAATGATGTACTATTGTATTCAAGCGCTCATTTAGATGGTGGAGACTATTCATCGGAGCGGGCAGTGAAAGCATTCGAGTCGCTTAGGGTTTTGCAAGCGGCTTGGTTCCTGCAAAGGGGTTTTACGAGCCGAAAAGAATGTATGTTCGACTTACAAATGCACACATGCAGGGAGGAAGTTGTCTCATTCGGTACTTTTCTCTGCTCCTTTCGTGCCTCAAGGTTACTCTAGTGCCACCTTGTGATGATTCGAGTTTAATTATCGAGCCGAAGAATAGCGGACAAGAAATTGGGAGCCAGCTACAAAACGCAGCGGCTATCATGGCGCACATTGACGACGGCATGCACGACACATGCCGCTTTTCACATACAGGAGAGCTTGACTGCTCAAAAGAAACTACACTCATAACATAAAAATAACATGTTTATGAGCGTAAATAATAAAGCAAGGGTCCACCGATTTCTCTTTCCTCCAAAAACAGAAAAGGGGTGCCACGAGTAAGTCCGCTTTTTTAAGGATCACTCAGGTCGCGTACTAAGCTGAGGGCTACCAAAAAGAAAACACTGAAAATGCATTTTATTTCGATAACCTAAAAAAGAGAAAAATTCCGAGCGACCGCCGTGTACGGTGTGTATGCAAGCACCTCAACAGCCCAACAGCACGCAGCAGACGACGCGGGATGGGTATGTCCTTGTGACGTGAGCAATCACAAGTTGCCAGACCAGCAAGCAGTTCGCTGAAGAAACGGCAAAAAATCATTTTAAAAATATTTACCCCACAGAATCAACTGAAACTTGGGAGAATTTTAATTTAACAAGTTGAGAATTAAATGTAGTAAGCAGGGTATGTGTGAAAATAGGCTGTCATGGCCCCTTTAATGTAATTCCATCATGACATATAGTCTCATCAGAAGGTTCCAAGGATGTTGTTAAACTAAAAAGAAAACCAGAAACAAACAGCAGTGAAACAAGTTGGAGCTTGATCCCGGTACATGAGCAAAGACAGGCTATGAGCAATACTAAAGGGTCTAATGAATAAAAGGCGAGGTCAAGAACAGCCTTAGCACATGTAGCTGCCCATTTCTCCTCTTTCAGGCAGAGTTCAAATAACAAGGATAAAAAAAGTACAACTGGCACTGTGCTTCAGGATATGATAACAAAGTTCTAAACATGATGTTTTTCTACGGGATCCAAATAATATCACGCACGGCATTTCTCAATCCCTGCCATGGCATTTTAGCCACGGTAATGCAATGCGAAGGCATGATAACCACTGGTAATTAAAGGTAACAGTGGATTCCAAGACAAGGCAAGTGTAGCAAAGGTCGGCAGAAAGTTGGGTGGGTGGTTGAGATTAACAAGCTTGCTGGCATACGGTGGCAGAAGCTGGCAAACAACAGGGTCAGTTGGAGAGGCATGGGACAGGCCTTTGCCCTGAAGTGGGTGCAATCAGGCTAATGATGATGATGAAGTAATCCTGCCCAAAGTGCCACCACATTTCTTGTTACACACTCATCTTTGCGCACGCAAATCACTGAATATGCAGCGATAAAGGATACGAGCAAAACGTTGTGGGACAGCGTAGTTGGCAGCAGTTGTTTTGGAGGACCTCCCTTAGGCTTCCTGTATTCCTTGAACTCTCTCTGTTGGCTACGATGCCTGCAAAGTGAAGCAAAGCATAGTCGCATATGCAGGTGAAAAGCCCCAAAGACACAAGGGCATTGTTCATCTGCAAACGCAGGTAATCGTGCATTGGAAAGGCATCATGAGGTAGTGCTAATGATGCAGGTGTGTGCATACACCACACATTACTGCAACTAAAGATGTAAATTTACACGCCTTCAATATCAATGTACTCATAACAGAAAGGTCATTTCTCAACAGCTTGCGATTGTTCGCCTAGATTGGACTGTAAACTCAAGAACAAAGGCTAAAAAGTCTAATAAAACCCAAATTCCGTTCGCTCAAATGTTTACCTACTTTAAGAGCAAACGATGATAATATGGCAGAACTATGTTGATTTCAAGAGCGGATTAGTGAAGTTAAGATAGCCTTGGGTAATAACAGTTCTTCACAGTCAAGTATGTACTAGAGGGTCCCTGGAATGACTCTGATGGTCACATTCTAATGCAACAGATCTGTAGAGATGATCTTTGTGAGTATTCGAATCAAATTTATAAGCTCTGTGTGGACCTTATAATTTACAAATAGATTTTTTTAAATGTTTATCGCAGCAGCTCAGAACCGATTACTGCGACTGTTCACCACATATCCCCTACCTCAATGACGTTAAAGGGCAGTCTGGACAAGCCTACTGACGTCATCGGGCATGCTGAGAGAGCGTATGTGGGCGAGTGGGCAGGATGGGGTACAGAGGTAGAGTCCAAGCCTGTTTTTATTATCTTTTTTTTTCTGGAACATCGGCGTGTATGAATTGAGGGATACGAAGTGGAGCACCATTTTTAATTGCCGATACCTTCAGTTTTGGTTTGATCATAGAAGGTTGTGGCCAAGTACTACACCAGGGTGGCCAAATCCTGCTCTGGTGCGAGAATGCGTTGTCGGTTCTGGTCACCGAGATCAGGCCGCACTCCAGGCCTGGTTATGCAATTCCATCGACACGCGGATTTTTTTTTTTAGGATAGTGTTAATTGGAGACACATGGGAGAGGCCTTTGCCCTGCAGTGGGTGTAGTAAGGCTGGTGATGATGATGATGATGACCTTCAGTTTTAACGAAGGTGGCTTAAAAATATTTGCGGTGCGATGATGACTGATAGAATACCTATCACTCGTGCTTTTCTTAACCTCAGAATGTGTCATTTCATGGTCCCTTTAAGATGTAGAAATGCATTTGGTAGGAGACATGCATGATTTCTATGCCAAAGAGTTTTGTGGAATGCTGAAACTGCTTCCTTTTTACGCAACGGTTCGACAGGAACCAGTGGTTTGTGCTGCACATTTCTGAAGGACACCTGACCACAGAAGAGAATTGGGACAGTATACATTCAACACACACTAATTCGCTCATTTGTTTCCCGAAGAGGCCCTCTGTCTAATCGTGCCTTGCTAGAACTCTTGCTTCTCATGCAGATGGCTTATAGTTCATGAGGGTTTAACGCCCGAAGAGAATCAGGTTATGAGGTACGCCGTAGTGAAGGGCTTCTGAAATTTCGACCACCTGGGGTTCTCTAACGTGCACTGACGTCGCACAGCACACGGGCCTCTATAATTTCGCCTCCATCGAAATTCAATTGCCGTGGCCGGCATTGAACCCACGTCTTTTGGGTCAGCAGCCAAGCGCCATAGCCACTGAGCCACCGCGGCGGCTTGCTTCTCATGCAGAGGTTCAGCACATGCATGCACAGTGGGTTAATGCGCACAGATACAAAGAGCAGAATCAGCCTTCAACTAGCTCGAGACAAGTTACTCCAGACCAGAACTCAAATAATTCCAGGTGTTTCAACGAAGCTCGTCACTAATTTAATAAAATGGGTTTTTTTGAGATATAAAGATGGCTTCTGCAGCATAGAAATAGTGTTGATAGACATAAGAAAACAAGCGAAGCATGTTGACTATGTCTACAGTGAAGCTTCACCCCATTCAGGACCACCGCACGAAATTTCTCTATGACAAAAAAAATAGTCCGTAGTTAAAAGCTATCTTGTTACCTAAACAAGAAGCTAATCGCAAGAAAAAGAAATTGTATGCTCGAGTGTTTTGATATCAGGTTCTTTAATGATATCAAACTTTAAAAAGCTCATTTCATGTATTGTTGTGATCGGTTAGCCAAGTAATATGTGATGGCACGGACCATGGCCAAGTGTTATTTTTTTTAGTTGTAGCATCGTACCATTGTACCAACTTCGTCAAATGATTCTAATTTATGATGGCTCATAGCTAACCTTTGAACTTTCCCGATTAGACATGTGGTTACGATGATTTGTGCCGGGCCGTTAGATCTGGCAAAAATGCAATCACCCTCAGCATTGTTGCTCAACAAATTTTGACCACCTTGTGTCAAAGGATGCACGAATGCCATTAGAGTCACGAGTTGAAAACAACGCCCCTAGCATATGTAACTTTAGAGCAGAAGAGTGGTATATTGAGCGAGTTGGTAATCCATAACGAGCTTTTTTCAGTAGCACAGGACAGCAGGACAAAGAACGTGGAGACTAACACGGCACTGAACCTACAACTGGATTTTGAGAAGTTGTATTGTTCTGCCAGGTTTGCGTTCTTTTCCAAAGAAGTCTTGTGTTCTATGAGCCTGACAATGCGACGGCCTGTCTGGTTCATGTAAGCGAGGCTATAAACCAAAGGGAATATGATATATTACGCCCACCTGCAGGAAACGAAATTATTCGCATGGTTTATATTGCATGCGCTTTTTGTCTCAAATCTTCCCGCTTTCTCTTCCCCACCTTACCAAGTTTATTAGGAGCTGAGAAAAGTACATTTACATCATTTATGCCACTAGACCAGTAATTAAGAAATTCTATGACTCCAAAGAAAAAGACAGTGCTTTTAAGAACTGTCAGAAACGTAAAGGCACATCTGTTAGCATCAGCAATGACGATGCAAAAGATATTGTACAAGTTGTACAAGAAATTGTGGAAGTCCGTTGCTGTCGAGAGATTGAACGGACAAAAGGTATCGTTGGTTAACGATAAGCTGAAGATCGATGACCATTTGTATTCTCTGGATGACACTCGAAACAAGCGTTTGCTTTGCCGGACCCAACGTAAGGGTGCTTGGAAAAACCATAACGAATCAGCAACAGCAAGTGACTACCATAATGAATCACTTTCCAAAAGTGAAAATAATTTGTAGCTCGGCATAGTTCTGCTGAATGCTGGCAGCATTCTTAACAAGGTAACAAAATTAGAATTTTTATTGTTCTCAGAGCAAGAAAAGACCGAGCCACTTTCCATATAAACAGCAGCACATGTGCATGAGTGGAACATTACAAGGTAGCACATAAGACAAACTGCAGTCCAACGCTCCAAGCGCATACAAGAACTGGGTAGGCGCCCACAGAGCAAAAAACTAAAGCGCAAAGATGCTAAAATTTTAGGACCAGAATACAGCTTATCTAGCTGAGTCCCAGCATAAATACTGGTGCTAAGCATCCTTATGCTTTAGACATGCTGAACGGTACTTCACCACAAAAACTGTAAGAAACAATCAAATGAAAGGAGTTGTAAAGCTGTCACAATGAAAATAGAGAGCACACTGTGCAACGAAATTCAAGGAGCCATCAGACCAGATGAACATCCCAAATGATATCCAAGTCCACGCTTGTTTCAAAAAACAGCCTTTCTTAGGAAGCTTTAGACCCTTCGTGCATGCACTACCAGAAATTATGCTGTGTGCAAAAGCGGCAAGGCTTTGTACAAACTTGCCTTTGTACGGCATCTTCACCAGTTTTTTCACATTTTCAATAGGCCAACACATTATTGAGGAGAGTTTGCTCACAACTGAAATGCCAACCCATCTAGAGTCAAGCGGGCTTTTGTACAATGGTTCCGTTTCACAGAACTTCCTGCCAACTATGCACGGCTCTCCATCAGACACTCTATGGGCAAAATTTTCTATGAGAATGACATCTTCATTGATTTGGCAGCAGCCGTCATTAGGCCTCAAGCTCAGAGTGAAGGATTTAAACCGGCTTCCTTTGTACTGCGGGAGTCTACAGCTTAGAGGGAGAGTTCCCACATTATCATTTTCCAGCAAGAATTCCCTTGGCCGCCTTTCAAAGTAACTTTGCTGTGCTTTGGAGGTAACTTTGCTGTGCTTTGAAGCTGAAGCTCGCCCTGCGGGCGCTCAGGTCCCTGCTTCCAGAGGGATCAGAAGGACGCCGGGCCTGCTTAGAAGCTGCAGGCTTTCTTCGACAGGATGCCGAAAAGCATGGCTAGTCGCCGGGATCCACCACGGATCCCCACAATCCTTCAGTGGAACGTCTACTCTCTTGCAGCACGGTACTCTGAGCTCCGCATGTGAATCGCTGAAAGCACCGGAGGTTATCGCGCTGCAGGAGACATATGTGCGGGTCCACAATGGGGAGCCCCAACGACGGCTACCCGGCTATGTCGGCTACCATTCGGCAACGACTTGTGAGGAGATGTCCTGTGCTGAAGTGCCGTGTGGACTGCTCCCACGGGCCTGGGAAATCGCTGTGTGCGGTGTATGTGCGGCGGGATGTACAACTAACTCTCATCGGGCCGGCTGCGGCGACAACCGATGCCCAGGAGTGTGTTGTGGTGACAGTGCGCATCGGTGGTGTTGACATGTCGATGGCCTGCGTTTACGTGCGCCCAGCTGTCTCGTGGAACGCGCTATGTTTTCGTGCAGTGAGTTCGTGCTGTGCCTCGCACCAAATCATCTGCGGTGACTTCACAGTGCGTGGGGCAGTGCGCGCCACTCTGCGCAAGGAGACGGCCTGCATGACGCAGCAACGCAGCTGGGACTCACTCCATTGAACACCAGCGAGCCCACCTTTCGACGACGCGGAACACCCAACTCCTGCATCAACGTTGCCTTTGCATCCAGAAGCATCGAGGTGACATGGCACCAATCATCATGTCTTTGCGGCTCGGACCACTACTCAATTCTGATTGAACCCACTGCGGCGGAGGCGCACGCCACACACTCATACTCCATCGTCAACTGGAGTGCGTTCAGACAGGCTGTAGACCAGGCGGCCGCCTCAGACACCCCCTTTTTCAATAGTTTGGTCCAGAGCACCCTTGCAGCCACCAGAAGAGCAGGGGTGAGAGCGGGGTAGTCCACACCAGACAACAAACTGCTCGAGCTGCGCGAGAAAAGGGACTGCGCTGAGCGAAGGGCGCGACGGACTGACAGAACTGCCGACTGGACGGTCTACAACCGCATGGACACGGCAGCGCGCCGCCACGCCAACAAACTACCGTCGGCAGTGGGCTTCATTATGCCAAAAGATGGAGGAAGACGCCAGATTGCGGATGCTGTTTGACACCATGCGGTGCATCCCAGAACCGAAGGCGAACCATCAACTGATTGCTCACCTGGCTATATCCAGAAGGCAAAGCTACGAAGACCTCGCAGAGCGGTTTGCCGACCGGTTCATGCCGCACAGCCCCGCAGGTGCAGCTAGCAAGGCTGCACCCGAGAGCCTCAGAAGCGGTGCCACTCCCTCTCCCGTCACCTTGGAAGGTCCGTGTGACGTGCCTTTCACCGTGACGGAACTGAACAACGTGCTGTAGCGCTGTCGCCGCCGATCGGCGACTGGACTGAACGGGGTGACCTACCAAATGCTGCGAAACCTGGATGCGGAGCAACGACAGATCCTCCTGCAGCAGATTAACGTGGTGTGGGAACGCCGGGAGCTACCGGAGGACTGGCGCACCGCTGTCGTCTGTCCTATTCGAAAGCCACGGCGCTCACCTACGGAACTGAACGGATACCGACCAGTGGCACTAACATCAGCGGCGGGTAAGCTCATGGAGCATATGGCGTTGCAGCGTTTGAACGAGTGAGCTGCGGATGGTTTGGTTTGTTTGAGGAGCGGCAGACGGGTTTCCGTGGGATGCGGTGTACGGCTGATTCGACGTCGGACGTCACAGCGGTGGAGCACGCCAGGGTGGCAGGACAGGTCACGCTGCTGCTGCTACTGGACGTCTCGAGAGCTTTTGACAATGTCCACCGATCACCAATTCTCGCGGTGCTTGAGGGAGCCGGTGTGAACGGGAACCATTTGCAATATGCTCATGCTTCCTGAGCGGGCGCACCATGCGAGTACGAGTATGGGGTAAGTTCTCCGAGCCTCGTCTGGTGGAACTGGGCGTGCCGCAGGGCTCTGTCTTATCACCGTTTCTGTTTAATGTGGCCATGTCAGCGGTGCCGGCCTGCCTCCCCACGAGCGGCCGACACCATGTGTACATGTACACATACGCGGATAACATTGCTCTGTGGTGCCGGGGGCCGGCCACCGGGCGAGGCGCTCCATGTGCAGGAGTGCCTTCAGGGAGTGCTGGCAGCAAATGGCGCCTGCTTGCACGGCCTAGGTCTGTCGCTGGACGCGCACAGATCGGTAACCATGGTTTGCGTTTCGCGCTCGCGCGCGCACCTTACGCCACAGTCACTGGACGGGACTTCGATTCTTTGGCGTAAATCGGCGCGGTACCTTGGCCTGGCCATCGACCGGCGCCTTTCCTTCCGCCCCGCTGCGACCAAGTCCTCTTTGCAGATGAAGAGGATCACCGCCGCCGTGCACGAGCTTACCACTCGAGGACAGGGCATCACCCAGCAAGCCGCGCTGCGACTGTACAACGCCGCAGGATTGGGGGCTGCACTCTACGTGCTACCGCTCGTCTTGGTGCGCAAACCCTGCTGGAGAAAACTGGAGCTCCAGCACTGCAAGTCCCTGCGCGTGTGAATCGGCGTGCTGAAAAATTCCTAGTGCACAGCAACACTGGCAAAGGCAGAAGCGTGGCCGCTCCAGCTCCAAGCAGCGTGAAGAACGTGGCATTACATAGACCGGCTCCCATGCGCACCAGACGGCGGCTCGCTACTGCAGTGGATGCGCACGCACCCACGCTCACGAATAGCTGCGGCGCTGCAGGAATATGAGCGCCTAACAGAAGCCGCACCCCCCTACGGCCATTGCCCGCCCTGGCCTGCTGCATCGGAGATACAGCAAGAGATTGTCGGCATCACGGGAAAGCGGAGCAAACCCCTCCTGTGCAGCAGCTGACCAGAGCCGTCATACACGAGGAGCTTCATGACCATCTCCTCGTGTGCACCGACGACTCAGTGGGCCGTGACAGCCGCTCCTCGCAGTGGCGGCTACCATACACACCCTGCAGCTGCACAGCCAGCAACACGCAACCTTCCTGGGCTCCTACACTATGGCGGAATTCATGGGAATCTGGGTCGGGCTGGACATGCTGCTCTCCATCGTCCCTCCGCCACCCAGGAGTGCTCTGCTATGCGACTCCCGCACCACCCTCACCCGCCTGCAGTGCAATGGCCGTGGTACCCCACTAGTGGGTGTCGTTCGCACAAGCATCGAGTGCCCAGCACAGAGAAGGTACGTTGTGCGTGCACAGTGGGTGCCCGGCCACTGCGGCATCGCTGGCAATGAGGAGGCCAACCAACTCACGACCGTCGCGCACCAACTACTTCCAAGTGATCTCCCCCTTGTGCTGGAGGACGTGCGTGCGCTCATCCATGAACATCTCCGATGGCAGCACCCCGACCCACGCACCGCCGCAGGTGAGCGTATTACCAACATCAACGGCTGCCGAGCTCTTTCGCGGTCCCAACGCGTAATGATCCTCAGCGCGCGCATAGGCTGCGCGTGGCCTGGGGAACGAAGAGTGCGTCACGGGCTCGCGACGAGTGATATGTGTGATAGATGCAGTGCAGTGGAGACACTGGAGCACCTGCTCCTTTGCTGTGCCGCGTTTCACCGACGCTCGTCGTGATATGCTCGCAGCCTACAGGGCACTGGGCATACTCCTGGACTCGCTCAATACGCTATTGTGGCCGCAGGGCAGTGTGCGCACCCGTGAGCGAACCTTGGTGAGCCTCTGTGCATTTCTTGAAGAGACGGGCTTGACGTCCCGTCTGTTTGCGCCAGGTAGTGACACGCAGTGACCAAACGCTCCTGATACACTGCCTAGGACGATTAACAGCTGGGCACCCAACTTCAGGTGTTGCGGGCAAAGTGTTGTGCACGCGTTCTTATTTTTTCTTTCTTGACTGTACATACGCACAACCTGGACACCTTTATTGTTACCCTTTGTAAATAGTGTATATATGACCACTCCCTATGCCCTTTCTTGCTATCCCCTCACTTCTAACATTCAATTCCTTCATACTGCTTGCTATCCTTTATTTCCACTGCCCCAGCTCAGGTGCTGCCGCCACCGTGATGGCAGATACAGGGTAATAAACACTTACTACTACTTCCTTACTAATCAGTGGGGAAATCCTGCCAGATGCTTGAATTTCGGCCAACGGTGGACCGCCAGCCCCTTTTGTGACGAGGCCTAGCGAGTAAACAGGATTCGTGTGTGCGATTTCGGTGATTGCGGAAAGCGAATTCGCAAGTTTTAGCGCCTGAAAATAGCTGTCGAGCATAGTTTTGGCCACAGTGCCCTCAAAGCGACAACTGCCTACATCGCAGGGTGCGAGTACAATAAGGCGGAAGTGCCGATATGTAACCCAGTCTGTATAGCATGTGCTGAAAACCAGCCGGTAGCAGCCGCCGGCGACGACTGTGGACAACAAATCTGGTTGCTTAAATTAATTCAAGTAATGTCTGAACATAACTTTAGCAAAAGCGCATTAAAATCAAATATACTGATGACACAAAAGGATGCAAATACAATTTGCAGGAAGCGCCGGTCCTATGTGAAGCGTTTCCCAGGCAGGCGATATAGCATCAGCAGCACTTATTGCAGTGTTATCATAGCATGTAAATGAGTAAAACTACAATTTGTGAGCAATACTATGTAATATTTAAGATAAGGAGAGCCCACCTTGCGTTTTATGCCAAGCAAACGAGCCATACTATTTGCACACAGCTATGTAAACAACCCCAGCGCGGCACTGCAGTTGCCGTGATCGTCGCATTCCCAGGACACAATGCGCACGCACAGTAAATGCTAAATGATGTACTATTATTTCCAAGCACTCATTTAGACGGCGGAGATTATTCATCGGTGCGGGCAGTGAAAGCATTCAAGTTGCCTAGGGTTTTGCAAGCGACTTGGTTCCTGCAAAAGGGTTCTACGAGCCGAAGGGAATGTGTGTTCGACTTACAAATGCACACATGCAGAGGGAAGTCGTCTCATTCGGCACTTTCCTCTGCTCTTTTCGCGCCCCAAGGTTACTCTAGTGCCACCTTGTGATGATTTGAGCTTAATTATCGAGCCGATGCATAGCGGACAAGAAATTGGGAGCCAGCTACAAAACGCAGTGGCTTTCATGGCGCACATCGGCGACGGCATGCACGGCACATGCCGCTTTTCACATACAGGAGAGCTTGACTGCTCAAAAGAAACTACACTCATAACATAAAAATAACATGTTTATGAGCGTAAATAATAAAGCAAGGGTCCACCGATTTCTCTTTCCTCAACAAACAGAAAAGGGGTGCCACGAGTAAGTCCGCTTTTTTAAGGATCACTCAGGTCGCGTACTAAGCTGAGGGCTACCAAAAAGAAAACACTGAAAATGCATTTTATTTCGATAAGCTAAAAAAGAGAAAAATTCCGAGCGACCGCCGTGTACGGTGTGTATGCAAGCACCTCAACAGCACAACAGCACGCAGCAGACGACGCGGGATGGGTATGTCCCTGTGACGTGAGCAATCACAAGTTGCCAGACCAGCAAGCAGTTCGCTGAAGAAACGGCAAAAATTCATTTTAAAAATATTTATCCCACAGAATCAACTGAAACTTGGGGGAATTTTAAATTAACAAGTTGATAATTAAATGCAGTAAGCAGGGTATGTGTGAAAATAGGCTGTCATGGCCCCTTTAATGTAATTCCATCATGACATATAGTCTCATCAGAAGGTTCCAAGGATGCTAAAAAGAAAACCAGAAACAAACAGCAGTGGAACAAGTTGGAGCTTGATCCCGGTACATGAGCAAAGACAGGATATGAGCAATACTAAAGGGTCTAATGAATAAAAGGCGAGGTCAAGAACAGCCTTAGCATATGTAGCTGCCCATTTGTTCTCTTTCAGGCAGATTTCAAATAAGGATAGAAAACAAAAGTACACCTGGTACTGTGCTTCAGGATATGATTACAAAGTTCTAAACATGATGTTTTTCTACGGGCTCCAAATAATATCACGCACGGCATTTCTCAATCCCTGCCATGGCATTTTAGCCACGGTAATGCAATGCGAAGGCATGATAACCACTGGTCCTTAAAGGTAACAGTGGATTCCAAGACAAGGCAAGTGTAGCAAAGGTCGGCAGAAAGTTAGGTGGGTGGTTGAGATTAACATGTGTGCTGGCATACGGTGGCAGAAGCTGGCAAAGGACAGGGTGAATTGGAGAAGCATGGGAGAGGCCTTTGCCCTGAAGTGGGTGCAATCAGGCTAATGACGATGATGAAGTAATCCTGCCCAAAGCGCCACCACATTTTTTGTTATGCACTCATCTTTGCGCATGCAAATCACTGAATATGCAACAATAAAGGATACGAGCAAAACATTGTGGGACAGCATAGTTGGCAGCAGCTGTTTTGGAGGACCTCCCTTAGGCTTCCTGTATTCCTTTAACTCTCTCTGTTGGCCCTGATACCTGCAAAGTGAAGCAAAGCCTAGTCACATATGCAGGTGAAAAGCCCCAAAGACACAAGGGCATTGTTCATCTGTAAACGCAGGCAATCGTGCATTGGAAAGGCATCTGGAGGTAGTGCTAATGGTGCAGGTGTGTGCATACACCACACATTACTGCAACTGCAGATGTAAATTTACACGCCTTGAATATCAATGTACTCATAACAGAAACGTCATTTCTCAACAGCTTGCGATTGTTGGCCTAGATTGGACTGTAAACTCAAGAACAAAGGCTAAAAAGTCTAATAAAACCCTAATTCCGTTCGCTCAGATGTTTACCTACTGTAAGAGCAAACGATGATAATATGGCAGAACTATGTTGATTTCAAGGGCGGATTAGTGAAGTTAAGATGGCCTTGGGTAATAACAGTTCTTCACAGTCAAGTATGTACTAGAGGGTCCCTGGAATGACTCTGATGGTCATATTCTAATGCAACAGATCTGCAGAGATGGTCTTTGTGAGTATTTGAATCAAATCTGTGTGGACCTTATAATTTACAAATAATATTTTTAATTGTTTATCGCAGCAGCTCGGAACCGATTACGGCGACTGTTCACCACATATCCCCTACCTCAATGACGTTAAAGGGCAGTCTGGACAAGCCTACTGACGTCATCGGGCATGCTGAGAGAGCGTATGTGGGCGAGTGGGCAGGATGGGGTGCAGGGGTAGAGTCCAAGCCTGTTTTTATTATCTTTCTTTTTCTGGAACATCGGCGTGTATGAGTTGAGGGATACGAAGTGGAGCACCATTTTTAATCGCCGATACCTTCAGTTTTGGTTTGATCATAGAAGGTTGTGGCCAAGTACTACACCAGGGTGGCCAAATCCTGCTCTGGTGCGAGAGTGCGTTGTCGGTTCTGGTCACCGAGATCAGGCCGCACTCCAGGCCTGGTTATGCAATTCCATCGACACGCGGATTTTTTTTCTTTAGGATAGTGTTAATTGGAGAGACATGGGAGAGGCCTTTGCCCTGCAGTGGGTGTAGTAAGGCTGGTGATGATGATGATGATGACCTTCAGTTTTAACGAAGGTGGCTTAAATATATTTGCGGTGCGATGACGACTGATAGAATACCTATCACTCGTGCTTTTCTTAACCTCGGTATGTCATTTCATGGTCCCTTTAAGATGTAGAAATGCATTTGGTAGGAGACATGCATGATTTCTATGCCAAAGAGTTTTGTGGAATGCTGAAACTGCTTCCTGTTTACGCAACAGTTCGACAGGAACCAGTGGTTTGTGCTGCACATTTCTGAAGGACACCTGACCACAGAAGAGAATTGGGACAGTATACATTCAACACACACTAATTCGCTCATTTGTTTCCCAAAGAGGCCCTCTGTCTAATCGTGCCTTGCTAGAACTCTTGCTTATCATGCAGATGATTAATAGTTTACGAGGGTTTAACACCCGAAGAGACTCAGGCTATGAGGTACGCCATAGTGAAGGACTTCTGAAATTTCGACCACCTAGGGTTCTTTAACGTGCACTGACGTCGCTCAGCACACGGGCCTCTATAATTTCGCCTCCATCAAAATTCAATTCCCGTGGCCGGCATTGAACCCACGTCTTTTGGGTCAGCAGCCAAGCGCCATAGCCACTGAGCCACCGCGGCGGCTTGCTTCTCATGCAGAGGTTCAGCACATGCATGCACAGTTGGTTAATGCGCAAAGATCCAAAGAGCAGAATCAGCCTTCAACTAGCTCGAGACAAGTTACTCCAGACCAGAACTCAAATAATTCCAGGTGTTTCAACGAAGCACGTCACTAATTTAATGGGTTTTTTTAGATATAAAGATGGCTTCTGCAGCATAGAAATAGTGTTGATAGACATAAGAAAACAAGCGAAGCATGTTGACTATGTCTACAGTGAAGCTTCGCCCCATTCAGGACCACCGCACGAAATTTCTCTATGACAAAAAAAATAGTCCGTAGTTAAAAGCTATCTTGTTACCTAAACAAGAAGCTAATCGCAAGAAAAAGAAATTGTATGCTCGAGTGTTTTGATATCAGGTTCTTTAATGATTTCAAACTTTAAAAAGCTCATTTCATGTATTGTTATGATCGGTTAGCCAAGTAATATGTGATGGCATGGGCCATGGCAAAGTGTTAACTGCTATTTTTTTTAGTTGTAGCATCGTACCATTGTACCAAATTCGTCAAATGATTCTAATTTATGATGGCTCATAGCTAACCTTTGGACTTCCCCGATTAGACATGTGGTTACGATGATTTGTGCCGGGCCGTTAGATCTGGCAAAAATGCAATCACCCTCGGCATTGTTGCTCAACAAATTTTGGCCACCTTGCGCCAAAGGATGCACGAATGCCATTAGAGTCACGAGTTGAAAACAACGCCCCTAGCATATGTAACTTTAGAGCAGAAGTGTGGTATATTGAGTGAGTTGGTAATCCACAACGAGCTTTTTTCAGCAGCACAGGACAGCAGGACAAAGAACGTGGAGACTAACACGGCACTGAACCTACAACTGGATTTTGACAAGTTGTATTGTTCTGCTAGGTTTGCGTTCTTTTCCAAAGACGTCTTGTGTTCTATGAGCCTGACAATGCGACGGCCTGTCTAACTCATGTAAGCGAGGCTATAAACCAAAGGGAATATGATATATTACGCCCATCTGCAGGAAACGAAATTATTCGCATGGTTTATATTGCAGGCGCTTTTTGTCTCAAATCTTCCCGCTTTCTCTTCCCCACCTTACCAAGTTTATTAGGAGCTGAGAAAAGTACATTTACATCATTTATGCCACTAGACCAGTAATTAAGAAATTCTATGACTCCAAAGAAAAAGACAGTGCTTTTAAGAACTGTCAGAAACGTAAAGGCACATCTGTTAGCATCAGCAATGACGATGCAAAAGATATTGTACAAGTTGTACAAGAAATTGTGGAAGTCCGTTGCTGTCGAGAGATTGAACAGACAAAGGGTATCGTTGGTTCACGATAAGCTGAAGATCGATGACCATTTGTATTTTCTGGACGACACTCGAAACAAGCGTTTGCTCTGCCGGACCCAACGTAAGGGTGCTTGAAAAAACCATAACGAATCACCAACAGCAGGTGACTACCATAACAGATCGCATTCCAAAAGTGCAAATAATTCATAGCCCAGGATAGTTCTGCTGAATGCTCGTAGCATTCTTAACAAGGTCACAAAATTAGAATTTTTATTGTTCTCAGAGCAAGAAAAGACTGAGCCACTTTCCATATGTGCACATGTGCATGAGTGGAACATTAAAAGGTAGCACATAAGACAAACTGTAGTCCAACGCTCCAAGCGCATACAAGAACTGGGTAGGCGTCCAGAGAGCAAAAAACTAAAGCGCAAATACGCTAAAAATTTAGCACCAGAATACAGCTTATCTAGCTGAGCCAAATAAATACTGGTGCTAAGCATCCTAATGCTTTAGGCGTGCTGAACGGTGCTTCACCACAAAAACCGTAAGAAATGAGCAAATGAAAGGAGTTGTAAAGTTGTGATAATGAAAATACAGAGCACATTGCGAAACGAAATTCAAGAAGCCATCAGACCAGATGAACATCCCAAATGATGTCAAAGTCCACGCTTGTGTGCCGAAAAACAACCTTTCTTAGGAAGCTTTACAACCTTCATACAGGCACTACCCGAAAATTATGCTGTGTCCAAAGTGGCAAGACAACAGACTTGCCTTCGTACGGCAGCTTCACCAGTTTTTTCACATTTTTAATAGGCCAACACATTATTGAGGAGAGTTTGCTCACAACTGAAATGTCAACCCGTCTAGAGTCAAGCGGGCTATTGTACAATGGTTCCGTTTCACAGAACTTCCTGCCAACTATGCACGGTTCTCCGTCAGACACTCTATGGGCAATATTTTCTATGAGAATGACATCTTCATTGATTTGGCAGCAGCTGTCATTAGGTCTCAAGCTCAGAGTGAAGGATTTAAAGCTGCTTCCTTTGTACTGCGGGAGTCTACAGCTTGGAGGGAGAGTTCCCACATCGTCATTTTCCAGCAAGAATTCCCTTGCCCGCCTTTCAAAGTAACTTTGCTGTGCTCTGGTGGCACGTTTTTCCTCCAACCGATAATATATCTGATTCAATGCACGACCAGGTTTACGATGTTTTTTGATTTCCTGCATGTTCTTCTCAAAAGAAAATGCAGAAAAAGAGTCAAGCGTTCCATACAAACGTCTGCTGATAGATGCAACAAACAGTGAACATTGTACGAAACCTTCTCCTGTCCATTAACTCTAGCAAAATATTTCACAAAATGCTGAAGCAGTGTTTCTGCATAGTCTGCATACTGTTGGCAAAGTGATGGAGTGCTAAGAATAGTTGCAGCTGCATGCAAAGTCAGAAAATTCAAAAGCATGGGACTTGGCAGTGACTCCCTTTGCAATAGTGGGCCAGTGTATTGCAGAAAAAGCCTAAACTCTGTAGCCTTCCAGCAGCCTTTCTCATCCAGAGTCCACAAGGATTCCTAGCGAACTCATGTGGAACACAACCCTCAAGGGCGGCCCTTTTGGCTGATATTTCTTTACAATCTGCAGGACTAAGGTGGACTGTCAGTGGTCCCGCAAACCACAAGTTTATCAGCTTACGAACTACACCAAGGTACAGCAAATGCATGAGACCAAGTGGCACGTTGCTCACACAGTCAATAGGAAGTTCCGTCAACAATGACACACCGTGGTGGTGCTCAAAATCTTCCTGTTTCCGGAATTATTTATACGTTCTTAGCGTCGATTCTGAGGTAGGAAAAAACATCTTCTCATTGAAACTGCCTTCTGCAGTACATTTAGGGTACGCCACGTAGCCAGCATGTCCTTTTGTCAAGAATATAAATGCGTGCGCAGGTGCGTCGCAGATAAAGCTTCTCATTTCTACCTTAACCAGTTTGCCAGAGATCATTAGACCTACCCGAGCTAAATTTTTTAGCTTGAGAACAAAAGGGCGAAAGAATTCATTGGCAGAGTTTGGCTTTGCAGGGCCCAGAAAAGCACCAACGATCACCGGCTCTGGTAATTTATGGGTGGCACTAAGTTGAATCTGGCATTGAATTGGCCAGAGCTGCAGATGGGAGCTCTTTGAAAAAGGCAGGCCATCTATGCTGAAAGAAAGGCCAACGACCTGTGGCGGGTGCTTTGCGGGACAGAGAACATCCTCCAAGCCTTTCTTAAGTCCGAAATTGCAGTAGTGTTCAGGAGGCAATTCAGTAACGCCAGCTATAACTGTAGTTCTACGAGGAGCTTTAAGCAACGTTCGTGCGTCTGTTGGAAAATCAGAAAAGCAGCTGTGACCTTTCAAAAGACGCATTAAGTCCGTTACAGAGCGATGGGATATGTTGTGTTCAAGTGACGCCCAACCAACCAGCCGAGAACGAAACTCGTCAACGGTTCCAACGCTTTCAGTTGTCGGGACGTCGTGTCCCAATTCTTGGGAAGCAGCGACCAGTGCACACTGAGAAATGCCACTCGCCACACTGCTCATTATGTCGGCATCGCTAGAGTCACTTGAGCTTGCAGTGTGCTCCGAAGGCAAGTCGAGGCGAGCGTACGAAGAATCAGCAGCTTGCTCAAGTACGCTGGCGCAAGGGTCATCTGAAGAACCGCTGGCACCGCTTGCATTGTCGCAAGGAAGTGCAAAGTAGTCGGCATCACTCGCATCGCGGCGAGTTAATTTCGCCATCCGGTTCACCTGAATGACTCGGAATTGAGCCCGTAAAGCGAGTCTGCGAAGAGCTCGGCGCTTCAGATGCTCGGAAAAGCGCCTGAACTTCTAACCGGGCTTTGTAACGAACAGACCGCGCTTTGCTTGCTTTCGGCATCGCCACGAAGCGTTGCCACTCAGCAGACACACCAATTATTCTTCGTGGGCATCTATAATCAACCTACACCGCTACCTAAGAAAAGGATGGTCTTAAATAGTTCAGTACAAATCGTCCGATGCTGCAACAAAGAAGTAAGGTCTAAGCCTTTTCAATTAAACATTAGTCAACTGACAGCAAACGGCGGCACGGCATGCCGAACACATGGAAAGAAACCGCTATGCAAACGGGGCTATAGCACATACTTTTCATGAATGTCGAGCCATATGTGGAGTGCAGAAATGGTAGAACACGCAAAAATATTGTGTGGTAGGAAGCCAGAACCCAACAAACCGACAACTTCAGCGCTACCGCTGGCAAAGCTAAAGCAGTTAAAGCTGAGCTGCCGCGCCGAGTCGAAGACCGCGCTACCACGCAACATGCGGAGCATCGAGTACTACTGGTACTACTATGTACCGATAGGTGCCGCGAGGTGAGGCTGGCATGAGTTTTTCCCGTTATGGCTTTTTGTGCTCTTACTAAACCTTTCAGGCCAGAAATTATGTTTGCGTTGTCTTTCTCATGCACCATTTGTACAAAAAAAAAAAGAATGATTGAAGTTTTTTTTTTTTTGTGCTTGTGTGGACGCGTGACACGGTCGCGCGCCCACACGGACGCCGAGCGGCCTGCGCCGTCGTCTGCTACGGTATGCACTTCGCTTAGCACGCCTTTGGATAACTGCCTTCACTGTAAAGCTGTTTCTCTAGTTTGCCGAGTTCGAACGACTCAGTTTGCAAGCAAATGCACCGCACGTATGCTTTAGCATTTTGGAATATGCAGGAATTAAGCTTCCGATTAATAATAATAATAATTATTGGTTTTGGGGGGAATGGAAATGGCGCAGTATCTGTCTCATACAGTATCGTGCGTTTTTATCGCTGACACTTTCAAAAATTTCCCCGCCTCTACCGCTGGCTCGTTTGCGGTGAAACTGCACACAGAGCTTGCGTATTATGGTAACTTTTGTATCGTAGCAAGTTTGACAACGGTACTTACTTAGTTGAGCCGTGCATGATGCGAAAACATAATCGTCTACGTAGAGATCGGCAACCAAAACCCGCAGACGACGCTTTTTCGCTGAAGGGCGGCAGTGGCGCCATCTGTTTTGGGCAGTGGAAACCGTGACGACAAGGCCGCCGAGGCGAGCATTGCAAACAATATTCTTTAAAAGGTAAAGCCTCGTTAAATCATTTGTTCTGATATTTTTCCGCTTAATTAGTCGAAAATGTTGTAAGCGCTTCAGTAGAAGCAGACGAAACGACAGGAACGGCATATTCAAACGGCCCACGCTCCTTGCAACGCTCTCCTCGACGGCCTTGTCGTTCGCTTTGCGCTACCGCAAACAGATGGCGCCACTGCCGCCATTCAGCGAAAAAGCGTCGTCTGCGGGTTTTGGTTGCCGATCTCTACGTAGACGATTATGTTTTCGCATCATGCACGGCTCAACTAAGTAAGTACCGTAGTCAAACTTGCTACGATACAAAAGTTACCATAATACGCAAGCTCTGTGTGCAGTTTCACCGCAAACGAGCCAGCGGTTGAGGCGGGGAAATTTTTGAAAGTGTCAGCGATAAAAACGCACGATACTGTATGAGACAGATACTGCGCCATAATAAATTGATTCCATATGGCACGCATCTTAAGATTCAAGCTTTTCGTACGTTCAAATGCGGCACTAAAGCTGCCAAAGATATATGGGCAATATTAATTGATACAGTTTGCGCATCCAATATCCGTGTTTGTTGGACACACATTAGAACATAATTTGCGCATCGAGTGTTCACGCTTGGTGGACATGCACTAGCTATATATTAGGCATCTAGTGTCCGCGCTTTGCGGACGTGCTCTAGATATAAAAAACATTCATGTTATTGACGTCCTATCAACGTCTAACACGTCCATATGGTGATCCTTATGATGGACATCTAATAGACGCTCCTTTCAGGACATGACGTTTGGATCTTTCCGGCACGTCGAATGGATATTTGTGGTTTACTGGGTGGTGAGAACACACAGCTTTAATCGTAGCAAGCGCCAACAAGCCCAACAACAAAGCACTGCATTATACAGAACTTATATGAGAAACATGCACTCACGTTAGTATACAAGAAGTTACTAAGAGCTCATGAATGCTTATATATACTCCCTGATTAAGGGCATCCCACAGGTGTTAGTGGGGAACAGTTAATAACCATAGTTTTCTCACTAAATTTTAGCACTATTTCTGCAATTTATAGCAGAAAAACTTAAAGAAATTTAAGTGAAAAATTTTGTTATTTAAGGAATACCATTGGAACATAAACAACAGCAAAAAGTTGTCAATCGAACAACAAAAAGTTCTCTGCAGGAACCAGTAGACACTTCAGAACAAGAAGCCCAGCAGTGACCAGAAGAGGCTCGATTCCTACAGGGACCATTTCAATTGACCAGCAGCGCAAACCAGAAGGCTTCCTTCTGGGAGCAGTACACCCCAGCACAAGACCAGAAGGAATTTCTTCTGGGACCAGTGGATCCATTGCAAGCAAAAAACCACTTTGTGCATATCAACCAGTGGCAAACCACAGAAAAAAAAAGCAGGTGCTCATAAAGCTTGCGTTCTGCACAGCTGGATACAGGAAAGAGTCCTCGGGAGAAAAGCGCTGGAGTACGGGCTTTGCAGATAAGGTGGCTCGAACCCCACGCCTTCTTTATGCTCGGCGAGTGAGAAAAATGTGTTCTATATAGCATGCAAAAATGGCTTGAAATTTGCAAGAAATAGAAAACAAAGAGAGGTATCCGTAATCCGCAAGTTTAAAGCATTGAAACCATGCAGAGAACAACATATGTGAAAAGGAAACTTAGAATCTATTCCAGTGCTGGCATAATTCTATAAAAATGTCTTGCACGTGGTAATTAAGACGTTCTTTTGGCGCTTCATATCGCCGCTTTCTCCTTCCTTTCACTCTGTCCCTCCGCCCCAACCCGAGTTTTTCCTCTTCCCTCCCTTTTATTTCTGATCGTTGTACTTTTTCCTTATGCCCTGAAGCTCTTGCTGTCATTTCTCAGGAACCCTTGGCTTCCGCATTTCCTCCCCCTTCCTCTCGCAATTTTTCTAATCTCGCCCCTATTCTCTATTTCCTCTAATTCCCTTTTTCGTTGTTTTTCCGCATTTCACTCTGCCTTCAAAGTGCTGCTTCAAATTGTTTCATCATATTTTTTTCGTTCTTCAGGTCAACGAAGCCAGTCGTACCACGCCACCTGTTGCAGGTGGACACAAAGCCCCCACGTTCGCCATATCTCTCCACGCTCAATATACCCTCATATTCCTTTCTGATGAGCCAGCCTTTTTATTTTCTCTATTTGGCAGGTCCACCGGTCAAGCCGCTTTAGCAGCCGCCAAGCCTAGACAAGATTCACCCTCCCCATTCCAACACCCTTCCAACTTAAAACCTTTTCCCCCCCACCGGGCCTTTTTCCTCGGAGGCAAGGCGATACTCCCCGCCATCGGCTTTACCCAGACGACGACAACTCCTCTAGTTGAAACGTTGGCAAGCACTCTGAGGGTTTCCCCTCCTTTGATGTCACCGAAAACAAGGAGCGTATGTTTTTTTTTACATTGTGGTGTTCATGCAGTAATTGCAGATTCATAGGGTAATTATTTAAAGATAATTGTTTCGAAGCAGAAGGCCTAGCTTCTTCACTTTGTGAGTGCCAAGACACCATCTGCACACCCTCTCCCTACCATGTAAACATAAATGTTGCCGCATTACGTTCCACTTTCGTTATGTTGTCGATCTATATAGTCAGCGACCTCACAGTTGCAGGTTACATGCAGTGGCTCAATAGCAGTGGACGTGGTTCTTCTAGGACTGTAGTCGACCACGTGTCCCTGCCTGCCGTGCCCGAGCGTTTAACCATGCATCACGCAGGGACCTTCGGCTGCCCAGGGATCCAGGGAGAAGCTGCGTGTGAGGGACCTGACGAAGAAGGCGAGAAGAGGCGAACGGCGTCTGGCGGCCTGCCGTGTTGTCCCTAAGAGCGGCATTTACTTGACATATCTGTTTACTTGACAAGCAAATATCTGGAGAGCAGTAAGGGGGCAAATCAGCAATTATCGGTTAAGAAAAAGATTAAAGAAACATAGAGAGCTCTGTGGAAAACAGGGATGATGATGAAATCGGCACTGGGAACATACAGGATCTTTAAGCAGGAAATTGCCAAAAAAAATATCTATCATAATAGTAGGGGAAGGTCTTTGTTGTTTGAGGCCAGGACTGGAGTTTTGCGGACAAAGACAAACAGAGTTAGGTACCACGAGATAGACACGTTAACTTGTGCATTGCTTGTGGAGAAGAGGAGGAAACGGCTGAACACTTGATACTTTTCTGTAAAGGGCTTCACCCTACAGTGGAAAGCAGCGAGGCTGATTTATCCAAGGCATTGGGGTTTAAGGACAGTGAAGGGAAAGTAGATTTTAAGCGGGTAGTAGTAGCCAAGCGAAGGTTATATGATTGGTGGCTAAAAGCAAGACAAGAGTAATATTTCATAAGTCATGGCTATATGGCTTGAGCCACCACCCGATTTAAAGGGTTCAGCCGTATCCATCCATCCAATTTCGGTTTCAATGGCTGGGAGGCTGTGATGTGCGGCACTCGATCATGCTCTTTCATCCTTATTTTCTGGCTTTGAGCAACAACTTTTATTTTGTTAATGGCAAAAAACTTGTTTTTGAATGTCTCAGAGTGCAGCAAATGCTTAAGAAGTCTGAGCTGACTTCCACATAATACTGAAAGAGGACCATGAGCTTCGATTTCGAAATCTGAAAGCATGCTATGCACGCTGTTCTATCGTGCCGTTAGGACCATTTGTCTGCTGCATAATCAGTAACTTTTGGACGATTTACAACAAAAGGAACATGTTCGTAACATCCATATAGCAACCAGTGCTTGAAGTGGCTAGAAATGCAGCAAAATAAGTATTTTCACTGCATGATGCATGGTTGTATATTGTACTGCTGCCAGTGGCAAGAAATCGAGACAAGTACTTAGGACAAGCAAAAAGGGAAAATAATCCATGAGATAGAATAAGGGCTGGAGGAACTCCGGAATTACCTGCGCTCTCAACTGTAGTCAGGTGACCCGTGGGAAAGGAGGACTGAATGGCGCTCAATGGATGAATGCCGAGACGACGCGGTAACCTAGCTTCCTGGGGAGTCCCTGGCCCGCAGGGGGCACGTCCCTCATATCTATAATGTTCTTAGAACATTGTGAAGCACTCCTCTGTAACAATCTTGCTGCGGAGCATTGTGAGAGATCTCTTGATCGGATGAAGCAGATCTTGGAAGGCCCCGCCTGCGCTGTTTCTGGACATTTTTCCGACGAGCTTTCGCTGAACGGTACCCTCTTGAATAACGTTGACAAATTTCAAATAAACCCATGACCCTCCTCTCTATTCTTTCCGCAAGAAACACAGCTCACTAGGTTCCTGTGTGATGTACACGCGCACAGTGACGTTGGGAGTAACACAGCAGGCCTGACTGACCGGATTTCACCAAATGACAAGCGCGTGCGTTAATGAAATGACAACTGGCACAAGAGGAGTATCAGACATATGGCGGGCGACTTGTTAATACTAAAAAAAAAACTGCACTTGAAGACAGAGACACGTTAGCACTCACAAGGAAAAATGGCATGTGTAGGTGCGATGAGGGCGGCGGAATTCGTTTTACTCCAGTTTCAATAATTTCTGGAAAGAGGTTTCTTGTTGTGCATCTTTGCAACTACGTTCTTGTCTGTTAATTATGTCAAGTGCATGGTTTATTAGCAATGGTTTGATGAACTTCTTGCACATAATATGCCGCTGTCCTTGTTATCAGGACAGGCAAACCCGCGATTTTATTCACACTGTAGAGCAAGCATGTGTCCAATGGCCTTTGAAGATGCGTTCGCCGGCTTTGAGCATGATATCGACGTACATACTTCTTGGGGCCATGTAACACTCTTAGGAGCGCTGATGTCAGGTAAAAGAGTCCACACCTGTCTTGATGGAAAGTAAACTGTCTACGTGTAGCATTTCCTAGGCTGGAAATGCAAGCTACAAACTGCAGAATAATTTGATATTGTGTTTTGCTGCCAGTCCTTTCTTCGAGTTACCTTGAGCAGTATTTCCCAAAGGTCTTAGTCGGCAGGAATTTCATGGAATGAAACGCCGGGTTTCTTGTTTCGCTGACTGAACATGCGAAACGGAACGCAACAGCAATGCATTTTCGCTCGCTACTCTCTCCAGCAACTGCAGTCATCAACGCGTCACTTGTAAAACGGTAACACTAAACACACGTACCACACAAATAATATGAGAAACAGCGCACCAAAAGGCATACATTTTGCTGCAACGGCAGTCACAAGAAAATTTTGTGCTGCATGCGTGTCGTCTGCTAGATGGATGGATGGATACGGCCGACCCTTTACATTAGGCTGTGGCTCAAGGCACCTAGCCATGACTTATTAAATTTTACTCTTCTCTTGATTTTAGCCACCAATCAGATAACCTTCGCTTGGTTACTTCTACCCGCTTAAAATCTACTTTCCCTTCAATTTCCTTAAACTCCAATGCCTTGGATAAATCAGCTGCGCTGCTTTCCACTGTAGGGTCACATGAAGCCCTTTACCGAAAACTATCAAGTGTTCAGCCATTTCCTCCTCCTCTCCGTTAGCAACGCACAACGTGTCTATCTCATATGGTACCTGACTCTATACGTCTTAGTCCGCAAAACTCCAGTCCTGGCCTCAAACAACAAAGAGCTTCCCCTACAATTATCTTAGATATTTTCTTTGGTAATTTCCTGCTTAAAAATCCTGTATGTTCCCAGTGCTGATTTCGTCAGCATACCTGTTTTCCACAGAGCTCTCTCTGTTTCTTTGACCTTTTTCTTAACCGATAATTGCTGATTTGCCCCCCTACTGCTGTCCAGGTATTTACTTGCCAATTTACTAGTTCTTGCCAAATTACTTTACTAGTTCGCTTTCTCCATTTCGTATCAACATATCCTTATATACAGGTATCTGAAAACTTTCCTAGCCCACTGCTTTTCTCACATTTTTTTTTATCAATCGCTCCTCAAGTGCTATCTTAATTACTGCTAGCTTCTCTTCTCTCGAACGACGCCCATCCCATATCACTCTGTACCCCTTGGTTTGGTGTATTGCCATGTGCTCCCAAAGATATCCTCCCTAAGCCACGTTGTTTAATTTCTAACCTTGCTTGAACGTCTGATGAAGACGATTAGAGCGAATTAGCCGGCGAGAAGAGGCGATCACGGCATCTGGTGGCCTGCCGTGTTCGCCCCAAGAGCGGCATTTACTTGACATCTTTTCTGCGCCGTGTTCCCTGCTCCATATAAAACCTGTCCACTTAACTCTATATACAAATGTTTCTTTCATGCAGTTTGGTTTCAGCAGTGAAGCAGTGTAACATGTAAATTTAGTGCTCACGTAACATATGTACAAAAAGCTACAATGACTCCCTCGCGGTTTTATTAACCTGTGCCTCTTAACCGTATAGTAGCCTTCCCCATGAGCCGGAATGTGAGCGACCGAACAAACAACTGTCTTTGTGATCGCAATCATAGTCTGTTTACCGGGTACCTATAGTTGATTACCACGTGGTTATCTATATATTTACCACTGTATGAGAAAATGCGAAATGCAAAAATTTTAATCCTTTCCCATTTAAAGGTGCAGTTGTGGAGTTTTGGGGGACCGCTCAAGCTGATTTAAAATAGCATTTTCCTTGCCTACTATTCGAAATGAAGATTATGTACAACATTTTCGATTTAAAAACAATGAAGAATACCTACTTTAGCTGATTTTTCTTTCATTTCTACTGCACACATGCTCTCATTATAGCCTGATGTGCGGAGATGGTGCTATATTATGTCTAAATTACTGCAATCTTTTTCTTCGTGCAGTTAAGTGCAATGCGCCCATGCTTTTGAATAAAACTATCCTTGTTGCATACGCTGCACTGCAGTTCAGAAAGGCGGCTTGATTGTACTTCTGAATTCACTCATACTTCCACAGTGACAAGAACGAAGTGTGCCCACTTTATCGATGACCTAGCCGTCCATGCTTCGCAATCATGCATCTCGCGCATCCTTCGGCGGACATGTTTAACCGATGGCTGCAGGATCCTTAACGCATTAACGTTCGCTGCATTGTGTGTTGTGAGCCGCCGCCAAGTCTGAGCTGATCCAGTTGTGATTTTTTTCCCTCTTTCACAAGTTGAAAGAAAACACTACAGTCACCTCGCAGACGAAAACTCCGTTCAGTGATCGACAGCGTACCTGCGTTATAGTGAACTAGAATACCTAATAGTATTCTAGCTCACTGTAGTCTGCGTGACGCACTCTGCAGCTGGCAGACGTCAAGCTGAACGAAACAATTCCCAGCACTGTTTGAAGGGCGTGTTTGTATTACTCATCTGCTAAAAGCACAGATCGGAGCTTGGAGAGTAACGTCGTATGTGCTCTAAACGCGCATTCAAAATTGGCACTGCGTGGCACGGAGATTCAGGCCAAATATGTTTCGACAAGGTGAAGTCCACGGTAGCAGCAAGGCAGCACTGCACAAACTTGTTTCGGTTGTCTTTTTTTTTAGCTAGCACGACTTGTTTGCACTAAAATAAACTGTGATTTAAAATAAATCAAAATAAAATATACCGCTCATTCAGCGGGAATTGAACTCTAGTCTTCCGCGTGTGAAGCGAGTTCACTAACCACAGCGGTACTTATGCTTTTTTTCTTTATTGCCTGGCTTTGGCTCATAACATTTAACAAAAAAAACATTCAACAAAAAAAACACACAAAACACTATGTACATAAGACACTGTCGTGGTCAGCCAGCATGAGTCTGGCTTCGTCATTCTAAAATTCACGAAGCATACAGAGCGGTTCTAGCCTCGAGAGCCACTCGGGAGGCTCCGCAGCTGCTTTCTGGATGGCCAGAAAGCAGTCCATTCTTTCCCGAAAATAAATTCGGGCAGGTCGTGCGTCTTTGTCACAATAATAGCCTGCCATTCTGGAGCGCCATATACAGTAGAGGCCCAAGAGCATTATGAGATCAAATGGTACCCCATCCTCATTGTCTGTGCTTAAATAACGAATTCCCTGCGCGTCAAGTGGTAGCTCTTTCTTTATTGTCCTTTGTAACACATCCCAAAAATAAACCCCTTCCCAGCAATGCAAAAAAACATGGTCTATTGTTTCGGGCTGTTTACAAATTAAGCTGTTCGATCCCCACGGTAAAAAGAAATCCTTTCCTTCCAAAAACTTTTTAACTGGGAGTGTCCCGGTGTGTAATTTAAAAAAGATGGTCTTTACTCCTGGTGGCACCTGCATATTCTTTACCCTTTTTAAAACATCAGCTCCAGGACCTCCACTGTACAAGGCCCTGTACATAGGCTCTGGGAAAACAATATCACAAAGATCATGGTACAACTTCTTTCTTCTAGTTATATACAAATAATCGCTAGAAAAACGCGTTGAAAGAAACCTAACGCTTGCTACAATCTCTTTGTAGTAACCAAAAATTCCACCCGAGAGCTCTTCTGTGGTAACAACAAACTCGGGCAGCAATCGCCGCAGCCTCACCTGGCACACGGTGCGCAAGAACGGGTCTGAGACGTCGCGAAAAAACAAAAAACGGTTCAAAAGCTGCCTTAAAAAGAGGTGCCCTAGCCCCAACCCACCGTCTTTTACCCGCCGGAACAGGTTCGTTCGGCTGCAACGTTCCCATTCGGAACCCCATATAAAGACGGCAAAAATCCGGTGTAACTTCTGAATGTGCACCCGAGAGCAATGCAAAACCTGCATCACATACCAGAGCTTGCTAATAAAAAACAGGTTGCAGACTGTAGCTCTGGCGAAAATGGAGAGATTGGTGCCTTTCCATTTTCCAGCTCTGTCACGTGCTTCTTTCGTTTGCTGTTTCCAATACTCCTCGCTTTCGCGATAAGCATCGAGCGGAACGCCCAAATACTTGCCCGGTGTCGTCGCCCACGGTACGTTGGCAAAATGGTCCGGGTGGGATGGCCACCATCCATGCCAGAGTCCGAGGCATTTGGACCAATTAACCCCGCTACCGGTGACTTCGCTGAACTCGCGTACACACCCGACAGCTTCGCTTATGCTCCCCTGATCAACCGTGAATACAGCAACGTCGTCAGCATACGCCAGCAGCTTAACTTCAGCAGCTTGCAACCTAAAGCCATTAATACTATTGTCTTCTATTATTTTCCTACACAGTGTTTCGATGTAAATACAAAATAAGAGAGGGCTGAGGGGGCAGCCCTGACGCACCGAACGCTGCACGCTAATGGGGGCCCCCAGGCACTTGTTAACAATCAATCTTGTCGTGCAGTTTCGATACGCCAGGGCTACACCCTCGCGGATAACTGAACCGACATTCACATGGTCTAAAACGGAAAACAAGATTTCATGAGAAACACAATCAAAAGCTTTTTCGAGATCAATCTGAAGCATGGCCACCCGCCCATTAATTGCATCGCAGGTTTCAATTAAGTACACTGCGTGCTTTGTGAATGTTGGAAAAAATCGATCGCCCTTTTATTCCACATGTCTGGTGGGGTCCAACAATATCCATTATCACTGTCTGTAGTCTTCGCGCCATATTACCTTCATAAAAATTTTGTAGTCCACATTAGTGAGTGCTATCGGTCGATATGCGGTAACAGATTTTAATTTCTCTATATCATCAGTTTTCGGTATGAGTACCGTATGGGAAGTCCCAAAAGACGGAGGCAAAAAGTTTATTCCATAGGCTTCGTTAAACATTGTACATAGCACCGGGGCAATTTCATGCTTAAATTCTTTATAAAATGCCTCACTGAATCCATCTGGTCCTGGTGATTTTCCGAGGTTTAATTCATCTATCGCATGCCCTACTTCGTTTTCAGTTATTTCTAGTTCCATTTTCTTTTTCCTTTCTTCGTCCAACCGTGGCATTGCACCAAGAAACTGATGCTTAAATGCAACTGCGTCTGCCGGATGCCACGAAAAAAGCCTCTGGTAGAATTGTGTAAAGGCTGCTTCGATGTGGTCATTGTCTGCCGATAAGATACCCCCCCATTCTATTTTATCGATGTGATTACTTTCAGCGTGGGCTTTTTCTAAACCGAGAGCACGTTTTGATGGCGCTTCGCCAGCAGCTGTGTCTTCCGCCCTCGCCCTCACCAGTGCTCCGCGATAACGCCGTTCTTCGATGAGTTCTATCTTTTGCTTGGTTTTCCTGACATCTTCAATCCATTTCCCAGGCGCCTTGCATTCCTGCTTCAGCAACGTTTGCAGTTGTGCCTTTAACTCAGCTTCGTCTTGTTTTTCCTTATACCGGATGCAAGTGGCCCTTTCTATTGCTTTGATTTTTAAAGATTCTTTGCTTAACTCCCACTGTTGCCATATCTTCAGGGACTTGCACGGGTTTATTTTTCCTATTTCATCCTTTACTGCTCGGTAGTAGACATCGTCGCGAAGAAGCGTGTTGTTTAGCTTCCACATTTCCCATGAAAATGCCTTGCTTCGCTTGACACTTCCGAGGCAGCACTCAACTAAACAGTGGTCTGAGAATGACACTCCCACAACTTCGTACTGGCTGCATACAGGGGCAAGGTCAACTGATGTATAAATGCGGTCCAGCCGTGCATGGCTTGAGCCCTGAAAATGGGTGAACTTCTCTGCCCGCGCACCCTCAAGACATTCAGCCACATCTTCGAGGTTTCCGTTATCAATAATTCTGATCAACACTTCAGTGCTCCTGTCTCGAAACCCCCGGATGCTTGACTTATCGCGAGCATTTAGGACACAATTGAAGTCACCTAAGACGATGAGCTGCCTCTCCGTGCAAACGCGCTCTAGGAGGCTTTGGAAAAAAGCAACTCTTTCCTCTACCCCATTCGGTGCATACACGACAACAATGCGCCACTCAATGCTATTCAGGGAAAAGTCAAGGACAATACACCGGCCAGACACACACGAAAAATACGCTTGCACCTCTAGCCCCGGGATCTTCTTTACAAAGAGCACGCAACCAGTAGATGTCCCCACTGCATGACTGACGACAGCAAAAAATCTAGTCGTGAAACGTTGCACCATGCTGTCGGTTCCTTCGTTGCCGTCCACTTTCGTCTCTTGCACGGCCAATACATCTATCTCGCGCTCCGTAATAAGTCGATACACCTGACCTTGTTTTTTCCTAGTCGCCAGGCCTCGTACATTCAGCGTAGCGACTTTAAAGGCAGAGGCGGGAGCCATTTTAACTTAAGAGGAAGGACCCAACAGCATGGCGCTTACCTCCCACGTCTAGCGCGCGGCTAGACGCCACTGTGGCCGCCGGTATCATCCGGCGGAAGAACATCGGCCTGCTCGTGGAGTACTTTGCCGCCGGCCCGCTTGTCATCCGAAAGGTTCGGGCGCGGCCGTAACTTCGGACGCCGGGATTGAGCCGTCTTTGCAGGGGGTTCCTCGACGCCGGGCGCTACCACCTTGTCCCCTTCGGGGCTGGTCTGGTCGTGGGGACGCTTCGCCGTTGTAGTGACGGGGGGCGTGACGCTAGTTACACGGGCGCCGCTCTTCTCGTGGATGTCCTCGCTCGGCTCTTTTGCCTCGACGTCCTCAGGCTCTGTTGGGCAGGCCCCGTTCCCTGACGTCTCGTTAGCAAAGCGGGGGCAGTCTACCGTCGGCGGTTGGCTCGCTGGTTCGTCGGCCGCCTTGGTGCTATTCCTGGAACTCACACACGTGGCAAGCGTTGAAGCCGGCTTGCCCGCCTCGTCCGTGCCAGTCGCTGCTTCCTCCGCCTCGGCGACGTCCATGAGTTCCGCGGTGTCGTTCGCCTTTCCGAGACCGGTAGCCGACGCGTAGGTACGGACGCAGTCCGCGTGTCCATAGCGCCTGCACTGGGAACACCTGGGAACCTTGCATTCTACTTCCGGCCACCGAGCGTGACGGACGCGGGATCATGAGCTCCGGCGGAGCGGCGATTGCGGCTCTTGCTGGCCGCGGAAACAGGCTTGTTGCCGACGCAGATAAGGGCTACGAGATTGTTCTGCCTACTCTGCCAACAGGACGTGTTGTGTTTAACACGGTGTTTCTGCATGGTGACGTGCGAGCGAGGCCCTCCCTACCGGGTGGAAGATTTTCGGGACGCCCTCGCCAACGCTGGTGCGCTCCCCGACGTCGTGGCGTTGGGGGCGTATCAGATAAATCATGTGTGGGCGGTGACGCTCAGCAGTGCTGAAGCCACGAAAAAGCTTGCTGCATTGAAGGAGCTACAAGTGAAAGGACGCCGGTGCATCATTTTCGACCCGGAGGATCAGCAGGTTAAGCTGCGCCTGCATTGGATGCTCCACGGTGTGGCTGACGAAGACATCAGGACTGCTTTCGCGGCGTTCGGAAACGTGACGGAGGTGACGCGGGAGCGTTGGCGCGTCCAAGGGATGAAGGAGAAAGGCTCAACCACCAGGACCGTGCTACTCAAGTTGAGGCCTGGAATGAAGGTGGATGATTTGCCACACCAGTTGCGAGTAGCCGGTGAGCTGGCCCTCGTGGTTGTGCCCGGGCGTCCGATGCAGTGCTTGCGTTGTCACGGCACGGGCCACGTTCGCCAGCGGTATACTTATGCACCGCGTGGGTTCTGCCGCCTTTAAAGAGGTAATTAGGCAAGGATAACGTTCGCAGCGCTCCAAGCGGAAATTACCGGTTTTTACCTCAATTTTGATACACAGGCGGCATATGCGTTTGACACTCTTCTAGTTCACTCTACCAGCGCTGACTCTACCCGCGCACCACACTGCACGACACGACCACCGACAGAGCCTCCAAAGAACGCAACGGCGGACACGCCGCTGCTAACACTAAAAGGCAAAAAAAAACATTCGATCACGCCGCTGCCGCCGCTGCTGAAGCGCCGCTGCCAGCAGTTGTGAGATGTGGACGATTTCTTTGGCTGTCAACTCTCGATGCCGAGCGCCGGCGAGGTAGTCCTGGACGTTTGCTGCGCCGCACAACACACTGGTAGTGATACGAAGCCTGCCGCCTGCTATTAAAGTGAGGTAGGGCTTGGCGTCGCGCAGTTCGTTATATACGTTTAATGCCGAACTGCGTTCGCTATAGCGAGGAAGTTAAATATACACGTTTGACCAAAATTTTTGCGAGAGTTTGATATATCCAATTATTCGTTATATATGTGTTCATTATATCGAAGTTTGACTGCTTCATGTATCATTCAAGCATCTCTAATATCTGCACTTTGTTTCCATTGTCACAAAAAAGCAAAGTCATCATGTCATGTCAAACAACAACTCTTCTAGCTACAAGTAACAGCAAAGCAAAACCAGCAAGGTTGACATAAATGCAAGTTTAATACAGTTCACATATCATATCAATAACAAGGAAATGACCAGATCTTTCCTTTGGCTGTAAAGATGCCTCAATACAAATGGAGAACCTTGCCTCAAAAGACAGCACAGTGTTAAGGTGATGACAAGGCTGTAAAGGGAATCATTTGGAAAATAACGGCAGAAAACTGATTACTCTGTACCCAGCAAGCATGTTAAGCAATCATTACCATATTTTTTTTTTCTGGGAATCAATATTTCCACAGTAATTATCTGCCACCGAAAGGGAAGCATTATCTAGGGTAAGTAGGGGTTTCCATAGCATAGTTCTAGTTCTGTGAAGCAGACAGTAGGAGAAAAAGACTAAGGGAGATCTCTGGTCCTGTTGTGTTTGTTTCTCTTTTGTACCCGTATTTCACACCATTTTCTTTGTGTAAGGGAGATGCTTAAACGTAAAGATAGTAAAGCATAAAACGGTAAAGCATAGTGGTCTGGTTTCTCTACATCTCCTTTTCTATCCTTGTCTGCTATAAAGTGGACTAGCAACTCACCCCGAAATACCCTTTGGTGCTGTATGTACACAATTGTGTACATAGAAAGTAAACTCACAGCTTTTTCTGATAGTGGGCTACATCTAGTGGTGATTTCTTTGTATCAGATGAATTTTTTATCCTTTATCTCGCAAATAAGGTTGTTTTTTATGGTATACAGTCAACGTAGCCAATGACATTTTCCAAAACAGTAAGTGGTGTAGCTCATTGTACACCATATTTGTGCGCACATATTTAGCTACCAGTCGCAGCATTATTTTCATCACATGTTCAAGTATTAAGTGCATATTCATAATAGAAATTATTTCTACAATCCTTTGGGTGTTTAGCTGCGGGTGTGATAAGTCCCAGCACTTGAAAAGGAATATTGGATTTGAGGAAAGGAAATGACTCAGTAATTGTCTCGCTTATCTTGGTGGACACCACATAAGAGAAAGGATAAAGGAGGGAGTGGAAGAAGAAAAGAAGAGAGAGGTGCTGTTGTGGAGGGCTCCGACCACCTGGGCATCTTTAATCCACCAATATCACACAGCACACGGTGCCTTTTGTGTTTCGCCTCTACCGAAACATGGCCACTGCGGTCGGGTTCCAACCCTGGGATTTACTGTACCACCTGCGAGTACACTAACACGTGCTGCTGGTGTTTCTCATAATGAGACAAGCAATGCTTTTGCTTTAAAAAGATATATACATGTCACCACAACCAGCGGCTTTTGCAAGCAGTCTGCAGTGCATCAAGACAGTTCTTTTCATGTGATCCATGAGGCTACGCCGCCATTCACTTATAAACAGTCATCGTAGAGTTTGTCTTGATCTTGATGTCACGAGTTTGAATTCGGTGGGGGCCAAACTTTTATAATCAAATTTTCCTGGCAATAATTGCATTTTTTTGCCACTGAACAGACATCATCATAGCCAGAAAGAGCCACATAACTATTTTTATTGTGAACAATACAGTGTAAGTGTGAACTAACACTGCCCTAATAAAGTAAAAACATTGATGCCAGTTGAACCTCTACGACCTGCAAACATGTCGGACAAGATTAGAGCTGCTATAAAGGAATGCTGCACTGCTTTTCTCCACAAATTTTTCAGACAGCCCTATAGACGGATGCAACCAGAACTTGGGGAATAATTTTTAAGAGCCCAGTTCTGGTTGCCGCATGTTTATTTGTTAACAACCCTAACTTAAGTAAACAACCGTTGATGTGCAGAATGAAAAGTAAACAAATTTCTCCGAACAAACCAACTAAACCTCTGTACAATGTTGTGTCAATAGGCAGGGAATGCAACCACACAGAGTAGTATAGTTGCAGACATTGCGCTGAGCAATACAACTAGTGACACCAAAAATTATTTTCGGGCGGGAGGCTAGAACTGCCTGTCAACATAAAAGCTCAGTTTAGGGAGAGGAGCAGCTTAGCTACTCACAGAAATGGGAAACCAAAGAGTATGAATGCTTTTGAGTTTTAATGCACAGAATAGTAATAAAAGGAATTAGTACTGCAAAGAGCCAAAATGTTGAGACCACTTTTTGACACCAGCTATAACAAAATATTCATACAAGGGAACCAAGAACACACAAGAAGAAATAAAATAGAATCTGAAAATACACTGAAAGACTTCTTGCCTCAGTGGACTAAATGTTTCTAAAAGCACATCAGCTGAACAGCTTATAATGAATCAGAGAAATTAGAACAACACTGACATCAGTGGTGACAAACCCAATAGCCTTCTTGTCATTAACACCCATTGAAAATGTCACAAGGCTAGCTTCAGTAACACATACACCTTACAAACAAGTTAACTCAAAGCACAAATCCAGCACAACTGCTATTCTGACCAAAAAGGCTGAAAAAAGGCTGCAATATTCTGCCAAATCTGCCATTTGCATGCAGCACCGAAACAGTGTTCTGAGAAGTGGTACTGGTGCAGTTAAACTCTTTTAACGTTTTTGGTTAAAAAAGTAGTTTTAAAGAATAAAAACAAAAGCATGCCACACAATCTTTTGTTCTCTCCTCTCATACATTCTGCTAGTACTACAAGAACACAACACTGAAAAAACATCACAGCAGCATATTATCTTTTGGTGTTATGCAAATAGAGCTGCTGCATTAGGAATCCGTAAATTGATAAAACATTTAAATAACACAAGTGTGCTTAGGGAAATAAATTTCAATGAATAATCAGGCCACATTTTCTTCTGATCTTCATCGGAAAGCTGAGAACACGAGGCGAAAATATTGGACACATTATCACTGAAAACATTCCTTCAATAGGAAGTGATGTCATCCCTTCATGTCAATCTTTTCCTGTCCACGTAAGTCTGGAAGCATAGCAGGCTCGTGGTTCAGAAAGAAGATACAGAATTGCCCAGTGCCAGTGCAGTGTCAACACTAAAGATTACTTGCAAATCAAACTAACTACGGACATAGGGTTTCATTCGGTTTATGGAGTTTAACACACCGATGCGACTCAGGCTACGAGTGGCGCCGTAGTGCAGACCTCTGGTAATTTTGTCCACCTGTGGTGGTCGACATCGCACAGTACACATGCCTTCAACATTTCGCCTCCATTGAAATGCTGCTGTCGCAGCCAGGATCGAAGTCGTGCCTATCGGGACCGCAGTCGAGCGCCATTTTAGGATAGAACACTTGTAACAGGCCACCTAGCTAGCATGCCGTTATCTGGTTGCCAGCAAGATTGCTACCAAAACTCTCTCCAAAGGGCATCACGGAACACTATTATTCCTTTAGTGTCATGTCTCTTTGTGCTTTTAAATTCCCCTTAACTGAGAACGCCTTTGAGCACAAGTCACACTGGAATGGTTTTTCACCCTTGTGGGAGTGCACGTGTGCCACAAGGGTTGCCTTTCGTGCAAATGCCATGGGGCACAGCTGGCACTGGAACGGCTTCTCACAAGTGTGGATGCGGACATGATCTACCAGGTGGCTCTTTTGTACAAATGCATTGCCACAGTGGCCACAATGGTACGGACGATCACCCGTATGGGTGCGCAGGTGATTGTCCAAATTGCTCTTAACTGCAAATTTGCTGTCACAATGGTCACAATGATATGAACGATCACCGGTATGGGTGCGCAGGTGTCTGACCAGGCTGTTCTTATAAGCGGATGTGCTATCACAGTGACTGCAATGATACAGGCGGTCGCCTGCGTGGGTGCGAATGTGCTCCACCAGGTGTGATCTCTTCTTGAAAATCTTGCCGCAGGGTGGGCATTGGTGAATATGCTTGCCTGTGGACTTGTCCCGGTGAGTACTCATGCTTGTACTAATGGATGGCTCACTGTGTTTGACAGGGCGCTTTTCATCAGGTGGACTATGTCCAGGAAACACGCCAGCCTTGCAGTCTGTGGTGGCCATTCCTGCATTAAAAACCTGACCACTTTTATTAAAACGTGGGGCCCAATACGCCACAGCTCACATACTGCTAGGGCTATCAGATTGTGACTGTAGACAAGAGTGCTATGCAATAGCTGCGTTACTTGAGTAGAGTTAAATTTCATATGTAGAGCTTAATCCCTTCAGTCAAGAACAACAGTCCACTAGAATTTTTAGTTTTTATATTTCTATAAGGAACATGTCCAACAGCTCAGAAAAAATTCCCACCGTTCCAGTTACCCAATTATTAGGGGTGTGTGAATGCTTAAATTATCAAATGTGAATATTAAGAAAAATATACCTTCCAATATCGAATCGAATGTACGTTTTGTATAAAAACAATTTAAAAATATAAACTTGCAAACATAACTCCATGTTCTTTTTTAAAATAGTATCTGGTCTTTGCAACCAAAATATACAAAACTATACTGACTACGATACTAAAAAAAACATGATGTCCATAGAAATGTAGATTTCTTGATTGGACAGCATTAACAGCATGCAATAGGTGATGTAGACACGCAGAATAAGTAACAATACGAAACCATGAATTCATAAGATGCAACATTTAAAGCTAACAGGAAGAATAGTAAAACCTCATTAATTCGGACTTCAAGGGGCTGGAAGATATTCTCTAATTATTCAAAGGTTAAGCTATAAATAGCCCCCTGCCTCATTTCTTCTCAAAGCTGGTTCATAGTTCATACCACAGTCATGGATTGCATAACAAACACATACATCATGAGCAATGGACATAAACACGGTTTCCATTTTCGGTCAGAAAATTATAAAGAATTACATGTAAATATAATATTATTATACTTCATTCAGCAAAAAGTCACCTTCTGTTACCGCAAACCTAAAAATGAAACAGACGTCATGGTGCGAGCTAAACCCATGTAGCAACAGACACTGTTCAGCCAGCCTGTGTGAGCTGTGTTATACACATGAAAATTAATGCCAAGCTTCAATGCCCGGCCACAACAAACCACGCTACACTGTGTACTTTGAATTAGCAACTGCAGTGAAATGCACATTAAATGTGGCTTTCATTTCAGAGCAGTTTAAATATAACGGATTAAAATGCCACCCTGAATGTCTGGCTGAACAGTAATAAAAGCTGTTGCTGCAGCTTTGGTAGACATGCTTCATCATAAGGTCCCAAATGTGACTAAAGCAAAAACAAAAAACAACAGAGAAAATAACCAAATAATAAGAAATGCACTCGCATGGCACTGTAACAACAAAGACAAGTTAGGCTAGACATTTCTTAAAGTCCATTTAGCACCAGAAGGGAGATTAAGGATGGCCACCAATGGCACATTCATCCAATGGCTACTTATTGCACAGAATGTATTTTTGTTTACAACACCTTGCTCCATGAAAATTTTGAAATAGTGGGGGAAACAAAATATTCTGCTTGCACTGTGCTCTACCAAATGATAACAAGATGTCCTGTATACTCATACCCTTCTTTATGCTTATACCATGTTGCCCCATGATATCTTCAATAATAACCCTCATCGATGCTTAAAGTATCTGTGCTTTTCATGGATGGGGCATTATGCGTCCATGGACACCAGGCACTAAGGTCTAAAAACAAGTTAATTCACAGGCTATGAACATCAGGACAAAGCATCTGTGAAGACGAGGATTTATATTGAAGGCTTCTTCCTGTGGTAGCATGTATTCCTTTGGCTTGTCCATATTAGTCTGCAAAATTAACAGAGAAAAGCAGTGTAAGTGAATAAAAACTGCACTGCCATAGACAGCGATGCTTAAATTCTTTCTTTCTAAATGACTGCACGTTGCACAACACACAAAAAGTACTCGGCACCATCCATCAGTTACAGAGAAAAAAAGATATGAAAGAATGTGGACAAGAAAGAAATACCAGCAGACATCGTGCTTATGATACAACTGCTTAGCTTATACTATGGCTGGAAATCAATGCCAGCATTAACAGCATTAACCCACGTTTTTAATAATTTCGTGATTTCTAGCTCTGATCCTTTTTATATGTAAAGGAGGAGAGATCAAGCTAACAGAAACAGTACTTAAAAGTATGCCACAGGTGATGAGAAACAAAATGAAATCAATGAATTCATATGAAGCAACAATTAAGGGTAACATTATGGGTAACAATACCTAATTTTGAATTTCCAGGGACTGGTAGAAACTACCGATTTATCCAACGGTTGAGTTATAAAACGCCCCCTCCCACATCACTGATAAAAAAAATTGCGGTAAATCCTTGTGGGGAGGCTCACAGTGCAAACAGTGATAAGCCCGTGACAAATGTGCAATTTCGGCGCACTGGAAGAACCACACAGACACAATGTTTCCCTAAATTCCTCACAAATCAGTTTTCCTTTTCCATATTAATAATATGTTAAGTTGCAGAAGTATTTCTCACATGTTGTGAGGCATATTTTGGGAATATATTCTAGATGCAACAACTGCTAGTACCTGATTCGTCCAATCTGTTGGTCCAGTTGAATCCAGTGAGGTTCAATTGGTCGGGTGGCTAAAAACACAGCTAGAATCAATTCGAAGATCCAAATGAAACCAGTTTGAATGTCCAATTGGATCGAAAGAAAATTCCCAACCTTTTTTTTCTGACTGTGGTTAGTGTAGCAGGGGGTGGTAGAAAGTTAGATGGCCTGATGAGATTCAGAAGTTTGCGGGCATTCAGTTGGCACAGCTGGCAAAGGACAGGGATAACTGGAGAGGCATGGGAGAGGCCTTTGGCCTGCAATGGTCGTAGTCAGGCTGCTGCTGCTGATGATGAAAAGATGTGTTCTCATTCTGTGAGAGTTTGAAGCAGGTGGTCACGATCATGTTAACAGCTTGTGTGATGTGACCAACCCACCTGCAGAAATTTGCTAAACATCCAAGAAAATCGGTGCCTGGGTGATAACAGTCGACCCGATAAATGACAGAAACAAATGCCATTGTACAGTTTACCTGACACCTTAAACTTAATGTTTGGATAATTTGCCCAGATATTTTGGTTCTGCCATGAATGGATTAATGAAAGTCAGCAAAATATTGGATTGCTGCTAACTAAATATTTCAAAACTTTCGAAAATAAAAAACTCAGATACTAAATTCTTGAACTGAGTACGAGCCGAATAACAAACATGTTCAATTCGATGTAGGAATTTCGAATATTTACACTGCCACCCTTATTTTCAATATCGACATCCTCTCATAAGTCTGTATCTGACACAACTTCAGAGCCTCAAACCGTTCCGACTCATTCCTGTCACTAGAGTACCATTTTAGAAATAAGGTATCAAAACAAGCAAATGAAAGCACACATGAAGTAGTCTTGCCAGAACTATTATTAATATTATTATAGAAGATGGTTTATGGTATAGGGGAGTTTAACATCCAAAAGCAACTCAGGCTATCAGGGACACTCTAGTGAAGGGCTTCGGAAATATCGACCAGCTGATGTTCTTTAACGTGCACTGACATCACACACTACACCTATTAATAAACAAGAGGCACACATCAAAAACTTTTTCGTTAATTTTACAAGACTGGCTTGAGACGGTTCTCAAAGCCTGCTGCAAAGGGTTCCATATATATAGGTAGCAGCCATTTTCAGCAAAAAAATTCACGGCAGTAGTAAAAACAGACAGAAATTTAATGTGCGCACATGAATGAACTATGACTGGAGGGATTAAAAAGTGCACAGTTGTGAAGTGAAATTTCCTTCTTTGAATTCTGCATACAGTTCGCATTTCAGCTGGCAAAAAGCGCATGTTACCGGCAGACCGTAAGAGTGCAAAACCCTCCTATCTTAAAGCTGGTTCATACCTCGTCCCATACCAAGCTAACATACACTTAGTAATAGACATAAACATAGTTTCCATGTTCAGACACAAAATTTAAAAAAAAACACTTAAAGATAAGGAAGATTTTTAAAAATTACAGTTAAAGATGAGAAAGCTACAGTTCATTCTGCAAACAGACACGTGCTGTTAACACAAACCGAAAAGTGGAATTGACGTCAAGGTTTGAGTTAAACTCATGTAGCAACAGATACTGTTTAGCCAGCTAGTGTCAGCAGTGTCATACACATAAAAAATATCATCAGACTTCTATGTGCACTTCGAATAAGCAACCAATTATGGCTTTTGCTCAAGAGCAGGTAAAACAGAACTGGTTAAAGTTCAACACTGAAAATCTGCTTGAACAGTAATAAAAGCTGTTGCTGCAGCTTTGGTAGAGATACTTCATACGGTCTCAGACATGACTAAAGCAAAAACAAGAAGCAGCAGAGAAAAAAAACAAAATAATCAGAAATGCGCATGGTACTATAACAACAAAGTCAAGTAAGGCAAGACATTTCCAAAAACTAAAAGCCCTTTAGCACCAGAAACGAGATCAAGGATGGTTCACCACACATACATCCATTCAATGGCTACTCATTGCACAGAATGTATTACTTCTACTGCTGGTAGCATATATTCCTTGGCTCGTTGATATTACCCTGCAAAATTAACAGAGAAAAGCAGCGGAAGTAAAATAAAAACTGTAATGCCCAAAGCAGCTATGTTAATATGCTTCCTTTATATATGACTGCACTTTGGACAACACATAAAAAGAACTCAAGACCATTCATTACTTAAAGAAGCAAAAGATATGAAAGAATCTGGACAAGAAAGATATGCAAACAGGCACTGTGCTTAACATACAACTACCTAGCCTATAGTATGGTTTGGTTTATAGGGGTTTAACGTCCCAAAGCAACTCAGGCTATGAGAGACGCCGTAGTGAAGGGCTCCGGAAATTTCGACCATCTGGGGTTCTTTAACGTGCACTGACATCGCACAGTACACGGGCCTCTAGAATTTCGCCTCCATCGAAATTCGAGCGCCGCCGCCGGGATCGAACCCGCGTCTTTCGGTCCGGCAGCCGAACGCCATAACCACTTAGCCGCCGCGGCGGCCCATAGTATGATTGGAAATCAGTGCCTAGAGCCGCCCTAGGCCGCAGCTCACTTTTGAAGGTCAGCGGCTGCAAATTGGGATCTTGGAGCTGGGAAATAGTGAGGCTTCATTTCTGCCAAAACATGGTACCTATTAGTTTTGAATTATATGTCACGTGGGGTTCTTTGATGTGCATTGACACCACACAGCACATAACTTCTTTGCATTCAACTTCTGTCGAAATGCAGCCGTAGTAGCCAGGATTTCATTCCACAACATTGCACTCGGCAGCCAAACGCCACAGCCACTTAGCCATCGTGACAGTTTGCATGAATATGTATGTTTTATCACATACCCCACCATCTCTAATAAGGTACATACGAGCAGGAAGACAGGACACTATGAACAAACATGTACGGCATGTACAGAGCGAAACAAGTCAAATGTGTTTCTTCGTTGCATCCAGTCCTCTTCACGCAAGTACGTACCTTATTAGAAATGAACCCGCTCGCCTAAACAGAAGTATTAAAGGGGCTGTGAAGGGTGCTCTAATAATGTTGTGGCATGCATGGGATATTGAAGCACGTCACTGCACGAATAGTGTTTAGCAAGGCATATTTAAATGCGCTTTGTACAGGCTGAGTTATCTGTAGTTAAAATTCGAATTTCAGCACCTTGGCGCCTTTCCCTCTCCTCTCGTCACTTTTTGCACGCTGGAAGGCAGGCGCTCCTTCGCCGACCCCCCTCTGGGAGCAGAGCTTCCCGACCCGCCGGAGCCAAGCGGCTTATTGGCCGCGGCCACGGTAGCTGCCTGAAGTCTGCAAGAATCTAGCCAATGGCCACCTCTCATCTTGTATACGCAGATGCGGGGGACGCAGGAGGGTGCGAGGATGAAAACGTCGACGGGAAGGGCTCGCCAACTTTTAAGTGTGATTGTGGGTCGTCTGCTGCATGTAGAAGAGTATTATTTGGCTCTTGTTTTCATGGCAACACAGTGGAGTGATTAAGCGAGTTAATGTGCTCTCCTCGGAAGACGTTTCGGAGCTTCTTTAATACCACACCAATACCCGAAAAAAATGACCAGATCTTCTATTTAGCTTAAAAAAAAATAGTGTGAATAGCATATCTCGCCTCAAAAGATGACACAGTGTTAAGGTGATGACTAGAAGGATGTGAAGTGAATCATTTGAAAAATTGTAGGAAACTGGTCACAATGTACTCAGCATGTCAGGCAAGCATTGCCAGATTTTTTTGTTCCAGGGGATAAATTTTTCCACAGAAATTATCTGTAACTGCAAGGGAAGCAATGCACAAAGTATTGAGGAATATTCGAAATATAGTTCAAATTTTGTCAAGCGGAAATGGGAGATGCTTAAACATAGAAAAATGGTGAAGCATAAAGTGCCACAATAATGAACTGGTATCTCTCCGTTTACTATTTTTTATCCCTGTCTGCTACAATGTGGAATAGCAACTCGCTCTAAAATACACTTTAACCTTCCGACACGTTAAGGGCACGATTGCGTATAAAGCGAACTCATAGCTTTTGCAGAGAGTGGGCAGCATCTAACAGTGACTTCTTTGTTTCAGGTGAATTTTGAATCCTTCAAGTTACAAATAAGCTAGATTGGTTATGCCACATAGTGAATGCAGTAAATATTATTTCACAAAACAGTGAGTGTGGTAGGAAGCCATTTGCCATTTTTCTGCGTACATATTTTGCGGGCAGTTGTAAAACGATTTGTTTACTCTCAATGTCAAGCGTAATGTGCAGTTTTGAAAAAGAAATTACTTCCTTGACAATTCGGATGTTTACTTTACAAATCGCAGCTTATCTACGTTGCTGTTTTCAATTACGACACTTTGTATACAATTTCTCACATTTCCGCAATAAACACCCAGAAAAACTAAAAAATTGTCTTTCTTAAGGCATGAACATACTATTTAGGCTGAAAAATATATAATTCTGATGAAAACAAGAAATAGCACACCAAAGGGACACATGAGACAATTTGAAGCCGACCCAAATAGATACATCACCACACTCTACCGACATGAAAAATAGGTGTCACTACTAGCAGCCGTTTTTGCAAGCAAACATGCAGTGCATCAAGAAAATTTTTTTCATGTGGATCGCTGAGGATACACTGCCATTCACTTATGAAAAGAAACGGCGGATCTGTTTTGATCCTGATATCTTGAGTTTGGATCAGGTGGAGGGAACATTTTTCATCCAATTTTCTTGGCAATAAATGCATTTTTTTCCTGGTGGAGAAACATCAGTACAGCAAGAAAAAGCCACATAACCATTTTTATTGCAAACAATACAGCGCAACTGTGAGCTAAACTTGCCCGATAAAAGAAAGACAATTATGCCAGATGAACCTTTATGACCAGCATACATGTCAAACAAGATTAGAGCTGCACTCTAGAAATGCCGCACTGTGTCTCTCCACAAGTGTTTCAGACAACAGTAATGCAACCACTTTGGGGAGTAGTTTTTAAGTAGGCAGTTTATAATTGCTGCCCATCCAATTGTTACCAATCCTAACTCATGTAAATGACTCCTGATGCAAAGAATGAAAGCATCTTTCTCCAAGCCAACCAACAAAACAATTGTTCACTGTTGTGTCAGTAGTGAGGGAATGCAACCACACAGAGTAGTAATCTTGCAGGCACAGAGCTGAATAATGCAGCTAGTGATGCCACAAATCATGGGAGGGCTAAAACCTACACAGATGGGAAACCAAAGAGTACCAATGGTTTTCAGTTTTAAAGTACAGAGCATAAATAAAGAAAAAAAGCACTGCAAACAGCCAAAATGTTGAGACCACTTTTTGACACCAGGTGCAACAAAATATTCATACGAAGGAACAAAGAACACACAAGAAGAAATAAAATGCAATCAGAAGACACACCGATAGACTTCTCGCTGCCACGAAGTGATTGTTTCTACAAGCACATCGGCTGAACAGCCTAAGATGAATCAAAGAAATTACAGCAACACTGGCATCAGTGGTGACAAACCCAATAGCCTTCTTGTCATAAACACCTTGAGAAAATGCAACAAGGCTAGCTTCCATATTATGTACGCCTTACGAAGAAGCCAACTCAAAGCACAATTCCAGCACTACTGCTACTCTGACAAAAAGGCTGAAAATAGGCCACGATATTCCACAAAATATGCCATTTGCACGCCGCACAGAAAGAGCAATCTGACAAGTGATACCAGTGCAGTGAACCTCTTTCAATGTTTTTGGTTAAAAAAAGTAGTTCTTAAAACCTAAAAACAAAAGCAAGCCATGCAATCTTTTGTTCCATTCTCTCATACATTCTGCTAGTACTACTGGAACACCACACCGAAAAAACATCACAGCAGCATATTATCTTTTGACGTTATGCAAATAGAGCTGCTGCAGTGGGAATCTGTAAAACGATAAAACATTTAATTAACACAAGTGTGCTTAGGGCAATAAATCTCAATAAACAATAAGGCCAGATTTTCTTCTTCTGATCTTCATCAGAAAGCTGAGAACACGAGGTATAAATCCTGGATACATTATCACTGAAAACCTTTCTTTAATGGGAAGTGATGTCATCCCTATGTGTCACAATTACCTCTACTCCACACAAGTCTGGAAGCATAGTAGGCTAGTGGTTCCAAAAGAAGATACGGAATAGCCCAGTGCCAGTGTAGTGTCAGCATTAAAGAATGCTTGCATATTAAATTAACTACGGACATAGGGTATCATTTGGTTTATGGAGTTTAACATCCCAAAGCGACTCACGCTATGAGCGACGCTGTAGTTAAGGGCTCTGGTAATTTCGACCACCTGGGCTCCTTTAAACATGCACCGACATCGCACAGTACACATGCCTTCAACATGTCGCCTCCACTGAAATGCGGCTGTCGCAGCCGGGATCAAACCCGCATGTTTCGGGACAGTAATCGAGTACCATGTTAGGACAGAACACTTTTCATAGGTCACTTAGCTAGCATGCTGTTATCTGGTTGCCAACAGGATAGCTACCAAAACGTGTTCCAAAGGGCACCATGGAACAATGCTATTCCTTTAGTGTCTTGTCTCTTTGTGGTGTTTTAACTTCCACTTAACTGAGAACGCCTTTGAGCACGAGTCACACTGGAATGGTTTTTCACCCTTGTGGGACCGCACGTGTGCCACAAGGGTTCCCTTTCGTGCAAATGCCATGGGGCACAGCTGGCACTGGAACGGCTTCTCACCAGTGTGGATGCGGACATGATCTACGAGGTGGCTCTTTTGTACATATGCACTGTCACAGTGGTCACAACGGTACGGACGATCACCCGTATGGGTGCGCAGGTGATTGTCCAAACTGCTCTTTACTGAAAATTTTCTGTCACAGTGGTCACAACGGTACGGCCGATCACTCGTATGCGTGCGCAGGTGTCTGACCAGGCTGTTCTTATAAGCGAATGTGCTATCACAGTCACTGCAATGATACGGGCGGTCGCCTGTGTGGGTGCGAATGTGCTCCACTAGGTATGATCTCTTCTTGAAAACGTTGCCGCAGTGGGTGCACTGGTAAATCTGCTTGCCTGTGGGCTTGTCCCGGTGAGTATTCAAGCTTGTACTAGTGGATGGCACACTGTGGTTGAAAAGGCGCTTTTCATCAGGTGGACTTTGTCCAGGAAACAGGCCAAAGTTGTGGTCTGCCATGACTGATCCTGCATTTCAAAACCAGAGCACTTTCATTAAAACCTAGGGCCCAAGATGCCAGAGCTTGTATATAACTAAGGAACAAACGCCAAATTTAGTATTAACCAAATAAAATCATATTTATTTTTCAGAAAACATCTGGATGCCGAGTTTAGGCCCTTCGGTCGAGAAGAACTGACCAGTGGAAGTAAATCTTTAAACTTTTTGGATTTATGCTAGAAACATGGCAACATGGCAAAGAAATAATTCCCACCAACCCAAATGCGCCATTATTAGGAGTCTGCAAATATTGAATATGAATAAAAAGTTTTTATGAAATATTAATAAACAAACATTAGCCAGAGTTCTTTTTCAAAAAAGTGTAAGGCCTTTGCAAACAAAATATAGAACACTATACTGACTCAGCATGATACAAAATAAAATGGTGTGCACAGAAATGTAGTGTTTGATTAGACAGCATTAAACTAGTTTTTTAATAATTTCTGTGTGATTTACAGCTCTGAACTTCTTATATGTAAAAGAGGAGATGAAAGTTATGGACACAGTGAAAAAAAATAAATTGAATTTTTTAAAATGAAAATCGCCGCTTTTTGACTCACATCTCCCCTTAGCAATCTGCAACAGGTGATTTGATCACGAAAAATATCAACAGAAAGACACATCAAAAATACCAACACACATCTATGTCCAACCACAATAAAACAGATTATAACGTTTACTTTGAATTAGCAACCAATTATGGCTTTCACTCAAGATCAGGTAAAACAGAACAGGTTAAAATTCAACACCGAATATCTGGCTGAGCACTAATAAAAGCTGTTACTGCAGCTTTGGTACAGATTCTATGCTCATAAAGCCTCAAACATGATTGAAGCAAAAAAATAAAACAAGAAACAACAGATTAAATAAACAAAATAATGAGAAATGCACTCGCATGACATTGTAACAAGAAAGACAAGAAAGTCAAGACATTTCCAAAAACTGAAGGCCCTTTAGCACCAGAAGCGAGATCTCAAGGATGGTTGACCAAAGGTACATGCATTCAATGGGTACTCATTGCACAGAATGTATTACTTTTGCTGCACCTTATTCTTTCTGCAAATATCTTGAAAGATTATGGGAAAAAAAATGTTCTGCATGCACTGTGCTCCATCAAATGATAACAAGGTGACCTGCATACGTACACCCTTCTTTATGCTTAGACCATGGTGCCCATGGTATCAAACAATAACCATCATTGATGCCCCAGTATCTGTGCTCTCGATAGATGCGGCATTACACACCCCATTTTGTCCATATACACCATGCACAGAGGTGCATGCAACAAGCTATTTTACAGACTATGAACATCAGGCCATTGAGTCTATGAGGAAAGGTATTGAAGATTTCTTCCTGTGGTAGCATATATCGCTTGGCTTATTGATATTAGACTGCAAAATTAAGCAGAGAAAAGCAGTGTAAGTAAAATACAAACTGCAGTACTGCAAGAAGCAATGCAAAAATGCTTGCTTTAGAAATGACTGCACAACAAACAACACGCAAAAACTACTCTGGATTCACCATTATTTCTCGATGGAAAAAGATAGGAAAGATAACGGACAATAAAAAAAGTACTACAGGCGTCCTGCTTATGATATGCCTACGTAGCTTTGACCATGACAATTGCTGTATGCTTAAGTGCAATGCCACATATTGCATCTTCTACAATACTCGTAATTTAGGCCTTAGTGATTGGGGACGTTGGATATGAAGATCGATTTGGTTTTCCTGCAGAGTTTCACCCCTTTGGATCACTGAATATACTCTTCTACAGAATGTGAGCAATAAGCTATATGCATTTGCGTATAGGTTGACTGCAGTTGATTTGAAACATTCTTCCAGCATCTTGTCTTCTCAGCATTGGTTATAATGCCTGCAAAATAAAGAACAGCAAATTAGCTCATGCAGAAGCAATGCTTCAAAGCCATAGCAGCATTCTTTGTGTATTCCAATACTCAAGTTCATAGTGAACTTGGAAGAAGAAGGGATCTTTCTTTACTCATGGTTCAAAAAAGACAAGGCCTGATGTATTGTGCTTTGCATGCCAACACAAGACAATGATTACCCAGGATGTATTTGAATGGCCAAGAACACTGAAACACTTAGAAATGTTAATGTTCACAAAAGTTGTTCGGAAAGGTGCTTTGCCGACAGCAGGTGCTTCTTGGCTTGTCTGCGCTGTCTTCTAAGAAAGGCAGAGCAAAGCAGCATAAGCCTCACACATTGCCGCAAGCAGAGGTGCATCCAGCATAAACAATCAATTTTTTAGTCATGTCCAAGAGATTCGGTACAAGCATATTCATTTGGTACAGAGGAACTCCTCACTTTCAAAACCGCTCAGTGACAGACTGAAACCTGTGCCCGGTCTTAATGTTTTTCAGTGTCAACACCTGATTGGCGCTGTATTCTTCCAAGTAGAGACTGCTGACAATAAAGCATTACCAAAACAACACTTATGGCACTCATTGTATCAGACAGTTCTTCCTCGAAGTCAGACCACTCTATCGAATTCTGCCCTGCAGTCCCTATGCTTCCTGATCTAGAGTTTCAGCGCACGCACAGTAACCTAACTCAAGAAGGTATTTACAGGAAAGACGAAGTGTGGGTGGGATGCATGCATTTAGAAAAAAAAAGTCTCTAGCTTTCCCATCTGCAGTGGAGAAGATAACAGTGATATTATAACCAGAGCCCAATTGCAGCCACTAAAATCACTGGATGTCTGAGGTTCATACATCCAACACGAGTGCTTATAGACTGCAGTGTTCGAATAGTGCCACTTCATGGTGCACAACTTGCTTGGTTTACCTAGAAAGAAGTCAAGTGCAATGCCAACTGCAACAATGCCAGTGAAGAGACTCATACTCTCATTCTGCTCATAAATAAGGAGCACCGGCAGCTACAAAGAAGGCCCTTAATTGAATCCCCTGCACGGTGGTTGTTCTGCCTTTCCAGTCATAAGTGGTTCACCTTTCTTTCTGTGTATATTAATCAGTGGTGAGGCCAATACGGTACTTTAGTTGAATGCAGTAAAACTGCCAAGGCACCAGCCAGCATGAAAACAACATTACAGTAGCCCACGCAGTCTTACTCAAAACATGAAACAGCTCCACTGTCTTTAAGGAAAGAGTGCATACACCAGTGGAAAGCTACACATGTAGACAGGACACACTCACTGTCAGGCCAATGAGGCAACTTTGTTGCCTCCTCAACACTTTTCTTGCAAGAAACGCCTTTGAGAGGCACCCATAAATTTAAAGCAAGGGGTTTCTTTGCTAGAGCGTTGGTACTCATTTCATGCCAGCAGCTAAGCTGGAAAAGAAGTCAGAACTAATTAGAGAAGTGGATGCACATTGTGACCAAATTAAAAGGTACAAAACACCGGTAGCAGACTAACAGAGCACCAGTGTGTGTGAGGTAAGGCCAGAAAAAAAGAGGAAATTTTTATGCAAGCCGTCGGCCACCTATAAACTACCGTAGCGCACATGTTCATTCCTGAAATTCACTCTGCAATGTCAACAGGACTGGTATTAAATCAATTCATGTAAGCAAAGCATCTGCTTCTGTGCACCACAGGGCGTCCCCCAAAACAATAACTTAAGCCAAAATTTTGGACTGCCTAGAGCAACAAGTTCTACCCGCAAAGCAAGCAAGCAGGTCCACAGGAGCACCAGAGAAAGCTTGAAAAGGGCACTTTCTTTAGGTGTCATCACATTAATACAAAAAACACAGCCTGGCTTGAACTAGAATGACACATCGTGAGTGACAATTACATCACCTTTCAGTGTTTGACAAAACCAGTAAAAAAAAAGGGTAACACTTTATTTGCATGGCAACTTAAATGTGTAATACAAAACACAAGGAAAAGAATTCCAACTACAGAGCATAGAACGACAGGCACTCTTGATAAGACCGACAACTAAATTTTAGGCATCAAATTTTTTTTCACCACAACAAAAAGCTTACTGTCTAAGCTGTTCGACTACGCAATGGTTTTGCAACAAATGCGATAAAAACTTTTTACCAAGAATTTTTCAAACAGTCGATGAGCGTGTTTCATGTGCCTCTATGCTAAAAACCATGATCAGCAAGCGTGAGAATTGCGCACCTGAAAAAAAATTATGAACTAAAGCTGACATAGTTACAGCCGAAAAAACATTAATTAGGCACATTGAGAAGCATAGCGACCATTTCAGTCTCCACACCCAGAGCTGTTATGGTACAGTGATGTGTACCTCTTTGTTGGAAATTTCAGTGGAACATGGTTACCATGTCAACCAAGAAATATAGAGCACTGTGGCACCATCTAGGAATAAAAGTTGAAAGCACAACATTAGTGATGCAAAAATTGAAAACTGAAAAATGGTTTCTGAGGAAACGAAATGCACAGTTATTGTCTCACTTATGTCATGGGCACCCAGACCACATCACAAGGGAAGGGCAGAATGTGGGAGTGAAAGAAGAAAGAGCTGCCATAGTCCTCTCCAGAATAATTTTGACCACTCGGCGATCTTTAATGTGCACTGACATTGCACAGTACACGGGCACTTCTGCCTATCACTTCCATGGAAAGGTGGCTGCTGCAGCAAGGTTCGATCCCGGGAACGGCGGCTTAACCAGTTTTTTCGGATCTTCAATACGCCAACACGTTATTGAGGAGAGTTTGCTCACAACTGAAATGCCAAGCCTTCTTGAGTCAAGTGGTCTATTGTACAATGGTTCTGCTTCACAGAACTTCCTGACAACTATGCACGACTCTCATACAGACACTCTATGGGCAAAATTTTCTATGAGAATGACATCTTCACTGATTCGGCAGCAGCCGTCATTAGGTCTCAAGCTCAAAGTGAAGGATTGAAACCTGATTCCTTTGTACTGTGGCAGTCTACAGCTTGAAGGGAGAGTTCCCACATCATCATTTTCGAGCAAGAATTCCCTTGGCCGCCTTTCAAAGTAACTTTGCTGTGCTTTTGAGGCACGTTTTTCCTCTAAGCGATTATATATCTGATTCAATGCACGACCAGGTTTACGAAAAAGTTTTTTGATTGCCTGTATGTTCTTCTCAAAAGAAAATGCAGGAAAAGAGTCAAGTGTTCCATACAAACGAACGTCTGCTACTAGATGCAACAAACAGTTTTTGATTGCCTGTATGTTCTTCTCAAAAGAAAATGCAGGAAAAGAGTCAAGCGTTCCATACAAGCGAACGTCTGCTGCTAGATGCAACAAACAGTGAACGTTGTACGATACTTCCTCCTGTTCATTAAGTGTACCAAAGCATTTCACAAAATGTTGAAGAAGTGTTTCTGCAGAGTCTGCATACTGTTGGCAAAGTGATGGAGTGCTGAGAATTGTTGCAGCTGCATGCAAAGTCAGAAAATTCAAAAGCATGGGACTTGGCAGTGACTCCCTTAGCACTAGTGGGCCAGTGTAATGCAGAAAAAGCCTACACTCTGTAGCCTTCCAGCGGTCTTTCTCATCCAGAGTCCTAGGTTTCCTAGCGAACTCAAGTGGAACACAACCCTCAAGGGCGAAACCTTTGGCTATTTCTTTACGATCTGTGGGACCAAGGTGGACTGTCAGTGGCCTCGCAAACCACAAGTTTATCAACTTACGAACTACAGCAAGGTACAGCAAATTCATGGGATCAAGTGTCACGTTGCTCACACAGTCAATAGGAAGTTCTGTCAACAATGACACACCGTGGTGGTGCTCAAAATCTTCCTGTTTCCGGAATGATTTATCCGTTCTTAGCGTCGATTCTGAGGTAGGAAAAAACATCTTCTCATTGAAACTGCCTTCTGCAGTACATTTAGGGCACACTGCGTAGCCAGCATGTAATTTTGTCAAGAATATAAATGCGCGCGCCAGTGCGTCGCAGATAAAGCTTCTCATTTCTACCTTAACCAGTTTGCCAGAGATCATTAGACCTACCCGAGCTAAATTTTTTAGCTTGAGAACAAAAGGGCGAAGGAATTCATTGGCAGAGTTTGGCTTTGCAGGGCCCAGAAAAGCACCAACGATCACCGGCTCTGGTAATTTATGGGTGGCACTAAGTTGAATGTGGCATTGAATTGGCCAGAGCTGCAGACGGGAGCTCTTTGACAAAGGCATGCCATCTATGTTGAAAGAAAGGCCAACAACCTGTGTCGGGTGCTTTGCGGGACACAGAACATATCCTCCAAGCCTTTCTTAAGCCCGAAATTGCAGTAGTGTCCAGGAGGCAATTCAGTAACACCAGCTATAATTGCAGTTCGACGAGGAGTTTTAAGCAACGTTCGTGCGTCTGTTGGCAAATCAGAAAAGCAGCTGTGACCTTTCAAAAGACGCAGCAAGTCCGTTAGAGAGCGATGGGATATGTTGTGTTCAAGTGGCGCCCAACCAACCAGCCGAGAACGAAACTCGTCAACCGTTCCAACGCTTTCAATTGTCGGGACGTCGTGTCCCAATTCTTGGGAACCAGCGACCAGTGCACACTGAGAACTGCCACTCGCCACACTGCTCATTATGTCGGCATCGCTAGAGTCACTTAATTGAGCCTGCAGTGTGCTCCGAAGGCAAGTCGAGGCGACCGTACGAAGAATCAGCAGCTTGCTCAAAACGCTGGCGCAAGGGTCGTCTGTCGAACCGCTGGCACCGCTTGCATTGTCGCAAGGGAGTGCAAATTAAGTAGTCGGCATCACTCGCTTCGCGCCGAGTTTCGCCATCCGGTTCACCTGAATGACTCGGAATTGAGCTCGTAAAGCGAGCCCGCAAAGAGCTCGGCACTTCCGATGCTTGGAAAAGCGCCTGAACTTCTAACCGGGCTTTGATCCGAACAGACCGCGCTTTGCTTAGTTTTGGCATCGCAACAAAACCGTGCTACTCAGCAGACACACCAATTATCCTTCGTGGGCATCTACAGTCAACCTACACCGCTACCTAAAGACAAGGATAGTCTTAAATAGTTCAGCACAAATCGTCCGATGCTGCAACAAAGAAGCAAGGTCTAAGCCTTTTCAATCAAACGTTAGTCAACTGACAGCAAACGGCGGCACGGCATGCCGAACACATGGAAAGAAACCGCTATGCAAACGGGGCCATCACACATACTTTTGATGGATGTCGAGGATATGTGGAGTGCAGAAACGGTAGAACACGCAAAAATATTGTGTGGTAGGCCGCCAGAACCCAACAAACCAACAACTTCAGCGCTATTGCTGGCAAAGCTAAAGCAGCTAAAGCTGAGCTACCGCGCCGAGTCGAAGACCGCGCTACCACGCAACATGCGGAGCAGCGAGTACTACTGGTACTACTATGTGCCGATAGGTGCCGTTAGGTGAGGCTGGCATGAGTTTTTCCTGCTGTGGCTTTTTGGGCTCATACATAACCTTTCAGGCCAGAAAATATGTTTCTGTTGTCTTTCTCATGCAAAATTTTTGCAAAAAAAGAGTGCTTGAAGTTTTTTTTTTCGTGTCTGTGTGGACACGTGACAAACTCGCGCGCCCACGGGTGCCGAATGGCCTGCGCATGTCGCGGCCAGGCCCGTCGTCTGCTACGGTATGCACATCGCTCAACACGCCTTTCGATAACTGCCTTCACTGTAAAGCTGTTTGTCTAGATTGCCTATTTCGAACAACTCAGTTTGCAAGCAAATGCACCGCACGTATGCTTAAGAATTTTGGAATACGCAGGAATTAAGCTTCCGATTCGCAAGAAATGCACAGGTAACAGTATGCTTTACAACTTAATAGCAAAGCGGCGGAAGACCCGTTAATAACTCAGTAGCACTACTAGCCGCATTCCTGCATATTCAGCCTCATGACCGAGTGTATGTTTTGCCGAAACCAATAATTAAGGAGGAAGTTTAGGAAAGGAAAAGTGTGCGCGAGCGCCGCTCTAGAACACGTGCGGCGTAGCACGTGACTTTTTTTGCATGCCTCTCGCGCTTTCCTCTAGGTCACAAGGTCACAACACCGCCACTACCTCGTGGTTACATCACAAACGATGGGAATGTTTCGCATTATCAATGTTCCGCATTATCGCCAAAAAGCTCTTTAATTGCCCATGGAAAACCTTAATAAATTAATTCCATATGACATGCGTCTTAGGAATCAGGCTTTTCTTATGTTCGAATGCGGCACTAAAGCTGCCAGAGATATATGGGATATATTAATTGATAGTTTTTGCGTCCAATATCTGTGTTTGTTGGACAAACATTAGAACATAACTTGCGCATCGAATGAGTGAATGAAAAACTTTATTGGTTCCTTTAGGAAGTAGCGGTAGAGGACGAAGTCTTCATCTTGAAGCTTGGGTCCTCCTTGGCCGTGGGTGGGCCCCTAGTCCAGGGCTCCACTGAGTCAGGCCACCTCGCTTGCGTGTGCTATGAGGGCCCTTTGGACCCCTAGCTCGCAGCTGGTGAGCCGGCTCTCCCATTGCTCCGCACTTGGTGTTTTGTGTTTGTGGAATGCTTGATTTCTTCCGCACTCCCATGTGACATGATATAGTGTTGGTTTTGCTCCGCAACACGGACAGGTGGCGCTATACTGTGTGGGGAACATCTTGTTTAATATGTATATGATTGGGAAGGAGCCTGTTTGCAGTCTTCGCCATCCTGTGGCTTCCTCCTTGGATAATGCTTTATGTGGTGGGGGGTATTGGAATCTTAGCCCCTTATATAGGTTTAATAATTCCGAATAGCTGTCCCCGCAATTAATCTGGGGCCCCTCCGGGGGTAATGACGTTCCTGTTCGGCTGGGCATTCCTCGAGCTAGGTTGTCTGCCCCTTCGTTGCCCCTGATCCCTGCGTGACTCGGTATCCAGATTATTTTGTGTATTGGTCGTGCCTCAGGGAGCAGAGCTCTACTGAGGATCTTGAGTGCCGTGCTGCTAATTCTGCCTCTAGTATAGTTCCGGCACGCCTCTTGTGAATCCGTTAAGATGTTAAGGGATCTCCCTGTCCTATATCCTTCATTCGTGGCCAGGGCGACAGCAATCTCCTCTGCCTCCGTTATGTTAGATACTTCGGCTGTGAGGCTTGTGATGTGTTCTCCGTGGTAATTTACAACTACTGCTACCGCGCTATTTTTGTGTGCTTGGGGGTATAGGGAGGCATCAATGTAGACTGTGTTGTCCCGATGCCCCATGTTCCTCTCATAAAATTCTGCCCTAACCTGTCTCCTGTTAGCGTGGAGGTTTGGATCCATGTTTCGGGGGATAGGTTGTATGCATAGCTTCTTTCTTAGCGGGTCCGGTATTGCGGCCCTGTTATTTTGTGGATTTTCTATTTCCCGACCTAGCTTTGTCAGGAGCGCCCTTCCAGTCGTCGTGTTGCTAAGTCTTCGTATTTGTGCCTTGAGCTGGCATTCTCTTAATTCTTGGAAGGTGTTACTGATTCCGAGTTGCATGAGCTTGTCGTTGGATGTATTTCTTGGGGGATGAAGAGCTGTTTTGTATGCCTTTCGGAATATTGTCTCCGCTTGCTCCTTCTCTGCTTTGATAGTCACATGGTACGATAATGAATATGTTACCCGGATGACCACTAGGCTGTTGACTAGCCTGAGTGTGTCCTCCTCCATCATGCCATACCTCTTGTGCGCTACTCTGCTGATCATCCGGCTAACTTGTCCTGCCGCTTTGCTTAGCAGTCTGAGTTTATGACTGCACTTCCGGCTTTTTTGCAGCCACATGCAGAGGATTCTGATCATCTTTTGTTCCGGGATGTTCCGGCCCTCTAGTTTTATTTCGAGTGGAGCATCCGTAGGGTGCCTACCCACTCTGAGGAGCTCAGATTTTTCCGTGGAGCATTTAAGTCCTCTTTGTTTTGTGTATTCGTCAATGCAGGCGGCAGCCTCTTGTAGCGCCTCCTGCTTCTCCCCCAGTGAGCCTTGGGTGGTCCAGATGGTGAAATCGTCTGCGTACATTGCATGACTAATCCCCTGGACTTGGCTGAGTTTCTTGGCGAGGTTGACCATCGCTATGTTAAAGAGTATTGGCGAGATTACTGAGCCTTGCGGAGTGCCCTTGCATGGCGTTTGAAAGGTGTCACTCCGCAGGTCTCCTAGGCCTACCGTCGCTGTTCTGTCCATGAGGAAGCTTCTAACGTAGTCATGGACCTTCTTCCCGCAGTTGGGGGTGTTAAGTCCTTCCATAATGGCGGCATGGGATACGTTGTCAAAGGCCTCTTTAATATCGATGGCCATGACAACGTTCTCCCCGTTCTTTGCCATTGTTTCGAGTACCTCTTCTTTTAGTTGTAGCAAGATGTCTTGGGTTGATAAATTTGCCCTGAATCCGAACATGGTGTTGGGGTACCATTCTCCGTCTTCTAGATGCGTTTGTATTCGTCGGGTTACTGTTCTCTCGTACAGCTTGCCTAGGCATGATGTTAGCGAGATCGGTCTGAGATTTTCAATTTGGAGTTTCTTGCCGGGCTTGGGGATCATGACGACTACGGCGTGTTTCCACTCCGCTGGGACCGTCCCTTCTTCCCATTGTTTGTTTAGGTATAGGGTGAGTTGGCTGATTGCTTCGTCGCTTAAATTTCGGATTATCGAGTTATGAATCTTGTCCGCCCCTGCTGCCGAATTTTTCGTTGTTGCCCTTATGGCCTCGACGACCTCTTCTCTTGTGATGGGTCTGTCCGTGGTTGGGTTTTCTTCGCCCTGGTAGTCGCCTTGGTAGCCGTCTACCTGGTCCTACCCGTAGCAATTCTCTCGTACTGCCTGGAGCAGCTGTTCTTCTGTACCTTCGTACTGGTGAATTAGCCTTTGGATGGATTTGCTGCTTCCCGCCTTGCTTTTGCTCGGATCTATGAGTGTTCTGAGGATCTGCCACGTTCTAGCCTTGCAGAGGGTGCCATTCAGCAAGGTACTTGCTGCCACCCTTGTCTTGCCAGCTGCGTTGCATATTCCTCTGCTTGCCTGGTGATTTCGGCAATCTTCTTCTTTAGCTTTTGGCGCTTCCACCACTTGGTCAGGCCTCGTCTTGCCTCCCAGAGCCTGAGAAGTCGCTTGTCCACAATTCTGGTGCTTGTTCTGTTCGATCCACTTCTTTAGTGTAGAGATCCCCGATTTGTCTAAGCTGTTGGCTCCAATCTTCTGCCGAAGTTATGTCGTCCTTAAGTTGTTTGCAGTAGGTGCGGAAGGCATCCCATGGAGTCAGTTAAGTTTGCCTTGCCGTTCTTCCTTTTGATGCTTTCTGCCTCTGTGCTGACCCTAATGATGTAGTGGTCGCTGCCGAGATTTTCTTGCAGGTTCTCCCATTCGACTTGCTTAGCGCCCCTGACAAAGGAAAGGTTCGGTCGGGACATGTGTCCACGCTTACGCTATTACCCTGTCTAGTAGGCTGACTTTCATCTGTGAGTAACTCGCAGCCTATGTTTTCCGCTGCTGTGCAGATGCCGCGCCCCTTTTTATCTTCGATACTGCTGCCCCATTGTGGGCTTTTCGCATTAAAGTCCCCTGCTATTATTAGGGTATTCTGCCCTGCAAGCTTCTTTGCTTCCGCAAAAAGCTTAATGAAGTCTCCTTTATTTTTAGGTGGGCTGTACAAATTTACTATAAAAGTGCTTTTAGCTTTTCTTTTTCTCTTGGGAATCACTTCAGTTATTATGTGTTCTAGCTGTGTGTCTTCAAACTCCTTATGAGCTATGCTTGTGATTTTGTTCCTAATGAGAGTTGCTGTTCTTCCGTTCTCCTGACATGAGTGTCCTTTTAGGGTTGGGGTGCAATTTGTCTCTTGTAGAAGTATTAGATCTGGTGGGTTTCCTCTAGTGTTAATGAATTGCTGTAAGAGCCCTTGCTTACGCCTGTAGCTCCGGCAATTCCACTGCCATATCTCTAGTTGTTGTTGTCCTGCCATGTTATGGTATTGGTACTGTTGTTTGTTCCCTGGGATTCTGATCCAAACCTGCGCTCATTATAGAGGCGGTCCCTAGCGTCATTTACTGTCTTCCGTGTGTTTTGACTCTTTACATAGTTGCGGAAGCTCTGATCTTGCAGGGCTATCTTTTGATTTAGTTGCTGTATCTGCTGCTGCATCTGCTGCATTTGCTGCTGCATGAATGTCTTTAGATCCTCTATTGTTGAGTTTCCTCCTTCATTAGTTTGTAAACTTTCTACACTCTGTTGTGGGGGTGAGGGTGCCCTGACAGGCGAGCAGCCTGCCTTTCGCATCTCTTGCATTTCCGCTATTAATTCGCTTATTTGTTTCTTAAGCTGTCTGTTTTCCTCTCGGGTCTGCTCTTGTTCCTTCCTGATGTTATTAATTTCGGCAGTAAGCCTGTTTTTCATTTTCTGTTCGTGTGTTTGTGTTGTTGTTGTTGTGCGGAGCAAAAAGCGCCTTGGGAGGGCCGGCTCCCCAGCTCACCTTGACTCCGCCGCTCTTCTTCTGTTGCTGCTTCGGCTTCACCCAGGACTGCTGGCCGCCCAGGGGTGGGTAGGACTCGTCCCGCTCCCGGCTCCGGCCCTGGCCCTGGCTGCTGCTGCGCCCCCGGCTGCGACTCCTGGATTCGCTCCGGTAGTCACCTTGCCGCTCCTGGTCCTCGTTCCGGAACCAGCGCGGTCTCCGTGCCCCGCCTCTGCTTCGGCTGCGGCCGCGTCGCTGCTGGCTCTGGGGTCCCCATCGCAGTTCGTTGATTGCCTTCAGTCGTTGTGCACAGTCCTTCGTGCCCGCCGCGTGGGAGCCCCCGCATAGCAGGCACTTGGGTGTACATTGATGTCGTTCTTCCGGATCTTTCTGGCCGCATTGTCTGCATGCCTTGATTCCCGGGTTCGGACATACGTCCGATCGATGTCCGTGTTGGCAACAAACGTAGCATATTTGCCGCGTCGGCCTATAGGCGTAGCACCACATCTCTCGATCCCCCGTATAGTACAAGACTTGCTTGGGGAGGATGGGGCCATCAAAGGTGATGACGACTGTGCTCGATCGGCCTAGCATCCTTGCCGCCAGGATCTTCACCCCTTGTGAGCGGGTTCGTAAATTCGCCTTGAGTTCTTCGGCCGGAGACCCCGGGTCCACTCCGTGGATGACCCCGCGCAGCGTTCCCTCCGGCGCCGCCACGTGTGCGTTGATTCCGTAGCTATGCTCTCCAAACTTCAGTTGCGTGATGCGCCTGATATGTTGAGCAGCGCTTTCGTTATCGGTACTGATTATTATGATATTCGAGCCGGTGCGCAGTCGGATGATGAGATCTTCTGCCTTGCATCCGTGTCCGGTAGCCGCGACCACCGTACGCGCCACTTGGTGCGTCTGCAGGTTCTTCACTGCCAGTCCTTTCGGCCGAAGTGCTACTTTTAAATTATCCCTGGGAAGCGGAGGCAGCCTTCTCCTCGGCGCTCCTTCCCCCTCTCCTTGTTTAGGTGCAGTTGGCGTGCCACCTGTGCTCTTCGCCGCGCCTAGGGAATTTTCGTTCCCTAGCGCTTTTCCCGCCAAATCTCCTGCTTGGCTTCCACGTTGGCGTTTCTTTTGCCGCTTGGACATGGCTATCTCCCAGTCCGCGTCCAAAACCTTGTTCTGACTTGCCTGTAGCGTTGTTGTCGCCGGGGTGCTGCTTTTTAGGGCTTGAAAGGCTGTCGTTGGTCCGTGGGCGAAGGTCTCCCCGGTAGCGTCTTGATAGTCTTCGTCCATATTTTCTTGGGTTTCCGCCATAAAATTCGTCTGGTCTTTTAGCGGTGCGCGATATACGCTGGGATTTAGTGCATGGGTCATCGCTCCGTCGCTTCTACCGCTGGCCGAGGCCGGGAGGGCCGCAGAGCCCCACTACTGTGTTAGGTCTAATAGGCCTAGCTTCGGTCGGCCACGTGGGAGATCTTCAAAACCGTATAAATCCAAAAATATTGGACCCAGTGGTCTGAAAGAGGTGTCCTCGTGGCCCGTTTCGCTTTCGACGTCGTCTCCCACCAAAATTTTGGCAGTCCAGTCGAGTTAACCGGGTCAAAAGTCCCGAAAACTGCAGAGCGCATGTGAAGTGCGTCCGCTCTCCTCGGCTGCTCGCAGCGCCACCGAGTGTTCACGCTTGGTGGACATGTACTAGATTATATATTAGGCATCTAGTGTCCACGCTTTGCGGACGTGCTCTAGATATAAAAACATTCATATTATTGACGTCCTATCAGCGTGTAGCACGTCCAAATGATGATCTTTAAGATGTACATCTAATAGACGCTCCTTTCATCACATGACGTTTGGATCTTTCCGGCACGTCGAATGGATATTTGTGGTTTACTGGGTGGTGAGAACACACAGCTTTAATCGTTGCAAGCGCCAACGTGCCCAGCAACAAAGCACTGCATTATACATAACTTATATGAGAAACATACACTCACGTTAGTATACAAACTGTTACTATGAGCTCATGCTTATATATACTCCCTCATTAAGGGCATCCCACAAGTGTTAGTGGGGAACAGTTAATAAACATAGTTTTCTCATTAAATTTCACCACTATTTTTGCAATTTACAGCAGAAAAACACAAACAAATTTAAGTGAAAAGTTTTCTTAATTGAGAAATAACATTGGAACATAAACAACAGCAAAAAGTTGTCAATCGAACAACAAAAAGCTCTCTGTAGGAGCCAGTAGGTCCCACATCGGAACCAGAAGCCCAGCAGGTACCAGAAGAGGCTCCTTACAGGGACCATTTCAACCAGCAGCGCAAACCAGAAGGCTTCCTTCTGGGACCAGTAGACAGCACAAAGCCCGAAGGCTTCCTTCTGAAACCAGTAGACCCCAGCACAAAACCAGAAGGCATTCCTTCTGGGACCAGTAGATCAAAGCAAAAAACCAGTTGGTGCCCTACAGAGACCGTTTCAGCCAGCGGCAAACCGTAGAAAAAAAAAGCAGGTGCTCATAAAGCTTGCGTTCTGCACAGCTGCATACAGGACGGAGTCCTCGGGACAAAAGCGCTGGCATACGGTCTTTGCAGAAAAGGTGGCTCGAGCCACACACCTTCTTTATGATCGGCTGCTGAGAAAAATGTGTTCTATATAACAAGGAAAAAATGGCTTGAAATTTGCAAGAAATAGAAAACAAAAAGTTGTATCCGAAGTCCACAAGTTTAAAACATTCCAAACCTTGCAGGGAGCAACATATATGCAAAGGAAACTTAGAATCTTTTCCAGTACTGGCGTAATTCTTTAAAAAGGTCTGGAACGTGGTAGAATATGTTCTCTCACTGCTTCAATATCGCCGCTTGCTCCTTTCTTTCACTCTGTCCCTCCGCCCCAACCCGAGTTTTTCCCCTTCAGTCTCCTTTTTTCCCTCTCTCTGATTTCTGATCGTTCTACTTTTTCCTTATGCCCTGAAGCTCTTGCTGTCATTTCTCAGGAACCATTGGCTTCAGCATTAATTCCCTCCCCCTTCCTCTCACAATTCATCTAATCTCGCCCCCACTCTCTCTCTTTTCCTCTAATTCCTTCTTTTTTTGTTCTCCCGCATTTCACTCTGCCACGCTGCTTCATTGTTTCATCATATTCTTTTCGTTTTACAGGTCAACGAAGCCAGTCGTGTCACGGTGCACCTGTTGCAGCTGGACACAAAGCCTCCACGTTCGCCACATCTCTCCACGCTCAATACCCCCGTATTGCTTTCTGTTGAGCCGGCCTTTTTATTTCAAGCCGCTGAAGCAGCCACCAAGCCTGGACAAGATTCACCCTCCCCATTCTATAACACCCTTCCGACCTTTTCCCCCTCACTGGGCCTTTTTCCTCGGAGGCAAGGCGATACTCCACGCCATTGACGAATGCTTTACCCACACGACGACAACTCCTCTAGTTGAAACGTTGGCAATCACTCTGAGGCTTTCCCCTCCTTTGAAGGAAGCCAACAGTCACCGGAAAAAAGGAGCGTATGTTTTTTTTTTACATTGTGGTGTTCAGTAATTGGAGATAATAGGGTAATTATTTAACAATAATTGTTTCGAAGCAGAAGGCCTTCTTCACTTTGTGAGTGCAAAGACACCATCTGCACACCCTCTCTCCACCATGTAAACATAAATGTTGCCGCATTACGTTCCACCTTCGCGTTGTTGTCGATCTACTCAGCGACCTCACAGTTGCAGGTTAGCAGTGGACGTGGTTCCTCTAGGACTGCAGTCGACCACGTGGCCCTGCCTGCCGTGCCCGAGGGGTTAACCATCACGCAGGGACCTTCGGCTGCCCAGGGATCCAGGGAGAACCTGCGTGGGAGAGACGTACCTGATGAAGACGATTAGAGCGAAGCCGGCGAGAAGAGGAGAACGGCGTCAGGCGGCCTGCCGTGTTGCCCAAAGAGCGGCATTTACTTGACATCTGTTCCGCGCCGTGTTCCCTGCTCCATATAAAACCTGTCCACTTAACACTACATAAAAATGTTTCTTTCATGCAGTTTGGTATCAGCAGTGAAGTGGTGTAACATGTAAATTTAGTGCTCTCGTCACATATGTACAAAGAGCTACAATAACTCCCTCGCGGTTTTATTAACCTGTGTCTCTTAACCGTACTAGCCTTCCCCATGAGCCGGAATGCGATCGACCGAACAAACAGCTATGTCTTCGTGACCTCAATCACAGTCTGTTTACCGGGTACCTATAGTTGATTACCACGTGGTTATCTATATTTGCCAATGTATGAGAAAATGCGAAACACAAATTTTGTTCCTTCCCCCTTTAAAGGTGCAGTTGTGGAGTTTTGGGGGCCCGCTCAAGCCGATTTAATATAGCCTTTTCCTTGCCTCCTATTGGAAATGAATATTATTTATGTACAACATTTTCGAGTTAAGAACAATAAAGAATATCTACTTTAGCTGAATTTTCTTTCATTTCTACTGCACACGTGTATACGCTCTCATTATAGCCTGATATGTGCGGAGATAGCTGCTATTATGTCTAATTTACTGCAATCTTTTTGTTCGTGCAGTTACGTGCAATGCGCCCATGCTTTTGAATAAAGCTATCCTTGTTGCATACGCTGCACTGAAGTTCAACAAGGCGGCTTGATTGTACTTCTGAGTTCACTCATACTTTTACATTGACTAGAACGAAGTGTGCCCACTTTGTCGATGAGCTAGCCGTCCATGCTTCGCAATCATGCAGCTCGCGCATCCATCGGCTGACATGTATAACCGGTGGCTGTAACAATGCAACGTTCGCTGCATTGTGTGCAGGGAGCGGCCGCACAGTCTGAGCTGATCCAGTTGTGCTTTATTTTCCCTCATTCACAAGCTGAAAGAAAACACTACAGTCACCTCGCAGACGAAAACTCCTTTCAGTGATCGACAGCGTGCGTTTGCGTGACGCACTCTGCAGCTCGAAGACGTCAAGCTGAACGAAACAATTCCCAGCACGGTTTGAAGGGCGTGTTTGTAGTACTCATCTGCCAAAAGCACCTATTGGGGTTGGGAGAGTAAAGTCGTGGGTGCTCTAAACGCGCATTCAAAAGTGGCGCTGCGTGGCACGGAGAGTCAAAGTCCACGGCAGAAGCAAGACGGCGCGGCACAAACTTCAGTTTCGGTTTCGGTTGTTTTTTTTTAACTAGCACGGCTTGTTCATGCACTGCCAAAGGCTGACATCCGGGACATGCTGCACAACTTCAGGTGGCTTCACTTTCGGGCGCCCGATGCGGCATCCCAGTGGTTCTGCCGCCTCTAAAGAGGCACCTAGGCAAGGATAACGTGCGCAGCGCTCCAAGCGGAAATTACCTTTTTTTTCACCTCAATTTTGAAACACAGGCGGCATAGGCGTTTGACACTCTCTCTTCTAGTTCACTTTACCCGCGCACCATACTCGACACGACTACCGACGTCCACACGACGACCACACGAAACCCTGTAAAGAACGCAACGGCGGCCACTCTGCTGACAAACACTAGAAGGCAAAAACAACATTCGATCATGCCGCTGCCGCCCCTGCTGAAGCGGCGCTGTCAGCGGTTGTGAGAATAATTAATATTCTACAGGAAATATATCGAGAAAATGAAGTTCAAATAACATGGGAAGGAATTAAGAGTACATCAACTGTCCAGGTACAAAAAGGATTAAGGCAAGGTTGTTCTCTATCACCGCTGCTGTTCATGCTTTATATGATAATTAAATATGGAGAGAAGGCAGCAAGGAAGCAATCTAGGTTATGATATGTCATACACATTAGGCGGAAAGGTTATTGAGCAATGAACACCGGGTTTAATGTATGCGGAAGATATTGTACTGTTAGCAGATAGCCAGGAAGATTTGCAATAATGGTGCCGGGGCTTACTTTCGGGAATGCGGTTCTATGCTTAAGAGCTGAAGTTCAGTTGCGATTAGAAGTAAATCAGAGAACTGTTTGAAGATTAGCACTAGGTGCCCACGGGAAAACCACAAACGGGGCAGTACAGGGGGATATGGACTTGGCAACGTTCGAAGCACGGGAAGCTCAGAGTAAAGTACTATACGAAGTACGCCTGGGGAAATTGGAGGATAACAGGTGGGCAGGTAAGGTATTTAAATACCTGTATACAGAAAGAGCGTTGACACACAGTGGCGGAAACGAACTAGAAAGCTGACCAGTAAGTTTGCCAGGGACGAGGAAGGAGAAAGAAAGAGCATTAAACGGAAGGTTAAAAACGTCGAAGGTAAAAATTTGACAGATTCAATGGAAAAGATGCATAGTGTAGAACTATATCGATGCTGGAAAAGGCAGATCAGGAAAAAACGTTTTATGATAACTCAAGAGGCACTGCCCTCCTCTTTGGAGTATAGGTCAGGGAGTTTAACGAAGAAGATGACACATGTGCTGTGTGTGGTAAATCTGTAGAAACAACAGAACACCTCATTCTAAATTGAGATGGTATCCATCACAATGTCGATGCAGGCACAGTCACTCTTCCTTAGGGTTTAGAGATAAAAAATAGTCATGTAAATAAATCTGCGGTGGAAATTGGCAAAAAGAGATTGGAGGATTGGTGGCACAAAAGCAGAGAGGTGACATAAGTTTTAAAGTGCAGGAAAACGTATTTTAAAGAAAATGGCGAATTTTATTAACAACTTACAGCACAGTTAAACAAAAATAAAGGAAAAAAAACAGCATGGTGGCAACTACCACTGCCCAGTCTCAAAGGGGACGGACGCTCGATCCTACCTTCCATCCATCCATCCATCCATCCATCGCCCTTCGGCATCTTCCCGTGGCAGCCACCTTCCGTTTGTCCTTCCTTTTGCTTAAACGTAAAGATAGTAAAGCATAAGACGGTAAAGCATAGTGGTCTGGTTTCTCTACATCTCTTTTTCTATCCTTGTCTGCTACAAAGTGGACTAGCAACTCACCCCAATATACACCCTCTGGCACTGTATGTATGTGGGTACACTATTCTGTACATAGAAAGTAAACTCAGCTTTTTCCGATAGTGGGCTACATCTAGTGGTGATTTCTTTGTATCAAATTAATTTTATATCCTTTATCTCGCAAACAAGGTTGTTTATTATGCTGTACAGTCAACGTACGTAGCTGATGACATTTTGCAAATCAGTAAGCGGTGTAGCTCATCGTTCACCATATTTGTGTGCACATATTTAGCTACCAGTTGCAGCATTATTTTCATTACAATTTCAAGTATAAAGTGCACATTCATAATAGAAATTATTTCTACAATCCTTTGGGCGTTTAGCTGTGGGTGTGATAAGTCCCAGCATTTGAAAATCAAAATTGGATTTGAGGAAAGGAAATGACTCAGTAATTGTCTCACCTATCTTGGCAGACACCACATAAGAGAAGGGATAAAGAAGGGAGTGGAAGAAGAAAAGGAGAGGTGCTGTTGTGGAGGGCTCGGACCACCTGGGCATCTTCAATCCACCAATATCACACAGCACACGGCGCCTTTTGTGTTTCGCCTCTGTTGAAACATGGCCGCCGCGGTAGGGTTCCAACCTTGGGATTTTCTGTACCACCTGCGAGTACACTAACACGTGCTGCTGGTGATTCTCATAATGGGACAAGCAATGGTTTTGTATTAAAAAAAACTGAAATATACATGTCGCCACAACCAGCAGCTTTTGCAAGCAGTCTGCAGTGCATCAAGACAGTTCTTTTCATATGATCCCCGAGGCTACGCCGCCATTCACCTATAAACAGTCATTGTGGAGTTTTTCTTGATCTTGATGTCACGAGTATTGAATTCAGGCGCGGGACAAATTTTTATATTCCAATTTTCTTGGCAATAAATGCATTTTTTGCTGCTGAACAGACATCATCATAGCCAGAAAGAGCCACATAACAATTTTTATTGCGAACAATACAGTGTAACTGTGAGCTAACACTGCCCCGATAGAGTAAAAACATTAATGCCAGTTGAACCTCTATGACCTGCAAACATGTCGAACAAGATTAGAGCTGCTTTCAAGGAATGCTGCGCTGTTTTTCTACACAAATTTTTCAGACAGCCCTATAGACGGATGCAACCAGAACTTGGGGAATAATTTTTAAGTGCCCAGTTCTGGTTGCCGCATGTTTATTTGTTAACAACCCTAACTTAAGTAAACATCCGTTGATGTGGAGAATGAAAAGTAACCAAATTCCACCAAACAAACCAACAAAACCTCTGTACAATGTTGTGTTAATAGGCAGGGAATGCAACCACACAGAGTAGTATAGTTGCAGGCATTGCACTGAGCAAAACACTGGTGATGCCAAAAATTAGTTTCGAGGGGGAAACTAGAACTGCCTGTCAACATAAAAGCTCAGTTTAGGGAGAGGAGCAGCTTAGCTATTCACAGAAATGGGAAACCAACGAGTACCAATGCTTTTGAGTTTTAATGCACAGAATAGTAATAAAAGGAATTAGTACTGCAAACAGCCAACATGTTGAGACCACTTTTTGACACCAGGTGTAACAAAATATTCATACGAAGGAACCAAGAACACACAAGAAATAAAATAGAATCTGAAAATACACTGAAAGACTTCTTGCCTTAGTGGAGTGAATGTTTCCAAAAGCACATCAGCTGAACAGCTTATAATGAATCAGAGCAGTTAGAACAACACTGACATCAGTGGTGACAAACCCAATAGCCTTCTTGCCATTAACACCCAATGAAAATGTGACAAAGATAGCTTCAGTAATACATACACCTTACAAGGAAGCTAATTCAAAGCACAATTCCAGCACAACTGCTATTCTGACCAAAGAGGCTGAAAAAAGGCTGAAATATTCCACCAAATTTGCCATTTGCATGCAGCACAGAAAGTGTTCTGAGAAGTGGTACTGGTGCAGTTAAACTCTTTTAACGTTTATGATTAAAGAAAGTAGTTCTTAAAGAATAAAAACAAAAGCAAGCCATGCAATCTTTTGTTCCATTCTCTCATACATTCTGCTAGTACTACTGGAACACCACACCGAAAAAACATCACAGCAGCATATTATCTTTTGATGTTATGCAAATAGAGCTGCTGCAATAGGAATCCGTAAAGTGATAAAACATTTAATGAACACAAGTGTGCTTAGGGCACTAAATCTCAATAAACAATAAGGCCAGATTTTCTTCTTCTGATATTCATCAGAAAGCTGAGAACACGAGGTATAAATCCTGGACACATTATCACTGAAAACCTCTCTTTAATGGGAAGTGATGTCATCCCTATGTGTCACAATTACCTCTAGTCTACATAAGTCTGGAAGCATAGTAGGCTAGCGGTTCCGAAAGAAGATACCGAATAGCCCAGAGGGAGTGTAGTGTCAACATTAAAGAATGCTTGCAAATTAAACTAACTACAGACATAAAATTTCATTTGCTTCATGGAGCTTAACATCCCAAAGCGACGCCAAAGTGAAGAGCTCTAGTAATCGCATAGTACACCTGCCTTCAACATTTCGCCTCCACTGAAATGCGGCCGTCGCAGCCAGGATCGAACTCGTGCCTTTCGAGACAGCAGTCGAGTGCCATTTTAGGATAGAACACTTGTCACAAGACACCTAGCTAGCACACCGTTATCTGGTTGCCAGCAAGATTGCTACCAAAACTTTCTCCAAAGGGTACCATGGAACACTATTATTCCTTTAGTGTCGTGTCTTTTTGTGGTGTTTCAAATTCCACTTAACTGAGAATGCCTTTGAGCACAAGTCTCACTGGAATTGTTTTTCACCCTTGTGGGAGTGCACGTGTGCCACAAGGGTTGCCTTTCGTGCAAATGCCATGGGGCACAGCTGGCACTGGAACGGCTTCTCACAAGTGTGGATGCGGACATGATCTACCAGGTGGCTCTTTTGTACAAATGCATTGCCACAGTGGTCACAACGGTATGGACGATCACCTGTATGGGTGTGCAGGTGATTGTCGAAATTGTTCTTTAGTGAAAATTTGCTGTCACAATGATATGGACGATCACCCGTATGGGTGCGCAGGTGTCTGACCAGGCTGTTCTTATAAGCGAATGTGCTATCACAGTCACTGCAATGATACGGGCGGTCGCCTGCATGGGTGTGAACGTGCGCAGCCAGGACAGATCTCTTCTTGAAAATGTTGCCGCAGTGGGTGCACTGGTGAATCTGCTTTCCTGTGGGCTTGTCCCGGTGAGTACTCATGCTTGTACTAATGAATGGCACACAGTGAGGCACTTTTCGCCACGTGAATATTGTCCCAGAAACACGCCAGCCTTGCAGTCTGTGGTGGCCATTCCTGCATTACAAAACCAGACCACTTTTATTAAAACGTGGGGCCCAATACGCCACAGCTCACATACTGCTAGGGCTATCAGATTGTGACTGTAGACAAGGGTGCAATGCAATAGTTGCGTTACTTGAGTAGAGTTAGATTTCATATGTAGAGCTTAATCCCTTCAGTCAAAAACAACAGTCCACTAGAAGTAAATTTTTAGTTTTTAGATTTCTATAAGGAACATATCCAACAGCTCAGAAAAAATTCCCACTATTGCAGATACCCGATTATTAGGAGTGTGTGAATATTTAAATTTTCAAATGCGAATATTAAGAAAAAAATACCTTCCAGTATCGAATCGAATGTATGTTTTCTATCAAGAACAATTTAAAAATATAAACGTGCCAACATTGCTCCAAGTTCTTTTTCAAAACAGCATCTGGCCTTTGGAACCAAAATATACACAAATATACTGACTCTTTACCATACTAAAAAATACCAACATGATGTCCATAGAAATGTTTATTACTTGATTGGACAGCATTAACAGCATGCAATAGGTGATGTAGACACACAGAATGAGTAACAATATGAAACCATGAATTCATATGATGCAACATTTAAAGCTAACAGGATGGATAGTAAAACCTCATTAATTTGGACTTCAAGGGGCCGAAAGATATTCCCGAATAATCCAAAGGTTAAGTTATAAATAGCCCCTACCTCATTTCTTCTCAAAGCTGGTTCATAGTTCATACCACAGTCATGGATTGCATAAAAAACACATACATCATGAGCAATGGATATAAACAAGGCTTCCATTTTCGGACAGAAAATTATAAAGAATTACATGTAAATATAATAATATTATACTTCATTCAGCAGAATGTCACCTTCTGTTACCGGAAACCTAAAAGTGGAATACACGTCATGGTGCGAGTTAAACGCATGTAGCAACAGATACTGTTCAGCCAGCCGGTGTGAGCTGTGTTATACACATGAAAAATAATGCCAAGCTCCAATGCCCAGCCACGACAAACCACACTACACTGTGTACTTTGAATTAGCAACTGCAGTGAAATGCACATTAAATGTGGCTTTCATTTGAGAGCAGTTGACATATAATGGATTAAAATGCCACCCTGAATGTCTGGCTGAACAGTAATAAAAGCGGTTGCTGCAGCTTTGGCAGACATGCTTCATCATAAGGTCCCAAATGTGACTAAAGCAAAAACAAGAAACAGCAGAAAAATTAACCAAAATAATAAGAAATGCACTCGCATGGCACTGTAACAACCAAGACAAGTAAGGCTAGACATTTCTTAAAGTTCCTTTAGCACCAGAAGGGAGATTACGGATGGCCCACCAATATCACATTCATCCAATGGCTACTTATTGCACGGAATGTATTTTTGTTTACAACACCTTGCTCCATGAAAATCTTGAAATATTGGGGGAAAATGATAACAAGGTGTCCAGTAAACTCATACTTTTCTTTATGCTTATACCATGTTGCCCCATGGTATCTTCAATAATAACCCTCATCGATGCTTAAAGTATCTGTGCTTTTGATGGATGGGACATTCATTATGCACACCATTTCGTCCATGGACACCAGGCACTAAGGTCTATAAACAAGTTAATTCACAGGCTATGAACATCAGAACAAAGCATCTGTGAAAACGAGGATTTATATTGGCTTCTTCCTGTGGTAGCATGTATTCCTTTGGCTTGTCAATATTAGTCTGCAAAATTAACAGAGAAAAGCAGTGTAAGTGAATAAAAACTGCACTGCCATAAACAGCGATGCTTAAATTCTTTCTTTCTAAATGACTGCACGTTGGACAACACACAAAAAGTACCCCGAACCATCCATCAGTTAGAGAAAAAAGGATATGAAAGAATTTGGACAAGAAATATCAGCAGACATTATGCTTATGATACAACTATTTAGCTTATACTATGGCTGGAAGTCAATGCCTAGTGCAGCCCTAGACTGCAGCTCACTTATGGAGGTCAGTGGCTGTAGCTCTGGACTTGGGAGATGGGAAGCTGTGGGGCTTGGCTTATGCCAAAACATGGTGATAGCTTCGAATAATTTCGATCGCGTGAGGGTCTTTAATGCGCTCTGATACTGCATACCACATGGGTGTGCTTGCATCTAACTTCCGTCGAAATGTAGTGACCGTTGCCAGGATTTCTTTCGACAACATTGCACTCAGCAGCCAAACAAAAAAGCCATGAGCCAGTATAGCAGTTCGCATGAATGTCGATGTTTAACATGTTGCCAGGTTGCTGATGCTATTTTTTCACTTGTGAGGAAAGCGTTTCTGGCCTTGCAATGAAATAGGTACCGGATGTTGCATACACATTTGAAGATTTGCATGCACTGGAATGTTTGGCTCAGGTGTGTTCATGAAAGTCGACAGTTGTGCATAACATTGAAGTAATTGCAATCAAACTCCTCCCGAGCACGGGAGCTGGCTACAAACAAGGACATTTTTTGAAGCTCCTGGCTGCGCCGAGCTACATGTTGATTGCAGTTATGGATAAACATGGTTGACAGGGCACTGAAAAAACCCGTTTCGTTACATCTGCAGAAAATTGCATTGTGTTGCATTTCAGGGGGTCTTATGTCTCCCAATTTCCTAGAGGCTGTTTCACCATGTGGAAGTTATGTTTCATTTGCTTGTTTTGGAATCTGTTTCACATTGTGAAATTCCTTGAAAGCACTCTCTTAAGCAAGGCCTGGTAGCATTACAAGCACACTCCGAATGCCTCCGATGCTCTATAGAAATATCTGTATATTTATGCAATGGATTGGGTCTAGTAGTAAGCATATCTGCTTCCTCTAGTGCTGCATACAGCTCTGGGCAGACAAAGGAGTTGACAGGCACCGTTTACTTGATCTGTTTTCTACTTGCCATAACAGTGTGTGAAAGGCCCGACAATGGGAAGTTTTGTGGGGCGATAATTTTCTAGAGAAGTGAGTAGCGCTTTCCACCCTACCTGGTCCTGTGGAAGCAATGCACTGGTGTTAACGTGACCAGCAATGATGACCAAACAGGGAATTGTCATGTGCGTGTAAGAGTACTATCCTCTCTCGCGCAAGTATCGCTAATGTCTCCCCTCAGTTTCTACCAATTGGCCCAACGTGTGAAACGAAAAGTCTTCCAGACACAAGTACAAGGCTGACGTGACATGCAAGTTTAATACACTTGGCATACCACGCCATCTCTAATCAGGTACGTACTTGTGCAAAGAAAATAGGTCACAGTGAAACTCGTCCAAACAATAGTATTAATACCATACCAATAACAGAGAAAAATGACTAGATCTTTTCTTTCGGTGTAAAAAATCTCAGTGTGAACAGCAGAGCCCACCTCAAAAGACAACACATAGTTAAGGTGATGACAAGAAGGATATAACGTGAATCATTTGAAAAGTTTCCGCAAAAAACTGAATATACCCTGTATGTCAGGCAAGCGTTGCCAGATATATTTTTTTTTTCAGGAGATAAATTTCTGCACAGTAATAATCTGCCACTGAAAGAGAAGAAATTCCCCAAGTATTTAGGAATTTCCGAAACATAATTCAAACTTTGTGAAGCAGAAATGGGAGACGCTTAAACATACCACAATGGTAAAGTACAAAGCGCCTCAGTTGTGATCTGGTCTCTCTCTGTATCCTCTTTCTTATCCATCTGCTGCAGAGTACAATAGCAACTCACCCCAAAACACACCTTAACCCTTCGACACGTTATGTAACAGCACATAAAGCAAACTCGCAGCTTTTTCCGAGAGTGGTCTGCATCTAGTAGCCTTTCTTTGTTTTGAGGTGAACTTCACATCCTTCATAATGCAAATGCGCTAGATTTTTTTTATGCCATACAGTGAATGCAGTGAATATTTTGTGAAACAGTGAGCGGTGTAGCATATCGTCCGCCATTGTTGTGCAAAACTATTTTGCCACCATTTTTAGCATAACTTTTTGCCTCAATTTCAAATGTAATGTGCACCTTCGAAATATAAATTATTTTCATGGACCTTCGGGAGTTTACCTTCTAAGTCAAAGCATATTTATGCCGCTATTTTAGTCAATTACGACACTTTGTATAAAATTTCGCTCCTTCTTGCCATATTATGTTTGATTTTTGCGGTGGAAAACTGACAGGCTGTCTTCATAAAAACCTGAATATATTATTTAGGTTGAAAAATATTCCATTTCAATGAAACAAGAAATGGCGCATTCCATACATAACCATTTTTGTTGCAAACACTACAGAGTAACTGTGAGCTAACACTGCCCAACAAAGTGAAAACATCGATGCCAGTTAAAACTTTCTCACGTGCGGACATATCGAGCTGCACTCTAGTATTACCACATTGCATTTGTCAAATTTTTCACACAGCAGTAATGCAACCAGATCATGGGGAATAATTTTTAAGTGTGCAGTTCTGGTTGCTGCTCATATAAATGTTAATTTCCCTAACTTACGTAAACGACTACTGATATACAGAATGAACACTTGGCATATTTCTCCAAAATAACAAACAAAACATCTGTCCACTGTTGTGACACTAGTGAGGGAATGCAACCACACACCGTATTACTCTTGAAGGCACAGCTTTGAGCAGTGCAACAAGTGATGCCAGAAATCATTTTCTGGGGGGTGGGGGTGCTAAAAGTCACACAAATGGCAAACGAAAGAGTGCCAGTGCTGTGGAGTTTTAAAATACAGGACACAAATAAAGGGCATTAGTACTACAACAAACAGTCAGTATGTCAAGACCTGTTTTTGGCAGCAGGTTTAACAAAATACTCATGGGAAGCAACCAACAACACACAGGAAGAAATAAAATGGAATCTGAAAACACACTGAAAGATTTCTCGCCACAGTGCAGTGAATGTTTCTGAAAGCACATCAGCTGAACAGCTTATAATGAATCACAGCAATTACAACACTGACATCAGTGGTGACAGACCCAATAGCCTTCTTGTCATTAACACAAAATGAAAATATGACAAGGCTAGCTTCAGTAACATGTGCAGCTTACAAAGAAGCTAACTCAAACCACAATTTCAGCACAAGTGCTATTCTGACAAAATGGCTGAATATAGTGAGGACACAATAATCCACAAAATATGCCATTTGCATGCAACCCAGGAACAGTGATCTGTCAAGTGACACCAGTTCTTCAAATTTTTTGTTCAAAAAACGTAATTCTTAAAGCCTAAATACAAAAGCAAGCCACGTAATCTCGAGGCTCAACTTTTGTTCTCCCCTCTCATATGTTTTGCTAGCAGTATTCCAATGCCAAATGGAAAACACAACACATCCGCAGTTTTGAATTTTGACAGTAAGCAAACAAAGCTGCAGTGATATTAGGCAGTACTGCAAAACCATTTTAAAAAATTTACGGGCAATCAATTGGACTGATGTGGAGGGTATGTGATAGCCTTTGCTTTTCATTCGCCAATGTATTGCATTAATAATAATAGTAATTGGTTTTTCAAAGAAAGGAAATGGCACAGTATCTGTCTCATATATCCTTGAACACCTGAACTGCGCCCTAAGGGAAGGGATAACGGAGGGAGTGAAAGAAGAAAGGAGAAAGATGTGCCGTAGTGGAGGGCTCTGGAATAATTTTGACCAGCTGGGGATCTTTAACGTGCACTGACATCCCACAGCACACAGGCGCCTTAGCGTTTTGCCGCCATAAAAACGCAGCCGCCGCGGTCGGGTTCGAACCCGGGAGCTCTGGATCAGTAGCCGAGCACCCCAACCACTGAGGCACCGCGGCGGGGCAATGTATTCCATTCCGACTCTATTTTTTCACTCACCAACACTCCAATTATGATTACATTCCGATTACGCAAAACCTGTCACAATATTATATTGCAGCAATGCCATCTCTTTAAAAACACAAGTACACTTAGGACAATAAAATTACACAGACAGTCAGGCCACCCTTTTTTTTCCCCATCTTCACCATTAGCCTGAGAACTAGTACCAGCAATAAATATATTAGACACACTGCCGCTGAATGCCTTTCTTCAATGGGAAGTGATGCCACCCCATATGTCAGATTATTTTTTTTTTCGTTCACGTAAGTCTGGAAGTCCAATATACTTGTGGCTCTGGAAGAAGAAATGAAATAGCCCAGCACCAGTGCAGTACAAGGGCATGTCAGTGTCCCATTCCGGCAAAGAGCGCGTCAACATTAAAGAATGGCCGCAAATCAAACTAGCTACCGACATAGCTTAAAAAGGATCACTTGTCATAGGTCCCCTAGCTAGCATGCTGCCAGCTGGTTGTCGACAAGACCGCTACCAAAATGCGTTCCAAAGGGCACCAGGGAACTCAGCTGTTCCTTTAGTGTCCTGGCTCTTTGTGGTGTTTTAAGCTGCACTTAACTGAGAACGCCTTAGAGCACAAGTCACAACGGAATGGTTTTTCATGCCTGTGGGACCGCACGTGCTCCATAAGGGTTAGCTTTTGTTCAAAGGCCATGGGGCACAGCTGGCAATAGAAAGGCTTCTCACCAGTGTGAATCCAGACGTGTCTTACCAAAGTATCTTTTCTAGAAAAGGCACTGCCACGAAAACTGCAACGGTATAGACGATCACTTGTATGGGTGCGCAGGTGTCTGAGCAGGCTGTTCCTTGTTGCGAACGCGCTATCACAGTTACTGCAATGATACGGGCGATCGCCTGTGTGGGTGCGAATATGCGCTACGAGGTCAGATCTCTTCTGGAAAATCATGCCGCAGTGGGTGCACTGGTGAATCTGCTTGCCTGTGGGCTTGTCCCAGTGAGTACTCATGCTTGTACTAATGTATGGCACACTGTGGTTGGCAGGCTGCCTTTCATCAGCTGGACTTTGTCCAGGAAACACGCCAACGTTGTGGTCTGCCATGACTCATCCTGCATTTCAAAACCAGAGTAGTTTCATCAAAACCTCAGGCCCAAGATGCCACAGCTTGCTTGCAACTAGAGAACAAAAGCCATATTTAGTATGCTGAGTCTAGGCCCTTCAGTCGAGAACTGTCCAGTGGAAGTAGATCTTCAAACTTTTTGGATTCATGTAAGGGACATGGCAACATAGCAAAGAAATAATTCCCCCCAACTTAGACGCCCACTTATTAGGAGTCTGCAAATATTTAAATTGCAAATATGAATAAAATTTTTTAAGCTAAAAAAACAAACATTGCACAGACTTCTTTAAAAAAAAAAAAGTGTATATCCTTTGCAACCAAGATAAAGCACTATACTGACTCAGCACTATACAATATAAAATGGTGTGCACAGAAGTGTATATTGTATGATTAGACAGCATTAACCCAGGTTTTTAATAATTTCATGATTTCTAGCTCTGATCCTTTTTATATGTAAAGGAGGAGAGATCAAGCTAACGGAAACAGTACTTAAAAGTATGCCACAGGTGATGTTATCACGCAACATGAGAAACAAAATATCAATGAATTCATATGAAGCAACAATTAAAGGTAACATTATGGGTAGCAAAACCTAATTAATTTGAATTTCCAGGGACTGGAAGAAACTACCGATTTATCCAACGGTTGAGTTATAAAACGCCCCCTCCCACATCACTGATAAAAAAAATTGCGGTAAATCCTTGTGAGGAGGCTCACAGTGCAAACAGTGATAAGCCCGTGACAAATGTGCAGTTTCGGCGTACTGGAAGAACAACACAGACACAATGTTCCCCTAATTTCCTCACAAATCAGTTTTCCTTTTCCATATTAATATTATGTTAAGTTGCAGAAGTATTTCTCACATGTTGTGAGGCATATTTTGGGAATATTTTCTGGATGCAATAACTGCTAGGACCTGATTCGTCCAATCTGTTGGTCCAGTTGGATCCAGTGAGGTTGAATTGGTCGGGTGGCTAAAAACACAGCTAGAACCAATTCGAAGATCCAAATGAAACCAGTTCGAATGTCCAATTGGATCAAAAGAAAATTCCCAACCTTTTTTTTTTGACTGTGGATAGTGTAGCAGGGGGTGGTAGAAAGTTAGACGGCCTGATGAGATTCAGAAGTTTGCGGGCATACAGTGGGCACAGCTGGCAAAGGACAGGGATAATTGGAGAGACACGGAAGAGGCCTTTGGCCTGCAGCGGGCGTTGTCAGACTGCTGCTGCTGATGATTAAAAGATGTGTTCTCATTCTGTGATAGTTTGAAGCAGGTGGTCACCCATCATGCTCTCAGCTCGTGTGATGTGACCAGCCCACCTGCAGAAATTTGCTAAACATCCAAGACAATCGGTGCCCGCGTGAAAACGGTTGACCCGATGAATGACAGAAACAAATGCCGTTGTACAGTTTACCTGACACCTTAAACTTAATGTTTGGATAATTTGCCCAGATATTTTGGTTCTGCCATGAATGGATTAATGAAAGTCAGCAAAATATTTGATTGCTGCTAACTAAATATTTCAAAACTTTCGAAAATAAAAAACTCAGATACTAAATTCTCGAACTGAGTACGAGCCGAATAACAAACATGTTCAATTCGATATAGGAATTTCGAATATTTACACTGCCACCCTTATTTTCAATATCGACATCCTCTCATAAGTCTGTATCTGACGCAACTTCAAGGCCTCAAACCGTTCCGACTCATTCCTGTCACTAGAGTACCATTTTAGAACTAAGGTATCAAAACAAGCAAATGAAAGCACACATGAAGTACTCTTGCCAGGGCTATTATTAATATTGATATAGAAGATGGTTTATGGTATAGGGGAGTTTAACGTCCCAAAGCAACTCAGGCTATCAGGAACACTCTAGTGAAGGGCTTCAGAAATATCGACCAGCTGATGTTCTTTAACGTGCACTGACATCGCATAGTACACGCATTAATAAACAAGAGGCATACATCAAAAACTTTTTCGTTAATTTTATATGACTGGCTTGAGACGGTTCTCGCAGCCATCTGTAGAGGGTTCCATATATATAGGTAGCAGCCATTATCAGCAAAAAAATTCACGGCAGTAGGAAACACAGACACAAATTTAATGTGCGCACATGAACGAACTGTGACTGGAGGGATTAAAAAGTGCACAGTTGTGAAGTGAAATTTCCTTCTTTGAATTCTGCATACAGTTCGCATTTCAGCTGGCAAAAAGCTCATGTTACCGGCAGACCGTAAGAGTGCAAAACCCTCCTATCTCAAAGCTGGTTCATACCTCGTCACATACCAAACTAACATACACTTAGTAATAGACATAAACATAGTTTCCATGTTCAGACACAAAATTTTTTAAAGTAACATGTAAAGATAAGGAAGATTTTTAAAAATTACAGGTAAAGATGAGAAAGCTACAGTTCATTCTGCAAACAGACACGTGCTGTTAACACAAACTGAAAAGTGGAATTGACGTCAAGGTTTGAGTTAAACTCATGTAGCAACAGATACTGTTTAGCCAGCTAGTGTCAGCAGTGTCATACACATAAAAAATATCATCAGACTTCTATGTGCACTTCGAATAAGCAACCAATTATGGCTTTTGCTCAAGAGCAAGTAAAACAGAACTGGTTAAAGTTCAACACCGAAAATCTGCTTGAACAGTAATAAAAGCTGTTGCTGTAGCTTTGGTAGAGATACTTCATACGGTCTCAGACATGACTAAAGCAAAAACAAGAAGCAGCAGAGAAAATAAACAAAATAATCAGAAATGCGCATGGTACTATAACAACAAAGACAAGTAAGGCAAGACATTTCCAAAAACTAAAAGTCATTTATCACCAGAAGCCAGATCAAGGATGGGTCACCACACATACATCCATTCAATGGCTCATCATTGCACAGAAAGTATTACTTTTACTGCACCTTATTAATTCAGCAAAAATCTTCTGGTAGCATATATTCCTTGGCTCGTTGATATTACCCTGCAAAATTAACAGAGAAAAGCACCGGAAGTAAAATAAAAACTGTGATGCCCTAAGCAGCTGTGTTAATATGCTTCCTTTATATATGACTGCACTTTGGACAACACATAAAAAGAACTCAAGACCTTTCATTACATAAAGAAGCAAAAGATATGAAAGAATCTGGACAAGAAAAATATGCAAACAAGCACTGTGCTTAACATATAACTACCTAGCCTATAGTATGGTTTGGTTTATAGGGGTTTAACGTCCCAAAGCAACTCAGGCTATGAGAGACGCCGCAGTGAAGGGCTCCGGAAATTTCGACCACCTGGGGTTCTTTAACGTGCACTGACATCGCACAGTACACGGGCCTCTAGAATTTCGCCTCCACCGAAATTCGACCGCCGCCGCCGGGATCGAACCCGCGTCTTTCAGTCCGGCAGCCGAACGCCATAACCACTTAGCCGCCGCGGCGGCCCATAGTATGTTTGCAAATCAGTGCCTAGAGCCGCCCTAGGCCGCAGCTCGCTTTTGAAGGTCAGTGGCTGCAAATTGGGATCTTGGAGCTGGGAAACAGTGAGGCTTCGTTTCTGCCAAAACATGGTACCTATTAGTTTTGAATAATTTGTCACGTGCGGTTCTTTGATGTGCATTGACACCACACAGATAACTTCTTTGCATTCAACTTCTGTCGAAATGCAGCCGTAGTAGCCAGGATTTTATTCCACAACATTGCACTCGGTAGCCAAACGCCACAGCCACTTAGCCATCCCGACAGTTTGCATGAATATGTACGTTTTATCGCATACCACACCATCTCTAATAAGGTACATACTAGCAGGAAGACAGGACACTATGAACAAACATGTACGGCATGTACAGAGCGAAACAAGTCAAATGTGTTTCTTCGTTGCATCCAGTCCTCTTCACGCAAGTACGTACCTTATTAGAAATGAACCTGCTCACCTAAAGAGAAGTATTAAAGGGGCTGTGAAGGATGCTCTAATAAAGTTGTGGCATGCATGTGATATTGAAGCACATCACTTCACGAATAGTGTTTAGAAAGGCATATTTAAATGCGCTTTGTAGGGGCTGAGCTATCTATAGTTAAAATTCGAATTTCAGCACCTTGGCGCCTTTCCCCCTCCTCTCGTCACTTTTTGCACGCTGGAACGTAGGCGCTCCTTTGCCGACCCCCTCTGGGAGCGAAGCTTCCCGACACACAGGAGCAAAGCGGCTTATTGGCCATGGCCACTGTAGCTGCCTAATGTCTGCAAGATACTAACCAATGGCCACCTCTCACCTTGTCTACACAGATGCGGGGGACGCAGGAGGGTGCTAGGATGAAAAAGTCGGACGGAAGGGCTCGTCAACTTTGACACGTGATTGTGGGTCGTCTGCTGCATGTAGAAGAGTATTATTTGGCTCTTGTTTTCATGGCAACACAGTGCAGTGATTAAGCGAGTTAATGTGCTCTCCTCGGAAGACGTTTCGGAGCCCCTTTAATACCACAGCAATACCCGAAAAAATGACCAGATCTTCTATTTAGCTTAAAAAATAGTGTGAATAGCATATCTCGCCTCAAAAGATAACACAGTGTTAAGGTGATGACTAGAAGGATGTGAAGTGAATGATTTGAAAAATTGTAGGAAACTGGTCACAATGTACTCAGCATGTCAGGCAAGCATTGCCAAATTTTTTTGTTCCAGGGGATAAATTTTTCCACAGAAATTATCTGTAACTGAAAGGGAAGCAATGCAGAAAGTATTGAGGAATATTCGAAATATAGTTCAAATTTTGTCAAGCAGAAATGGGAGATGCTTAAACATAGAAAAATGGTGAAGCATAAAGTGCCACAATAATGATCTGGTATCTCTCCGTTTCCTATTTTTTATCCCTGTCTGCTACAAAGTGGAATAGCAACTCGCTCTAAAATACACTTTAACCTTCCGACACGTTAAGGGCACGATTGCGTATAAAGCGAACTCTTAGCTTTTGCAGAGAGTGGGCAGCATCTAACAGTGACTTCTTTGTTTCAGGTGAATTTCGAATCCTTCAAGTTACAAATAAGCTAGATTGTTAACGTCACATAGTGCATGCAGTAAATATTATTTCACAAAACAGTGAGTGTGGTAGGAAGCCATTTGCCATTTTTCTGAGTACATATTTTGCGGGCAGTTGTAAAACAATTTGTTTACTCTCAATGTCAAGCGTAATGTGCACTTTTGAAAAAAAAATTACTTCCACGACCCTTCGAATGTTTACTTTACAAGTCGCAGCTTATCTACGATGCTGTTTTCAATTACGACACTTTGTATACAACTTCTCACATTTCCGCAATAAATACCCATTGCTTTGCACAGAAAAACTAACAAATTGTCTTTCTTAAGGCATGAACATACTATTTAGGCTGAAAAATATATAATTCTGATGAAAACAAGAAATAGCACACCAAAGGGACACATGAGACAATTTGAAGCCGACCCAAATAGATACATCACCACACTCTACCGACATGAAAAATAGGTGTCACTACTAGCAGCCGTCTTTGCAAGCAAACATGCAGTGCATTGTGATGACCCCCATAATGCGCAGGTCCACACGGGACGGAGAGGCAAAGAGACACCGTATGGCTCAGTTTAAACAAACAGGTATATTCAATAATTACACATGATTAAGATTATACATCAGAGGCTGGGGCGTCCGAGCTTACGTGCCGACGACATCATGGGGGCGATGGAGTGGCTCCGGAGTTGGGCTCGAGCGGTTGCTGGCAGAAGCTGCACGCCGTCGGGCTTCGGCGCTGAAGGCCCTCTTGGCGAACGATGTCGTCCTGAGCGTCTATGCAGTAGAATTTCAATAGTCGTCCGTTTCTTCGAGGATGGTTCACAAACCCTTCCTCTAGTGTCGTTCGGCTTGGAAGATGAACAGGAGGTGAGCTTGTAGATGATGACAGCAGAGCATAATTTTACAACATACATATACAGAGAGTTAAACTGGAACAAGCAGAACTGAATTTACAAAAGAACAAACTTTGCACTACTTTACTCATCGACCGGGCAGGTTAGTGCCTAAGTAGCATCACATTACATGCTAAGCATGGAGCCCCAGCTCAGACTGGCCTGCATCCGTTTACATGTGCTTTTAAGCACTTGATTAACAAAGGACTAAGGGCGGTCATTTCCAGTGGCCCGCCCAAAGCATCAATTCTCCAATCCAAAATAACATGCGAGATGGGGACCACCCCTTGGGTTGGGCTTAGCCTCGAACCCAGAGTCTGTTAACAATACAAACTAAATAAACAACAAAAACGCCACCACTCTCTCTCAAGTGAGAGTATACACAGGCTCTCTCTTCGGAGCTAATTCACTAGCGCCTGTCTTTCCACATTCTTGGCGAGTACTGCCTGTCCGCCATGACAGGTGTCCGTCACGGCCCTTCTGGGAATGCGCTTTTGTTCACGAGGCACGGCGGGAAGCTGTGGGTGCCTTCCTGGCGATAGCCCACGTCGAAAGGGGAAGGAGGGAAAGAATGTTGTCTTCGCGGTAGCGCATAGCGTCGGCTGTGGTACGGCGCGCTCTGGCCCGCTGACAGCTCCCTTGTCCTGGAATGTGCCCGGAAATTGGGGAGGATAAAGCCTGTTTCCCCGCGGCGGCGGCGGCGGGTCCGGTTGTTCTGGTCGTCACTCAAAGAGCATGGCTGGGTAATTGATGATGCCGCTGTCACGGCGGCGGGTCCCTTCGTTCTGGTCGTCACTCAAAGTGCATGGCTGGGTAATTGATGATGCCGCTGTCATCTGGGTCTCCGTCTACGCCGCGCCGTGGAACGTGGAACCTCGCAGCACACAAGGAATGTCACAGCATCAAGAAAATTTTTTTCATGTGGATCGCTGAGGATACACGGCCATTCAACTTATGAAAAGAAAATGTGGATCTGTTTTGATCCTGATATCTTGAGTTTGAATCAGGTGGAGGGAACATTTTTCATCCAATTTTCATGGCAATAAATGCATTTTTTTCCTGGTGGAGAAACATCAGTACAGCAAGAAAAAGCCACATAACCATTTTTATTGCAAACAATACAGTGCAACTGTGAGCTAAACTTGCCCGATAAAAGAAAGACAATTATGCCAGATGAACCTTTATGACCAGCATACATGTCAAACAAGATTAGAGCTGCACTCTAGAAATGCCGCACTGTGTTTCTCCACAAGTGTTTCAGACAACAGTAATGCAACCACTTTGGGGAATACTTTTTAAGTAGGCAGTTTATAATTGCTGCCCATTCAATTGTTACCAATCCTAACTCATGTAAATGACTCCTGATGCAAAGAATGAAAGCATCTTTCTCCAAGCCAACCAACAAAACAATTGTTCACTGTTGTGTCAGTAGTGAGGGAATGCAACCACACAGAGTAGTAATCTTGCAGGCACAGAGCTGAATAATGCAGCTAGTGATGCCACAAATCATGGGGAGGGCTAAAACCTACACAGATGGGAAACCAAAGAGTACCAATGCTTTTCAGTTTTAAAGTACAGAGCATAAATAAAGAAAAAAAGCACTGCAAACAGCCAAAATGTTGAGACCACTTTTTGACACAAGGTGCAACAAAATATTCATACGAAGGAACAAAGAACACACAAGAAGAAATAAAACGCAATCAGAAGACACACCGATAGACTTCTCGCTGCCACGAAGTGATTGTTTCTACAAGCACAACGGCTGAACAGCCTATGATGAATCAAAGAAATTACAGCAACACTGGCATCAGTGGTGACAAACCCAATAGCCTTCTTGTCATAAACACCTTGAGAAAATGCAACAAGGCTAGCTTCCGTAATATGTATGCCTTACGAAGAAGCTAACTCAAAGCACAATTCCAGCACTACTGCTACTCCCACGAAAAGGCTGAAAATAGGCCACGATATTCCACAAAATATGCCATTTGCACGCCGCACAGAAAGAGCAATCTGACAAGTGATACCAGTGCAGTGAACCTCTTTCAATGTTTTTGGTTAAAAAAAAGTAGTTCTTAAAACCAAAAAACAAAGCTAGCCATGCAATCTTTTGTTCTCTTCTCTCATACATTCTGCTAGAACTAGAATGCCGCACTGAAAAAATCACACAGCAGCATGTTTTCTTTTGACGTTATGCAAATAGAGCTGCTGCAATAGGAATCCGTAAAGTGATAAAACATTTAAGTAACACAAGTGTGCTTAGGGCACTAAATCTCAATAAACAATAAGGCCAGATTTTCTTCTTCTCATCTTCATTGGAAAGCTGCGAACACGAGGTATAAATCCTGGACACATTATCACTGAAAACCTTTCTTTAATGGGAAGTGATGTCATCCCTATGTGTCACAATTACCTCTACTCCACATAAGTCTGGAAGCATAGTAGGCTAGTGGTTCCAAAAGAAGATACGGAATAGCCCAGTGCCAGTGTAGTGTCAGCATTAAAAATTAATGCTTGAAATTTAACTAACTACGGACATAGGGTATCATTTGGTTTATGGAGTTTAACATCCCAAAGCGACTCACGCTATGAGCGACGCTGTAGTTAAGGGCTCTGGTAATTTCGACCACCTGGGGTCCTTTAAACATGCACCGACATCGCACAGTACACATGCCTTCAACATTTCGCCTCCACTGAAATGCGGCTGTCGCAGCTGGGATCGAACCCGCATGTTTCGGGACAGTAGTCGAGTACCATGTTAGGATAGAACACTTCTCATAGGTCACTTAGCTAGCATGCTGTTATCTGGTTGCCAACAGGATAGCTACCAAAACGTGTTCCAAAGGGCACCATGGAACAATGCTATTCCTTTAGTGTCTTGTCTCTTTGTGGTGTTTTAACTTCCACTTAACTGAGAACGCCTTTGAGCACGAGTCACACTGGAATGGTTTTTCACCCTTGTGGGACCGCACGTGTGCCACAAGAGTTCCCTTTCGTGCAAATGCCATGGGGCACAGCTGGCACTGGTATGGCTTCTCACCAGTGTGGATGCGGACGTGTCTTATCAGGTGGCTCCTTTCTACAAATGCACTGCCACAGTGGTCACAACGGTATGGACGATCACCCGTATGGGTGCGCACGTGATTGTCCAAACTGCTCTTTACTGAAAATTTTCTGTCACAGTGGTCACAATGGTACGGTCGATCACCCGTATGCGTGCGCTGGTGTCTGTCCAAACTGCACTTTACTGAAAATTTGCTGTCACAGTGGTCACAACGGTACGGTCGATCACCCGTATGCGTGCGCAGGTGTCTGACCAGGCTGTCCTTATAAGCGAATGTGCTATCACAGTCACTGCAATGATACGGGCGGTCGCCTGTGTGGGTGCGAATGTGCTCCACTAGGTGTGATCTCTTCTTGAAAACGTTGCCGCAGGGGGTGCACTGGTGAATCTGCTTGCCTGTGGGCTTGTCCCGGTGAGTATTCACGCTTGTACTAGTGGATGGCACACTGTGGTTGAGAAGGCGCTGTTCATCAGGTGGACTTTGTCCAGGAAACACGCCAAAGTTGTGGTCTGCCATGACTGATCCTGCATTTCAAAACCAGAGCACTTTCATTAAAACCTAGGGCCCAAGATGCCAGAGCTTGTTTATAACTAAGGAACAAACGCCAAATTTAGTATTAACCAAATAAAATCACATTTATTTTTCAGCAAACATCTGGATGCCAAGTTTCGGCCCTTCGGTCGAATATAACTGTCCAGTGGAAGTAAATCTTTAACCTTTTTGGATTTCTGCTAGAAACATGGCAACATGGCAAAGAAATAATTCCCACCAACCCAAATGCGCAATTATTAGGAGTCTGCAAATATTGAATATGAATAAAAAGTTTTTATGAAATATTGTTAAACAAACATTAGCCAGAGTTCTTTTTCAAAAAAAGTGTAAGGCCTTTGCAAACAAAATATAGAACACTATACTGACTCAGCATGATACAAAATAAAATGGTGTGCACAGAAATGTAGTGTCTGATTAGACAGCATTAACCTAGTTTTTTAATAATTTCTGTGTGATTTACAGCTCTGAACTTTTTATATGTAAAAGAGGAGATGAAAGTTATGGACACAGTGAAAAAAAATAAATTGAATTTTTTTAAATGAAAATTTCCGCTTTTTGACTCACATCTCCCCTTAGCAATCTGCAACAGGTGATTTGATCATGAAAAATATCAACAGAAAGACACATCAAAAATACCAACACACATCTATGTCCAACCACAATAAAACAGATTATAATGTGCACTTTGAATTAGCAACCAATTATGGCTTTCACTCAAGATCAGGTAAAACAGAACAGGTTAAAATTCAACACCAAATATCTGGCTGAGCACTAATAAAAGCTGTTACTGCAGCTTTGGTACAGATTCTATGCTCATAAAGCCTCAAACATGATTGAAGCAAAAAAAAAACAAGAAACAACAGATTAAATGAACAAAATAATGAGAAATGCACTCGCATGACATTGTAACAAGAAAGTCAAGACATTTCCAAAAACTGAAGGCCCTTTAGCACCAGAAGCGAGATCTCAAGGATGGTTGACCAAAGGCACATGCATTCAATGGCTACTCATTGCACAGAATATATTACTTTTGCTGCACCTTATTCTTTCAGCAAATATCTTGAAAGATTATGGGAAAAAAAATGTTCTGCATGCACTGTGCTCCATCAAATGATAACAAGGTGACCTGCATACGTATACCCTTCTTTATGCTTAGACCATGCTGCCCATGGTATCATAAACAATAACCATCACTGATGTCCAAGTATCTGTGCTCTCGATAGATGGGCATTATGCACCCCATTTTGTCCATATACACCATGCACAGAGGTCTGTAAACAAGCTATTTTACAGACTATGAACATCGGGCCATTGAGTCTATGAGGAATGGTATTGAAGATTTCTTCCTGTGGTAGCATATATCCCTTGGCTTGTTGATATTAGCCTGCAAAATTAAGCAGAGAAAAGCAGTGGAAGTAAAGTACAAACTGCAGTACTGCAAGAAGCAATGCAAAAATGCTTGCTTTAGAAATGACTCCACAACAAACAACACGCAAAAACTACTCTGGATTCACCATTAGTTCTCGATGGAAAAAGATAGGAAAGATAACGGACAATAAAAAAAAGTACTACAGGCGTCTTGCTTATGATATGCCTACGTAGCTTTGACCATGACAATTGCTGTATGCTTAAGTGCAATGCCACATATGCTCGTAATTTAGGCCTTAGTGATTGGGGACGTTGGATATGAAGACCGATTTGGTTTGCCTGCAGTTTCACCCCTTTGGATCACTGAATATACTCTTCTACAGAATGTGAGCAATAAGCTATATGCATTTGCGTATAGGTTGACTGCAGTTGATTTGAAACATTCTTCCAGCATCTTGTCTTCTCAGCATTGCTTATAATGCCTGCAAAATAAAGAACAGCAAATTAGCTCATGCAGAAGCAAAGCTTCAAAGCCATAGCAGCATTCTTTGTGCATTCCAATACTCAAGTTCATAGTGAACTTGGAAGAAGAAGGGATCTTTCTTTACTCATGGTTCAAAAAAGACAAGGCCTGATGTATTGTGCTTTGCATGCCAACACAAGACAATGATTACCCAGGATGTATTTGAATGGCCAAGAACACTGAAACACTTAGAAATGTTAATGTTCACAAAAGTTGTTCGGAAAGGTGCTTTGCCGACAGCAGGTGCTTCTTGGCTTGTCTCCGCTGTCTTGTAAAAAAAGGCAGAGCAAAGCAGCATAAGCCTCACACATTGCCGCAAGCAGAGGTGCTTCCAGCATAAACAATCAATTTTTTAGTCATGTCCAAGATTCGGTACAAGCATATTCATTTGGTAGAGAGGAACTCTTCACTTTCAAAACCGCTCAGTGACAGACTGAAACCTGTGCCCGGTCTTAATGTTTTTCAGTGTAAACACCTGATTGGCACTGTATTCTTCCAAGTAGAGACTGCTGACAATAAAGCATTACCAAAACAACACTTATGGTACACAGTGTATCACAGTTCTTCCTCGAAGTCAGACCACTCTATCGAATTCTGCCCTGCAGTCCCTCTGCTTCCTGATCTAGAGTTTCAGCGCACGCACAGTAACCTAACTCAAGCAGGTATTTACAGGAAAGACGAAGTGTGGGTGGGATGCATGCATTTAGAAAAAAAAAATCTCCAGCTTTCCCATCAGCAGGGGAGAAGATAACAGTGATATTATAACCAGAGCCCAATTGCAGCCATTAAAATCACTGGATGTCTGAGGTTCATACATCCAACACGAGTGCTTATAGACTGCAGTGTTCGAATAGTGCCACTTCATGGTGCACAACTTGCTTGGTTTACCTAGAAAGAAGTCAAGTGCAATGCCAACTGCAACAATGCCAGTGAAGAGACTCATACTCTCATTCTGCTCATAAATAAGGAGCACTGGCAGCTACAAAGAAGGCCCTTAATTGAATCCCCTGCACGGTGGTTGTTCTGCCTTTCCAGTCATAAGTGGTTCACCTTTCTTTCTGTGTACATTAATCAGTGGTGAGGCCAATACGGTACTTTAGTTGAATGCAGTAAAACTGCCAAGGCACCAGCATGAAAACAACATTACAGTAGCCCTCGCAGTCTTACTCGAAACATGAAACAGCTCCACTGTCTTTAAGGAAAGAGTCCATACACCAGTGGAAAGGTACACATGTAGACAGGACACACTCACTGTCAGGCCAATGAGGCCACTTTGTTGCCTCCTCAACACTTTTCTTGCAAGAAACGCCTTTGAGAGGCACCCATAGATTTAAAGCAAGGGGTTTCTTTGCTAGAGCGTTGGTACTCATTTCATGCCAGCAGCTAAGCTGGAAAAGAAGTCAGAACTAATTAGAGAAGTGGATGCACATTGTGACCAAATTAAAAGGTACAAAGCACCGGTAGCAGACCAACAGAGCACCAGTGTGTGTGAGGTAAGGCCAGAAAAAAAGAGGAAATTTTTATGCAAGCCGTCGGCCACCTATACACTACCGTAGCGCACATGTTCATTCCTGAAATTCACTCTGCAATGTCAACAGGACTGGTATTAAATCAATTCATGTAAGCAAAGCATCTGCTTCTGTGCACCACAGTGCGTCCCCCAAAACAATAACTTAAGCCAAAATTTTGGACTGCCTAGAGCAACAAGTTCTACCCGCAAAGCAAGCAAGCAGGTCCGCAGGAGCACCAGAGAAAGCTTGAAAAGGGCACTTTCTTTAGGTGTCATCACATTAATACAAAAAACACAGCCTGGCTTGAACTAGAATGACACATCGTGAGTGACAATTACATCACCTTTCAGTGTTTGACAAAACCAGTAAAAAAAAAGGGTAACACTTTATTTGCATGGACACTTAGATGTGTAATACAAAACACAAGGAAAAGAATTCCAACTACAGAGCATGGAACGACAGGCACTCTTAATAAGACCGACAACTAAATTTTAGGCATCAAATTTTTTTTTCACCACAACAAAAAGCTTACTGTCTAAGCTGTTCGACTACGCAATGGTTTTGCAACAAATGCGATAAAAACTTTTTACCAAGAATTTTTCAAACAGTCGATGAGCGTGTTTCATGTGCAACTATGCTAAAAAACCATGATCAGCAAGCGTGAGAATTGCGCACCCGAAAAAAAAATTATGAACTCAAGCTGACATAGTTACAGCCGAAAAAACATTAATTAGGCACTTTTAGTATAGCATAGCGACCATTTCAGTCTCCACACCCAGAGCTGTTATGGTACAGTGATGTGTACCTCGTTGTTGGAAATTTCAGTGGAACATGGTTACCATGTCAACCAAGAAATATAGAGCACTGTGGCACCATCTAGGAATAAAAGTTGAAAGCACAACATTAGTGATGCAAAAATTGAAAACTGAAAATTGGTTTCTGAGGAGACGTAATGCACAGTTATTGTCTCACTTATGTCACGGGCACCCAGACCACATCACAAGGGAAGGGAAGAATGTGGCAGTGAAAGAAGAAAGAGCTGCCATAGTCCTCTCCAGAACAATTTTGACCACTCGGCGATCTTTAATGTCCACTGACATTGCACAGTACACGGGCACTTCTGCCTTTCACTTCCATGGAAACGTGGCTGCTGCAGCAAGGTTCGATCCCGGGAACGGCGACTTAACCAGTTTTTTCACATCTTCAATACGCCAACACGTTATTGAGGAGAGTTTGCTCACAACTGAAATGCCAAGCCTTCTTGAGTCAAGTGGTCTATTGTACAATGGTTCTGCTTCACAGAACTTCCTGACAACTATGCATGACTATCAGTCAGACACTCTATGGGCAAAATTTTCTATGAGAATGACATCTTCACTGATTCGGCAGCAGCCGTCATTAGGTCTCAAGCTCAAAGTGAAGGATTGAAACCTGATTCCTTTGTACTGTGGGAGTCTACAGCTTGAAGGAGAGTTCCCACATCATCATTTTCGAGCAAGAATTCCCTTGGCCGCCTTTCAAAGTAACTTTGCTGTGCTTTTGAGGCACGTTTTTCCTCTAAGCGATTATATATCTGATTCATTGCACGACCAGGTTTACGAAGAAGTTTTTTGATTGCCTGTATGTTCTTCTCAAAAGAAAATGCAGGAAAAGAGTCAAGCGTTCCATACAAACGAACGTCTGCTGCTAGATGCAACAAACAGTGAACGTTGTACAATACCTCCTCCTGTTCATTAAGTCTACCAAAGCATTTCACAAAATGCTGAAGAAGTGTTTCTGCAGAGTCTGCATACTGTTGGCAAAGTGATGGAGTGCTGAGAATTGTTGCAGCTGCATGCAAAGTCAGAAAATTCAAAAGCATGGGACTTGGCAGTGACTCCCTTAGCACTAGTGGGCCAGTGTAATGCAGAAAAAGCCTAAACTCTGTAGCCTTCCAGCGGTCTTTCTCATCCGGAGTCCTAGGTTTCCTAGCGAACTCAAGTGGAACACAACCCTCAAGGGCGACACCTTTGGCTATTTCTTTACGATCTGTGGGACCAAGGTGGACTGTCAGTGGCCTCGCAAAACACAAGTTTATCAACTTACGAACTACACCAAGGTACAGCAAATGCATGGGATCAAGTGGCACGTTGCTCACACAGTCAATAGGAAGTTCCGTCAACAATGACACACCGTGGTGGTGCTCAAAATCTTCCTGTTTCCGGAATGATTTATCCATTCTTAGCGTCGATTCTGAGGTAGGAAAAAACATCTTCTCATTGAAACTGCCTTCTGCAGTACATTTAGGGCACACTGCGTAGCCAGCATGTAATTTTGTCAAGAATATAAATGCGCGCGCCAGTGCGTCGCAGATAAAGCTTCTCATTTCAACCTTAACCAGTTTGCCAGAGATCATTAGACCTACCGATTTAAATTTTTAGCTAAAGAACAAAAGGGCGAAGGAATTCATGGGCAGAGTTTGGCTTTGCAGGGCCCAGAAAAGCACCAACGATCACTGGCTCTCGTAATTTATGGGTGGCATTAAGTTGAATCTGGCATTGAATTGGCCAGAGCTGCAGACGGGAGCTCTTTGACAAAGGCATGCCATCTATGTTGAAAGGCCAACAACCTGTGGCGGGTGCTTTGCGGGACACAGAACATATCCTCCAAGCCTTTCTTAAGCCCGAGATGGCAGTAGTGTCCAGGAGGCAATTCAGTAACGCCAGCTATAACTGCAGTTCTACGAGGAGTTTTAAGCAACGTTCGTGCGTCTGTTGGCAAATCAGAAAAGCAGCTGTGACCTTTCAAAAGACGCAGCAAGTCCGTTAGAGAGCGATGAGATATGTTGTGTTCAAGTGGCGCCCAACCAACCAGCCGAGAACGAAACTCGTCAACCGTTCCAACGCTTTCAATTGTCGGGACGTCGTGTCCCAATTCTTGGGAAGCAGCGACCAGTGCACACTGAGAACTGCCACTCGCCTAACTGCTCATTACGTCGGCATCGCTAGAGTCACTTAATTGAGCCTGCAGTGTGCTCCAAAGGCAAGTCGAGGGGAGCGTACGTACGAAGAATCAGCAGCTTGCTCAAAAACGCTGGCGCAAGGGTCGTCTGTCGAACCGCTGGCACCGCTTGCATTGTCGTAAGGGGGTGAAAATTAAGTAGTCGGCATCACTCGCTTCGCGCCGAGTTTCGCCATCCGGTTCACCTGAATGACTCGGAATTGAGCTCGTAAAGCGAGCCCGCAAAGAGCTCGGCACTTCCGATGCTTGGGAAAGCGCCTGAACTTCTAACCGGGCTTTGATCCGAACAGACCGCGCTTTGCTTAGTTTTGGCATCGCAACAAAACCGTGCTACTCAGCAGACACACCAATTATCCTTCGTGGGCATCTACAATCAACCTACACCGCTACCTAAAGACAAGGACAGTCTTAAATAGTTCGGCACAAATCGTCCGATGCTGCAACAAAGAAGCAAGGTCTAAGCCTTTTCAATCAAACGTTAGTCAACTGACAGCAAACGGCGGCACGGCATGCCGAACACATGGAAAGAAACCGCTATGCAAACGGGGCCATCACACATACTTTTGATGGATGTCGAGCCTTATGTGGAGTGCAGAAACGGTAGAACACGCAAAATTATTGTGTGGTAGGCCGCCAGAACCCAACAAACCGACAACTTCAGCGCTACCGCTGGCAAAGCTAAAGCAGCTAAAGCTGAGCTACCGCGCCGAGTCGAAGACCGCGCTACCACGCAACATGCGGAGCAGCGAGTACTACTGGTACTACTATGTACCGGTAGGTGCCGTTAGGTGAGGCTAGGTGGCTTGAGCCACCGCCCGATGTAAAGGGTTCAGCCGTATCCATCCATCCATCCATCCATCCATGAGTTTTTCCTGTTGTGGCTTTTTGTGCTCATACATAACCTTTCAGGCCAGAAAATATGTTTGTGTTGTCTTTCTCATGCACCATTTATGCAAAACAAGAGTGATTGAAGTTTTTTTTTTTTTCGTGTCTGTGTGGACACGTGACAAACTCGCGCGCCCACGGGTGCCGAATGGCCTGCGCATGTCGCGGCCAGGCCCGTCGTCTGCTACGGTATGCACTTCGCTCAACACGCCTTTCGATAACTGCCTTCACTGTAAACATGTTTCTCTAGATTGCCTATTTCGAACAACTCAGTTTGCAAGCAAATGCACCGCACGTATGCTTAAGAATTTTGGAGTACGCAGGAATTAAGCTTCCGATTCGCAAGAAATGCACAGGTAACAGTATACTTTACAACTTAATAGCAATGCGGCGGAAGACCCGTTAATAACGCAGTAGCACTACTAGCCGCATTCCTGCATATTCAGCCTCATGACCGAGTGTATGTTTTGCCGAAACCAATAATTAAGGAGGAAGTTTATGAAAGGAAAAGTGTGCGCGAGCGCCGCTCTAGAACACGTGCGGCGTAGCACGTGACTTTTTTTGCATGCCTCTCGCGCTTTCCTCTAGGTCACCCGGTCACAACACCGCCACTACCTCGTGGTTACATCACAAACGATGGGAATGTTTCGCATTATCAATGTTCCGCATTATCGCCAAAAAGCTCTTTAATTGCCCATGGAAAACCTTAATAAATTAATTCCATATGACATGGGTCTTAGGATTCAGGCTTTTCTTATGTTCGAATGCGGCACTAAAGCTGCCAGAGATATATGGGATATATTAATTGATAGTTTGTGCGTCCAATATCTGTGTTTGTTGGACATACATTAGAACATAACTTGCGCATCGAATGAGTGAATGAAAAACTTTATTGGTTCCTTTAGGAAGTAGCGGTAGAGGACGAAGTCTTCATCTTGAAGCTTGGGTCCCCCTTGGCCGTGGGTGGGCCCCTAGTCCAGGGCTCCACTGAGTCAGGCCACCTCGCTTGCGTGTGCTATGAGGGCCCTTTGGACCCCTAGCTCGCAGCTGGTGAGCCGGCTCTCCCATTGCTCCGCACTTGGTGTTTTGTGTTTGTGGAATGCTTGATTTCTTCCGCACTCCCATGTGACATGACATAGTGTTGGTTTTGCTCCGCAACACGGACAGGTGGCGCTATACTGTGTGGGGAACTACTTGTTTAATATGTATAAGATTGGGAAGGAGCCTGTTTGCAGTCTTCGCCATCCTGTGGCTTCCTCCTTGGATAATGCTTTATGTGGTGGGGGGTATTGGAATCTTAGCCCCTTATATAGGTTTAATAATTCCGAATAGCTGTCCCCGCAATTAATCTGGGGCCCCTCCGGGGGTAATGACGTTCCTGTTCGGCTGGGCATTCCTCGAGCTAGGTTGTCTGCCCCTTCGTTGCCCCTGATCCCTGCGTGACTCGGTATCCAGATTATGTTGTGTATTGGTCGTCCCTCAGGGAGCAGAGCTCTACTGAGGATCTTGAGTGCCGTGCTGCTAATTCTGCCTCTAGTATAGTTCCGGCACGCCTCTTGTGAATCCGTTAAGATGTTAAGGGATCTCCCTGTCCTATATCCTTCATTCGCGGCCAGGGCGACAGCAATCTCCTCTGCCTCCGTTATGTTAGATACTTCGGCTGTGAGGCTTGTGATGTGTTCTCCGTGGTAATTTACAACTACTGCTACCGCGCTATTTTTGTGTGCTTGGGGGTATAGGGAGGCATCAGTGTAGACTGTGTTGCCCCGATGCCCCATGTTCCTCTCATAAAATTCTGCCCTAACCTCTCTCCTGTTAGCGTGGAGGTTTGGATCCATGTTTCGGGGGATAGGTTGTATGCATAGCTTCTTTCTTAGCGGGTCCGGTATTGCGGCCCTGCTATTTTGTGGCTTTTCTATTTCCCGACCTAGCTTTGTCAGGAGCGCCCTTCCAGTCGTCGTGTTGCTAAGTCTTCGTATTTGTGCCTTGAGCTGGCATTCTCTTAATTCTTGGAAGGTGTTATTGATTCCGCGTTGCATGACCTTGTCTTTGGATGTATTTCTTGGGGGATGAAGAGCTGTTTTGTATGCCTTCCGGAATATTGTCTCCGCTTGCTCCTTCTCTGCTTTGATAGTCACATGGTACGGTAATGAATATGTTACCCGGATGACCACTAGGCTGTTGACTAGCCTGAGTGTGTCCTCCTCCATCATGCCATACCTCTTGTGCGCTACTCTGCTGATCATCCGGCTTACTTGTCCTGCCGCTTTGCTTAGCAGTCTGAGTTTATGACTGCACTTCCGGCTTCCTTGCAGCCACATGCCGAGGATTCTGATCATCTTTTGTTCCGGGATGTTCCGGCCCTCTAGTTTTATTTCGAGTGGAGCATCCGTAGGGTGCCTACCCACTCTGAGGAGCTCAGATTTTTCCGTGGAGCATTTAAGTCCTCTTTGTTTTGTGTATTCTTCAATGCAGGTGGCAGCCTCTTGTAGCGCCTCCTGCTTCTCTCCCAGTGAGCCTTGGGTGGTCCAGGTGGTGAAATCATCTGCGTACAATGCATGACTAATCCCCTGGACATGGCTGAGTTTCTTGGCGAGGTTGACCATCGCTATGCTAAAGAGTATTGGCGAGATTACTGAGCCTTGCGGAGTGCCCTTGCATGGCGTTTGAAAGGTGTCACTCCGCAGGTCTCCTAGGCCTACCGTCGCTGTTCTGTCCATGAGGAAGCTTCTAACGTAGTCATGGACCTTCTTCCCGCAGTTGGTGGTGTTAAGTCCTTCCATAATGGCGGCATGGGATACGTTGTCAAAGGCCTCTTTAATATCGATGGCCATGACAACGTTCTCCCCGTTCTTTGGCATTGTTTCGAGTACCTCTTCTTTTAGTTGTAGCAAGATGTCTTGGGTTGATAAATTTGCCCTGAATCCGAACATGGTGTTGGGGTACCATTCTCCGTCTTCTAGATGCGTTTGTATTCGTCGGGTTACTACTTTCTCGTACAGCTTGCCTAGGCATGATGTTAGCGAGATCGGTCTGAGGTTTTCAATTTGGAGTTTCTTGCCGGGCTTGGGGATCATGACGACTACGGCGTGTTTCCACTCCGCTGGGACCGTCCCTTCTTCCCATTGTTTGTTTAGGTATAGGGTGAGGTGGCTGATTGCTTCGTCGCTTAAATTTCGGATTAACGAGTTATGAATCTTGTCCGCCCCTGCTGCCGAATTTTTCGTTGTTGCCCTCATGGCCTCGACGACCTCTTCTATTGTGATGGGTCTGTCCGTGGTTGGGTTTTCTTCGCCCTGGTAGTCGCCTTGGTAGCCGTCTACCTGTTCCTACCCGTAGCAATTCTCTCGTACTGCCTGGAGCAGCTGTTCTTCTGTACCTTCGTACTGGTGAATTAGCCTTTGGATGGATTTGCTGCTTCCCGCCTTGCTTTTGCTCGGATCTATGAGTGTTCTGAGGATCTGCCACGTTCTAGCCGTGCTGAGGGTGCCATTCAGCGAGGTACTTGCTGCCACCCTTGTCTTGCCAGCTGCGTTGCATATTCCTCTGCTTGCCTGGTGATTTCGGCAATCTTCTTCTTTAGCTTTTGGCGCTTCCACCACTTGGTCAGGCCTCGTCTTGCCTCCCAGAGCCTGAGAAGTCACTTGTCCACAATTCTGGTGCTTGTTCTGTTCGATCCACTTCTTTAGTGTAGAGATCCCCGATTTGTCTAAGCTGTTGGCTCCAATCTTCTGCCGAAGTTATGTCGTCCTTAAGCTGTTTGCAGTAGGTGCGGAAGGCATCCCATGGACTCAGTTAAGTTTGCCTTGCCGTTCTTCCTTTTATGCTTTCTGCCTCTGTGCTGACCCTAATGATGTAGTGGTCGCTGCCGAGATTTTCTTGCAGGTTCTCCCATTCGACTTGCTTAGCGCCCCTGACAAAGGAAAGGTTCGGTCGGGACATGTGTCCACGCTTACGCTATTACCCTGTCTAGTAGGCTGACTTTCATCTGTGAGTAACTCGCAGCCTATGTTTTCCGCTGCTGTGCAGATGCCGCGCCCCTTTTTATCTTCGATACTGCTGCCCCATTGTGGGCTTTTCGCATTAAAGTCCCCTGCTATTATTAGGGCATTCTGCCCTGCAAGCTTCTTTGCTTCCGCAAAAAGCTTAATGAAGTCTCCTTTATTTTTAGGTGGGCTGTACAAATTTACTATAAAAGTGCTTTTAGCTTTTCTTTTTCTCTTGGGAATCACTTCAGTTATTATGTGTTCTAGCTGTGTGTCTTCAAACTCCTTATGAGCTATGCTTGTGATTTTGATCCTAATGAGAGTTGCTGTTCTTCCGTTCTCCTGACATGAGTGTCCTTTTAGGGTTGGGGTGCAATTTGTCTCTTGTAGATGTATTAGATCTGGTGGGTTTCCTCTAGTGTTAATGAATTGCTGTAAGAGCCCTTGCTTACGCCTGTAGCTCCGGCAATTCCACTGCCATATCTCTAGTTGTTGTTGTCCTGCCATGTTATGGTATTGGTACTGTTGTTTGTTCCCTGGGATTCTGATCCAAACCTGCGCTCATTATAGAGGCGGTCCCTAGCGTCATTTACTGTCTTCCGTGTGTTTTAACTCTTTACATAGTTGCGGAAGCTCTGATCTTGCAGGGCTATCTTTTGATTTAGTTGCTGTATCTGCTGCTGCATGAATGTCTTTAGATCGTCTATTGTTGAGTTTCCTCCTTCATTAGTTTGTAAACTTTCTACACTCTGTTGTGGGGGTGAGGGTGCCCTGACAGGCGAGCAGCCTGCCTTTCGCATCTCTTGCATTTCCGCTATTAATTCGCTTATTTGTTTCTTAAGCTGTCTGATTTCCTCTCGGGTCTGCTCTTGTTCCTTCCTGATGTTATTAATTTCGGCAGTAAGCCTTTTTTCATTTTCTGTTCGTGTGTTTGTGTTGTTGTTGTTGTGCGGAGCAAAAAGCGCCTTGGGAGGGCCCGCTCCCCAGCTCACGTTGACTCCGCCGCTCTTCTTCTGTTGCTGCTTCGGCTTCACCCAGGACTGCTGGCCGCCCAGGGGTGGGTAGGACTCGTCCCGCTCCCGGCTCCGGCCCTGGCCCTGGCTGCTGCTGCGCCCCCGGCTGCGACTCCTGGATTCGCTCCGGTAGTCACCTTGCCGCTCCTGGTCCTCGTTCCGGAACCAGCGCGGTCTCCGTGCCCCGCCTCTGCTTCGGCTGCGGCCGCGTCGCTGCTGGCTCTGGGGTCCCCATCGCAGTTCGTTGATTGGCTTCAGTCGTTGTGCACAGTCCTTCGTGCCCGCCGCGTGGGAGCCCCCGCATAGCAGGCACTTGGGTGTACATTGATGTCGTTCTTCCGGATCTTTCTGGCCGCATTGTCTGCATGCCTTGATTCCCGGGTTCGGACAGACGTCCGATCGATGTCCGTGTTGGCAACAAACGTAGAATATTTGCCGCGTCGGCCTATAGGGGTAGCACCACATCTCTCGATCCCCCGTATAGTACAAGACTTGCTTGGGGAGGATGGGGCCATCCACGGTGATGACGGCTGTGCTCGATCGGCCTAGCATCCTTGTTGCCAGGATCTTCACCCCTTGTGAGCGGGTTCGTAAATTCGCCTTGAGTTCTTCGGCCGGAGACCCCGGGTCCACTCCGTGGATGACCCCGCGCAGCGTTCCCTCCGGCGCCGCCACGTGTGCGTTGATTCCGTAGCTATGCTCTCGAAACTTCAGTTGCCTGATGCGCCTGATATGTTGAGCAGCGCTTTCGTTATCGGTACTGATTATTATGATATTCGAGCCGGTGCGCAGTCGGATGATGAGATCTTCTGCCTTGCATCCGTGTCCGGTAGCCGCGACCACCGCTCGCGCCACTTGGTGCGTCTGCAGGATCTTCACTGCCAGTCCTTTCGGCCGAAGTACTACTTTTAAATCATCCCTGGGAAGCGGAGGCAGCCTTCTCCTCGGCGCTCCTTCCCCCTCTCCTTGTTTAGGTGCAGTTGGCGTGCCACCTGTGCTCTTCGCCGCGCCTAGGGAATTTTCGTTCCCTAGTGCTTTTCCCGCCAAATCTCCTGCTTGGCTTCCACGTTGGCGTTTCTTTTGCCGCTTGGACATGGCTATCTCCCAGTCCGCGTCCAAAACCTTGTTCTGACTTGCCTGTAGCGTTGTTGTCGCTGGGGTGCTGCTTTTTAGGGCTTGAAAGGCTGTCGTTGGTCCGTGGGCGAAGGTCTCCCCGGTAGCGTCTTGATACTCTTCGTCCATATTTTCTTAGGTTTTCGCCATAAAATTCGTCTGGTCTTTTAGCGGTGCGCGATATACGCTGGGATTTAGTGCATGGGTCATCGCTCCGTCGCTTCTACCGCTGGCCGAGGCCGGGAGGGCCGCAGAACCCCGCTACTATGTTAGGCCTAATAGGCCTAGCTTCGGTCGGCCACGTGGGAGATCTTCAAAACCGTATAAATCCAAAAATATTGGACCCAGTGGTCTGAAAGAGGTGTCCTCGTGGCCCGCTTCGCTTTCGACGTCGTCTCCCACCAAAATTTTGGCAGTCCAGTCCAGTTAACCGGGTCAAAAGTCCCGAAAACTGCAGAGCGCATGTGAAGTGCGTCCCCTCTCCTCGGCTGCTCGCAGCGCCACCGAGTGTTCACGCTTGGTGGACATGTACTAGATTATATATTAGGCATCTAGTGTCCACGCTTTGCGGACGTGCTCTAGATATAAAAACATTCATATTATTGACGTCCTATCAACGTGTAGCACGTCCAAATGATGATCCTTATGATGTACATCTAATAGACGCTCCTTTCATCACATGACGTTTGGATCTTTCCGGCACGTCGAATGGATATTTGTGGTTTACTGGGTGGTGAGAACACACAGCTTTAATCGTAGCAAGCGCCAACAAGCCCAGCAACAAAGCACTGCATTATACATAACTTATATGAGAAACATACACTCACGTTAGTATACAATCTGTTACTATGAGCTCATGCTTATATATACTCCCTCATTAAGGGCATCCCACAATTGTTAGTGGGGAACAGTTAATAAACATAGTTTTCTCATGAAATTTCACCACTATTTTTGCAATTTACAGCAGAAAAACACAAACAAATTTAAGTGAAAAATTTTCTTATTTGAGAAATAACATTGGAACATAAAAACAGCAAAAACTTGTCAATCGAACAACAAAAAGTTCTCTGTAGGAGCCAGTAGGTCCCACTTCAGAACCAGAAGCCCAGCAGGTACCAGAAGAGGCTCCTTACAGGGACCATTTCAACCAGCAGCGCAAACCAGAAGGTTTCCTTCTGGGACCAGTAGACAGCACAAAGCCCGAAGGCTTCCTTCTGAAACAAGTAGACCCCAGCACAAAACCGAAAGGCATTCCTTCTGGGACCAGTAGATCAAAGCAAAAAACCAGTTGGTGCCCTACAGAGACCGTTTCAGCCAGCGGCAAACCGTAGAAAAAAAAAGCAGGTGCTCATAAAGCTTGCGTTCGGCACAGCTGCATACAGGACGGAGTCCTCGGGACAAAAGCGCTGGCATACGGTCTTTGCAGAAAAGGTGGCTCGAGCCACACACCTTCTTTATGATCGGCTGCTGAGAAAAATGTGTTCTATATAACAAGCAAAAAATGGCTTGAAATTTGCAAGAAATAGAAAACAAAAAGTTGTATCCGTGGTCCACAAGTTTAAAACATTGCAAACCTTGCAGGGAGCAACATATATGCAAAGGAAACTTAGAATCTATTCCAGTACTGGCGTAATTCTTTAAAAAGGTCTGGAACGTGGTAGAATATGTTCTCTCACTGCTTCAATATCGCCGCTTTCTCCTTTCTTTCACTCTGTCCCTCCGCCCCAACCCGAGTTTTTCCCCTTCAGTCTCCTTTTTTCCCTCTCTCTGATTTCTGATCCTTCTACTTTTTCCTTATGCCCTGAAGCTCTTGCTGTCATTTCTCAGGAACCCTTGGCTTCAGCATTAATTCCCTCCCCCTTCCTCTCACAATTCATCTAATCTCGCCACCATTCTCTCTGTTTTCCTCTAATTCCTTCTTTTTTGTTCTCCCGCATTTCACTCTGCATGCTGCTTCATTGTTTCATCATATTCTTTTCGTTTTTCAGGCCAACGAAGCCAGTCGTGTCACGGTGCACCTTTTGCAGCTGGACACAAAGCCTCCACGTTCGCCACATCTCTCCACGCTCAATAGCCCAGTATTCCTTTCTGATGAGCCGGCCTTTTTATTTCAAGCCACTGTAGCAGCCACCAAGCCTGGACAAGATTCACCCTCCCCATTCTATAACACCCTTCCCACCTTTTCCCCCTCACTGGGCCTTTTTCCTCGGAGGCAAGCCGATACTCCACGCCATTGACGAATGCTTTACCCACACGACGACAACTCCTCTAGTTGAAACGTTGGCAAGCACTCTGAGGCTTTCCCCTCCCTTGATGGAAGCCAAAAGTCACCGAAAACAAGGAGCGTGTTTTTTTCTTACATTGTGGTGTTCAGTAACAGGAGATTCATAGGGTAATTATTTAAAGATAATTGTTTCGAAGCAGAAGGCCTTATTCACTTTGCGAGTGCAAAGACACCATCTGCACGTGGTTCCTCTAGGACTGCAGTCGACCACGTGGCCCTGCCTGCCGTGCCCGAGGGGTTAACCATCACGCAGGGACCTTCGGCTGCCCAGGGATCCAGGGAGAACCTGCGTGTGAGAGACGTACCTGATGAAGACGATTAGAGCGAAGCCGGCGAGAAGAGGAGAACGGCGTCCGGCGGCCTGCCGTGGTGCCCCTAAGAGCGGCATTTACTTGACATCTGTTCCGCGCCGTGTTCCCTGCTCCATATAAAACCTGTCCACTTAACACTATATGAAAATGTTTCCTTCATGCTGTTTGGTATCAGCAGTGATGTGGTGTAACATGTAAATTTAGTGCTCCCGTCACATATGTACAAAGAGCTACAATAACTCCCTCGCGTTTTTGTTAACCTGTGTCTCTTAACCGTACTAGCCTTCCCCATGAGCCGGAATGCGATCGACCGAACAAACAGCTATGTCTTCGTGACCTCAATCAGTCAGTTTACCGGGTACCTATAGTTGATTACCACGTTGTTATCTATATTTGCCAATGTATGAGAAAATGCGAAACACAAATTTTGTTCCTTCCCCCTTTAAAGGTGCAGTTGTGGAGTTTTGGAGGCCCGCTCAAGCCGATTTAATATAGCCTTTTCCTTGCCTCCTATTGGAAATGAATATTATTTATGTACAACACTTTCGAGTTAAAAACAATGAAGAATATCTACTTTAGCTGATTTTTCTTTCATTTCTACTGCACACGTGTATGCGCTCTCATTATAGCCTGATATGTGCGGAGATAGGTGCTATTATGTCTAAATTACTGCAATCTTTTTCTTCGTGCAGTTAAGTGCAATGCGCCCATGCTTTTGAATAAAGCTATCCTTGTTGCATACGCTGCACTGAAGTTCAACAAGGCGGCTTGATTGTACTTCTGAGTTCACTCATACTTTTGCATTGACTAGAACGAAGTGTGCCCACTTTGTCGATGAGCTAGCCGTCCATGCTTCGCAATCATGCAGCTCGCGCATCCATCGGCTGACATGTATAACCGGTGGCTGTAGGATCCTTAACAATGCAACGTTCGCTGCATTGTGTGCAGGGAGCCGCCGCCAAGTCTGAGCTGATCCAGTTGTGCTTTATTTTCCCTCTTCCACAAGCTGAAAGAAAACACTACAGTCACCTCGCAGACGAAAACTCCTTTCAGTGATCGACAGCGTACGTTTGCGTGACGCACTCTGCAGCTGGAAGACGTCAAGCTGAACGAAACAATTCCCAGCGCGGTTTGAAGGGCGTGTTTGTAGTACTCATCTGCCAAAAGCACCTATTGGGGTTGGGAGAGTAAAGTCGTGGGTGCTCTAAACGCGCATTCAAAAGTGGCGCCGCGTGGCACGGAGAGTCAAAGTCCACGGCAGCAGCAAGACGGCGCGGCACAAACTTCAGTTTCGGTTTCGGTTATTTCTTTTTTAGCTAGCACGGCTTGTTCATGCACTGCCAAAGGCTGACATCCGGGACATGCTGCCCAACTTCAGGTGGCTTCACTTTCGGGCGCCCGATGCGGCATCCCAGTGGTTCTGCCGCCTCTAAAAAGGCACCTAGGCAAGGATAACGTGCGCAGCACTCCAAGCGGAAATTACCTTTTTTTTTTTACCTAGATTTTGATACACAGGCGGCATAGGCGTTTGACACTCTCTCTTCTAGTTCACTTTACCCGCGCACCACACTCGACACGACCACACGAGACCCTCAAAAGAACGCAACGGCTGCCACGCCGCTGCTAACACAAGAAGGCAAAAACAACATTCGATCATGCCGCTGCCGCCGCTGCTGAAGAGGCGCTGTAAGCGGTTTTGAGATTAATTAATTTTCTACAGGAAATATATCGAAAGAATAAAGTTGAAATACATGAGAAGGAATTAAGGGTACATCAACTGTCCAGGTACAAAAAAAACTAAGGCAAGGTTGTTCTCTATCACCGCTGATGTTCATGCTTTATATGATAAGTATGGAGAGAAGGCTACAAGGAAGCAACCTAGGTTATGATCTGTGCCGGGTTCGAACCCGACCGCGGCGGCTGCGTTTTTATGGAGGAATAACGCTAAGGCGCCCGTGTGCTGTGCGATGTCAGTGCACGTTAAAGATCCCCAGGTGGTCAAAATTATTCCGGAGCCCTCCACTACGGCACCTCTTCTTCCTTTCTTCTTTCACTCCCTCCTTTATCCCTTCCCTTACGGCGCGGTACAGGTGTCCAACGCTATATGAGACAGATACTGCACCATTTCCTTCCCCCCAAAACCAATTATTATTATTAGGTTATGATCTGTCATACACATTAGGCGGAAAGGTTGTTGAGCAACGACTACCGGGTATAATGTATGCGGACGATATTGTACTGTTAGCAAATAACCAGGAAGATTTGCAAACTTTGGTGAACTTCTGTGGAGACGAAGGAGACAGTCTATAGGTTTCAGTTTTAGCGCAACTAGGTCAGGTGTGATGGTTTTCAACGGCACAACTGATCAGGAGCTTACAATACAGGGCCATGAAATACCCAGAGTGGCCGAATACAAATATCTCGGGGTATGGGCAAACAAAGGGCATATGTACACGGAAAAACACGAACAGTCTCTCATAGCAAAAGGGCGAAGAGATGCCGGGATAATGAAACGTAGGGCCTTGTGGGGGTACAACAGGTATGAAGTCCTCAGAGGTATTTGGAAAAGAATAATGGTGCCGGGGCTTACTTTCGGGAATGCGGTTCTATGCTTAAGAGCTGAAGTTCAGTTGCGATTAGAAGTAAATCAGAGAACTGTTGGAAGATTAGCACTAGGTGCCCACGGGAAAACCACAAACGAGGCAGTACAGGGGGATATGGACTTGGCAACGTTCGAAGCACGGGAAGCTCAGAGTAAAGTACTATACGAAGAACGCCTGGGGAAATTGGACGATAACAGTTGGGCATGTAATGTATTTAAATACCTGTACAGAAAGAGCGATGACACACAGTGGCGGAAACGAACTAGAAAGCTGACCAGTAAGTTTGCCAGGGACGAGGAAGGAGAAAGAAAGAGCATTAAACGGCAGGTTAAAAACGTCGAAGGTAAAAATTTGACAGATTCAATGGAAAAGAAGCATAGTGTAGAACTATATCGATGCTAGAAAAGGCAGATCAGGAAGGAAACGTTTTATGATAACTCAAGGGGCAGTGCCCTCCTCTTTGAAGTATAGGTCAGGGAGTCTTAGAACGTTCAGCTACAAAAAGAAATTTAACGAAGAAGATGACACATGTGCTGTGTGTGGTAAATCTGTAGAAACAACAAAACACCTCATTCTAAATTGTGATGGTATCCATCCAGTTGTCGATGCATGCAAAGTGGTTTAGCGCGACTGCAGCACAACCAGAGGATGGGGGGCAAAACACTCATATAAAGAAATAATAAAGCTACAAAATTAGAATGTAATCTGCCAATAAAAAAGAAAAAATATATTAGCACCTTGTTTTATGAAAGAGGTAAGTCATTTTATTAAAACGTGGCAAATTTTGTATTTTTGCAACACTCTTGACCTCTCCCTATTCATGAGTGTGCGGTGCATTACAGCGCGTCTTTGCAGGCCTTGTTTCGATACCCGGCTAACCCGGCCACAGTGGCGGGAGCTTACGAAGCGATTTCTTATCGCCAGCTGTCTGCGATGGCGCGCCTGGTAAAGCGTATAAATTTAGCTCGCTGGTCTCAACATGCTCCTTTTGCGAAGTTTTCATCGTCCTTGCACGTCGCTTCTTTGTCACCGTACGGTAAGATTTGCACCCCGCTGCACCGCTGCGGCAGTTTTCTCGGTTTTGTCGTTTCCTTCGGCGTGCGGCCAGTGCGAAGTCTTTTTCCGTCTTTGCACGCTTCGCGCTCTTCTTTTGAAGCGCTTAGCGCTTCATTTCAAGATGAGCTTGCGGCATGTGAAGAAACGATGCTCCGTGGTACACCAAGGGTACACTGCGTCAGCGTGGATAGTACCATTGGTGTCACGCTACACCGATTCCCGCTGGACTTTCACAGGTGTGTCGTCTGCTCTAGGTATGCGCGATAGCTTCGATATGGTTTCGCCGGGCTGTTCGCGCGTGTTTCATAGCTGTAACCCGTTCGTGCGTACTTGGCTTCATGTTTTCGGGGATATTTATGTACTACACTGCAGGGCACACACTTTCAGTGCTGAGGTGTGCGAAAGAGGCCCACATTTTTCTAATTTATAGTGAGTTTCATGCAGCTGACTATCACCAACGTGAACTTCACACCGGGCTCTCAGGAGCAACCACGTGCACGCTACTGACCGGGAGGCCCATTTAGAACAAAGTTTGCTACCTGACGGCTCTGAGTACGACATTGTTTAGTTTTGCAAAACCATGAAGCCAATTTGAGGATCCCCTCGCAGCTGGGAGTATCGAAACTCAGCCTCGTGTATGTGCGCGGCTTTGAGGAGGCTTTAACTGGATTCGCTCAGCAGGAGTTATTGCCTGCCTTGGTATTGCTGTCCTACATATACATGACTGTCAGGGTAATTTTAAACGCACTTCACTCTCGTCACTCGTTGAGCTTAGAAAAGCAGCTAGCCGCGTGGCATGAGGATGAGCGTTACCGCACTCTGGGGCGCAGAGAGCTTGGCGCGAGCATTTACTACCATAGTTCAGATGTAATGCAAGTATAATTTACTGCAGTTAGCAGTGACAGGAATAATGACGCATTGGCGTTTCGAGTATGCGTATTCCTTTTGGTGCAGTTGTATCTAACGTGCATGTTGCATCACGTCCAGGTGCCGAGCGTGGGCGCAGTTCTGCCGCAACGTCAGCCTGGAGAAGAAGGCGCCGTCGCAGCTACGAGAACTCAGGATTTGCTCGAGGCACTTCGAACCATCTGTGTATCTGCCGTCAGGAAGGCTGCGACACGATGGTTTGCCTACTCGAGCAAGCATTGCTGGTAATTTTTGTTATCAAACTTTTAAGGCATTCGCCGCTCTTGAAATGTCAGGTTTTGTGAAAAAATGAAATTTTTCCTTTTTGTCGTAACCGTAAACAGTCTAGCGTCTTTTGCAAAACGCAAAACGAATTATGTATCTGTCTTGTGGCTTTAAAAATTACAGTAAATTTTTACCTGCACCCTGCTAAGCGAAAACGAAAATGGAAGTATCGCTTTCACGTGAGCACATATAATTATATACATATCGTGTGTGTGTGTGTGTGTGTGTGTGTGTATATATATATAATATTCGTTTTACGTCTCTTGTATGCACTGTACACTGTATGTGAGGTTCGTGACCAATGTCCAACATAGCATAGAATTAGGTTTGTGCTTGTGGTAAGCTAATGGCACAAGCTTAGTAGGCGAAGAGTGCTCAAGCGAATTTCTAGGCACGGGTGCGGAAGAAGTACACTGACGATGTGAATACTCTTGCCTGATATTTCCGGTAAAAAAAAGGATAATGGAAGTGGGATATTCGGTAGTCTGGTATGGCAAAGGACTCCAAAGGATCTTAACGTGAGTCTGTCAGTCTTCCGGTTCAGGCTGTTTGATGCCGCTAGCCACTTCAGCAACGGAAACCAGGCGACTGTACATGTTTTGCAGCAAGTGGGAGTTGAATCTTTCATATTCACCGTGAAACCTTGTCTCATGAACGGTCCCTGTCGTGTCCAGAGGGCATTCTCGTCCTTCCTTTGATAGCTCAAAAGAAGTGAGGGGGAAAAAAGGGTGAGCCTTCCTAAATGTTTGATGAATTTTAGTACTCCAGAACTTTGCTTTCTTGTATGCAGAGCTTCTTTTTTCATCTTCAGTCTTATCAGGATGCAATCTTATGCTGACTTGGGCAAGGTACGCTTGGTGAAAAGCTTCTCGAGATATTGTGTGCTCATGTGTTATGTATCAAAGCATGCACTGAACGATTATAGAAATGCACTAATTATTGTTTGTGTTGTTGCCTTTTACCTCAATATTCATGCTAGCGAAAGCCAATGTTTGTACAGGTTTTTATTTTTTGCGATAATTGCTTACGAATTCATTCTTGTTGCATCTCATTGCGTAGGCCATAGGCTGACCTGCATAAATCTGTAAACAATATGGGGCACATTACTTGATTTGCGAGCTATCGTTGTTTGTGTGATAGGCGAATTTCGCACTCTTCAAAATAAAACATAGCATATGAAAATTGCAAATGATTTACTGGTGCTCCACAGATGCTGATGACATCAAACTAATGTGCCTAACGATTAAGGGTGGTAAACAGAATTTTATTTCATTGGATAAGCATTTTTCTTTCTAGAGTGATGACAATGTGAACCGCATGCTGTGGAAGCTATAGTTCTTTGGAAATTATTTACTATAAAGGTACTGAATTCTCTTTTCTCTCCGCAATAATGTTGCCATTTCAGACACCTCAAGCGAATGCAGCAGTGACATGGACTGTTCACAATCTCTGAGCGAAACTTCGGCATCAGTGCGCCGGGCTGGAGAACCAGGTGAGCAGGGTTGTATGCATAACTGACATAAATCTTTTGAAAATGGTGACGACTGAAAGCTCATTGGACTGCTTCCTATGATAGCTGCTGTCTCCGGTGAACCTGTTTCCAAGGGGTACGTCCAGAGTCGGTCGTCCCAGTCGCTGCTACTCTTCCAAGAAGGTGATTGTTATTTCGTATCTGCTCGAACAGCCTGAGGAGGTATGGCTCAGAAATATGCTACAATTCCTTGCCTGTGCGCTGTGCAGATGCAGATGGTGCCAGCCCTACTGGTTCTACGCTGAACCAAGCTTGTTCCCACGCCAGTGGCTTCATAATGGTTCAGTGTAAGTGTTAATTCCGCCTGTGGCGCTTAGTTATTATTTGTGCATTGTTGGGTTGCTGGCTTCCCTGTCAGAACTGTGCTGTCACTATATTTTGTTCTTTATATTCTGTGGGCGCAGCTGACCACACATATGCAGGACCAAGCACTGAAGCAAGCGCTTCATCTCTGGAACCTGGCACGGCAGGGGTGGCCGCAACACTGTCAGCGAGTGCTGATCTGTCACCAGGAGCTCCGTTCAGCAGTTCGCCTCTTTCTTATGAAGGTTAGCAATTTTACAACGCTTTCGCAATATTGCGCACTTTTTGGTGCTACAGGACTACATGCAGCTATGACTAAACCCGACGTAGCAACTTATTGCTCTTCCGTCGACTCTGTACGTTGCAGGATCTTTCACCAGCCCCATCAATGAAAGGGTGGCCACTGCAGAAACTTCGAGCCAAGCTCAGGCAGCTGCGTAACCGCAACAAGAGGCTGCAAGGACTGCTGCTTCAGCGCCGTCGCATGAAGACCACTGCCGAATTGGTAGGTAGTCTGCGTGAGCATTTAACACCAGCTGTTGCTGCTTTTGTTGAAGCTCAGTTAAAGATGCACAATGTCAGCAGGTTTGGCCGTCGATGGTGCAGCCAAAACAAAACCTTTGCTTTAGGTTTATACTTCCACAGCCCAAAAGGTTACAGATATTGCAGGAAACTCCTGAAACTTTCATCTGTTAGGTCACTGCAGCTGTGGCTTGCACGCGTACCATTGAGGGTTGGATTTTATCCTGAAGTTTTTGATTTGATCGAGAAACGGGCAGCGTCTTTTCCACGGCAAGACAGGGCTTGCACCATAATTTTTGATGAAATGCATGTTTCAAAGGAGCTGTCATACAATCCAGTGCCGGACAGATTTGAAGGCCTTGAAGAGTACAGTGCAGCACAAGGTCCAAATCTTGCAAACAAGGTGCTTGTGTTCATGGCCAAAGGAATATGTACGCCGTGGAAGCAGCCTCTTGGCTACTTCTTTGCAGATAAGGCAGCGCCTGCAACTGTTCTGTATGACCTGCTCTTCAAATGCCACAAAATGTTGGTTGGAGCTGGATTGCAGCCTGTGGCTGTGGTTTGTGATCAGGGGAACCAAAATGTTTCTCTGTTTTCGAAACTTGTGACCCCTGAAAAGCCGTACTTAAGTGTGAATGGTGAACCGCTTTTCTTTATTTTTGATCCACCGCATTTGCTCAAGTGCTTGCGCAATATGCTCTTCAAGTATGACTTCAGGGTAGGCAGTGGCACAATTAAAAGCTCGTACATACGACAGGCTTATGAGAAGGATCGAGAAATGCAAATTCGGTCCATCCCAAAGTTGAGTGCCCGGCACTTTAATTTAACTTTTGCTTCGAAGATGTCTGTGAAACTCGCAGCACAGGTATTCAGCAATCATTGCGCTGCTGCATTGTGCACATTGGTAACATTCCAACAGTTGCCATCAGAGGCTATCCACACAGCCAGATTTGTTGAGAGGATCGATAGACTCTTTGACAGTCTAAATACTTCACAGAAGCGGGGAAAGTCTCCGTATGCATCTGCAATTTGTGCAGGATCTGTGCATGAAGAGTTTTTGGAAGAGTGTATTGCAGTTTTCGAAAACATCGAAGTTCTAGGCTGTGCGCGGCAGCCTCTTTGCATCCGTGGCTTCTGCCAAACTACGAGGGCTGTGCTGCTGTTATGGAACCACCTGGCCTCTCGCTATGGTTTGACATACCTCCTTACCAGGCACCTGAACCAGGATGCACTTGAAAACACCTTTGCTATTGTTAGGTCGAAATCTGGATCGAACAGCAACTCGTCTTGCCGGGAGTTTCAAGCAGCATTTAGGCATCTTTTAGTTAGCAACCTTTTCAAACTGTCGGAAAGCAGCAACTGTGCTGAAGACATGTCTAGCCTTCTAGCCACTCTCCCAGTTTGTCTATCTAAGTCTGCTCCTTCTCTCTGTACAGCTGCCACATCTTTGCCAGTTCTAGTAGAAGTTTTGCCATATGATTATCAGTCTCCAATACTAGAGAACAACATTGTCTATTTTGCTGGCTGGCTTGCCTACAAGTTTATGAATGATCACAGGTGTGTTACAGGGCCACATACGTGCGAGGTGAAGCTAGAAAATGCCGCCTTTGCCGATAAGAGCCAAGTTCTCTTGTACTTAAGTGTCAAAAATCCTGGAGAAGGTGACTTTGGGAGCCTGTCAGTTCCTACACCCTCGTTTGTAGCTTTCATCAATGCTTGCGAGCAGGTTTTTGTTGCATCTAGTTCCAATATTGTGGGAAAAGAACAAGTAGGGCAAGATCTGTGCATGTTGCTTCATGCCAAGGTAGAAAAATCGCTGACTGTGTGTGGTGATGACGTTTATGATGGTTTGTTTGCCCTGTTCGTCAGGGTGAGGCTGCATTGGCTTGCACGCAGAAAAAATCTTGAACTGCACAGTCAAACTACTAAACGGAAAGCCACGAAGCAAGCACTGAGGCTAAGCAAATGAAAAGGATGCAATTCCCGAGCTGTTGGCTGAATATTTTGTGAAGTTGCAGGCTATTATGCAGCCTGTGCAACAAATCAGCTTAGTCTGGTTTAACGGTTGCAAAGGGTTTTTTTCTGGTTCACAGCCTGGTTTTATTCTTTTATTTTTTACTTGTGTATTTTGATTTGCTAGGATGTGACGTGGTTGCTCACAGGGGCAATGGTTTAACAATGTAGCATCTTTCATCGTTCATTCCACTATGTCACTCTTTTAGGGTACTTTTATGCCATGTACAGCCTGTTCAAGTGTCACCTATGTACTTGTGCAATATTGTCAGATAAAACGCCATACCGATAAAGCGAATGCCTCTGAAAGGAGACTTTCTAGGCAATGGATTAACCTAGTTTCCGTGGCGCTGGGATTAATTTTTCCACCTGCTCGCCCCCCCTGCAGTTCCGTGCTGGCAGGTATAATGAAATCAACCATTGTCATCATAACTACCACTCGGCACCACTGGCCACCAGGCCACCTTTTAGCAGGCTAGTTGCATCTCGGAGTTTTTAGTAGGATCTTTGTCAGCGCAACGAACATAACAGCGCTTGACTTTTATCTGGCTATTTTGTAGCGTACAGTACACTGATTACATGCTTTACTGCCCCGCGAATGTCCTTGCACTTCACTGTATGCTGTACTTCATGTGTACTTTTGTTGACGTAAAATTACTTCAAATTGATCCGGCTAACGACTAGAAGTACTCTGGAGATGGTACGCTGGCTCAATGTATGGTATTTGCTCCTACGTTGAGCACGTTTGAGGGTGCTAAAGCTGGCTTTAACATTGCCTTGCAGATGTAAACGCGCCTGCTATATTCTTTCAGCCGAAGAAATTAAATGTGAAGAATAATCCCAGTGTGCTCTATGGTCTGTGTTGATGCGCCTACTTATGTCATGTTATGTTTGCTTCAATTGAAGCTGTCGTAGCATTGTTTTCTGTACTTTTCAATTTCCTAACTGACAACGTTCGTGGCACTTCAGGGCTTTTTCCTATCTGCACTGTGACTATTGAGATGATTAGCCAACTTAAACAATACTGCTTGTGCTGCCTGTGACATGTATTTTTTGTTTGTGTGCCAAGGGTGTGCTTTGTGACTGTATTTGTTTGGTTGCTGCAATAAACAATGAATATGAAACTATGAAAACCATACTTGCCGTACACTCTATTGCGAACTGTGCACTTGAGCCAGTGCTTTGTGCATCATACCTTGCTGTACTCAAAAGCTCTCAAAAGTACTAGCACCAGTATTTGCACTACGAATCATGCATGCTTCGCCAGTGTCTGGAAGTGTTGCTGCCTTTCTATGCTGCCCCTCCTTTACCAGTCACTTTCATTGCGTTCCCAATTGCACATTAACAAGGCCATAACTAGCAGGAACTCGAGCACATTTGACTGGCAAAGGTTGGGGCGCGCTGAAAGGCAGCAACCTTCGAGAGGTACGGGCTCGAAAACGCGGATTCTACAGAAAGACCGCTTTATAATTCGCGCCAAAAGCATACGTATGCGTGACGTCATTCTACGTCACGTTTGCGTAGTTTGCCCCCCAAAATCCAGGGGGCGCTGGAGTGCCCACGAGCCGCCATTTTTTGGACCAATGGGCGTCTATGGAGCCTTCGCTACCAGTGTACATCTACCTTGACTCTTCCTGAGGCCTTAGGGTTTAGAGATAAAAATAGTCATGTAAATAAATCTGCGGTGGAAATTAGCAAAAAGAGATTGGAGGATTGGTGGCACAAAAGCAGAGCCGTGACATAAGTTTTAAAGAGAAGGAAAACGTATTTTAAAGAAAATGGCGAATATTATTAACAACTTACAGCAGAGTTAAACAAAAATAAAGGAAAAAAAACTGAGCATGGTGGCAACTACCACTGCCCAGTTTCAAAGGGGACGCTCCTACCTTCCATCCATCCATCCATCGCCCTTCGGCATCTTCCCATGGCAGCCACCTTCCGTTTGTCCTTCCTTTTGCTTAAACGTAAAGATAGTAAAGCATAAGACGGTAAAGCATAGTGGTCTGGTTTCTCTACATCTCCTTTTCTATCCTTGTCTGCTACAAAGTGGACTAGCAACTCACCCCAATATACACCCTCTGACACTGTATGTATGTAGGTACACTATTGTTTACATAGTAAGTAAACTCGCAGCTTTTTCCGATAGTGGGCTACATCTAGTGGTGATTTCTTTGTATCACATTAAGTTTATATCCTTCATCCCGCAAACAAGGTTATTTTTTATGCTCTGCAGTCAACGAACGTAGCCGATGACATTTTGCAAAACAGTAAGCGGTGTAGCTCATCATTCACCATATTTGTGTGCACATATTTAGCTACCAGTTGCAGCATTATTTTCATCACAATTTCAAGTATAAAGTGCACATTCATAATAGAAATTATTTCTACAATCCTTTGGGTGTTTAGCTGTGGGTGTGATAAGTCCCAGCATTTGAAAATCAAAATTGGATTTGAGGAAAGGAAATGACTCAGTAATTGTCTCACTTATCTTGGCGGACACCACATAAGAGAAGGGATAAAGAAGGCAGTGGAAGAAGAAAAGAAGAGAGAGGTGCTGTTGTGGAGGGCTCGGACCACCTGGGCATCTTTAATCCACCAATATCACACAGCACACGGCGCCTTTTGTGTTTCGCCTCTGTTGAAACATGGCCGCCACGGTAGGGTTCCAACCCTGGGATTTTCTGTACCACCTGCGAGTACACTAACACGTGCTGCTGGTGATTCTCATAATGGGACAAGCAATGCTTTTGTATTAAAAAAAATACTGAAATATACATGTCGCCACAACCAGCGGCTTTTGCAAGCAGTCTGCAGTGCATCAAGACAGTTCTTTTCATGTGATCCCCGAGGCTACGCCGCAATTCACCTATAAACAGTCATTGTGGAGTTTTTCTTGATTTTGATGTCACGAGTATTGAATTCAGGAGCAGGACAAATTTTTATAATCCAATTTTCTTTGCAATAAATGCATTTTTTGCTGCTGAATAGACATCTCATAGCCAGAAAGAGCCACATAACAATTTTTATTGCGAACAATACAGTGTAACTTTGAGCTAACACTGCCCCGATAGAGTAAAAACATTGATGCTAGTTGAGCCTCTATGACCTGCAAACATGTCGAACAAGATTAGAGCTGCCATCAAGGAATGCTGCACTGTTTTTCTCCACAAATTTTTCAGACAGCCCTATAGACGGATGCAACCAGAACTTGGGGAATAATTTTTAAGTGCCCAGTTCTGGTTGCCGCATGTTTATTTGTTAACAACCCTAACTTAAGTAAACATCCGTTGATGTGGAGAATGAAAAGTAACCAAATTCCACCAAACAAACCAACAAAACCTCTGTACAATGTTGTGTTAATAGGCAGGGAATGCAACCACACAGAGTAGTATAGTTGCAGGCATTGCGCTGAGCAAAACACTAGTGATGCCAAAAATTAGTTTCGAGGGGGAAACTAGAACTGCCTGTCAACGTAAAAGCTCAGTTTAGGGAGAGGAGCAGCTTAGCTATTCACAGAAATGGGAAACCAACGAGTACCAATGCTTTTGAGTTTTAATGCACAGAATAGTAATAAAAGGAATAAGTACTGCAAACAGCCAACATGTTGAGACCACTTTGACACCAGGTGTAACAAAATATTCATACGAAGGAACCAAGAACACACAAGAAATAAAATATAATTTGAAAATACACTGAAGGACTTCTTGCCTCAGTGGAGTGAATGTTTCTAAAAACACATCAGCTGAACAGCTTATAATGAATCAGAGCAATTAGAACAACACTGACATCAATGGTGACAAACCCAACAGCCTTCTTGTCATTAACACCCAATGAAAATGTGACAAGGCTAGCTTCAGTAATACATACACCTTACAAAGAAGCTAACTCGAAGCACAATTTCAGCACGACTGCTATTCTGACCAAAAAGGCATAAATATTCCACCAAATTTGTCATTTGCATGCAGCACCAAAAGTGATCTGAGAAGTGGTACTGGTGCAGTTAAACTCTTTTAACGTTTATGATTAAAGAAAGTAGTTCTTAAAGAATAAAAACAAAAGCAAGCCATGCAATCTTTTGTTCCATTCACTCATACATTCTGCTAGTACTACTGGAACACCACACCGAAAAAACATCACAGCAGCATATTATCTTTTGATGTTATGCAAATAGAGCTGCTGCAATAGGAATCCGTAAAGTGATAAAACATTTTAGTAACACAAGTGTGCTTAGGGCACTAAATATCAATAAACAATAAGGCCAGATTTTCTTCTTCTGATCTTCATCAGAAAGCTGAGAACACGAGGTAAAAGTCCTGGACATATTATCACTGAAAACCTCTCTTTAATGAGAAGTGATGTCATCCCTATGTGTCACAATTTCCTCTAGTCCACATAAGTCTGGAAGCATAGTAGGCTAGCGGTTCCGAAAGAAGATACGAGCCCAGTGACAGTGTAGTGACAACATTAAAGAATGCTTGCAAATTAAACTAACTACGGACACACGGTTTCATTTGCTTTATGGAGCTTAACGACCCAAAGCGACGCCAAAGTGAAGAGCTCTGGTAATTTTGACCACCTAGGGTGGTCGACATCGCACAGTACACATGCCTTCAACATTTTGCCTCCACTGAAATACGGCCGTCGCAGCCATGATCGAACTTGTGCTTTTCGAGACAACAGTCGAGCGCCATTTTAGGATAGAACACTTGTCACAAGACACCTAGCTAGCACGCAATTATCTGGATGCCAGCAAGATTGCTACCAAAACTTCCTCCAAAGGGCACCATGGAACACTATTATTCCTTTAGTGTCGTGTCTTTTTGTGGTGTTTTAAATTCCACTTAACTGAGAATGCCTTTGAGCACAGATCACACTGGAATTGTTTTTCACCCTTGTGGGAGTGCACGTGTGCCACAAGGGTTGCCTTTCGTGCAAATGCCATGGGGCACAGCTGGCATTGGAATGGCTTCTCACCAGTGTGGATGCGGAAATGATCTACCAGGTGGCTCTTTTGTACAAATGCATTGCCACAGTGGTCACAACGGTATGGACGATCACCCGTATGGGTGCGCAGGTGATTGTCCAAATTGTTCTTTACTGAAAATTTTCTGTCACAGTGGTCACAATGATATGGACGATCACCCGTATGCGTGCGCAGGTGTCTGTCCAAATTGCTCTTCACAGCAAATGTGCTGCCACAGTGATCACAACAGTATGGACGATCACCGGTATGGGTGCGCAGGTGTCTGACCAGGCCGTTCTTATAAGCGAATGTGCTATCACAGTCACTGCAATGATACGGGCGGTCGCCTGCGTGGGTGCGAACGTGCGCAGCCAGGACTGATCTCTTCTTGAAAATGTTGCCGCAGTGGGTGCACTGGTGAATCTGCTTTCCTGTGGGCTTGTCCCGGTGAGTACTCGTGCTTGTACTAATGGATGGCACGCTGTGGTTGACTGGGCACTCTTGATCAGGTGAATTTTGTCCGAGAAACACGCCAGCCTTGCAGTCTGTGGTGGCCATTCCTGCATTACAAAACCAGACCACTTTTATTAAAACGTGGGGCCCAATACGCCACAGCTCACATACTGCTAGGGCTATCAGATTGTGACTGTAGACAAGAGTGCTATGCAATAGCTGCGTTACTTGAGTAGAGTTAAATTTCATATGTAGAGCTTAATCCCTTCAGTCAAGAACAACAGTCCACTAGAAGTAAATTTTTAGTTTTTAGATTTCTATAAGGAACATAACCAACAGCTCAGAAAAAATTCCCACCATTCCAGTTACCCAATTATTAGGGGTGTGTAAATGCTTAAATTTCAAATGTGAATATTAAGAAAAAAATACCTTCCAATATCGAACCGAATGTACGTTTTGTATAAAAACAATTTAAAAATATAAACGTGCAAACATAACTCCATGTTCTTTATCAAAATAGTATCTGGTCTTTGCAACCAAAATATACAAAACTATACTGACTCTACCATACTAAAAAAATCATGATGTCCATAGAAATGTAGATTTCTTGATTGGACAGCATTAACAGCATGCAATAGGTGATGTAGACACGCAGAATAAGTAACAATACGAAACCATGAATTCATATGATGCAACATTTAAAGCTAACAGGAAGAATAGTAAAACCTCATTAAATCGGACTTCAAGGGGCCGGAAGATATTCCCTAATTATTCAAAGGTTAAGCTATAAATAGCCCCCTGCCTCATTTCTTCTCAAAGCTGGTTCATAGTTCATACCACAGTCATGGATTGCATAACAAACACATACATCATGAGCAATGGACATAAACAAGGTTTCCATTTTTGGTCAGAAAATTATAAAGAATTACATGTAAATATAATAATATTATACTTCATTCAGCAAAAAGTCACCTTCTGTTACCGCAAACATAAAAATAGAATAGACGTTATGGTGTGAGTTAAACCCATGTAGCAACAGATACTGTTCAGCCAGCCGATGTGAGCTGTGTTATACACATGAAAAATAATGACAAGCTCCAATGCCCAGCCATGACAAACCACACTACACTGTGTACATTGAATTAGCAACTGCAGTGAAATGCACATTAAACGTGGGTTTCATTTCAGAGCAGTCAAAATATAACGGATTAAATTGCCACCCTGAATGTCTGGCTGAACAGTAATAAAAGCTGTTGCTGCAGATTTGGTAGACATGCTTCATCATAAGGTCCCAAATGTGACTAAAGCAAAAACAAGAAAGAGCAGAGAAAATAAACAAAATAATAAGAAATGCACTTGCATGGCACTGTAACAACAAAGACAAGTAAGACTAGACATTTCTTAAAGTCCATTTAGCACCAGAAGGGAGATTAAGGATGGCCCACCAATAGCACATACATCCAATAGCTCCTTATTGCACGGAATGTATTTTTGTTTCCAACACCTTGCTCCATGAAGTCTTGAAAAATTGGGGAAAAATATTCTGCTTGCACTGTGCTCTACCAAATGATAACAAGGTGTCCTGTATACTCATACCCTTCTTTATGCTTATACCATGTTGCCCCATGGTATCTTCAATAATAACCCTCATCGATGCTTAAAGTATCTGTGCTTTTGATGGATGGGACATTCATTATGCACACCATTTCGTCCATGGACACCAGGCACTAAGGTCTATAAACAAGATAATTCACAGGCTATGAACATCAGGACAAAGCATCTATGAAGGCGAGGATTTATATTGAAGGCTTCTTCCTGTGGTAGCATGTATTCCTTTGGCTTGTCAATATTAGCCTGCAAAATTAACAGAGAAAAGCAGTGTAAGTGAATAAAAACTGCACTGCCATAAACAGCGATGCTTAAATTCTTTCTTTATAAATGACTGCACGTTGGACAACACACAAAAAGTACCCGGAACCATCCATCAGTTAGAGAAAAAAGGATATGAAAGAATGTGGACAAGAAAGAAATACCAGCAGACATCATGCTTATGATACAACTGCTTAGCTTATACTATGGCTGGAAATCAACGCCTAGTGCAGCCCTAGACTGCAGCTCACTTATGGAGGTCAGTGGCTGTAGCTCTGGACTTGGGAGATGGGAAGCAGTGGGGCTTGGCTTATGCCAAAACATGGTGATAGCTTCGAATAATTTCGATCACGTGAGGGTCTTTAATGCGCTCTGACACCGCATACCGTATGGGTGTGCTTGCATCTAACTTCCGTCGAAATGAAGTTACCGTTGCCAGGATTTCATTCGACAACATTGCACTCAGCAGCCAAACAAAAAAGCCATTGAGCCAGTACAGCAGTTTGCATCAATATCCATGTTTCACATGTTGCCAGGTTGCTGCTTCTATTTGTTCACTTGTGAGAAAAGCATTTCTGGCCTTGCAATGAAATAGGTACCGGATGTTGCATACACATTTGAAGATTTGCATGCACTGGAATGTTTGGCTCAGGTGCGTTCATGAAAGTCGACAGTTGTGCATAACATTGAAGTAATTGCAATCAAACTCGTCCCGAGCACGGGAGCTGGCTACAAATAAGGACATTTTTTGAAGCTCCTGGCTGCGCCGAGCTACATGTTGATTGCAGTTATGGCTAAACATGGTTGACAGGGGGTTGACTGAAATAACCCGTTTCGTTACATCTGCAGATAATTGCATTGTGTTGCATTTCAGGCGGTCTTATGTCTCCCAATTTTCTAGAGGCTGTTTCACCATGTGGAAGTTATGTTTCATTTGCTTGTTTTGGAATCTGTTTCACATTGTGGAATTCCTTGAAAGCACTCTCTAAAGCAAGGCCTGGTAGCATTCCAAGCACACTCTGAGTGCCTCCGATGCTCTATAGAAATATCTGTATATTTATGCAATGGATTGGGTCTAGTAGTAAGCATATCTGCTTCCTCTAGTGCTGCATACAGCTCTGGGCAGACAAAGGAGTTGACAGGTACCGTTTACGTGATATGTGTTTTGTACTTGTCATTACAGTGTGTGAAAGGCCCAACAATGGGAAGTTTCGTGGGGCGATAATTTTCAAGAGAAGTGAGTAGCGCTTTCCACTCTACCTGGTCCTGTGGAAGCAATGCACTGGTGTTAACGTGACCAGCAATGATGACCAAACAGGGAATTGTCATGTGCGTGTAACAGTACTATCCTCTCTTGTGCAAGTATCGCTAATGTCTCCCCTCAGTTTCCACCAATTGGCCAAACGTGTGAAACGAAAAGTCTTCCAGACACAAGTACAAGGCTGATGTGACATGCAAGTTTAATACACTTGGCATACCACACCATCTCTAATCAGGTACGTACTTGTGCAAAGAAAATAGGTCACAGCGAAACTCGTCCAAACAATAGTATTAATACCATACCAATAGCAGACAAAAATGACTAGATATTTTCTTTCGGCGTAAAAAATTTGTGTGAACAGCAGATCCCACCTCAAAAGACAACACATAGTTAAGGTGATGACAAGAAGGATATAAAGTGAATCATTTGAAAAGTTTCCGCAGAAAACTGAATATACCCAGTATGTCAGGCAAGCATTGCCAGATATATATTTTTTTTCAGGGGATAAATTTCTGCACAGTAATAATCTGCCACTGAAAGAGAAGAAATTCCCCAAGTATTTAGGAATTTCCGAAACATAATTCAAACTTTGTGAAGCAGAAATGGGAGACGCTTAAGCATACCACAATGGTAAAGTATAAAGCGCCTCAGTAGTGATCTGGTATCTCTCTGTATCCTCTTTCTTATCCATCTGCTACAGAATACAATAAAAAATCACCCCAAAACACACCTTAACCCTTCGACACGTTATGTGCACAACAGCACATAAAGCAAACTCACAGCTTTTTCCGAGAGTGGGCTGCATCTAGTAGCCTTTCTTTGTTTTGAGGTGAACTTCACATCCTTCATAATGCAAATACGCTAGATATTTTTTTATGCCATACAGTGAATGCAGTGAATATTTCGTGAAACAGTGAGCGGTGTAGTATATCATCAGCCATTCTTCTGCAAAAATATTTTGCCACAATTTAAGCATAACTTTTTGCCTCAATTTCAAATGTAATGCACACCTTCGAAATAGAAATTAATTTCATGGACCCTCGTGAGTTTACCTTCTAAGTCAAAGCATATTTATGTCGCTAATTTAGTCAATTACGACACTTTGTATAAAATTTTACACCTTCATGCCATAATATGTCCTAGATTCTTGCGCTGGAAAACTGACAGGCTGTCTTCATAAAAACCTGAATATATTATTTAGGTTGAAAAATATTCCATTTCGATTAAACAAGAAATGGTGCATTCCATACATAACCATTTTCGTTGCAAACACTACAGTGTAACTGTGAGCTAACACTGCCCAACAAAGTGAAAACATCGATGCCAGTTAAAACTTTCTCACGTGCGGACATATCGAGCTGCACTCTAGTATTACCACATTGCATTTGTCAAATTTTTCTCACAGCAGTAATGCAACCAGATCATGGGGAATAATGTTTAAGTGTGCAGTTCTGGTTGCTGCTCATATAAATGTTAATTACCCTAACTTACATAAACGACTACTGATATACAGAATGAACACTTGGCATATTTCTCCAAACCAACAAACAAAACATCTGCCCCCTGTTGTGACACTAGTGAGGGAATGCAACCACACACAGTAGTACTCTTGAAGGCACAGCTCTGAGCAGTGCAAAGAGTGATGCCAGAAATCATTTTCTGGGGGGTGGGGGTGCTAAAACTCACACAAATGGCAAACAAAACAGTGCCAGTACTATGGAGTTTTAAAGTACAGGACACAAATAAAAGGCATTAGTACTACAACAAACAGTCAGTATGTCAAGACCTGTTTTTGGCAGCAGGTTTAACAAAATACTCATGGGAAGCAACCAACAACACACAGGAAGAAATAAAATGGAATCTGAAAACACACTGAAAGATTTCTCGCCACAGTGCAGTGAATGTTTCTGAAAGCACATCAGCTGAACAGCTTATAATGAATCGCAGCAATTACAACACTGACATCAGTGGTGACAGACCCAATAGCCTTCTTGTCATTAACACCCAATGAAAATATGACAAGGCTAGCTTCAGTAACATGTGCAGCTTACAAAGAAGCTAACTCAAACCACAATTTCAGCACAAGTGCTATTCTGACAAAATGGCTAAATATAGTGAGGACACAATATTCCACAAAATATGCCATTTGCATGCAACACAGGAACAGTGATCTGTCAAGTGACACCAGTTCTTCAAATTTTTTGTTCAAAAAACGTAATTCTTAAAGCCTAAATACAAAAGCAAGCCACGTAATCTTGAGGCTCAACTTTTGTTCTCCCCTCTCATACGTTTTGCTAGCAGTATTCCAATGCCAAATTGAAAACACAACACATCCGCAGTTTTCAATTTTGACACTAAGCAAACAAAGCTGCAGTGATATACGGCAGCACTCCAAAACCATTTTTAAAAATTTCGGGGCAATCAATTGGACTGATGTGGGGGGTATTTTGATAGCCTTTGCTTTCCATTCTCCAATGTATTCCATTAATAATAACAATAATTGGTGTTTCGAAGAAAGGAAATGGCACAGTATCTGTCTCATATATCCTAGAACACCTGAACTGCGCCCTAAGGGAAGGGATAACGGAGGGAGTGAAAGAAGAAAGGAAGAAAGAGGTCCCGTAGTGGAGGGCTCGAGAATAATTTCGACCAGCTGGGGATATTTAATGTGCACTGACATCGCACAGCACACAGGCGCCTTAGCGTCTTGCCACCATAAAAATGCAGCCGCCGCGGTTGGGTTCGAACCCGGGAACTCCGGATCAGTAGCCGAGCACGCTAACCACTCAGGCACCGCGGCGGGGCAATGTATTCCATTCCGACTCTATTTTTTCATTCACCAACACTCCAATTCTGATTACATTCCAATTACGCACAATCTGCCAATATTATATTGCAGCAATGCCATCTCTTTAAAAACACAAGTACACTTGGGACAATAAAATTACACAAATAGTCAGGCCACCCTTATTTTTTCCCCATCTTCATCATTACCCTGAGAACTAGTACCAGCAATAAATATATTAGACATACTGCCGCTGAATGCCTTTCTTCAATGGGAAGTGTTGCCACCCCATATGTCACATTATTTTTTTTCCTTTAACGTAAGTCTGGAAGTCCAATATACTTGTGGCTCTGGAAGAAGAAATGAAATAGCCCAGCACCAGTGCAGTACAAGGGCATGTCAGCGTCCCATTCAGGCAAAGAGCGCGTCAACATTAAAGAATGGCCGGAAATCAAACTAGCTACCGACATAGCTTAAAAAGGAACACTTGTCATAGGTCACCTAGCTAGCATGCTGCCAGCTGGTTGTCGACAGGACCGCTACCAAAATGCGTTCCAAAGGGCACCAGAGAACTCAGCTGTTCCGTTAGTGTCCTGGCTCTTTGTGGTGTTTTAAACTGCACTTAACTGAGAACGCCTTAGAGCACAAGTCACAATGGAATGGTTTTTCATGCCTGTGGGACCGCACGTGCACCATAAGGGTTAGCTTTTGTTCAAAGGCCATGGGGCACAGCTGGCAATAGAAAGGCTTCTCACCAGTGTGAATGCAGACGTGTCTTACCAAAGTATCTTTTCTAGAAAAGGCACTGTCACGAAAACTGCAACGGTAGGGACGATCACTTGTATGGGTGAGCAGGTGTCTGACCATGCTGTTCCTTGTTGCGAACGCGCTATCACAGTTACTGCAATAATACGGGCGATCGCCTGTGTGGGTGCGAATATGCGCTACGAGGTCAGATCTCTTCTGGAAAATCTTGCCGCAGTGGGTGCACTGGTGAATCTGCTTGCCTGTGGGCTTGTCCCGGTGAGTATTCATGCTTGTACTAGTGGATGGCACACTGTGGTTCAGAAGGCGCTTTTCATCAGGTGGACTTTGTCCAGGAAACATGCCAAAGTTGTGGTCTGCCATGACTGATCCTGCATTTCAAAACCAGAGCATTTTGATTAAAACCTAGGGCCAAAGATGCCAGAGCTTGTTTATAACTAAGGAACAAACGCCAAATTTAGTATTAACCAAATAAAATAATTTCGCATTTCAAGTCTCACCCTTTATCACAAATTATTTCATTCTTCCCTCAATCGGTCACCGTATATCACAACTGCCGCACGCATATCACACGCACCAGTCATCCCCTACAAGTTGCCCGGCCGCCATCGCATACTGCCACCTTTTCTGCTTCATTTTTCTTTCGAGCAGCAACGGACTGGAACGGCCTACCCCGTGACATCGTCAACATCGCTTCATCCTCTACTTTTCAAGAACATGTAAGCGATCACTTTCAGTGATAAATAATATTCGCTGTTTTGTTTGCTCATTTCATTAAAATCCCACCCCTTATGTAATACCCCCGATACAAGGGGGCCTTTAAGGTAAATAAACTGAACTGAACATACATCCATTCAATGGCTCATCATTGCACAGAATGTATTACTTTTACTGCACCTTATTAATTCAGCAAAAATCTTGAAATATTGCAGAAAAAAAATATTCTGCTTGCTCTATCAAATGACAACAAGGTGACCTGCATATTTATATCCTTATTTATGCTTAGGCCATCTTGCCCATGGTATCTTAAACAATAACCATCATTGATGTCCCAGTATCTGTGCTCTCAATAAACGTGTTATTATCTACCCCACTTTGTCCGTATAGACCATGCACTAAGGTCTGTAAACAAGCTTTTTTACAGGCTATGAACATCAGGCAATTGAGTCTATGAGGGTTGGGAAGATTTGTAATTGCAGGTTTCTTCATCTGGTAGCATATATTCCTTGGCTCCTTGATATTACCCTGCAAAATTAACAGAGAAAAGCAGCGGAAGTAAAATAAAAACTGTAATGCCCAAAGCAGCAATGTTAATATGCTTCCTTTATATATGACTGCACTTTGGACAACACATAAAAAAAACACGGGACCATTCATTACTTACACAGTCAAAAGATATGGAAGAATCTGGACAAGAAAAATATGCAAACAGGCACTGTGATTAACATACAACTACCTAGCCTATAGTATGGTTTGGTTTATAGGGGTTTAACGTCCCAAAGCAACTCAGGCTATGAGAGACGCCGTAGTGAAGGGCTCCGGAAATTTCGACCACCTGGGGTTCTTTAACGTGCACTGTCATCGCACAGTACACGGGCCTCTAGAATTTCGCCTCCATCGAAATTCCACCGCTGCCGCCGGGATCGAACCCGCGTCTTTCGGTCAGGCAGCCGAACGCCATAACCACTTAGCTGTCGCGGCGGCCCATAGTATGATTGAAAATCAGTGCCTAGAGCCGCCCTAGGCCGCACCTCACTTTTGAAGGTCAGTGGCTGCAAATTGGGATCTTGGAGCTGGGAAACAGTGAGGCTTCGTTTCTGCCAAAACATGGTACCTATTAGTTTCAAATAATTTGTCACGTGGGGTTCTTTGATGTGCATTGACACCACACAGCACATAAATTCTTTGCATTCAACTTCTGTCGAAATGCAGCCGTAGTAGCCAGGATTTTATTCCACAACATTGCACTCTGTAGCCAAACGCCACAGCCACTTAGACATCGCGACAGTTTGCATGAATATGTACGTTTTATCGCATACCACACATCTCTAATAAGGTACATACTAGCATAGCAGGAAGACAGGACACTATGAACAAACATGTACGGCATGAACAGAGCGAAACAAGTCAAATGTGTTTCTTCGTTGGATCTAGTCCTCTTCGCGCAAGTACGTACCTTATTAGAAATGAACCCGCTCACCCAAACAGAAGTATTAAAGGGGCTGTGAAGGGTGCTCTAATAAAGTTGTGGCATGCATGTGATATTGAAGCACGTCACTTCACGAATAGTGTTTCGCAAGGCATATTTAAATGCGCTTTGTAGAGGCTGAGTTATCTGTAGTTAAAATTCGAATTTCAGCACCTTGGCGCCTTTCCCCCTCCTCTCGTCACTTTTTGCACGCTGGAAGGTAGGCGCTCCTTCGCCGACCCCCCTCTGAGAGCGAAGCTTCCCGACACACAGGAGCAAAGCGGCTTAATGGCCGTGGCCACTGTAGCTGCCTAATGTCTGCAAGAATCTAACCAATGGCCACCTCTCACCTTGTCTACGCAGATGCGGGGGACGCAGGAGGGTGCTAGGATGAAAAAGTCGCCGGGAAGGGCTCGTCAACTTTGATGCGTGATTGTGGGTCGTCTGCTGCGTGTAGAAGAGCAGTATTTGGCTCGTGTTTTCATGGCAACACAGTGGAGTCATTAAGCGAGTTAATGTGCTCTCCTCGGAAGACGTTTCGGAGCCCCTTTATTACCACACCAATACCCAAAAAAAATGACCAGATCTTCTATTTAGCTTAAAGAATGGTGCGAATAGCATATCTCGCCTCAAAAGATGAAACAGTGTTAAGGTGATGACTAGAAGGATGTGAAGTGAATCATTTGAAAAATTGTAGGAAACTGGTCACAATGTACTCAGCATGTCAGGCAAGCATTGTCAGATTTTTTTTGTCCAGGGAATAAATTTTTCCACAGTAATTATTTGAATCTGAATGGGAATCAATGCACAAAGTATTGAGGAATTTCCTAAACATAGTTCAAATTTTGTCAAGCAGAAATGGGAGATGCTTAAACATAGAAAAATGGCGAAGCATAAAGTGCCACAATAATGATCTGGTATCTGGTATAGCAACTCACTCTAAAATACACTTTAACCTTCCGACACGTTAAGGGCACGATTGCGTATAAAGCGAACTCTTAGCTTTTGCAGAGAGTGGGCAGCATCTAACAGTGACTTCTTTGTTTCAGGTAAATTTCGAATCCTTCAAGTTACAAATAAGCTAGATTGTTTACGCCACATAGCGAATGCAGTAAATATTATTTCACAAAACAGTGAGTGTGGTAGGAAGCCATTTGCCATTTTTCTGCGTACATATTTTGCGGTCAGCTGTAAAACGATTTGTTTACTCTCAATGTCAAGCGTAACGTGCACTTTTGAAAAAGAAATTACTTTCACGACCCATCGGATGTTTACTTTACAAGTCGCAGCTTATCTACGTTGCTGTTTTCAATTACGACACTTTGTATAAAATTTCTCACATTTCCGCAACAAACACCCAGAAAAACTAACAAATTGTCTTTCTTAGGGCATGAACATACTATTTAGGCTGAAAAATATATAATTCTGATGAAAACAAGAAATAGCACACCAAAGGGACACATAAGACAATTAGAAGCTGACCCAAATAGATATGTCACCACACTCTACCGACATGAAATATAGGTGTCACTACTAGCAGCCGTCTTTGCAAGCAAACATGGAGTGCACCAAAAAAATTTCTTTCATGTGGATCGCTGAGGATACACTGCCATTCACTTATGAAAAGAAACAACGGATCTGTTTTGATCCTGATATCTTGAGTTTGGATCAGGTGGAGGGAACATTTTTCATCCAATTTTCTTGGCAATAAATGCATTTTTTTCCTCGTGGAGAAACATCAGTACAGCAAGAAAAAGCCACATAACCATTTTTATTGCAAACAATACAGCGCAACTGTGAGCTAAACTTGCCCGATAAAAGAAAGACAATTATGCCAGATGAACCTTTATGACCAGCATACATGTCAAACAAGATTAGAGCTCCACTCTAGAAATGCCGCACTGTGTCTCTCCACAAGTGTTTCAGACAACAGTAATGCAACCACTTTGGGGAATAGTATTTAAGTAGGCAGGTCTAATTGCTGGCCATCCAATTGTTACCAATCCTAACTTATGTAAATGACTCCTAATGCAAAGAATGAAAGCATCTTTCTCCAAGCCACCAACAAAACAATTGTTCACTGTTGTGTCAGTAGTGAGGGAATGCAACCACACAGAGTAGTAATCTTGCAGGCACCAAGCTGAATAATGCAGCTAGTGATGCCACAAATCATGGGGAGGGCTAAAACCTACACAGATGGGAAACCAAAGAGTATCAATGCTTTTGAGTTTTGATGCACAGAGCACAAATAAAGGAAATAAGCACTGCAAACAGCCAGAATGTCGCGACCACTTTTTGGCAGCAGGTGCAATAAAATACTCATACTCACAAGAAGAAATAAAATGTAAACTGTAAACACGCTGAAAGACTTCTTGCTGCCACGAAGTGATTGTTTCTACAAGCACATCGGCTGAACAGCCTATGATGAATCAAAGCAATTACAGCAACACTGGCATCAGTGGTGACAAACCCAATAGCCTTCTTGTCATAAACACCTTGAGAAAATGCAACAAGGCTAGCTTCCGTAATATGTACACCTTACGAAGAAGCTAACTCAAAGCACAATTCCAGCACTACTGCTACTCCGACGAAAAGGTTGAAAATAGGCCACGATATTCCACAAAATATGCCATTTGCACGCCGCAGAGAAAGAGCAATCTGACAAGTGATACCAGTGCAGTGAACCTCTTTCAATGTTTTTGGTTAAAAAAAAGTAGTTCTTAAAACATAAAACAAAAACTAGCCATGCAATCTTTTGTTCTCTTCTCTCATACATTCTGCTAGAACTAGAATGCCGCACTGAAAAAATCACACAGCAGCATGTTTTCTTTTGACGTTATGCAAATAGAGCTGCTGCAATAGGAATCTGTAAAGTGATAAAACATTTAATTAACACAAGTGTGCTTAGGGCAATAAATCTCAATAAACAATAAGGCCAGATTTTCTTCTTCTGATCTTCATCAGAAAGCTGAGAACACGAGGTATAAATCCTGGACACATTATCACTGAAAACCTTTCTTTAATGGTAAGTGATGTCATCCCTGTGTGTCACAATTACCTCTACTCCACATAAGTCTGGAAGCATAGAAGGCTAGTGGTTCCAAAAGAAGATACGGAATAGCCCAGTGCCAGTGTAGTGTCAGCATTAAAAATTAATGCTTGAAATTTAACTAACTACGGACATAGGGTATCATTTGGTTTATGGAGTTTAACATCCCAAAGCGACTTACGCAATGAGCGACGCTGTAGTTAAGGGCTCTGGTAATTTCGACCACCTGGGGTCCTTTAAACATGCACCGACATTGCACAGTACACATGCCTTCAACATTTCGCCTCCACTGAAATGCGCCTGTCGCAGCCAGGATCGAACCTGCATGTTTCGGGACAGTAGTCGAGTACCATGTTAGGATAGAACACTTCTCATAGGTCACTTAGCTAGCATGCTGTTATCTGGTTGCCAACAGGATAGCTACCAAAACGTGTTCCAAAGGGCACCATGGAACAATGCTATTCCTTTAGTGTCTTGTCTCTTTGTGGTGTTTTAACTTCCGCTTAACTGAGAATGCCTTTGAGCACGAGTCACACTGGAATGGTTTTTCACCCCTGTGGGACCGCACGTGTGCCACAAGGGTTTCCTCTCGTGCAAATGCCATGGGGCACAGCTGGCACTGGTATGGCTTCTCACCAGTGTGGATGCGGATGTGCTTTACCAGGTGGCTCCTTTCTACAAATGCACTGCTACAGTGGTCACAACGGTACGGACGATCACCCGTATGGGTGCGCAGGTGTTTGTTCAAATTGCTCTTTACTACAAATTTTCTGTCACAGTGGTCACAACGGTACGGGCGATCACCCGTATGGGTGCGCAGGTGATTGTCCAAACTGCTCTTTACTGAAAATTTTCTGTCACAGTGGTCACAACGGTACGGTCGATCACCCGTATGCGTGCGCAGGTGTCTGACCAGGCTGTTCTTATAAGCAAATGTGCTATCACAGTCACTGCAATGATACGGGCGGTCGCCTGTGTGGGTGCGAATATGCGCTAAGAGGTCAGATCTCTTCTGGAAAATCTTGCCGCAGTGGGTGCACTGGTGAATCTGCTTGCCTGTGGGCTTGTCCCGGTGAGTATTCATGCTTGTACTAGTGGATGGCACACTGTGGTTCAGAAGGCGCTTTTCATCAGGTGGACTTTGTCCAGGAAACATGCCAAAGTTGTGGTCTGCCATGACTGATCCTGCATTTCAAAACCAGAGCATTTTGATTAAAACCTAGGGCCAAAGATGCCAGAGCTTGTTTATAACTAAGGAACAAACGCCAAATTTAGTATTAACCAAATAAAATAATATTTATTTTTCAGAAAACATCTGGATGCCGAGTTTAGGCCCTTCGGTCGAGAAGAACTGTCCAGTGGAAGTAAATCTTTAAACTTTTTGGATTTATGCTAGAAACATGGCAACATGGCAAAGAAATAATTCACACCAACCCAAATGCACAATTATTAGGAGTCTGCAAATATTGAATATGAATAAAAAATTTATGAAATAATAATAAATATTAGACAGAGTTCTTTTTCAAAAAAAGTGTAAAGCCTTTGCAAACAAAATATAGAACACTATACTGACTCAGCATGATACAAAATAAAATGGTGTGCACAGAAATGTAGTGTTTGATTAGACAGCATAACCCTGTTTTTTAACAATTTCTGTGTGATTTACAGCTCTGTTTTTTATATGGACACAGTGAAAAAAAAATAAATTGAATTTTTTAAAATGAAAATCGCCGCTTTTTGACTCACATCTCCCCTTAGCAATCTGCAACAGGTGATTTGATCATGAAAAATATCAACAGAAAGACGCATCAAAAATACCAACACACATCTATGTCCAACCACAATAAAACAGATTATAACGTGCACTTTGAATAATCAACCAATTATGGCTTTCACTCAAGACCAGGTAAAAGTGAACAGGTTAAAATTCAACACCGAATATCTGGCTGAGCACTAATAAAAGCTGTTACTGCAGCTATGGTACAGGTTCTATGCTCATAAAGCCTCAAACATGATTGAAGCAAAAAAAACAAGAAACAACAGATTAAATGAACAAAATAATGAGAAATGCACTCGCGTGACATTGTAACAAGAAAGACAAGAAAGTCAAGACATTTCAAAAAACTGAAGGCCCTTTAGCACCAGAAGCGAGATCTCAAGGATGGTTGACCAAAGGCACATGCATTCAATGGCTACTCAATGCACAGAATGTATTACTTTTGCTGCACCTTATTCTTTCTGCAAATATCTTGAAAGATTATGGGAAAAAAAATGTTCTGCATGCACTGTGCTCCATAAAATGATAACAAGGTGACCTGCATACGTACACCCTTCTTTATGCTTAGACCATGCTGCCCATGGTATCATAAACAATAACCATCATTGATGTCCCAGTATGTGTGCTCTCGATAGATGGGGCATTATGCACCCCATTTTGTCTATATACACCATGCACAGAGGTCTGTAAACAAGCTATTTTACAGACTATGAACATTAGGCCATTGAGTCTATGAGGAAAGGTATTGAAGATTTCTTCCTGTGGTAGCATATATCGCTTGGCTTATTGATATTAGCCTGCAAAATTAAGCAGAGAAAAGCAGTGGAAGTAAAGTACAAACTGCAGTACTGCAAGAAGCAATGCAAAAATGCTTGCTTTAGAAATGACTGCACAACAAACAACACGCAAAAACTACTCTGGATTCACCATCATTTCTCGATGGAAAAAGATAGGAAAGATAACGGACAATAAAAAAAGTACTACAGGCGTCTTGCTTATGATATGCCTACGTAGCTTTGACCATGACAATTCCTGTATGCTTAAGTGCAATGCCACATATTGCATCTTCTACAATGCTCGTAATTTAGGCCTTAGTGATTGGGGACGTTGGATATGAAGACCGATTTGGTTTTCCTGCAGAGTTTCACCCCTTTGGATCACTGAATATACTCTTCTACAGAATGTGAGCAATAAGCTATATGCATTTGCGTATAGGTTGACTGCAGTTGATTTGAAACATTCTTCCAGCATCTTGTCTTCTCAGCATTGGTTATAATGCCTGCAAAATAAAGAACAGCAAATTAGCTCATGCAGAAGCAAAGCTTCAAAGCCATAGCAGCATTCTTTGTGTATTCCAATACTCAAGTTCATAGTGAACTTGGAAGAAGAAGGGATCTTTCTGTACTCATGGTTCAAAAAAGACAAGGCCTGATGTATTGTGCTTTGCATGCCAACACAATACAATGATTACCCAGGATGTATTTGAATGGCCAAGAACACTGAAACACTTAGAAATGTTAATGTTCACAAAAGTTGTTCGGAAAGGTGCTTTGCCGACAGCAGGTGCTTCTTGGCTTGTCTGCGCTGTCTTGTAAAATAGGCAGAGCAAAGCAGCATAAGCCTCACACATTGCCGCAAGCAGAGGTGCTTCCAGCATAAACAATCAATTTTTTAGTCATGTCCAAGAGATTCGGTACAAGCATATTCATTTGGTAGAGAGGAACTCTTCACTTTCAAAACCGCTCAGTGACAGACTGAAACCTGTGCCCGGTCTTAATGTTTTTCAGTGTCAACACCTGATTGGCGCTGTATTCTTCCAAGTAGAGACTGCTGACAATAAAGCATTACCAAAACAACACTTATGGTACTCATTGTATCAGACAGTTCTTCCTCGAAGTCAGACCACTCTATCGAATTCTGCCCTGCAGTCCCTATGCTTCCTGATCTAGAGTTTCAGTGCACGCACAGTAACCTAACTCAAGAAGGTATTTACAGGAAAGACAAAGTGTGGGTGGGATGCATGCATTTAGAAAAAAAAAAGTCTCCAGCTTTCCCATCAGCAGGGGAGAAGATAACAGTGATATTATAACCAGAGCCCAATTGCAGCCACTAAAATCACTGGATGTCTGAGGTTCATACATCCAACACGAGTGCTTATAGACTGCAGTGTTCGAATAGTGCCACTTCATGGTGCATAACTTGCTTGGTTTACCTAGAAAGAAGTCAAGTGCAATGCCAACTGCAACAATGCCAGCGAAGAGACTCATACTCTCATTCTGCTCATAAATAAGGAGCACTGGTAGCTACAAAGAAGGCCCTTAATTGAATCCCCTGCACGGTGGTTGTTCTGCCTTTCCAGTCATAAGTGGTTCATTTTTCTTTTTGCGTACATTAATCAGTGGTGAGGCCAATACAGTACTTTAGTTGAATGCAGTAAAACTGCTAAGGCACCAGCATGAAAACAACATTACAGTAGCCCTCGCAGTCTTACTCGAAACATGAAACAGCTCCACTGTCTTTAAGGAAAGAGTGCATACACCAGTGGAAAGGTACACATGTAGACAGGACACACTCACTGTCAGGTCAATGAGGCCACTTTGTTGCCTCCTCAACACTTTTCTTGGAAGAAAGGCCTTTGAGAGGCACCCATAGATTTAAAGCAAGGGGTTTCTTTGCTAGAGTGTTGGTACTTATTTCATGCCAGCAGCTAAGCTGGAAAAGAAGTCAGAACTAATTAGAGAAGTGGCTGCACATTGTGACCAAATTAAAAGGTACAAAACACCGGTAGCAGACCAACAGAGCACCAGTGTGTGTGAGGTAAGGCCAGAAAAAAAGAGGAAATTTTTATGCAAGCCGTCTGCCACCTATACACTACCGTAGCGCATATGTTCATTCCTGAATTCACTCTGCAATTTCAACAGGACTGGTATTAAATCAATTCATGTAAGCAAAGCATCTGCTTCTGTGCACCACAGTGCGTCCCCCAAAACAATAACTTAAGCCAAAATTTTGGACTGCCTAGAGCAACAAGTTCTACCCGCAAAGCAAGCAAGCAGGACTGCAGGAGCACCAGAGAAAGCTTGAAAAAGGTACTTTCTTTAGGTGTCATCACATTAATACAAAAAACACAGCCTGGCTTGAACTAGAATGACACATCGTGAGTGACAATTACATCACCTTTCAGTGTTTGACAAAACCAGTAAAAAAAAAGGGTAACACTTTATTTGCATGGCAACTTAAATGTGTAATACAAAACATAAGGAAAAGAATTCCAACTACAGAGCATAGAACGACAGGCACTCTTGATAAGACCGACAACTAAATTTTAGGCATCAAATTTTTTTTCACCACAACAAAAAGCTTACTAAGCTGTTCGACTACGCAATGGTTTTGCAACAAATGCGATAAAAACTTTTTACCAAGAATTTTTCAAACAGTCGATGAGCCTGTTTCATGTGCCTCTATGCTAAAAACCATGATCAGCAAGCGTGAGAATTGCGCACCTGAAAAAAAATTATGAACTAAAACTGACATAGTTACAGCCGTCAAACATTAATTAGGCAGTTTCAGTATAGCATAGCGACCATTTCAGTCTCCACACCCAGAGCGGTTATGGTACAGTGATGTGTACCTCGTTGTTGGAAATTTCAGTGGAACATGGTTACCATGTCAACCAAGAAATATAGAGCACTGTGGCACCATCTAGGAATAAAAGTTGAAAGCACAACATTAGTGATGCAAAAATTGAAAACTGAAAAATGGTTTCTGAGGAAATGAAATGCACAGTTATTGTCTCACTTATGTCATGGGCACCCAGACCACACCACAAGGGAAGGGAAGAATGTGAGAGTGAAAGAAGAAAGAGCTGCCATAGTCCTCTCCAGAATAATTTTGACCACTCGGCGATCTTTAATGTGCACTGACATTGCACAGTACACGGGCACTTCTGCCTTTCACTTCCATGGAAACGTGGCTGCTGCAGCGAGGTTCGATCCCGGGAACGGCGGCTTAACCAGTTTGACATCTTCAATACGCCAACACATTATTGAGGAGAGTTTGCTCACAACTGAAATGCCAAGCCTTCTTGAGTCAAGTGGTCTATTGTACAATGGTTCTGCTTCACAGAACTTCCTGACAACTATGCACGACTCTCAGTCAGACACTCTATGGGCAAAATTTTCTATGAGAATGACATCTTCACTGATTCGGCAGCAGCCGTCATTAGGTCTCAAGCTCAAAGTGAAGGATTGAAACCTGATTCCTTTGTACTGTGGGAGTCTACAGCTTGAAGGGAGAGTTCCCACATCATCATTTTCGAGCAAGAATTCCCTTGGCCGCCTTTCAAAGTAACTTTGCTGTGCTTTTGAGGCACGTTTTTCCTCTAAGCGATTATATATCTGATTCAATGCACGACCAGGTTTACGAAGAAGTTTTTTGATTGCCGGTATGTTCTTCTCAAAAGAAAATGCAGGAAAAGAGTCAAACGTTCCATACAAACGAACGTCTGCTGCTAGATGCAACAAACAGTGAACGTTGTACGATACCTCCTCCTGTTCATTAAGTCTACCAAAGCATTTCATAAAATGCTGAAGAAGTGTTTCTGCAGAGTCTGCATACTGTTGGCAAAGTGATGGAGTGCTGACAATTGTTGCAGCTGCATGCAAAGTCAGAAAATTCAAAAGCATGGGACTTGGCAGTGACTCCCTTAGCACTAGTGGGCCAGTGCAATGCAGAAAAAGCCTACACTCTGTAGCCTTCCAGCGGTCTTTCTCATCCAGAGTCCTAGGTTTCCTAGCGAACTCAAGTGGAACACAACCCTCAAGGGCGAAACCTTTGGCTATTTCTTTACGATCTGTGGGACCAAGGTGGACTGTCAGTGGCCCCGCAAACCACAAGTTTATCAGCTTACGAACTACACCAAGGTACAGCAAATGCATGGGATCAAGTGGCACGTTGCTCACACAGTCAATAGGAAGTTCCGTCAACAATGACACACCGTGGTGGTGCTCAAAATCTTCCTGTTTCCGGAATGACTTATCAGTTCTTAGCATCGATTCTGAGGTAGGAAAAAACATCTCATTGAAACTGCCTTCTGCAGTACATTTAGGGCACACTGCGTAGCCAGCATGTAATTTTGTCAAGAATATAAATGCGCGTGCCAGTGCTCTCGCAGATAAAGCTTCTCATTTCTACCTTAACCATTTTGCCAGAGTTCATTAGACCTACCCGAGCTAAATTTTTTAGCTTGAGAACAAAAGGGCGAAGGAATTCATTGGCAGAGTTTGGCTTTGCAGGGCCCAGAAAAGCACCAACGATCACCGGCTCTGGTAATTTATGGGTGGCACTAAGTTGAATCTGGCATTGAATTGGCCAGAGCTGCAGACGGGAGCTCTTTGACAAAGGCATGCCATCTATGTTGAAAGAAAGGCCAACAACCTGTGGCGGGTGCTTAGCGGGACACAGAACATATCCTCCAAGCCTTTCTTAAGCCCGAAATGGCAGTAGTGTCCAGGAGGCAATTCAGTAACGCCAGCTATAACTGCAGTTCTACGAGGAGTTTTAAGCAACGTTCGTGCGTCTGTTGGAAAATCAGAAAAGCAGCTGTGACCTTTCAAAAGACGGAGCAAGTCCGTTACAGAGCGATGGGATATGTTGTGTTCAAGTGACGCCCAACCAACCAGCCGAGAACGAAACTCGTCAACCGTTCCAACGCTTTCAATTGTCGGGACGTCGTGTCCCAATTCTTGGGAAGCAGCGACCAGTGCACACTGAGAACTGCCACTCGCCACACTGCTCATTATGTCGGCATCGCTAGAGTCGTTTGAGCCTGCAGTGTGCTCCGAAGGCAAGTCGAGGCGACCGTACGAAGAATCAGCAGCTTGCTCAAAACGCTGGCGCAAGGGTCGTCTGTCGAACCGCTGGCACCGCTTGCATTGTCGCAAGGGAGTGCAAATTAAGTAGTCGGCATCACTCGCTTCGCGCCGAGTTTAATTCGCCATCCGGTTCACCTGAATGACTCGGAATTGAGCTCGTAAAGCGAGTCCGCAAAGAGCTCGGCACTTCCGATGCTTAGAAAAGCGCCTGAACTTCTAACCGGGCTTTGTTCCGAACAGACCGCGTTTTGCTTAGTTTTGGCATCGCAACCAAACCGTGCTACTCAGCAGACACACCAATTATCCTTCGTAGGCATCTACAATCAACCTACACCGCTACCTAAAGACAAGGATAGTCTTAAATAGTTCAGCACAAATCGTCCGATGCTGCAACAAAGAAGCAAGGTCTAAGCCTTTTCAATCAAACGTTAGTCAACTGACAGCAAACGGCGGCACGGCATGCCGAACACATGGAAAGAAACCGCTATGCAAACGGGGCCATCACACATACTTTTGATGGATGTCGAGCCATATGTGGAGTGCACAAACGGTAGAACACGCAAAAATATTGTGTGGTAGGCCGCCAGAACCCAACAAACCAACAACTTCAGCGCTACCGCTGACAAAGCTAAAGCAGCTAAAGCTGAGCTACCACGCCGAGTCGAAGACCGCGCTACCACGCAAAATGCGGAGGAGCGAGTCCTACTGGTACTACTATGTACCGATAGGTGCCGTCAGGTGAGGCTGGCATGAGTTTTTCCTGTTGTGGCTTTTTGTGCTCATACATAACCTTTCAGGCCAGAAAATATGTTTGTGTTGTCTTTCTCATGCACCATTTATGCAAAAAAGAGTGATTGAAGTTTGTTTTTTTCGTGTCTGTGTGGACACGTGACAAACTCGCGCGCCCACGGGTGCCGAATGGCCTGCGCATGTCGCGGCCAGGCCCGTCGTCTGCTACGGTATGCACTTCGCTCAACACGCCTTTCGATAACTGCCTTCACTGTAAAGCTGTTTCTCTAGATTGCCTATTTCGAACAACTCAGTTTGCAAGCAAATGCACCGCACGTATGCTTAAGAATTTTGGAATATGCAGGAATTAAGCTTCCGATTCGCCAGAAATGCACAGGTAACATTATACTTTACAACTTAATAGCAAAGCGGCGGAAGACCCGTTAATAGCGCAGTAGCACTACTAGGCGCATTCCTGCATATTCAGCCTCATGACCGTGTGTATGTTTTGCCGAAACCAATAATTAAGGAGGAAGTTTAGGAAAGGAAAAGTGTGCGCGAGCGCCGCTCTAGAACACGTGCGGCGTAGCACCTGACTTTTTTTGCATGCCTCTCGCGCTTTCCTCTAGATCACCAGGTCACAACACCGCCACTACCTCGTGGTTACATCACAAACGATGGGAATGTTTCGCATTATCAATGTTCCGCATTATCGCCAAAAAGCTCTTTAATTGCCCATGGAAAACCTTAATAAATTAATCCCATATGACATGCGTCTTAGGATTCAGGCTTTTCTTATGTTCGAATGCGGCACTAAAGCTGCCAGAGATATATGGGATATATTAATTGACAGTTTGCGCGTCCAATATCTGTGTTTGTTAGACATACATCAGAACATAACATGCGAATCGAGTGTTCCCGCTTGGTGGACATGTACTAGATTATTTATTAGGCATCTAGTGTCCACGCTTTGCGGACATGCTCTAGATATAAAAACATTCATATTATTGACGTCCTATCGACGTGTAGCACGTCCAAATGATGATCCTTATGATGTACATCTAATAGACGCTCCTTTCATCACATGACGTTTGGATCTTTCCGGCACGTCGAATGGATATTTGTGGTTTACTGGGTGGTGAGAACACACAGCTTTAATCGTAGCAAGCGCCAACAAGCCCAGCAACAAAGCACTGCATTATACATAACTTATATGAGAAACATACACTCACGTTAGTATACAAACTGTTACTATGAGCTCATGCTTATATATACTCCCTCATTAAGGGCATCCCACAATTGTTAGTGGGGAACAGTTAATAAACATAGTTTTCTCATTAAATTTCACCACTATTTTTGCAATTTACAGCAGAAAAACGCAAACAAATTTAAGTGAAAAATTTTCTTAATTGAGAAATAACATTGGAACATAAACAACAGCAAAAAGTTGTCAATCGAACAACAAAAAGCTCTCTGTAGGAGCCAGTAGGTCCCACTTCAGAACCAGAAGCCCAGCAGGTACCAGAAGAGGCTCCTTACAGGGACCATTTCAACCAGCAGCGTAAACCAGAAGGCTTCCTTCTGGGACCAGTAGACAGCACAAAGCCCGGAGGCTTCCTTCTGAAACCAGTAGACCCCAGCACAAAACCGAAAGGCATTCCTTCTGGGACCAGTAAATCAAAGCAAAAAACCAGTTGGTGCACTACAGGGACCGTTTCAGCCATCGGCAAACCGTAGAAAAAAAAAAGCAGGTGCTCATAAAGCTTGCGTTCTGCACAGCTGCATACAGGACGGAGTCCTCGGGACAAAAGCGCTGGCATACGGTCTTTGCAGAAAAGGTGGCTCGAGCCACACACCTTCTTTATGATCGGCTGCTGAGAAAAATGTGTTCTATATAACAAGCAAAAAATGGCTTGAAATTTGCAAGAAATAGAAAACAAAAAGTTGTATCCGTAGTCCACAAGTTTAAAACATTGCAAACCTTGCAGGGAGCAACATATATGCAAAGGAAACTTAGAATTTATTCCAGTACTGGCGTAATTCTTTAAAAAGGTCTGGAACGTGGTAGAATATGTTCTCTCACTGCTTCAATATCGCCGCTTTCTGCTTTCTTTCACTCTGTCCCTCCGCCCCAACCCGAGTTTTTCCCCTTCAGTCTCCTTTTTTCCCTCTCTCTGATTTCTGATCGTTCTACTTTTTCCTTATGCCCTGAAGCTCTTGCTGTCATTTCTCAGGAACCCTTGGCTTCAGCATTAATTCCCTCCCCCTTCCTCTCACAAGTCATCTAATCTCGACCCCATTCTCTCTCTTTTCCTCTAATTCCTTCTTTTTTTGTTCTCCCGCATTTCACTCCGCCATGCTGCTTCATTGTTTCATCATATTCTTTTCGTTTTTCAGGCCAACGAAGCCAGTCGTGTCACGGTGCACCGGTTGCAGCTGGACACAAAGCCTCCACGTTCGCCACATCTCTCCACGCTCAATACCCCCGTATTCCTTTCTGTTGAGCCGGCCTTTTTATTTCAAGCCGCTGAAGCAGCCACCAAGCCTGGACAAGATGCACCCTCCCCATTCTATAACACCCTTCCCACCTTTTCCCCCTCACTGGGCCTTTTTCCTCGGAGGCAAGGCGATACTCCCCACCATTGACGAATGCTTTACCCACACGACGACAACTCCTCTAGTTGAAACGTTGGCAAGCACTCTGAGGCTTTCCCCTCCTTTGATGGAAGCCAACAGTCACCGGAAACAAGGAGCGTATGTTTTTTTTTTTACATTGTGGTGTTCAGTAATTGGAGATAATAGGGTAATTATTTAAAGATAATTGTTTCGAAGCAGAAGGCCTTCTTCACTTTGTGAGTGCCAAGACACGTCTGTACACCCTCTCTGTACCACGTAAACATAAATGTTGCCGTATTACGTTCCACCTTCGCGTTGTTGTCGATCTACTCAGCGACCTCACAGTTGCAGGTTAGCAGTGGACGTGGTTCCTCTAGGACTGCAGTCGACCACGTGGGCCTGCCTGCCGTGCCCGAGGGGTTAACCATCACGCAGGGACCTTCGGCTGCCCAGGGATCCAGGGAGAACCTGCGTGGGAGAGACGTACCTGATGAAGACGATTAGAGCGAAGCCGGCGAGAAGAGGAGAACGGCGTCCGGCGGCCTGCCGTGTTGCCCCTAAGAGCGGCATTTACTTGACATCTGTTCCGCGCCGTGTTCCCTGCTCCATATAAAGCCTGTCCACTTAACACTATATAAAAATGTTTCTTTCATGCAGTTTGGTTTCAGCAGTGAAGTGGTGTAACATGTAAATTTAGTGCTCCCGTCACATATGTACAAAGAGGTACAATAACTCCCTCGCGGTTTTATTAACCTGTGTCTCTTAACCGTACTAGCCTTCCCCATGAGCCGGAATGCGAGCGACCGAACAAACAGCTATGTCTTCGTGACCTCAATCACAGTCTGTTTTCCGGGTACCTATAGTTGACTACCACGTAGTTATCTATATTTGCCAATGTATGAGAAAATGCGAAACACAAATTTTGTTCCTTCCCCCTTTAAAGGTGCAGTTGTGGAGTTTTGGAGGCCCGCTCAAGCCGATTTAATATAGCCTTTTCCTTGCCTCCTATTGGAAATGAATATTATTTATGTACAACATTTTCGAGTTAAAAACAATGAAGAATATCTACTTTAGCTGATTTTTCTTTCATTTCTACTGCACACGTGTATACGCTCTCATTATAGCCTGATATGTGCGGAGATAGGTGCTATTATGTCTAAATTACTGCAATCTTTTTCTTCGTGCAGTTAAGTGCAATGCGCCCATGCTTTTGAATAACGCTATCCTTGTTGCATACGCTGCACTGAAGTTCAACAAGGCGGCTTGATTGTACTTCTGAGTTCACTCATACTTTTACACTGACTAGAACGAAGTGTGCCCACTTTGTCGATGAGCTAGCCGTCCATGCTTCGCAATCATGCAGCTCGCGCATCCATCGGCTGACATGTATAACCGGTGGCTGTAGGATCCTTAACAATGCAACGTTCGCTGCATTGTGTGCAGGGAGACGCCGCCAAGTCTGAGCTGATCCAGTTGTGCTTTATTTTCCCTCTTCCACAAGCTGAAAGAAAACACTACAGTCACCTCGCAGACGAAAACTCCTTTCAGTGATCGACAGCGTACGTTTGCGTGACGCACTCTGCAGCTGGAAGACGTCAAGCTGAACGAAACAATTCCCAGCACGGTTTGAAGGGCGTGTTTGTAGTACTCATCTGCCAAAAGCACCTATTGGGGTTGGGAGAGTAAAGTCGTGGGTGCTCTAAACGCGCATTCAAAAGTGGCGCTGCGTGGCACGGAGAGTCAAAGTCCACGGCAGCAGCAAGGCGGCGCGGCACAAACTTCAGTTTCGGTTTCGGTTATTTATTTTTTTTTAGCTAGCACGGCTTGTTCATGCACTGCCAAAGGCTGACATCCGGGACATGCTGCCCAACTTCAGGTGGCTTCAGATTCGGGCGCCCGATGCTGCATCCCAGTGGTTCTGCCGCCTCTAAAAAGGCACCTAGGCAAGGATAACGTGCGCAGCGCTCCAAGCGGAAATTACTTTTTTTTTTACCTCAATTTTGATACACAGGCGGCATAGGCGTTTGACACCCTCTCTTCTAGTTCACTTTACCCGCGCACCACACTCGACACGACCACCGACGACCACACGATGACCACACGAGACCCTCTAAAGAACGCAACGGCTGCCACGCCGCTGCTAACACAAGAAGGCAAAAACAACATTCGATCATGCCGCTGCCGCCGCTGCTGAAGCGGCGCTGTAAGCGGTTTTGAGATTAATTAATTTTCTACAAGAAATATATCGTAAGAATAAAGTTGAAATACATGAGAAGGAATTAAGGGTACATCAACTGTCCAGGTACAAAAAAAATTAAGGCAAGGTTGTTCTCTATCACCGCTGCTGTTCATGCTTTATATGATAAGTATGGAGAGAAGGCTACAAGGAAGCAATCTAGGTTATGATCTGTGCCGGGTTCGAACCCGACCGCGGCGGCTGCGTTTTTATGGAGGAAAAACGCTAAGGCGCCCTTGTGCTGTGCGATGTCAGTGCACGTTAAAGATCCCCAGGTTGTCAAAATTATTCCGGAGCCCTCCACTACGGCACCTCTTCTTCCTTTCTTCTTTCACTCCCTCCTTTATCCCTTCCCTTACGGCGCGGTACAGGTGTCCAACGCTATATGAGACAGATACTGCGCCATTTCCTTCCCCCCAAAACCAATTATTATTATTAGGTTATGATCTGTCATACACATTAGGCGGAAAGGTTGTTGAGCAACGACTACCGGGTTTATGTATGCGGACGATATTGTACTGTTAGCAAATAACCCGGAAGATTTGCAAACTTTGGTGAACTTCTATGGAGACGAAGGAGACAGTCTAGGTTTCAGTTTTAGCGCAACTAGGTCAGGTGTGATGGTTTTCAACGGCACAACTGATCAGGAGCTTACAATACAGGGCCATGAAATACCCAGAGTGGCCGAATACAAATACCTCGGGGTATGGGCAAACAAAGGGCATATGTACACGGAAAAGCACGAACAGTCTCTCATAGCAAAAGGGCGAAGAGATGCCGGGATAATGAAACATAGGGCCTTGTGGGGGTACAACAGGTATGAAGTCCTCAGAGGTATTTGGAAAAGAATAATGGTGTCGGGGCTTACTTTCGGGAATGCGGTTCTATGCTTAAGAGCTGAATTTCAGTTGCGATTAGAAGTAAATCAGAGAACTGTTGGAAGATTAGCACTATAGGTGCGCACGGGAAAACCACAAACGAGGCAGTACAGGGGGATATGGACTTGGCAACGTTCGAAGCACGGGAAGCTCATAGTAAAGTACTATACGAAGAACGCCTGGGGAAATTGGATGCTAACAGTTGGGCAGGTAATGTATTTAAATACCTGTACAGAAAGAGCGATGACACACAGTGGCGGAAACGAACTAGAAAGCTGACCAGTAAGTTTGCATAGGGACGAGGAAGGAGAAAGAAAGAGCATTAAACGGCAGGTTAAAAACGTCGAAGGTAAAAATTTGACAGATTCAATGGAAAAGAAGCATAGTGTAAAACTATATCGATGCTGGAAAAGGCAGATCAGGAAGGAAACGTTTTATGATAACTCAAGGGGCAGTGCCCTCCTCTTTGAAGTATAGGTCAGGGAGTCTTAGAACGTTCAGCTACAAAAAGAAATTTAACGAAGAAGATGACACGTGCTGTGTGTGGTAAATCTGTAGAAACAACAGAACACCTCATTCTAAATTGTGATGGTATCCATCCAGTTGTCGATGCATGCACAGTCACTCTTCCTGAGGCCTTAGGGTTTAGAGATAAAAATAGTCATGTAATAAAAAAAAAATCAGCGGTGGAAATTAGCAAAAAGAGATTGGAGGATTGGTGGCACAAAAGCAGAGCCGTGACATAAGTTTTAAAGAGAAGGAAAACGTATTTTAATGAAAATGGCGAATTTTATTAACAACTTACAGCAGAGTTAAACAAAAATAAAGGAAAAAGAACTGAGCACGGTGGCAACTACCACTGCCCAGTTTCAAAGGGGACGCTCCTACCTTCCATCCATCCATCCATTGTCCTTCGGCATCTTCCCATGGCAGCCACCTTCCGTTTGTCCTTCCTTTTGCTTAAACGTAAAGATAGTAAAGCATAAGACGGTAAAGCATAGTGGTCTGGTTTCTCTACATCTCCTTTTCTATCCTTGTCTGCTACAAAGTGGACTAGCAACTCACCCCAATATACACCCTCTGGCACTGTATGTACTAGTATGTAGTTACACTATTGTTTACATAGTAAGTAAACTCGCAGCTTTTTCCGATAGTGGGCTACATCTAGTGGTGATTTCTTTGTATCACATTAAGTTTATATCCTTCATCCAGCAAACAAGGTTGTTTTTTATGCTGTGCAGTCAACGTATATAGCCGAAGACATTTTGCAAAACAGTAAGCAGTGTAGCTCATCGTTCACCATATTTGTGTGCACATATTTAGCTACCAGTTGCAGCATTATTTTCATCACAATTTCAAGTATAAAGTGCACATTCATAATAGAAATTATTTCTACAATCCTTTGGGTGTTTAGCTGTGGCTGTGATAAGTCCCAGCATTTGAAAATCAAAATTGGATTTGAGGAAAGGAAATGACTCAGTAATTGTCTCACTTATCTTGGCCGACACCACATAAGAGAAGGGATAAAGAAGGCAGTGGAAGAAGAAAAGAAGAGAGAGGTGCTGTTGTGGAGGGCTCAGACCACCTGGGCATCTTTAATCCACCAATATCACACAGCACACGGCGCCTTTTGTGTTTCGCCTCTGTTGAAACATGGCCGCCGCGGTAGGGTTCCAACCCTGGGATTTTCTGTACCACCTGCGAGTACACTAACACGTGCTGCTGGTGATTCTCATAATGGGACAAGCAATGCTTTTGTATTAAAAAAAATACTGAAATATACATGTCGCCACAACCAGCGGCTTTTGCAAGCAGTCTGCAGTGCATCAAGACAGTTCTTTTCATGTGATCCCCGAGGCTACGCCGCCATTCACCTATAAACAGTCATTGTGGAGCTTTTCTTGATCTTGTTGTCACGAGTAATTTATTCAGGCGCGGGACAAATTTTTATAATCCAATTTTCTTGGCAATAAACGCATTTTTTGCTGCTGAACAGACATCATCATAGCCAGAAAGAGCCACATAATTTTTATTGCGAACAATACAGTGTAACCTTGAGCTAACACTGCCCTGATAGAGTAAAAACATTGATGCTAATTGAGCCTCTATGACCTGCAAACATGTCGAACAAGATTAAAGCTGCCATCAAGGAATGCTGCACTGTTTTTCTCCACAAATTTTTCAGACAGCCCTATAGACGGATGCAACCAGAACTTGGGGAATAATTTATAAGTGCCCAGTTCTGGTTGCCGCATGTTTATTTGTTAACAACCCTAACTTAAGTAAACATCCGTTGATGTGAAGAATGAAAAGTAACCAAATTCCACCAAACAAACCAACAAAACCTCTGTACAATGTTGTGTTAATAGGCAGGGAATGCAACCACACAGAGTAGTATAGTTGCAGGCATTGCGCTGAGCAAAACACTAGTGATGCCAAAAATTAGTTTCGAGGGGGAAACTAGAACTGCCTGTCAACATAAAAGCTCAGTTTAGGGAAAGGAGCAGCTTAGCTATTCACAGAAATGGGAAACCAACGAGTACCAATGCTTTTGAGTTTTAATGCACAGAATAGTAATAAAAGGAATTAGTACTGCAAACAGCCAACATGTTGAGACCACTTTTTGACACCAGGTGTAACGAAATATTCATACGAAGGAACCAAGAACACACAAGAAATAAAATAGAATTTGAAAATACACTGAAGGACTTCTTGCCTCAGTGGAGTGAATGTTTCTAAAAGCACATCAGCTGAACAGCTTATAATGAATCGGAGCAATTAGAACAACACTGACATCAATGGTGCCAAACCCAACAGCCTTATTGTCATTAACACCCAATGAAAATGTGACAAGGCTAGCTTCAGTAATACATACACCTTACAAAGAAGCTAACTCGAAGCACAATTCCAGCACGACTGCTATTCTGACCAAAAAGGCTGAAATATTCCACCAAATTTGTCATTTGCATGCAGCACCGAAAGTGATCTGAGAAGTGGTACTGGTGCAGTTAAACTCTTTTAACGTTTATGATTAAAGAAAGTAGTTCTTAAAGAATAAAAAGAAAAGCAATCCATGCAATCTTTTGTTCCATTCTCTCATACATTCTGCTAGTACCACTGGTACACCACACCGAAAAACATCACAGCAGCATATTATCTTTTGATGTTATGCAAATAGAGCTGCTGCAATAGGAATCCGTAAAGTGATAAAACATTTAAGTAACACAAGTGTGCTTAGGGCACTAAATCTCAATAAACAATAAGGCCAGATTTTCTTCTTCTGATCTTCATCAGAAAGTTGAGAACACGAGGTATAAATCCTGGACACATTATCACTGAAAACCTTTCTTTAATGGGAAGTGATGTCATCCCTATGTGTCACAATTACCTCTACTCCACATAAGTCTGGAAGCATAGAAGGCTAGTGGTTCCAAAAGAAGATACGGAATAGCCCAGTGCCAGTGTAGTGTCAGCATTAAAAATTAATGCTTGAAATTTAACTAAATACGGACATAGGGTATCATTTGGTTTATGGAGTTTAACATCCCAAAGCGACTCAGGCTACGAGCGACGCCGCAGTGAAGACTCCGGTAACTTCGACTGCCTGGGGTCCTTTAAACGTGCACCGACATTGCACAGTACACATGCCTTCAACATGTCGCCTCCACTGAAATGCGCCTGTCGCAGCCAGGATCGAACCTGCATGTTTCGGGACAGTAGTCGAGTACCATGTTAGGATAGAACACTTCTCATAGGTCACTTAGCTAGCATGCTGTTTATCTGGTTGCCAACAGGATAGCTACCAAAAAGTGTTCCAAAGGGCACCATGGAACAATGCTATTCCTTTAGTGTCTTGTCTCTTTGTGGTGTTTTAACTTCCACTTAACTGAGAACGCCTTTGAGCACGAGTCACACTGGAATGGTTTTTCACCCCTGTGGGACCGCACGTGTGCCACAAGGGTTTCCTCTCGTGCAAATGCCATGGGGCACAGCTGGCACTGGTATGGCTTCTCACCAGTGTGGATGCGGACGTGCTTTACCAGGTGGCTCCTTTCTACAAATGCACTGCCACAGTGGTCACAACGGTACGGACGATCACCTGTATGGGTGCGCAGGTGTTTGTTCAAATTGCTCTTTACTGCAAATTTTCTGTCACAGTGGTCACAACGGTACGGGCGATCACCCGTATGGGTGCGCAGGTGTCTGACCAGGCTGTTCTTATAAGCAAATGTGCTATCACAGTCACTGCAATGATACGGGCGGTCGCCTGTGTGGGTGCGAATATGCGCTATGAGGTCAGATCTCTTCTGGAAAATCTTGCCGCAGTGGGTGCACTGGTGAATCTGCTTGCCTGTGGGCTTGTCCTGGTGAGTATTCACGCTTGTACTAGTGGATGGCACACTGTGGTTGAGAAGGCGCTTTTCATCAGGTGGACTTTGTCCAGGAAACACGCCAAAGTTGTGGTCTGCCATGACTGATCCTGCATTTCAAAACCAGAGCATTTTGATTAAAACCTAGGGCCCAAGATGCCAGAGCTTGTTTATAACTAAGGAACAAACGCCAAATTTAGTATTAACCAAATAAAATAATATTTATTTTTCAGAAAACATCTGGATGCCGAGTTTCGGCCCTTCGGTCGAGAAGAACTGTCCAGTGGAAGTAAATCTTTAAACTTTTTGGATTTCTGCTAGAAACATGGCAACATGGCAAAGAAATAATTCCCACCAACCCAAAAGCGCAATTATTAGGAGTCTGCAAATATTGAATATGAATAAAAAATTTTTATGAAATATTAATAAACATTAGACAGTTCTTTTTCAAAAAAGTGTAAAGCCTTTGCAAACAAAATATAGAACACTATACTGACTCAGCATGATACGAAATAAAATGGTGTGCACAGAAATGTAGTGTTTGATTAGACAGCATTAACCTAGTTTTTTAACAATTTCTGTGTGATTTACAGCTCTGAACTTTTTATATGGACACAGTGAAAAAAAAATAAATTGAATTTTTTAAAATGAAAATCGCCGCTTTTTGACTCACATCTCCCCTTAGCAATCTGCAACAGGTGATTTGATCATGAAAAATATCAACAGAAAGACGCATCAAAAATACCAACACACATCTATGTCCAACCACAATAAAACAGATTATAATGTGTACTTTCAATTATCAACCAATTATGGCTTTCACTCAATATCAGGTAAAACAGAAAAGGTTAAAATTCAACACCAAATATCTGGCTGAGCACTAATAAAAGCTGTTACTGCAGCTTTGGTACAGATTCTATGCTCATAAAGCCTCAAACATGATTGAAGCAAAAAAAAAAACAAGAAACAACAGATTAAATGAACAAAATAATGAGAAATGCACTCGCATGACATTGTAACAAGAAAGACAAGAAAGACATTTCCAAAAACTGAAGGCCCTTTAGCACCAGAAGCGAGATCTCAAGGATGGTTGACCAAAGGCACATGAATTCAATGGCTACTCAATGCACAGAATGTATTACTTTTGCTGCACCTTATTCCTTCAGCAAATACCTTGAAAGATTATGGGAAAAAAAATGTTCTGCATTCACTGTGCTCCATCAAATGATAACAAGGTGACCTGCATACGTATACCCTTCTTTATGCTTAGACCATGCTGCCCATGGTATCATAAACAATAACCATCATTGATGTCCCAGTATCTGTGCTCTCGATAGATGGGGCATTATGCACCCCATTTTGTCCATATACACCATGCACAGATGTGCATGCAACAAGCTATTTTACAGACTATGAACATCAAGCCATTGAGTCTATGAGGAAAGGTATTGAAGATTTCTTCCTGTGGTAGCATATATCGCTTGGCTTATTGATATTAGCCTGCAAAATTAAGCAGAGAAAAGCAGTGTAAGTAAAATACAAACTGCAGTTCCGCAAGAAGCAATGCAAAAATGCTTGCTTTAGAAATGACTGCACAACAAACAACACCAAAAACTACTCTGGATTCACCATTAGTTCTCGATAGAAAAAGATAGGAAAGATAACGGACAATAAAAAAAAGTACTACAGGCGTCTTGCTTATGATATGCCTACGTAGCTTTGACCATGACAATTGCTGTATGCTTAAGTGCAATGCCACATATTGCATCTTCTACAATGCTCGTAATTTAGGCCTTAGTGATTGGGCACGTTGGATATGAAGACCGATTTGATTTTCCTGCAGAGTTTCACCCCTTTGGATCACTGAATATACTCTTCTACAGAATGTGAGCAATAAGCTATATGCATTTGCGTATAGGTTGACTGCAGTTGATTTGAAACATTCTTCCAGCATCTTGTCTTCTCAGCATTGGTTATAATGCCTGCAAAATAAAGAACAGCAAATTAGCTCATGCAGAAGCAAAGCTTCAAAGCCATAGCAGCATTCTTTGTGCATTCCAATACTCAAATTCATAGTGAACTTGGAAGAAGAAGGGATCTTTCTTTACTCATGGTTCAAAAAAGACAAGGCCTGATGTATTGTGCTTTGCATGCCAACACAATACAATGATTACCCAGGATGTATTTGAATGGCCAAGAACACTGAAACACTTAGAAATGTTAATGTTCACAAAAGTTGTTCGGAAAGGTGCTTTTCCGGCAGCAGGTGCTTCTTGGCTTGTCTGCGCTGTCTTGTAAAATAAGCAGAGCAAAGCAGCATAAGCCTCACGCATTGCCGCAAGCAGAGGTGCTTCCAGCATAAACAATCAATTTTTTAGTCATGTCCAAGAAATTCGGTACAAGCATATTCATTTGGTAGAGAGAAACTCTTCACTTTCAAAACCGCTCAGTGACAGACTGAAACCTGTGCCCGGTCTTAATGTTTTTCAGTGTCAACACTTGATTGGCGCTGTATTCTTCCAAGTAGAGACTGCTGACAATAAAGCATTACAAAAACAACACTTATGGTACTCATTGTATCAGACAGTTCTTCCTCGAAGTCAGACCACTCTATCGAATTCTGCCCTGCAGTCCCTATGCTTCCTGATCTAGAGTTTCAGTGCACGCACAGTAACCTAACTCAAGAAGGTATTTACAGGAAAGACAAAGTGTGGGTGGGATGCATGCATTTAGAAAAAAAAAAGTCTCCAGCTTTCCCATCAGCAGGGGAGAAGATAACAGTGACATTATAACCAGAGCCCAATTGCAGCCACTAAAATCACTGGATGTCTGAGGTTCATACATCCAACACGAGTGCTTATAGACTGCAGTGTTCGAATAGTGCCACTTCATGGTGCACAACTTCCTTGGTTTACCTAGAAAGAAGTCAAGTGCAATGCCAACTGCAACAATGCCAGTGAAGAGACTCATACTCTCATTCTGCTCATAAATAAGGAGCACTGGCAGCTACAAAGAAGGCCCTTAATTGAATCCCCTGCACGGTGGTTGTTCTGCCTTTCCAGTCATAAGTGGTTCACCTTTCTTTCTGTGTACATTAATCAGTGGTGAGGCCAATACGGTACTTTAGTTGAATGCAGTAAAACTGCTAAGGCACCAGCATGAAAACAACATTACACTAGCCCTCGCAGTCTTATTCGAAACATGAAACAGCTCCACTGTCTTTAAGGAAAGAGTGCATACACCAGTGGAAAGGTACACATGTAGACAGGACACACTCACTGTCAGGCCAATGAGGCCACTTTGTTGCCTCCTCAACACTTTTCTTGCAAGAAACGCCTTTGAGAGGCACCCATAGATTTAAAGCAAGGGGTTTCTTTGCTAGAGTGTTGGTACTTATTTCATGCCAGCAGCTAAGCTGGAAAAGAAGTCAGAACTAATTAGAGAAGTGGATGCACATTGTGACCAAATTAAAAGGTACAAAACACCGGTAGCAGACCAACAGAGCACCAGTGTGTGTGAGGTAAGGCCAGAAAAAAAGAGGAAATTTTTATGCAAGCCATCTGCCACCTATACACTACCGTAGCGCATATGTTCATTCCTGAATTCACTCTGCAATGTCAACAGGACTGGTATTAAATCAATTCATGTAAACAATGCATCTGCTTCTGTGCATCACAGTGCGTCCCCCAAAACAATAACATAAGCCAAAATTTTGGACTGCCTAGAGCAACAAGTTCTACCCGCAAAGCAAGCAAGCAGGTCCGCAGGAGCACCAGAGAAAGCTTGAAAAAGGTACTTTCTTTAGGTGTCATCACATTAATACAAAAAACACTGCCTGGTTTGAACTAGAATGACACATCGTGAGTGACAATTACATCACCTTTCAGTGTTTGACAAAACCAGTTAAAAAAAAAGGGTACCACTTTATTTGCATGGCAACTTAAATGTGTAATACAAAACACAAGGGAAAGAATTCCAACTACAGAGCGTGGAACGACAGGCACTCTTAATAAGACCGACAACTAAATTTTAGGCATCAAATTTTTTTTTCACCACAACAAAAAGCTTACTGTCTAAGCTGTTCGACTACGCAATGGTTTTGCAACAAATGCGATAAAAACTTTTTACCAAGAATTTTTCAAACAGTCGATGAGCGTGTTTCATGTGCCTCTATGCTAAAAACCATGATCAGCAAGCGTGAGAATTGCGCACCTGAAAAAAAATTATGAACTAAAGCTGACATAATTACAGCCAAAAAAACATTAATTAGGCACTTTTAGTATAGCATAGCGACCATTTCAGTCTCCACACCCAGAGCTGTTATGGTACAGTGATGTGTACCTCGTTGTTGGAAATTTCAGTGGAACATGGTTACCATGTCAACCAAGAAATATAGAGCACTGTGGCACCATCTAGGAATAAAAGTTGAAAGCACAACATTAGCGATGCAAAAATTGGAAACTGAAAAATGGTTTCTGAGGAAACGAAATGCACAGTTATTGTCTCACTTATGTCATGGGCACCCAGACCACATCACAAGGGAAGGGAAGAATGTGGGAGTGAAAGAAGAAAGAGCTGCCATAGTCCTCTCCAGAATAATTTTGACCACTCGGCGATCTTTAATGTGCACTGACATTGCACAGTACACGGGCACTTCTGCCTTTCACTTCCATGGAAACGTGGCTGCTGCAGCAAGGTTCGATCCCGGGAACGGCGGCTTAACCAGTTTTTTCACATCTTCAATACGCCAACACGTTATTGAGGAGAGTTTGCTCACAACTGAAATGCCAAGCCTTCTTGAGTCAAGTGGTCTATTGTACAATGGTTCTGCTTCACAGATCTTCCTGACGACTATGCACGACTCTCAGTCAGACACTCTATGGGCAAAATTTTCTATGAAAATGACATCTTCACTGATTTGGCAGCAGCCGTCATTAGGTCTCAAGCTCAAAATGAAGGATTGAAAACTGATTCCTTTGTACTGTGGGTGTCTACAGCTTGAAGGGAGAGTTCCCACATCATCATTTTCGAGCAAGAATTCCCTTGGCCGCCTTTCAAAGTAACTTTGCTGTGCTTTTGAGGCACGTTTTTCCTCTAAGCGATTATATATCTGATTCAATGCACGACCAGGTTTACGAAGAAGTTTTTTGATTGCCTGTATGTTCTTCTCAAAAGAAAATGCAGGAAAAGAGTCAAGCGTTCCATACAAACGAACGTCTGCTGCTAGATGCAACAAACAGTGAACGTTGTACGATACCTCCTCCTGTTCATTAAGTCTACCAAAGCATTTCACAAAATGCTGAAGAAGTGTTTCTGCAGAGTCTGCATACTGTTGGCAAAGTGATGGAGTGCTGACAATTGTTGCAGCTGCATGCAAAGTCAGAAAATTCAAAAGCATGGGACTTGGCAGTGACTCCCTTAGCACTAGTGGGCCAGTGTAATGCAGAAAAAGCCTACACTCTGTAGCCTTCCAGCGGTCTTTCTCATCCAGAGTCCTAGGTTTCCTAGCGAACTCAAGTGGAACACAACCCTCAAGGGCGACACCTTTGGCTATTTCTTTACGATCTGTGGGACCAAAGGTGGACTGTCAGTGGCCTCGCAAACCACAAGTTTATCAACTTACGAACTACACCAAGGTACAGCAAATGCATGGGATCAAGTGGCACGTTGCTCACACAGTCAATAGGAAGTTCCGTCAACAATGAAACACCGTGGTGGTGCTCAAAATCTTCCTGTTTCCGGAATGACTTATCAGTTCTTAGCATCGATTCTGAGGTAGGAAAAAACATCTCATTGAAACTGCCTTCTGCAGTACATTTAGGGCACACTGCGTAGCCAGCATGTAATTTTGTCAAGAATATAAATGCGCGTGCCAGTGCTCTCGCAGATAAAGCTTCTCATTTCTACCTTAACCATTTTGCCAGAGATCATTAGACCTACCCGAGCTCAATTTTTTAGCTTGAGAACAAAAGGGCGAAGGAATTCATTGGCAGAGTTTGGCTTTGCAGGGCCCAGAAAAGCACCAACGATCACCGGCTCTGGTAATTTATGGGTGGCACTAAGTTGAATCTGGCATTGAATTGGCCAGAGCTGCAGACGGGAGCTCTTTGACAAAGGCATGCCATCTATGTTGAAAGAAAGGCCAACAACCTGTGGCGGGTGCTTAGCGGGACACAGAACATATCCTCCAAGCCTTTCTTAAGCCCGAAATGGCAGTAGTGTCCAGGAGGCAATTCAGTAACGCCAGCTATAACTGCAGTTCTACGAGGAGTTTTAAGCAACGTTCGTGCCTCTGTTGGCAAATCAGAAAAGCAGCTGTGACCTTTCAAAAGACGCAGCAAGTCCGTTAGAGAGCGATGGGATACGTTGTGTTCAAGTGGCGCCCAACCAACCAGCCGAGAACGAAACTCGTCAACCGTTCCAACGCTTTCAATTGTCGGGACGTCGTGTCCCAATTCTTGGGAAGCAGCGACTAGTGCACACTGAGAACTGCCACTCGCCACACTGCTCATTATGTCGGCATCGCTAGAGTCACTTGAGCCTGCAGTGTGCTCCGAAGGCAAGTCGAGGCGACCGTACGAAGAATCAGCAGCTTGCTCAAAACGCTGGCGCAAGGGTCGTCTGTCGAACCGCTGGCACCGCTTGCATTGTCGCAAGGGAGTGCAAATTAAGTAGTCGGCATCACTCGCTTCGCGCCGAGTTTAATTCGCCATCCGGTTCACCTGAATGACTCGGAATTGAGCTCGTAAAGCGAGTCCGCAAAGAGCTCGGCACTTCCGATGCTTAGAAAAGCGCCTGAACTTCTAACCGGGCTTTGTTCCGAACAGACCGCGCTTTGCTTAGTTTTGGCATCGCAACAAAACCGTGCTACTCAGCAGACACACCAATTATCCTTCGTGGGCATCTACAATCAACCTACACCGCTACCTAAAGACAAGGATAGTCTTAAATAGTTCAGCACAAATCGTCCGATGCTGCAACAAAGAAGCAAGGTCTAAGCCTTTTCATTCAAACGTTAGTCAACTGACAGCAAACAGCGGCACGGCATGCCGAACACATGGAAAGAAACCGCTATGCAAACGGGGCCATCACACATACTTTTGATGGATGTCGAGCCACATGTGGAGTGCAGAAACGGTAGAACACGCAAAAATATTGTGTGGTAGGCCGCCAGAACCCAACAAACCGACAACTTCAGCGCTACCGCTGGCAAAGCTAAAGCAGCTAAAGCTGAGCTACCGCGCCGAGTCGAAGACCGCGCTACTACGCAACATGCGGAGCAGCGAGTACTACTGGTACTACTAGGTACCGATAGGTGCCGTTAGGTGAGGCTGGCATGAGTTTTACCTGTTGTGGCTTTTTGTGCTCATACATAACCTTTCAGGCCAGAAAATATGTTTGTGTTGTCTTTCTCATGCACCATTTATGCAAAAAAAGAGTGATTGAAGTTTTTTTTTTCGTGTCTGTGTGGACACGTGACAAACTCGCGCGCCCACGGGTGCCGAATGGCCTGCGCATGTCGCGGCCAGGCCCGTCGTCTGCTACGGTATGCACTTCGCTCAACACGCCTTTCGATAACTGCCTTCACTGTAAAGCTGTTTCTCTAGATTGCCTAATTCGAACAACTCAGTTTGCAAGCATATGCACCGCAGGTATGCTTAAGAATTTTGGAATATGCAGGAATTAGGCTTCCGATTCGCAAAAAATGAACAGGTAACAGTATACTTTACAACTTAATAGCAAAGCGGCGGAAGACCCGTTAATAGCGCAGTAGCACTACTAGCCGCATTCCTGCATATTCAGCCTCATGACCGTGTGTATGTTTTGCCGAAACCAATAATTAAGGAGGAAGTTTATGAAAGGAAAAGTGTGCGCGAGCGCCGCTCTAGAACACGTGCGGCGTAGCACGTGACTTTTTTTGCATGCCTCTCGCGCATTCCTCTAGGTCACGCGGTCACAACACCGCCACTACCTCGTGGTTACATCACAAACGATGGCAATGTTTCGCATTATCAATGCTCCGCATTATCGCCAAAAAGCTCTTTAATTGCCCATGGAAAACCTTAATAAATTAATTCCATATGACATGCGTCTTAGGATTCAGGCTTTTCTTATGTTCGAATGCGGCACTAAAGCTGCCAGAGATATATGGGATATATTAATTGATAGTTTGTGCGTCCAATATCTGTGTTTGTTGGACATACATTAGAACATAACTTGCGCATCGAATGAATGAATGAAAAACTTTATTGGTTCCTTTAGGAAGTAGCGGTAGAGGACGAAGTCTTCATCTTGAAGCTTGGGTCCTCCTTGGCCGTGGGTGGGCCCCTAGTCCAGGGCTCCACTGAGTCAGGCCACCTCGCTTGTGTGTGCTATGAGGGCCCTTTGGACCCCTAGCTCGCAGCTGGTGAGCCGGCTCTCCCATTGCTCCGCACTTGGTGTTTTGTGTTTGTGGAATACTTGATTTCTTCCGCACTCCCATGTGACATGATATGGTGTTGGTTTTTCTCCGCAACACGGACAGGTGGCGCTATACTGTGTGGGGAACATCTTGTTTAATATGTATAAGATTGGGAAGGAGCCTGTTTGCAGTCTTCGCCATCCTGTGGCTTCCTCCTTGGATAATGCTTTATGTGGTGGGGGGTATTGAAATCTTAGCCCCTTATATAGGTTTAATAATTCCGAATAGCTGTCCCCGCAATTAATCTGGGGCCCCTCCGGGGGTAATGACGTTCCTGTTCGGCTGGGCATTCCTCGAGCTAGGTTGTCTGCCCCTTCGTTGCCCCTGATCCCTGCGTGACTCGGTATCCAGATTATGTAGTGTATTGGTCGTCCCTCAGGGAGCAGAGCTCTACTGAGGATCTTGAGTGCCGTGCTGCTAATTCTGCCTCTAGTATAGTTCCGGCACGCCTCTTGTGAATCCGTTAAGATGTTAAGGGATCTCCCTGTCCTATATCCTTCATTCGCTGCCAGGGCGACAGCAATCTCCTCTGCCTCCGTTATGTTAGATACTTCGGCTGTGAGGCTTGTGATGTGTTCTCCGTGGTAATTTACAACTACTGCTACCGCGCTATTTTTGTGTGCTTGGGGGTATAGGGAGGCATCAGTGTAGACTGTGTTGTCCCGATGCCCCATGTTCCTCTCATAAAATTCTGCCCTAACCTGTCTCCTGTTAGCATGGAGGTTTGGATCCATGTTTCGGGGGATAGGTTGTATGCATAGCTTCTTTCTTAGCGGGTCCGGTATTGCGGCCCTGCTATTTTGTGGCTTTTCTATTTCCCGACCTAGCTTTGTCAGGAGCGCACTTCCAGTCGTTGTGTTGCTAAGTCTTGGTATTTGTGCCTTGAGCTGGCACTCTCTTAATTCTTCGAAGGTGTTACTGATTCCGAGTTGCATGAGCTTGTCGTTGGATGTATTTCTTGGGAGATGAAGAGCTGTTTTGTATGCCTTCCGGGATATTGTCTCCGCTTGCTCCTTCTCTGCTTTGATAGTCACATGGTACGGTAATGAATATGTTACCCGGATGACCACTAGGCTGTTGACTAGCCTGAGTGTGTCCTCCTCCATCATGCCATACCTCTTGTGCGCTACTCTGCTGATCATCCGGCTTACTTGTCCTGCCGCTTTGCTTAGCAGTCTGAGTTTATGACTGCACTTCCGGCTTCCTTGCAGCCACATGCCGAGGATTCTGATCATCTTTTGTTCCGGGATGTTCCGGCCCTCTAGTTTTATTTCGAGTGGAGCATCCGTTCTTTTTTTTGTGTATTCTTCAATGCAGGTGGCAGCCTCTTGTAGCGCCTCCTGCTTCTCCCCCAGTGAGTCTTGGGTGGTCCAGATGGTGAAATCGTCTGCGTACATTGCATGACTAATCCCCTGGGCTTGGCTGAGTTTCTTGGCGAGGTTGACCATCGCTATGTTAAAGAGTATTGGCGAGATTACTGAGCCTTGCGGAGTGCCCTTGCATGGCGTTTGAAAGGTGTCACTCCGCAGGTCTCCTAGGCCTACCGTTGCTGTTCTGTCCATGAGGAAGCTTCTAACGTAGTCATGGACCTTCTTCCCGCAGTTGGTGGTGTTAAGTCCTTCCATAATGACGGCATGGGATACGTTGTCAAAGGCCTCTTTAATATCGATGGCCATGACAACGTTCTACCGTTGCTGTTCTGTCCATGAGGAAGCTTCTAACGTAGTCATGGACCTTCTTCCCGCAGTTGGTGGTGTTAAGTCCTTCCATAATGGCGGCATGGGATACGTTGTCAAAGGCCTCTTTAATATCGATGGCCATGACAACGTTCTCCCCGTTCTTTGGCACTGTTTCGAGTACCTCTTCTTTTAGTTGTAGCAAGATGTCTTGGGTTGATAAATTTGCCCTGAATCCGAACATGGTGTTGGGGTACCATTCTCCGTCTTCTAGATGCGTTTGTATTCGTCGGGTTACTATTCTCTCGTACAGCTTGCCTAGGCATGATGTTAGCGAGATCGGTCTGAGGTTTTCAATTTGGAGTTTCTTGCCGGGCTTGGGGATCATGACGACTACGGCGTGTTTCCACTCCGCTGGGACCGTCCCTTCTTCCCATTGTTTGTTTAGGTATAGGGTGAGTTGGCTGATTGCTTCGTCGCTTAAATTTCGGATTAACGAGTTATGAATCTTGTCCGCCCCTGCTGCCGAATTTTTCGTTGCTGCCCTTATGGCCTCGACGACCTCTTCTCTTGTGATGGGTCTGTCCGTGGTTGGGTTTTCTTCGCCCTGGTAGTCGCCTTGGTAGCCGTCTACCTGGTCCTACCCGTAGCAATTCTCTCGTACTGCCTGGAGCAGCTGTTCTTCTGTACCTTCGTACTGGTGAATTAGCCTTTGGATGGATTTGCTGCTTGCCGCCTTGCTTTTGCTCGGATCTATGAGTGTTCTGAGGATCTGCCACGTTCTAGCCGTGCTGAGGGTGCCATTCAGCGAGGTACTTGCTGCCACCCTTGTCTTGCCAGCTGCGTTGCATATTCCTCTGCTTGCCTGGTGATTTCGGCAATCTTCTTCGTTAGCTTTCTGTTTAGCTTTTGGCGCTTCCACCACTTGGTCAGGCCTCGTCTTGCCTCCCAGAGCCTGAGAAGTCGCTTGTCCACTTCTGGTGCTTGTTCTGTTCGATCCACTTCTTTAGTGTAGAGATCCCCGATTTGTCTAAGCTGTTGGCTCCAATCTTCTGCCGAAGTTATGTCGTCCTTAAGTTGTTTGCAGTAGGTGCGGAAGGCATCCCATGGAGTCAGTTAAGTTTGCCTTGCCGTTCTTCCTTTTGATGCTTTCTGCCTCTGTGCTGACCCTAATGATGTAGTGGTCGCTGCCGAGATTTTATTGCAGGTTCTCCCATTCGACTGGCTTAGCGCCCCTGACAAAGGTTCGGTCGGGACATGTGTCCACGCTTACGCTATTACCCTGTCTAGTAGGCTGAGTTTCATCTGCGAGTAACTCGCAGCCTATGTTTTCCGCTGCAGTGCAGATGCCGCGCCCCTTTTTAACTTCGATCCTGCTGCCCCATTGTGGGCTTTTCGCATTAAAGTCCCCTGCTATTATTAGGGTATTCTGCCCTGCAAGCTTCTTTGCTTCCGCAAAAAGCTTAATGAAGTCTCCTTTATTTTTAGGTGGGCTGTACAAATTTACTATAAAAGTGCTTTTAGCTTTTCTTTTTCTCTTGGGAATCACTTCAGTTATTATGTGTTCTAGCTGTGTGTCTTCAAACTCCTTATGAGCTATGCTTGTGATTTTGTTCCTAATGAGAGTTGCTGTTCTTCCGTTCTCCTGACATGAGTGTCCTTTTAGGGTTGGGGTGCAATTTGTCTCTTGTAGATGTATTAGATCTGGTGGGTTTCCTCTAGTGTTAATGAATTGCTGTAGGAGCCCTTGCTTACGCCTGTAGCTCCGGCAATTCCACTGCCATATCTCTAGTTGTTGTTGTCCTGCCATGTTATCGTATTGGTACTGTTGTTTGTTGCCTGGGATTCTGATCGAAACCTGCGCTCATTATAGAGGCGGTCCCTAGCGTCATTTACTGTCTTCCGTGTGTTTTGACTCTTTACATAGTTGCGGAAGCTCTGATCTTGCAGGGCTATCTTTTGATTTAGTTGCTGTATCTGCTGCTGCATCTGCTGCATTTGCTGCTGCATGAATGTCTTTAGATCGTCTATTGTTGAGTTTCCTCCTTCATTAGTTTGTAAACTTTCTACACTCTGTTGTGGGGGTGAGGGTGCCCTGACAGGCGAGCAGCCTGCCTTTCGCATCTCTTGCATTTCCGCTATTAATTCGCTTATTTGTTTCTTAAGCTGTCTGTTTTCCTCTCGGGTCTGCTCTTGTTCCTTCCTGATATTATTAATTTCGGCAGTAAGCCTTTTTTTCATTTTCTGTTCGTGTGTTTGTGTTGTTGTTGTTGTGCGGAGCAAAAAGCGCCTTGGGAGGGCCCGCTCCCCAGCTCACCTTGACTCCGCCGCTCTTCTTCTGTTGCTGCTTCGGCTTCACCCAGGACTGCTGGCCGCCCAGGGGTGGGTAGGACTCGTCCCGCTCCCGGCTCCGGCCCTGGCCCTGGTTGCTGCTGCGCCCCCGGCTGCGACTCCTGGATTCGCTCCGGAAGTCACCTTGCCGCTCCTGGTCCTCGTTCCGGAACCAGCGCGGTCTCCGTGCCCCGCCTCTGCTTCGGCTGCGGCCGCGTCGCTGCTGGCTCTGGGGTCCCCATCGCAGTTCGTTGACTGGCTTCAGTCGTTGTGCACAGTCCTTCGTGCCCGCCGCGTGGGAGCCCCCGCATAGCAGGCACTTGGGTGTACATTGATGTCGTTCTTCCGGATCTTTCTGGCCGCATTGTCTGCATGCCTTGATTCCCGGGTTCGGACAGACGTCCGATCGATGTCCGTGTTGGCAACAAACGTAGCATATTTGCCGCGTCGGCCTATAGGGGTAGCACCACATCTCTCGATCCCCCGTATAGTACAAGACTTGCTTGGGGAGGATGGGGCCATCAAAGGTGATGACGACTGTGCTCGATCGGCCTAGCATCCTTGCCGCCAGGATCTTCACCCCTTGTGAGCGGGTTCGTAAATTCGCCTTGAGTTCTTCGGCCGGAGACCCCGGGTCCACTCCGTGGATGACCCCGCGCAGCGTTCCCTCCGGCGCCGCCACGTGTGCGTTGATTCCGTAGCTATGCTCTCCAAACTTCAGTTGCGTGATGCGCCTGATATGTTGAGCAGCGCTTTCGTTATCGGTACTGATTATTATGATATTCGAGCCGGTGCGCAGTCGGATGATGAGATCTTCTGCCTTGTATCCGTGTCCGGTAGCCGCGACCACCGCCCACGCCCCTTGGTGCGTCTGCAGGTTCTTCACTGCCAGTCCTTTCGGCCGAAGTACTACTTTTAAATCATTCCTGGGAAGCGGAGGCAGCCTTCTCCTCGGCGCTCCTTCCCCCTCTCTTTGTTTAGGTGCAGTTGGCGTGCCACCTGTGCTCTTCGCCGCGCCTAGGGAATTTTCGTTCCTTAGTGCTTTTTCCCGCCAAATCTCCTGCTTGGCTTCCACGTTGGCGTTTCTTTTGCCGCTTGGACATGGCTATCTCCCAGTCCGCGTCCAAAACCTTGTTCTGACTTGCCTGTAGCGTTGTTGTCGCTGGGGTGCTGCTTTTTAGGGCTTGAAAGGATGTCATTGGTCCGTGGGCGAAGGTCTCCCCGGTAGCGTCTTGATAGTCTTCGTCCATATTTTCTTGGGTTTCCGCCATAAAATTCGTCTGGTCTTTTAGCGGTGCGCGATATACGCTGGGATTTAGTGCATGGGTCATCGCTCCGTCGCTTCTACCGCTGGCCGAGGCCGGGAGGGCCGCAGAGCCCCGCTACTGTGTTAGGCCTAATAGGCCTAGCTTCGGTCGGCCACGTGGGAGATCTTCAAAACCGTATAAATCCAAAAATATTGGACCCAGCGGTTTGAAAGAGGTGTCCTCGTGGCGCGCTTCGCTTTCGACGTCGTCTCCCACCAAAATGTTGGCAGTCCAGTCGAGTTAACCGGGTCAAAAGTCCCGAAAACTGCAGAGCGCATGTGAAGTGCGTCCGCTCTCCTCGGCTGCTTGCAGCGCCACCGAGTGTTCACGCTTGGTGGACATGTACTAGAATATATATTAGGCACCTAGTGTCCACGCTTTGCGGACGTGCTCTAGATATAAAAACATTCATATTATTGACGTCCTATCAACGTGTAGCACGCCCAAATGATGATCCTTATGATGTACATCTAATAGATGCTCCTTTCATGACATGACGTTTGGATCTTTCCGGCACGTCGAATGGATATTTGTGGTTTACTGGGTGGTGAGAAGACACAGCTTTAATTGTAGCAAGCGCCAACAAGCCCAGCAACAAAGCACTGCATTATACATAACTTATATGAGAAACATACAATCACGTTAGTATACAAACTGTTACTATGAGCTCATGCTTATATATACTCCCTCATTAAGGGCATCCCACAAGTGTTAGTGGGGAACAGTTAATAAACAGTTTTCTCATTAAATTTCATCACTATTTTGCAATTTACAGCAGAAAAACACAAACAAATTTAAGTGAAAAATTTTCTTAACTGAGAAATAACATTGGAACATAAACAACAGCAAAAAGTTGTCAATCGAACAACAAAAAGCTCTCTAGGAGCCAGTAGGTCCCACTTCAGAACCAGAAGCCCAGCAGGTACCAGAAGAGGCTCCTTACAGGGACCATTTCAACCAGCAGCGCAAACCAGAAGGCTTCCTTCTGAGACCAGTAGACAGCACAAAGCCCGAAGGCTTCCTTCTGAAACCAGTAGACCCCAGCACAAAACCAGAAGGCATTCCTTCTGGGACCAGTAGATCAAAGCAAAAAACCAGTTGGTGCACTACAGGGACCGTTTCAGCCAGCGGCAAACCGTAGAAAAAAAAAGCAGGTGCTCATAAAGCTTGCGTTCTGCACAGCTGCATACAGGACGGAGTCCTCGGGACAAACGCGCTGGCATACGGGCTTTGCAGAAAAGATGGCTCGAGCCACACACCTTCTTTATGATCGGCTGCTGATAAAAATGTGTTCTATATAACAAGCAAAAAAAGGCTTGAAATTTGCAAGAAATAGAAAACAAAAAGTTGTATCCGTAATCCACAAGTTTAAAACATTGCAAACCTTGCAGGGAGCAACATATATGCAAAGGAAACTTAGAATTTATTCCAGTACTGGCGTAATTCTTTAAAAAGGTCTGGAAAGTGGTAGAATATGTTCTCTCACTGCTTCAATATCGCCGCTTTCTCCTTTCTTTCACTCTGTCCCTCCGCCCCAACCCGAGTTTTTCTCCTTCAGTCTCCTTTTTTCCCTCTCTCTGATTTCTGATCGTTCTACTTTTTCCTTATGCCCTGAAGCTCTTGCTGTCATTTCTCAGGAACCCTTCGCTTCAGCATTAATTCCCTCCCCCTTCCTCTCACAATTCATCTAATATCGCCCCATTCTCTCTCTTTTCCTCTAATTCCTTCTTTTTTTGTTCTCCCGCATTTCACTCTGCCATGCTGCTTCATTGTTTCATCATATTCTTTTCGTTTTTCAGGTCAACGAAGCCAGTCGTGTCACGGTGCACCGGTTGCAGCTGGACACAAAGCCTCCACGTTCGCCACATCTCTCCACGCTCAATACCCCCGTATTCCTTTCTGTTGAGCCGGCCTTTTTATTTCAAGCCGCTGAAGCAGCCACCAAGCCTGGACAAGATTCACCCTCCCCATTCTATAACACCCTTCCCACCTTTTCCCCCTCACTGGGCCTTTTTCCTCGGAGGCAAGGCGATACTCCACGCCATTGACGAATGCTTTACCCACACGACGACAACTCCTCTAGTTGAAACGTTGGCAAGCACTCTGAGGCTTTCCCCTCCTTTGATGGAAGCCAACAGTCACCGAAAACAAGGAGCGTGTTTTTTTTACATTGTGGTGTTCAGTAATTGGAGATAATAGGGTAATTATATAAAGATAATTGTTTCGAAGCAGAAGGCCTTCTTCACTTTGTGAGTGCAAAGACACCATCTGCACACCCTCTCTTCACCATGTAAACATAAACGTTGCCGCATTACGTTCCATCTTCGCGTTGTTGTCGATCTACTCAGCGACCTCACAGTTGCAGGTTAGCAGTGGACGTGGTTCCTCTAGGACTGCAGTCGACCACGTGGGCCTGCCTGCCGTGCCCGAGGGGTTAACCATCACGCAGGGACCTTCGGCTGCCCAGGGATCCAGGGAGAACCTGCGTGTGAGAGACGTACCTGATGAAGACGATTAGAGCGAAGCCGGCGAGAAGAGGAGAATGGTGTCCGGCGGCCTGCCGTGTTACCCATAAGAGCGGCATTTACTTGACATCTGTTCTGCGTCGTGTTCCCTGCTCCATATAAAACCTGTCCACTTAACACTATATAAAAATGTTTCTTTCATGCAGTTTGGTATCAGCAGTGAAGTGGTGTAACATGTAAATTTAGTGCTCTCGTCACATATGTACAAAGAGCTACAATAACTCCCTCGCGGTTTTATTAACCTGTGTCTCTTAACCGTACTAGCCTTCCCCATGAGCCGGAATGCGAGCGACCGAACAAACAGCTATGTCTTCGTGACCTCAATCACAGTCTGTTTACCGGGTACCTATAGTTGATTACCACGTAGTTATCTATATTTGCCAATGTATGAGAAAATGCGAAACACAAATTTTGTTCCTTCCCCCTTTAAAGGTGCAGTTGTGGAGTTTTGGGGGCCCGCTCAAGCCGATTTAATATAGCCTTTTCCTTGCCTCCTATTGGAAATGAATATTATTTATGTACAACATTTTCGAGTTAAAAACAATGAAGAATATCTACTTCAGCTTATTTTTCTTTCATTTCTACTGCACACGTGTATACGCTCTCATATTAGCCTGATATGTGCGGAGATAGGTGCTATTATGTCTAAATTACTGCAATCTTTTTCTTCGTGCAGTTCAGTGCAATGCGCCCATGCTTTTGAATAAAGCTATCCTTGTTGCATACGCTGCACTGAAGTTCAACAAGGCGGCTTGATTGTACTTCTGAGTTCACTCATACTTTTACATTGACTAGAACGAAGTGTGCCCACTTTGTCGATGAGCTAGCCGTCCATGCTTCGCAATCATGCAGCTCGCGCATCCATCGGCTGACATGTATAACCGGTGGCTGTAGGATCCTTAACAATGCAACGTTCGCTGCATTGTGTGCACGGAGCCGCCGCCAAGTCTGAGCTGATCCAGTTGTGCTTTATTTTCCCTCTTCCACAAGCTGAAAGAAAACACTACAGTCACCTCGCAGACGAAAACTCCTTTCAGTGATCGACAGCGTACGTTTGCGTGACGCACTCTGTAGCTGGAAGACGTCAAGCTGAACGAAACAATTCCCAGCACGGTTTGAAGGGCGTGTTTGTAGTATTCATCTGCCAAAAGCACCTATTGGGGTTGGGAGAGTAAAGTCGTGGGTGCTCTAAACGCGCATTCAAAAGTGGCGCTGCGTGGCACGGAGAGTCAAAGTCCACGGCAGCAGCAAGACGGCGCGGCACAAACTTCAGTTTCGGTTTCGGTTATTTTTTTTTTTAGCTAGCACGGCTTGTTCATGCACTGCCAAAGGCTGACATCCGGGACATGCTGCCCAACTTCAGGTGGCTTCACTTTCGGGCGCCCGATGCGGCATCCAAGTGGTTCTGCCGCCTCTAAAAAGGCACCTAGGCAAGGATAACGTGCGCAGCGCTCCAAGCGGAAATTACCTTTTTTTTACCTCAATTTTAATACACAGGCGGCATAGGCGTTTAACACCCTCTCTTCTAGTTCACTTTACCCGCGCATAACACTCGACACGACCACCGACGACCACACGACGACCACACGAGACCCACTAAAGAACGCAACGGCTGCCACGCCGCTGCTAACACAAGAAGGCAAAAACAACATTCGATCATGCTGCTGCCGCCGCTGCTGAAGCGGCGCTGTAAGCGGTTTTGAGATTAATTAATTTTCTACAGGAAATATATCGAAAGAATAAAGTTGAAATACATGAGAAGGAATTAAGGGTACATCAACTGTCCAGGTACAAAAAAAAATTAAGGCAAGGTTGTTCTCTATCACCGCTGCTGTTCATGCTTTATATGATAAGTATGGAGAGAAGGCTACAAGGAAGCAATCTAGGTTATGATCTGTGCCGGGTTCGAACCCGACCGCGGCGGCTGCGTTTTTATGGAGGAAAAACGCTAAGGCGCCCGTGTGCTGTGCGATGTCAGTGCACGTTAAAGATCCCCAGGTGGTCAAAATTATTCCGGAGCCCTCCACTACGACACCTCTTCTTCCTTTCTTCTTTCACTCCCTCCTTTATCCCTTCCCTTACGGCGCGGTACAGGTGTCCAACGCTATATGAGACAGATACTGCGCCATTTCCTTCCCCCCAAAACCAATTATTATTATTAGGTTATGATCTGTCATACACATTAGGCGGAAAGGTTGTTGAGCAACGACTACCGGGTTTAATGTATGCGGACGATATTGTACTGTTAGCAAATAACCAGGAAGATTTGCAAACTTTGGTGAACTTCTGTGGAGACGAAGGAGACAGTCTAGGTTTCAGTTTTAGCGCAACTAGGTCAGGTGTGATGGTTTTCAACGGCACAACTGATCAGGAGCTTACAATACAGGGCCATGAAATACCCAGAGTGGCCGAATACAAATACCTCGGGGTATGGGCAAACAAAGGGCATATGTACACGGAAAAGCACGAACAGTCTCTCATAGCAAAAGGGCGAAGAGATGCCGGGATAATGAAACATGGGGCCTTGTGAGGGTACAACAGGTATGAAGTCCTCAGAGGTATTTGGAAAAGAATAATGGTGCCGGGGCTTACTTTCGGGAATGCGGTTCTATGCTTAAGAGCTGAATTTCAGTTGCGATTAGAAGTAAATCAGAGAACTGTTGGAAGATTAGCACTACAGGTGCGCACGGGAAAACCACAAACGAGGCAGTACAGGGGGATATGGACTTGGCAACGTTCGAAGCGCGGGAAGCTCATAGTAAAGTACTATACGAAGAACGCCTGGGGAAATTGGACGCTAACAGTTGGGCAGGTAATGTATTTAAATACCTGTACAGAAAGAGCGATGACACACAGTGGCGGAAACGAACTAGAAAGCTGACCAGTAAGTTTGCCAGGGATGAGGAAGGAGAAAGAAAGAGCATTAAACGGCAGGTTAAAAACGTCGAAGGTAAAAATTTGACACGTTCAATGGAAAAGAAGCATAGTGTAGAACTATATCGATGCTGGAAAAGGCAGATCAGGAAGGAAACGTTTTATGATAACTCAAGGGGCAGTGCCCTCCTCTTTGAAGTATAGGTCAGGGAGTCTTAGAACGTTCAGCTACAAAAAGAAATTTAACGAAGATGACACATGTGCTGTGTGTGGTAAATCTGTAGAAACAGACCACTTTTATTAAAACGTGGCGCCCAATACGCCGCAGCTCACATACTGCTAGGGCTGTGAGATTGTGACTGTAGACAACAGTGCTATGCAATAGCTGCGTTACTTGAGTAAAGTTAAATTTCATATGTAGAGCTTAATCCCTTCAGTCAAGAACAACCGTCCACTAGAATTAAATTTTAGTTTTTAGATTTCTATAAGGAACATATCCAACAGCTCAGAAAAAATTCCCACCGTCGCAGATACCTTGATGTGTGAATATTTAAATTTTCAAATGCGAATAATAAGAAAAAAATACCTTGCAATATCGAATGGAGTGTACGTTTTCTAAAAAAACAATTTAAAAATATAAACGTGCAAACATTGTTCCAAGTTCTTTTTCAAAATAGTATCCCACCTTTCGAACGAAAATATACAAAACTATACTGACTCTACCATACTAAAAAAAAACATGATGTCCTTAGAAATGTATATTGCTTGATTGAACAGCATTAACTGCATGCAATAGGTGATGTAGACACGCAGAATGAGTAACCATATGAAACCATGAATTCATACAATGCAACATTTAAAGGTAAGAGGATGGATAGTAAAACCTCATGAATTCGGACATCAAGGGACTGGAAGAAATTCCCAAATTATCCGAAGGTTGAGTTATGAATAGCCCCTTGCCTCCATTCTTCTCGAAGCTGGTTCATAGTTCATACCACAGTCATGGATTGTGTAACAAACACATACATCATGATCAATAGACAAAAACAAGGTTTCCATTTTTGGACAGAAAATTCTAAATAATTAAATGTAAATATAATAATGTTACACTTCATTCAGCAAAAAGTCACCTTCTGTTACCGCAAACATAAAAATAGAATAGACGTCATGGTGCGAGTTAAACCCATGTAGCAACAGATACTGTTCAGCCAGCCGGTGTGAGCTGTGTTATACACATGAAAAATAATGACAAGCTCCAATGCCCAGCCATGACAAACCACACTGCACTGTGTACATTGAATTAGCAACTGCAGTGAAATGCACATTAAATGTGGCTTTCATTTCAGAGCAGTCGACATATAACGGATTAAATTGCCACCCTGAATGTCTGGCTGAACAGTAATAAAAGCTGTTGCTGCAGATTTGGTAGAGATGCTTCATCATAATGTCCCAAATGTGACTAAAGCAAAAACAAGAAACAGCAGAGAAAATAAACAAAATAATGAGACATGCACTCGCATGGTACTGTAACAAGAAAGACAAGTAAGGCTAGACATTTCTTAAAGTTTCTATAGCACCAGAATGGAGATTAAGGATGGGCCACCAATGGCCCATTCATCCAATGGCTACTTATTGCACGGAATGTATTTTTGTTTACAACACCTTGCTCCATGAAAATCTTGAAAAATTGGGGGAAAAAAATATTCTCCTTCCACTGTGCTCTATCAAATGATAACAAGGTGTCCTGTATAATCATACCCTTCTTTATGCTTATACCATGTTGCCCCATGGTATCTTCAACAATAACCCTCATCGATGCTGCAAGTATCTATGCTTTTGATGGATGGGCCAATCATTATGCACACCATTTCGTCCATAGACAACAGGCACTAAGGCCTATAAAAAGTTAATTCACAGGCTATGAACATCAGGACAAAGCATCCATGAAGGCAAGGATTTATATTGAAGGCTTCTTCCTGTGGTAGCATGTATTCCTTTGGCTTGTCAATATTAGCCTCCAAAATTAACAGAGAAAAGCAGTGTAAGTGAATAAAAACTGCACTGCCATAAACAGCGATGCTTAAATTCTTTCTTTATAAATGACTGCATGTTGGACAACACACAAAAAGTACCCAGAACCATCCATCAGTTACAGAGAAAAAAGGATATGAAAGAATGTGGACAAGAAAGAAATATCAGCAGACATTATGCTTATGATACAACTATTTAGCTTATACTATGGCTGGAAATCAATGCCTTGTGCAGCCCTAGGTTGCAGCTCACTTATGGAGGTCAGTGGCTGTAGCTCTGGACATGGGAGATGGGAAGCAGGGGGCTTGGCTTATGCCAAAACATGGTGACAATTTCGAAAAATTTCGATCAAATGAGAGTCTTTAATGCGCTCTGACACCGTATACCACATGGGTGTGCTTGCATCTAACTTCCATCGAAATGTAGTGACCGTTGCCAGGATTTCATTCGACAACATTGCACTCAGCAGCCAAACAAAAAAGCCATTGAACCAGTACAGCAGTTTGCATCAATATCCATGTTTCACATGTTGCCAGGTTGCTGCTTCTATTTGTTCACTTGTGAGAAAAGCGTTTCTGGCCTTGCAATGAAATAGGTACCGGATGTTGCATACACATTTGAAGATTTGCATGCACTGGAATGTTTGGCTCAGGTGCGTTCATGAAAGTCGACAGTTGTGCATAACATTGAAGTAATTGCAATCAAACTCCTCCCGAGCACGGGAGCTGGCTACAAACAAGGACATTTTTTGAAGCTCCTGGCTGCGCAGAGCTACATGTTGATTGCAGTTATGGCTAAACATGGTTGACAGTGCACTGAAAAAACCCGTTTCATTACATCTGCAGAAAATTGCATTGTGTTGCATTTCAGGGGGTCTTATGTCTCCCAATTTTCTAGAGGCTGTTTCACCATGTGGAAGTTATGTTTCATTTGCTTGTTTTGGAATCTGTTTCACATTGTGGAATTCCTTGAAAGCACTCTCTAAAGCAAGGCCTGGTAGCATTCCAAGCACACTCTGAGTGCCTCTGATGCTCTATAGAAATATCTGTATATTTATGCAATGTTTTGGGTCTAGTAGTAAGCATATCTGCTTCCTCTAGTGCTGCATACAGCTCTGGGCAGACAAAGGAGTTGACAGGTACCGTTTACTTGATCTGTGTTTTGTACTTGTCATTACAGTGTGTGAAAGGCCCAACAATGGGAAGTTTCGTGGGGCGATAATTTTCAAGAGAAGTGAGTAGCGCTTTCTGCTTTACCTGGTCCTGTGGAAACAATGCGCTGGTGTTAACGTGACCAGCAATGAAAACCAAACAGGAAATTGTCATGTGCGTGTAACAGTACTATCCTCTCTCGTGCAAGTATCGCTAATCTCTCCCCTCAGTTTCCACCAATTGGCCCATTCTATGAAATGAAAAGTCTTCCAGACACAAGTACAAGGCTGACGTGACATGCAAGTTTAATACACTTGGCATACCACGCCATCTCTAATCAGGTACGTACTTGTGCAAAGAGAATAGGTCACAGCGAAACTCGTCCAAACAATAGTAATAATACCATACCAATAACAGAGAAAAATGACTAGATCTTTTATTTCAGTGTAATAAATCTCAGTGTGAACAGCAGATCACACCTCAAAAGATAACACATAGTTAAGGTGATGACAAGAAGGATAGAAAGTGAACCATTTGAAAAGTTTCCGCAAAAAACTGAATATACTCTGTATGTCAGGCAAGCATTGCCAGATATTTTTTTTTCAGGGGATAAATTTCTGCACAGTAATAATCTGGCACTGAAAGAGAAGAAATTCCCCAAGTATTTAGGAATTTCCGAAACAAAATTCAAACTTTGTAAAGCAGAAATGGGAGACGCTTAAACATACAAAAATGGTAAAGTAAAAAGCGCCTCAGTAGTGATCTGGTATCTCTCTGTATCCTCTTTCTTATCCATCTGCTACAGAGTACAATAGCAACTCACCACAAAACACACCTTAACCCTTCGACACGTTATGTGCACAACAGCACATAAAGCAAACTCGCAGCTTTTTCCGAGAGTGGGCTGCATCTAGTAGCCTTTCTTTGTTTTGAGGTGAACTTCACATCCTTCATAATGCAAATGCGCTAGATTTTTTTTATGCCATACAGTGAATGCAGTGAATATTTTGTGAAACAGTGAGCGGTATAGCATATCGTCCGCCATTCTTCTGCAAAAATAGTTTGCCACCATTTTAGCATAACTTTTTGCCTCAATTTCAAATGTAATGCGCACCTTCGAAATAGAAATTATTTTCATGGACCTTCGGGAGTTTACCTTCTAAGTCAAAGCATATTTATGTCGCTATTTTAGTCAATTACGACACTTTGTATAAAATTTCGGACCTTCTTGCCATATTATGTTTGATTTTTGCGGTGGAAAACTGACATGCTGTCTTCATAAAAACCTGAATATATTATTTAGGTTGAAAAATATTCCATTTCAATTAAACAAGAAATGGTGCATTCCATACATAACCATTTTCGTTGCAAACGATACAGTGTAACTGTGAGCTAACACCGCCCAACAAAGTGAAAACATCGATGCCAGTTAAAACTTTATCATGTGCATACATATCGAGCTGCACTCTAGTAATACCACATTGCATTTGTCAAATTTTTCACACAGCAGTAATGCAACCAGATCATGGGGAATAATTTTTAAGTGTGCAGTTCTGGTTGCTGCTCATATAAATGTTAATTACCCTAACTTACGGAAACGACTACTGATATACAAAATGAACACTTGGCATATTTCTCCGAACCAACCAACAAAACATCTGTCCTCTATTGTGACACTAGTGAGGGAATGCAACCACACACAGTAGTACTCTTGAAGGTACAACGCTGAGCAGTGCAACAAGTGATGCCAGAAATATTTTCTGGGGGTGGGGGTGCTAAAACTCACACAAATGGCAAACAAAAGAGTGCCAGTACTGTGGGGTTTAGAGTACAGAACACAAATAAAGGGCATTAGAACTACAACAAACAGTCAGTATGTCAATACCACTTTTCGGCAGCAGGTGTAACAAAATAGTCATGGGAAGCAACGAACAACGCACAGGAATAAACAAAATGGAATCTGAAAACACACTGAAAGATTTCTCACCACAGTGCAGTGAATGTTTCTAAAAGCACATCAGCTGAACAGCTTATAATGAATTGCAGCAATTACAACACTGAAATCAGTGGTGACAGACCGAATAGACTTCTTATCATTAACACCCAATGTAAATATGACAAGGCTAGCTTCAGTAATATGTGCAGCTTACAAAGAAGCTTACTCAAACCACAATTTCAGCACAAGTGCTATTAAAACATAATTCTTAAAGCCTAAAAACAAAAGCAAGCCACGTAATCTTGAGGCTCAAGTTTTTTTCTTCCCCCTCATACATTTTCCTAGCACTATTAAAATGCCAAATTGAAAACACAACACATCTGAAGTTTTCAATTTTGACGCTAAGCAAACTAAGCTGCAGTGATAAACGGCAGTACTCCAAAACCATTTTTAAAAATTTAGGGGTCATCAATTGGACTGATGTGGAGGGCATGTGATAGCCTTTGCTTTTCATTCACCAATGTATTACATTAATAATAATAATAATTGGTTTTCGAAAGAAAGGAAATGGCGCAGTATCTGTCTGCAGTATCTGTCCCGTATATCATTGAAAACCTTAACTGTGCCGTAAGGAAAGGGATAAAGGAGGGAGTGAAAGAAGAAAGGAAGAAAGATGTGCCGTAGTGGAGGGCTCCGGAATAATTTCGACCACCTGGGGATCTTTAACGTGCACTGAGATCGCACAGCACACGGGCGCCTTAGCGTTTTGCCTCCATAAAAACGCAGCTGCCGCGGTCGGGTTCGAAGCCCGGAACTCCGGTTCAGTAGCCGAGCGCCCCAAACACTGAGCCACTACGGCACGGCAATGTATTCCATTCCGATTCTATTTTTTCACTCACCAACACTCCAATCATGATTACATTCCAATTATGCTAAATCTGTCACAATATTATATTGCAGAAATGCCATCTCTAAAAACACAAGTACACTTGGGACAACAAAATTCAACAGAGAGTCAGGCCACATTTTTTTCCCCATCTTCATCATAAACCTGAGAACTAGTACCAGCAATAAATATATTAGACACACTGCCGCTGAATGCTTTTCTTCAATGGGAAGTGATGCCACCCCATATGTCAGATTATTTTTTTTTTCGTTCACGCAAGTCTGGAAGTCCAATATACTTGTGGCTCTAGAAGAAGAAATGGAATAGCCCAGTACCAGTGCAGTACAAGGGCATGTGTCAGTGTCTCCTTCAGGCAAGGAGCGCGTCAACATTAAAGAATGGCTGCAAATCAAACTAGCTACCGACATAGCTTAAAAAGGAACACTTGTCACAGGTCACCTAGCTAGCATGCTGCCAGCTGGTTGTCGACAGGACAGCTACCAAAATGCGTTCCAAAGGGCACCAGAGAACTCAGCTGTTCCTTTAGTGTCCTGGCTCTTTGTGGTGTTTTAAACTGCACTTAAATGAGAACGCCTTAGAGCACAAGTCACAATGGAATGGTTTTTCATGCCTGTGGGACCGCACGTGCTCCATAAGGGTTAGCTTTTGTTCAAAGGCCATGGGGCACAGCTGGCACTAGAAAGGCTTCTCACCAGTGTGAATGTAGACGTGTCTTACCAAAGTATCTTTTCTAGAAAAGGCACTGTCACGAAAACTGCAACGGTATGGATGATCACTTGTATGGGTGCGCAGGTGTCTGACCAGGCTGTCCCTTGTTGCGAACGCGCTATCCCAGTTACTGCAATGATACGGGCGTTCGCCTGTGTGGGTGCGAATATGCGCTACAAGGTCAGATCTCTCCTGGAAAATCTTGCCGCAGTGGGTGCACTGGTGAATTTGCTTGCCTGTGGGCTTGTCCCAGTGAGTACTCATGCTTGTACTAATGGATGGCACACTGTGGTTGACAGGGTGCTTTTCATCAGGTGGACTTTGTCCAGGAAACATGCAAACGTTGTGGTCTCCCATGACTGATCCTGCATTTCAAAACCACAGCACTTTCATCAAAACCTTGCGCCCAAGATGCCACAGCTTGCTTAAAACTAGTGAAGAAAAGCCATATTTAGTATGCAGAGTCTAGGCCGCTCAGTCGAGAAGAACTGTCCAGTGAAAGTAAATCTTCAAACTTTTTGGGTTTATGTCAGGGACATGGCAACATAGCAAAGAAATAATTCCCACCAACTTCGATGCCCAATTATTAGGAGTCTGCAAATATTTAAATTGCAAATATGAACAAAAAATTTTAGGATATAAATAAGCAAACATTGCACAGACTTCTTTTTTAAAAAAAAGTGTATAGCCTTTGCAACCAAAAGATAAAACACTATACTGACTCAGCACTACACAATATAAAATGGTGTGCACAGAACTGTATATTGTGTGATTAGAAAGCATTAACCCAGGTTTTTAATAATTTCATGATTTCCAGCTCTGATCCTTTTTATGTGTAAAGAAGGAGAGATCAAGCTAACAGAAACAGTACTTAAAAGGATACCATAGGTGATGTGATCACGCAACATGAGAAACAAAATGAAATCAATGAATTCATATGAAGAAACAATTAAAGGTAACATGATGGGTAGCAAAACCTAATTCGAATTTCCAGGGATTGGAAGATACTACCAATTTATCCAAAGCTGGAGTTATAAAATGCCCTCTCCCACATCACTGAAAAAAAAATTGCGGTAAATCCTTGAGAGGAGGCTCACAGTGCAAACAGTGATAAGCCCGTGACAAATGTGCAGTTTCGGCATACTGGAAGAACAACACAGACACAATTGTTTCCCTAAAGTCCTCACAAATCAGTTTTCCTTTTCCTATTAATAATATGTTAAGTTGCAGAGGTATTTCTCACATATTGTGAGGCATATTTTGGGAATATTTTCTGGATGCAATAATTTCTAGGGCCTGATACGTCCAATATATTGGTTCAGTTGGATCCAGTGAGGTTCAAGTGGTCGGTTGGCTACAACACAACTGGAACCAATTCGAACATCCAAATGGAACCAGTTGGAATGTCCAATTTGTTCCAAACAAAATTCCCAAACTTTTTTTTTTTTCACTGTGGATAGTGTAGCAGGGGGTGGTAGAAAGTTAGATGGCCTGATGAGATTCAGAAGTTTGCGGGCATACAGTCGGCACAGCTGGCAAAGGACAGGGATAATTGGAGAGGCATGGGAGAGGCCTTTGGCCTGCAATGGTCATAGTCAGGCTGCTGCTGCTGATGATGAAAAGATGTGTTCTCATTCTGTGATAGTTTGAAGCAGGTGGTCACGCATCATGTTCACAGCTCGTGTGATGTGACCAACCCACCTGCAGAAATTTGCTAAACATCCAAGCCAATCGGTGCCCGCGTGATAACGGTCGACCCGATGAATGACAGAAACAAATGCCTTTGTACAGTTTACCAGACACTTTAAACTTAATGTTTGGATAATTTGCCCAGATATTTTGGTTCTGCCATGAAACGAAAGTCAGCACAATGTTCGATTGCTGCTGACTAAATATTTCAAAATTTTTGAAAATTAGAAACTCTCAGATACTAAATTCTTGAACTGAGTACGAGCCGAACAACAAACATGTTCAATTCGAAATAGAAATTTCGAATATTTACACTCCCACCCTTATTTTCAATATCGACATCCTCTCATAAGTCTGTATCTGACGCAACTTCAAGGCCTCAAACCGTTCCGACTCATTCCTGTCACTAGAGTACCATTTTAGAACTAAGGTATCAAAACAAGCAAATGAAAGCACACATGAAGTACTCTTGCCAGAGCTATTATTAATATTATTAAAGAAGATTATTAATGTATAGGGGAGTTTAACGTCCCAAAGCAACTCAGGCTATCAGGGAGACTCTAGTGAAAGGCTTCAGAAATATCGACCACCTGGGGTTCTTTAACGTGCACTGACATCACACACTACACCTATTAATAAACAAGAGGCACACATCAAAAACTTTTTCGTTAATTTTACAAGACTGGCTTGAGACGGTTCTCAAAGCCTGCTGCAATGGGTACCATATATATAGGTAGCAGCCATTTTCAGCAAAAAAATTCACAGCAGTAGTAAAAACAGACACAAATTTAATGTGCGCACATGAATAAACTGTGACTGGAGGGATTAAAAGGTGCACAGTTGTGAAGTGAAATTTTTTTCTTTTAATTCTGCATACAGTTCGCATTTCACCTGGCAAAAAGCGCATGTTACCGGCAGACCGTAAGAGTGCAAAACCCTCCTATCTCAAAGCTGGTTCATACCTCGTCGCATACCAAACTAACATACACTTAGTAATAGACGTAAACATAGTTTCCATGCTCAGACACAAACTTTTTAAAAATTACACTTAAGGATAAGGACAATTTATAAAATTACAGGCAAAGATGAGGACGCTACAGTTCATTCCGCAGACACGTGCTATTAACACAAACCGAAAAATGGAATTGACGTCAAGGTTTGAGTTAAACTCATGTAGCAACACATACTGGTTACCCAGGTGGTGTTAGTAGTGCTATACACATAAGAATATCATCAGACTTCTATGTGCACTTTGAATTAGCAACCAATTATGGCTTTTGCTCAAGAGCAGGTAAAACAGAATAGGTTAAAGTTCCACACCGAAAATCTGCTTGAACAGTAATAAAAGTTGTTGCTGTAGCTTTGGTAGAGATACTTCATAAAGCCTCAGACATGACTCAAGCAAAAACAAAAAACAGCAGAGAAAATAAACAAAATAATCAGAAATGTGCATGGTACTGTAACAACAAAGTCAAGTAAGGCAAGACATTTCCAAAAACTAAAAGCCCTTTAGCACCAGAAGTGAGATCAAGGATGGTTCACCACACATGCATCCATTCAATGGCTACTCACTGCACAGAACGTATTACTTTTACTGCACCTTCTTAATTCAGCAAAAATCTTGAAATATTACGGAAAAAAATATTCTGCTTGCTCTATCAAATGACAACAAGGTGACCTGCATACTTATATCCTTATTTATGCTTAGCCCATCTTGCCCATGGTATCTTAAACAATAGCCATCATTGATCTCCCAGTATCTGTGCTCTCAAAAAATGGGGCATCATGCACCCCGCTTTGTCCGTATAGACAACGTTCTGAGGCCTGTAAGCAAGCTCTTTTACAGACTATGAACATCAGGCCATTGAGGCTATGAGGGTTGGGAAGATTTGTAATTGCAGGCTTCTTCATCTGGTAGCATGTATTCTTTGGCTCATTGATATTAGCCTGCAAAGTTAAGAGAGAAAAGCAGGATAAGTAAAATAAAAACTGCAATGCCCTAAGCAGCGATTTTAATATGCTTCCTTTATAAATGACTGCATGTTTGACAACACATAAAAAGAACTTGGGACCATCCATCAGTTAGAGTCAAAAGATATGAAAGAATCTGGACAAGAAAAATATGCAAACAGGCACTGTGCTCAGCAACTACTCAGCTTATACTATGGTCACAAATCTGTGCCTAGAGCAGCCCTAGGCTGCAGCCAACATTTGGAGGTGTGTGGTTGTAACTCAGACTTGGGAGATGGGGAGCAGTGGGGCTTAGTTTCTGCCAAAACAAGGTACCTATTAGTTTCCAATAATTTGTTACGTTGGTTTTCTTTGATGTGCACCGACACCACACAGCACATAATTTCTTTGTATTCAACTTCTTTCACAATGTAGCCACAGTAGCCAGGATTTAATTGCACTTGGCAGCCAAACGCCACAGCCACTTTGCCATCGCGGCAGTTTGCATATGTGTTTTATCGCATACCACACCACCCCTAATAAGGAACATACTAGCAGGAAGACAGGACACTATGAACAAACATGTACGACATGAACAGAGCGAAACATGCCAAATGTGTTTCTTTGTTGCATCCAGTTCTCTTCGTGCAAGTACGTACCTTAATAGAAATGAGCCCGCTCACCCAAACAGAAGTATTAAAGGGGCTGTGAAGGGTGCTCTAATAAAGTTGTTGCATGCATGGGATATTGAAGCACGTGACTCCAAGAATAGTGTTTAGCAAGGCATATTTAAATGTGCTTTGTAGAGGCTGAGTTATCTGTAGTTAAATTCGAATTTCAGCGCCTTTCCCTCTCCTCTCATCACTTTTTGCACGCTGGAATGTAGGCGCTCTTTTGCCGACCCCCTCTGAGAGCGAAGCTTCCCAACCCACAGGAGCCAAGCGGCTTATTGGCCGTGGCCACTGTAGCTGCCTGACGTCTGCAAGAGTCTAACCAATGGCCACCTCTCACGTTGTATACGCAGATGCAGGGGACGCAGAAGGGTGCGAGGATAACAAGTCGCCGGGAAGGGCTCGCCAACTTTGACGCGCGATTGTGGGTCGTCTGCTGCGAGTAGGACAGTATTATTTGGCTCGTTTTCATGGCAACACAGAGCAGTGATTAAGCGAGTTGATCTGCTCTCCTCGGAAGACATTTCGGAGCCCCTTTAATACCACAGCACTACCCGAAAAAAATGACCACATCTTCTATTTAGCTTAAAGAATGGTGCGAATAGCATATCTCGCCTCAAAAGATAACACAGTGTTAAGGTGATGGCTAGACTGATGTCAAGTGAATAATTTGAAAAAGTGTAGGAAACTGGTCACAATGTACTCAGCATGTCAGGCAAGCATTGTCAGATTTTTTTTCCAGAGGATAAATGTTTCCACAGTAATTATCTGCCACTGAAAGAGAAGCAATGCATCAAGTATTGACGAATTTCCGAAACATAGTTCAAATTTTGTCAAGCAGAAATAGGAGATGCTTAAACGTAGAAAAATGGTGAAGCATAAAGTGCCACAATAATGATCTGGTATCTCTGTGTATCCTATTTTTTACCCTTGTCTGCTACAAAGTGGAATAGCAAATCGCTCTAAAATACACTTTAACCTTTTGACACGTTATGGGCACGAATGCATATAAAGCGAACTCAGTTTTTTCAGAGAGTGGACAGCATCTAACAGCAATTTCTTTGTTTCAGGTGATTTTCGAATCCTTCAAGTTACAAATAAGCTAGATTGTTTATGCCACATAATGAATTATTTCACAAAACAGTGAACGGGGTAGCAAGTAATCTGCCATTTTTCTGCGTACATATTTTGTGGCCAGTTGTAAAACGATTTGTTTACTCTCAACGTCAAGCGTAATGTGCACTTGCAAAAAAAATTTATTTTCGCGACGCGTTGCATGTTCACTTTATGAGTCGCGGCTTATGTGCGTTGCTGTTTTCATTAATTACGACAGTGTGTACACAACTTCCCACATTTCCGCAATAAAACATCCAGTGGTTTGCACTGAAGAACTAACAAATTGTCTTTCTTAAGGCATGAAAATACTATTGAGGCTGAAAATTACTTAATTTTGATGATAACAAGAAATAGCACACCAAAGGGACACATAAGACAATTTGAATCCGACACAAATCGATATATCACCACACTACCAACATAACATATAGGTGTCACCACTAGCAGCCGTCTTTGCAAGCAAACACGCAGTGCATCAAGACAATTTTTTTCATGTGGATCGCTGAGGGTACACTGCCATTCTCTTATAAGCAGTCACTGCGGATCTGTTTTGATCCTGATGTCTTGAGTATGGATCAGGTGGAGGGAACATTTTTCATCACATTTTCTTGGCAATAAATGCATTTTTTTTGCTGCTGGAGACACATCAGTATAGCAAGAAAGAGCCACATAACCCGTTTTATTACAAACAATACAGCGCAACTGTCAGCTAACACTGCCCAATAAAGTAAAGACAATGATGCTAGTTTATGACCAGCATACATGTCAAACAAGATTATAGCTGCACTCTACAAATGCTGCACTGTATTTCTCCACAAGTGTTTCAGACTACAGTAATGAAACCACAGTTTGGGGAGTAATTTTTAAGTACGCAGTTCTGATTGCTGCTCGTCCAAATGTTACCAACCCTAACTCAAGTAAATGACTCCTGATGCAAAGAATGAAAGCATCTTTCTCCAAGCCAACCAACAAAACAATTGTTCACTGTTGTGTCAGTAGTGAGGGAATGCAACCACTCAGAGTAGTAATCGTGCAGGCACAGAGCTGACTAATGCAGCTAGTGACACCAGAAATCATGGGGAGGGCTAAAACTTGCACAGATGGGAAACCAAAGAGTACCAATGCTTTTGAGTTTTAATGTACAGAGCACAAATAAGGAAATAAGCACTGCAAACAGCAAGAATGCCGAGACGACATTTGGCAGCAGGTGTAACAAAACACTCCTACAAAGGAACCAAGAACACACAAGAAATAAAATGTAAACAGAAAACATGCTGAAAGACTTCTCGATGCTACGAAGTGATTGTTTCTACAAGCACATCAGCTGAACAGCCTATGATGATTCACAGCAATTACAGAAACACTGACATCAGTGGTGACAAACCGTATAGCCTTCTTGTCATAAACACCCAATGAAAATATGACAAGGCTAGGTTCAGTAACACAAACACCTTACGAAGAAGCTAACTCAAAGCACAATTCCAGCACAACTGCTATTCTGACAAAAAGGCTGAGAATAGGCTGCAATATTCCACAAAATATGCCATTTGCACGCAGCACAGAAAGAGCAATCTGACAAGTGACACCAGTGCAGTGAAACTTTTTCGTGCTTTTGGTTAAAAAGATTAGTTCTTAAAGCCTAAAAACTGAAGCAAGCCATGCAATCTTTTGTTCTCTTCTCTCATACATTCTGCTAGCACTACCAGAGTGCCACACTGAAAAAACAACACAGCAGATTTTCTTTTGACGTTATGTCAATAGAGCTGCTTCAATAGGAATCCGTAAAGTGATAAAACATCTAAGCAACACAAGTGTGCTGAGGGGAATAAATTTCAATAAACAATAAGGCCAGATTTTCTTCTGATCTTCATTGGAAAGCTGCGAACACGAGGTATAAATCCTGGACACATTATCACTGAAAACCTTTCTTTATTGGGAAGTGATGTCATCCCTATGTGTCACAATTTGCTCTAGTCCACATAAGTCTGGAAGCATAGTAGGCTAGTGGTTCCAAAAGAAGATACGGAATAGCCCAGTGCCAGTGTAGTGTCAGCATTAAAAATTAAACAATGCTTGCAAATTAAACTAACTACGGACATAGAGTATCATTTGGTTTATGGAGTTTAACATCCAAAAGCGACTCAGGCTACGAGCGACGCCGCAGTGAAGACTCCGGTAGCTTCGACTGCCTGGGGTCCTTTAAACGTGCACCGACATCGCACAATACACATGCGTTCAACATTTCGGCTCCATTGAAATGCGGCCATCACAGCCAGGATCAAACCCTGGTCTTTCGGGACAGCAGTCGAGCACCATGACAGCATAGCACGCTTCTCATAGGTCACCCAGATAGGATGCTGCTATCTGGTTACAACAGGATAGCTACCAAAACGCGTTCCAAAGGGCATCATGGAACACTGCTATTCCTTCAGTGTCTTGTCTCTGTGGTGTTTTAACTTCCACTTAACTGAGAACGCCTTTGAGCACAAGTCACACTGGAATGGTTTTTCACCCTTGTGCGACCGCACATGTGCCACAAGGGATCCCTTTTGTGCAAAGGCCATGGGGCACAGCTGACACTGGAATGGCTTCTCACCAGTCTGGATGCGGACGTGTGTTACGAGGTGGCCCATTTCTACAAATGTGCTGCCACAGTGGTCACAACGGTATGGACGATCACCCGTATGCGTGCGCTGGTGTCTGTCCAAATTGCTCTTTATAGAAAATGTGCTGCCACAGTGGTCACAACGGTATGGACGATCACCCGTATGGGTACGCAGGTGTCTGACCAGGCTGCCCCTAGAAACGAATGCGCTATCACAGTAACTGCAACGATACGGGCGGTCGCCTGCGTGGGTGCGAATGTGCTCCACCAGGTGTGATCTCTGCTTGAAAATGTTGCCGCAGTGGGTGCACTGGTGAATCTGCTTGCCTGTGGGCTTGTCCCGGTGAGTACTCATGCTTGTACTAATGAATGGCACACTGTAGTTGACCGGGCACTTTTCATCAGGTGGAATTTCTCCAGGAAACACGCCAACGTTCTGGTCTGCCATGACTGATCCTGCATTTCAAAACAAGAGCACTTGCATTAAAACCTAGGGCCCAAGATGCCAGAGCTTGTTTATGACAAGGAAACAAAAGCCAAATTTAGTATCAAGTCATATCTTATTTTCCAGCAAACATCTGGATGCAGAGTTTGGGCCCTTCAGTCGAGAAGAACTGTCCAGTGGAAGTAAATCTTCCAACTTCTTGGATATATGTAAGGAACATGGCAAAGAAATAATTCCCACCAACCCAAATGCGCAATTATTGTAGTCTGCAAATATTTAAATATTGAATATGAATAAAAGATGTTATGAAATATTAATAAGCAAACATTGCCCGGAGTTCTTTTTCAAAAAGTTCAGGCCTTTGCAACCAAAATATAAAACACTATACTGACTCAACACTGTACAAAATACGATGGTGTGCACAGAAATGTATAGTGTTTTATTAGACAGCATTAACCGAGTGTTTTAATAATTTCTGGATGATTTCCAGCTCTGAACTTTTTATATGTAAAAGAGGAGAGATGAAAGTTAGACACAGTAAAAAAAAATAAATTGAATTTTTAAAATGAAAATCGCCGCTTTTTGACAAACATGTCCCCTTAATAATACGCAACAGGTGATGTGATCATGCAATATGAGTAACAAAATGAAATCAGTGAATTCATATGATCCAACAATTGAAGGTAACATTATGGGTAGCAAAACCTGATTAATTCCAGTTTCGAGGGACTGGAAGAATTACCGATTTATTCAAAGGTTGTTATAAAATGCCCCCTTCCACATCACTGACAAAAAAAATGCAGTGAAGCCTTGCAACGAAGCTCAATGTGCAAACAGTGATAAGCCTGTGACAACTGTGCAGTTTCGGTGTACTGGAAGAACAAGAGACACAGTGTCTCTCTAATATAATCACAAATCAGTTTTCGTTAATCATATTCATAATATGTTAAGTTGTAGAAATATTTTGCACCTATTGTGAGGTATATTTCGTGAATATTTTCTGGACGCACTAACTGCTAGGGCCTAATGCATCCAATTTGTTGGTCCAGTTGGATTTAGCGAGGTTGATTGGTTGGTTGGATAAAAACACGACTGGAACCGATTGGAAGATCCAACTAAAACCAGTTGGAATGTCCAATCAGTTCCAACGGAAATTTCCATAGCTTTTTTTTTTACTGTTGCTACAGTAGCAGGGGGCAGTAGAAAGTTAGGTGGGCTGATGAGATTCAGCAGCTTGCAGATATATCATGGGCACAGCCGGCAAAGGAGAGTGTTAATTCGAGAGACATGGGAGAGGCCTTTGGCCTGCAGTGGGCGTAGTCAGGCTGCTGCTGGTGATGAAAAGATGTGTTCTCAATCTATGATTGTTTGAAGCAGGTGGTTACCCATCATGTTCTCAGTTCATGTGATGTGACCAACCCACTAGCAGAATTTTGCCTGATGTCCAAGCCAATCAGTGCCCGTATGATAACGGTCCACCCGATGAAGGACAGAAACAAATTCCATTGCACAGTTTACCTGACAGACACCTTAAACTTAATATTCGGATAATTTGGCAATATTTTGGTTTTGCCATGAATGGATTAACGAAAGTCAGCATAGTATTCGATTTCTGCTAAGTATTTCAAATTTTCCAACATTCAAAAACTGTTAGATACTAATTTCTTGAACTGAATACAAACCGAATAACAAACATATTATATTTATAATAGAAATTTCAAATATTTACACAACCATTCCTATTTGCAATATCTACAGCTTCTCATATGTCTGTACCATGACTTAACTTCAAGGCCTCAAACTCATTCCTGTCACAAGATGAGTAACTATCTAAACAAATCACAATTTAGGCCTTTAGAGGACTAAAGGTAGCAAAACAAGCAAATGAAAGCACACAAAAAAGGCTGTGGTTATGGTCTGGTTAAACCTGAAGTGACGTGATAGCTACAGCTGGCCGAGTGGAACTGGCTCAGTCGCATTGCAAAGTCAGTCCTTCGCTGCTCCGTTTCACTGGACACCAGACACCAAATATAATAATAATAATAATAATAATAATAATAATAATAATAATAATAATAATAATAATAGAGATTTATTCATCACAACGATGAAAAGGGCCGAGGAAAAAAGCCAGCAAGGCTTGACGAGCCCTCGGCCCCTACATATACAAAGGCTTCAGCGGAACAAAGAATACATATTGTGCAACAGTATCACAATAACAAAATTAGTACTACAAACGTTTGATGCAAACACTGAATAAAAAAGGAAAAATGAAAAGATTATAAAAGCAGACTAATTTTTGAAACACAGGAAATGTTTACAAAGGTCACGGATCGGCGTACTAATTATGCCAATATTTTTATGATGTAACGTGTTTAGGTGTTTAGGCAACTGGAAGGCAATCATTTGTAATCCGTAGTTTGTTCTTGGAGTTTTAGTCTGCCACGGGGAGTGTTGTCTAGTGTTATACAGCTTCTCGCTCGGCGTTAGGGAGGCCAGTCTCCCCAAATAATCAGTATGACGAAGTAGCTCCTTCTTATATCTCGAAAGCAGTTGAAAACTATAGATGTCAAAAATTTTCATAATACATGCATCTTCAAAGTACTGGTTTGTATGCTGGTTGAAACTAAGCTGGAATATGCACCTTATCGCTTTCTTTTGAAGTAGATAAATTTTGTCTAGATTATTCAGAGTGGTCATGCCCCAGACAAGGTGACAATAATTTAAATGGGACAAAAACAACAATTTGTATATGAGCTCCTTAATCCTCGAAGGAAGCATTGTTTTCAGGCGATATAGGTGTCCTACGATTCGAGCGAGTTTAGGCAAGATAGTATCTACATGATGGTCCCATGACATTGTTTCGTGAAAGACGACTCCAAGTGTTTTATATTTTTCTACTATCTCAATCTCCTCTGAATTAAGTAGTAGCTTTTTATTTGTATGCAGAAGTTTATTCCTTGGTCGGAAGATAACAGCCTTGCTTTTATTCACATTTATTTTTAACCCATTTAGTTCTGTCCAGGTGTTTAGTTGGCATAAAATATTGTTTCCTTTGTCTATCAGGGCATCGCAGTCATTCGTTGAGAGGAAAATACTTGTGTCGTCTGCATAAATAAAAAACGATGCTTGGTCGGTGATGTTTACTATGTCGTTAATAAATAAGTTGCATATATAATATGCATATATTATATGCAAATATAATGTGCATATAAAAACGAACTGTGACTGGAGGGATTAAAGATAGCATAGTTGTGAAGCGAAATTTTCTTCTTTGAATTCTCCCTACAGTTGGCATTTGAGCCAGCAAAAAGCTCATGATTACCGGCAGACTGTAAGAGCACAAAACCCTCCCATCTCAAAGCTGGTTCATACTTTGTCACATATGAAACTAACATACACATTGTAATAGAAAGAAGCACGGTTCCATGTTAACACACAAAATTTAATAAAAATGCATCTAAAGATAAGAATGCAACACTTCATTACACAAGCAGACACATATTGCCACAAACCTAGAAATGAAATAAATGTCAAGGTTTGTGTTAAACGCATGTAGGAATAGATATTACTTAGCCAGCTAGTGTCAGCAATGTTATACACATGAAAAATATCAACAGACTTCTATGTCCAACCACAACAAAGCAGATTATATTGCAAACATTGAATTAGCAACCAATTATGGCTTTCAGGTAAAACAGAACAGGTTAAAATTCAGCACCGAATATCTGGCTGAGCAGCAATAAAAGCTGTTACTGCAGCTTTGGTAGAGATGCTCTTATCATAAAGCCTCAACCATGGCTAAAGGAAAAAAACAAGAAACAGCAGAGAAAATAAACAAAATAATGAGAAATGCACTCGCATGTCACTGTAACACGAAAGACAAGGCGAGACATTTCGAAAAATTAAAGGCCCTTAAGCACCAGAAGCGAGATCTCAAGGATTGTTGACCAAAGGCACATGCATTCAATGGCTACTCACTGCACAGAATGTATTTCTTTTACTGCACCTTATTCTTTCAGCAAATATCTTGAAAGATTATGAAAAAAAAAATGTTCTGCTTGCATTGTGCTCCATCAAATGACAACAAGGTGACCTGTATACGTATACCCTTCTTTATGCTTAGACCATGTTGCCCATAATATCTTAAACAATAACCATCGTTGATGTCCCAGTATCTGTGCTCTCGATAGAAAGGGCTTCATGCACCCCATTTGTCCATATACACCACGCACTGAGGTCTGTAAACAAGCTATTTTACAAACTATGAACATCAGGCCATTGAGCCTATAAGGATAGGTATTGAAGATTTCTTCCTGTGGTAGCATATACCCCTTGGCTCGATATCAGCCTGCAAAATTAAGCAGAGAAAAACAGTGGAAGTAAAATACAAACTGCAGTGCCACGAGAAGAGATGTTTGAACACTTGCTTTAGAAATGACTGTACAACAAAACACAAAAAAATTACTCTGAACTAACCATTAGTTCTCGACGCAAAAAGATAGGAAAGATAATGGACAAGAAAGAAAAAGTACTATAGGCATCTTGCTTATTATATGCCTACGTAGGTTTGAACATGACATTTGCTGTATGCTTTAGTGCCATGCCACATAAGGTATCTTCTACAATGTTTGTAATTTAAGCCTTGGTGACTGGGCATGTTGGATTTGAAGACTGATTTGGTTTGCCTGCAGAGTTTCACCCCTTTGGATCACTGAATATGCTCTTCTACAGAATGTGAGCAATAAGCTATATGCATTTGCATACAGCTTGACCGCAGTTGATTTCAAAACATTCTTCCGCAAGCATCTTGTCTTCTCAGCATTGATTATAATGCTGCAAAATAAAGAACAGCAAATTAGCTCATGCAGAAGCAAAGCTTCAAAGCCATAGCAGCATTCTTTGTATGCATGCTTTGTGTATTCCAATACTCAAGTTCATATTGAACTTGGAAGGGGAAGGGATCTGGCTGTACTCATAGAGCAAAAAAGACAAGGCCTGATGTACTGTTTTGTGTGCAAACCCCAGACAATGATTGCCCAGACAATGCATTTGAACGGCCAAGAACACTGAAACACTTGGAAATGTTAATGTTCGCAAGAGTTGTTCAGAAAGGTGCATTGCCGACAGCAGGCGCTTCTTGGCTTGTCCGCACTGTCTTGTAAAATAGGCAGAGCAAAGCAGCATAAGCCTCACACGATGCCGCAAGCAGAGCTGCTTCCAGTATAAACAATGATAATATCTTAGTCATGTCCAATAGAAGTGGTAGAAGCATATTTCTTGTGGCATAATAGTGGATAACAAAACAAATTCATTTGGTAGAAAGGAACTCTTCACTTTATAAACCGCTCAGTGGTAGACTGTAATTTGTGCCCACTCTTAACGTTTTTCAGTGTCAAGACCTGATTGGTGCTGCAAGTAGGGACTGCTGACAATAAAGCAGTACCGGAACGACACTCATGGTACACACTGCATCACACGGTTGTTCCTCAAAGTCAGATCACTCTATCGAATTCTGCTCTGCAGTCCCTATGCTTCCTGATCTAGAGTTTTAGCACACGCACAGTAACCTCACTCATGCAGATATTTACAGGACAGACTTGAAGTGTAGAAGCATGCATTTAAAAAAAGAAAAATTCTCCAACTTTCCCCATCTCCAGGGGAGAACATAACAGTGATATCCTAACGAAAGTCCCATAGCAGCCACTTAAATCACTGGACAGCTGCCGTTCATACATCCAACACGAGTGCTTAATGACTGGAATGTTCGAATACTGCCACTTCACGGTGCACAACTTGCTTGGTTTACCTAGAAAGAAGTCAAGTGCAATGCCAACTGCAACAATGCCAGCAAAGAGACTCATTTCTCATTGTGCACATAAATAAAGAGCTCCGGCAGCTACAAAGAAGGCCCTCAATTGAATCCCCTGCACGGTGGTTGTTCTGCCTTTCTAGTCATAAGTGTTTCACCATTCCTTCTGCCACATTAATCAGTGGTGAGGCCAATACAGTACTTTATTTGAATGCAGTAGAACTGCTAAGGCACCAGCATGAAAACAACTTTACAGGAGCCCTTTCGGGCTTACCTGATACATGAAACAGCTCCATTGCCTTTAAAGTGAGAGTGCATACACCAGTGGAAAGATACACAGGTAGAAAGGACACACTCACTGTCAGGCCAATGAGGCCACTTTGTTGCCCCCTCAACATGTTTGTTGCAAGAAGGGAAGGCCTTTGAGAGGCACCCCTAGATTTAAAGCGAGAGGTTTCTTTGCTATAGCGTTGGTACTTATCTGATGCCAGCAGCTAAGCTGGAAAAGTACTCGAAAAGAATTAGAGAAGTGAATTCACATTGTGACTAAAATTAAAAGGTACAAAACACCGGTAGCAGACCGACAGAGCCCCAGTGTGGGGTAAGGCCCAAAAAAACCCAATTTTTATCCAATTCACCTGCAACCTACACACTACCGCAGCGCATATGTTCATTCCTGAATTCACTCTGCAGTGTCATCAGGATTGGTATTAAACCAATTCATGTAAGCAAAGTATCTGTTTGTGTGCACCACAGTATGTCCCTCAACACAAAAACTTAAGCCAAAATTTTTGACTGCTTAGAGCAACAAGCTCTAAGCCGTAGCGCTCCCGAAACGTCATTTTTTGTTGACCTTGGTCAGTGACCAGTGACCAAGCCTTGAAAAAGGTACTTTCTTTAGGTGTCATCACATTAATACAAAAAACACAGCCTGGCTTGAACTAGAATGACACATTTTGAGTGACAATTACATTACCTTTCAGTGTTTGACAAAACCAGTAAAAAAAGGTAACAGTTTATTTGCATTGAACAGAAAAATGTAGCCCATGGCAACTTAAATGTGTAATTCAAAACACGAGGAAAATAATTCCACCTACAGAGCATGGAAAGACAGACACTCCTAATAAGACCAACAACTTAATTTTAGGCATCAATACTTTTTCACCACAACAAAAAGCTTACTGTCTACGGTGTTCGACTCCACAATGGTTTTGTGACAAATGCGATAAAAAGTTTTTACCAGGAATTTTTCAAACAGTCAATGAGCCTGTTTCATGTGCCCCTATGCTGGAAACAATGATCAGTGAGCATGACGACAATCATGCACCAGAAAAAAATAATGAACTAAAGCTGACACAGTTACAGCCGTCAAATATTAATTAGGCAGTGATGGTAGAGCATAGCGACCATTTCAGTCTCCACACCCAGAGTTGTTATGTACAGTGATGTGTACCTCCTTGGAAATTTCAGTGGAACATGGCTACCATGTCAACCAAGGAATGTAAAGCACTGTGGCACCATCTAGGAATGAAAGTTGAAAGCACATCATTAGTGATGCAAAAATTGAAAACTGAAAAATGGTTTCTGGGGAAAGGAAATGCACACTAATTGTCTCACTTATGTCATGGACACCCAGGACCACACCACAAGGGAAGGGAAGAATGTGGGAGTGAAAGAAGAAAGAGAAAGAGCTGCCATAGTCCTGTCCAGAATAATTTTGACCACTCGGCGATCTTTAATGTGCACTGACATTGCACAGTACATGGGCACTCCTGCCTTTCACCTCCATCGAAACGTGGCTGCCGCAGCCAGGTTCGAAACCATGAACTTCGGCTCAGTAGCCGAGCGCCCTCACCACTAAGCCACCGTGGTGAAGGGAGCACTGCTCAAAAGGTGCATTGGAGCGAGCATAAATTATAATCAGATATGATGGACACTTCTTATCCAAAAATAAGTAATAGTTTACAGAGGTGTGGTCATGTTATGGGATATATACCGATAACAGCAAGGTTTCACCACGGGATGGTGCTTCAGTAGGTATGATGCGTTCTCATCGCGACGAGGCTAAAGGCCCCGTTCACCAAAAAATCAATTATCAGTGCTGCCGGGGTTGTGAGCGAAAAGTCACGGGCATGGCTCTGCCAGGCAGTCCCCAGAGAGTAACCTAGGAGGCAGCTGGGCCACCTAGGTCATGTGACCTTATCGCATCATCACAACCTGCCCACTGGGTAGTGAGCAAACTGCACACCATGGCACATGGCAGCTAAATTAATTATTGGTCACTCGGAAGGCAGAGCTTAAGTGTCCCCTACAATTTATTCCTATGCCAATTTAACACTACAGATCCTTATTTCTCAAATTACAGTGCTTAAGTTTTACAATATGAATAGAGATCTTTTAATTTCCATCATACTCTCATGATATGTTTTGTTTTTGGTGAGTTGTCGGTTCGTTTAGCACATTGCCACCAATGCTACGGATACAATTAAACGTGACGAGAGAACACATAAGAAAAATTACAACCAGCAGTGTTTACACAGAATATTTACAAACACCAAACCCAAAACAAAATAAAATAAAGCATACATCGTATTCAGCAGCAGCAGAGAAAATGCTTCTGCTCACAATGTATCACTCAATATTTGATTACAACTGTGAAACTCTTGGAGGGGCCATGACATGGTCGTTTTTCATATTGTAGTTTTATGCTTCAGTAACTAATACAAGAGCTTATGATTCAGTTTCAGAAATTTGGCTGCCCTGGACGCGCTCCATATTCACAAAAATACGGTCGAAATTGAGAACGGGGAACTCCTCCCACCGGCAGCTAACGCCATGTTGAATGCTATCGCGACGTCAACAGGGCATACACAAAGCAACGTCGTCTGCTCTCGTTGGTGCAATGTTCTGCAGCGAGGTCTCTTGTCCCCTGTACTTCCACGGGCGATCGAAGTAGCAGTCGTCCCCCATATATGACTGACTAGTGCCACAAAAGCGCTAATAATAGGAACGCAGTTATTCTTCGCAATAGGTATATCGTCCGGTTACACTAGGCCGATGGGGCGGCGATCGGCGGTCGGTTGGCTGGTCGTTATGCAAATGTCATCGCTGATGCACTGGTCTGTCAAGCTAAACCGACGAAGACGCCAGCACGACAAACGACCCCGTATCGCAGTAGTGTAAAGAGTGAACTTAGTGTGAACTGGCAGAGTGTGGTACGACATTGTATAAACTCAAGAATTTTAAAAACTTATTGTACCTGATGCTAGCCACGGTGACATATGCGATATGCATGCACCAGCGAAGATGTGCTTTCATTTGGTGCCTGCGCATAGAACATATCAGCCAGGCAATTGAGCGACCCTCCTATCTTAAAGCTGGTTCATACCTCGTTACATACCAAGTTAACGTACACTTAGTAATAGACATAAACATAGTTTCCATGTTCAGACACAAAATTAAAAAAAAAAACACTTAAAGATACGGAAGATTTTTAAAAATTACAGTTAAAGATGAGAAAGCTACAGTTCATTCTGCAAACAGACACGTGCTGTTAACACAAACCGAAAAATGGAATCGACGTCAAGGTTTGAGTTAAACTCATGTAGCAACAGATACTGTTTAGCCAGCTAGTGTCAGCAGTGTCATACACATAAAAAATATCATCAGACTTCTATGTGCACTTCGAATAAGCAACCAATTATGGCTTTCGCTCAAGAGCAGGTAAAACAGAACAGGTTAAAGTTCAACACTGAAAATCTGCTTGAACAGTAATAAAAGCTGTTGCTGTAGCTTTGGTAGAGATACTTCATACGGTCTCAGACATGACTAAAGCAAAAACAAGAAGCAGCAGAGAAAATAAACAAAATAATCAGAAATGCGCATGGTACTGTAACAACAAAGTCAAATAAGGCAAGACATTTCCAAAAACTAAAAGCCCTTTAGCACCAGAAACGAGATCAAGGATGGTTCACCACACATACATCCATTCAATGGCTACTCATTGCACAGAACGTATTACTTTAACTGCACCTTATTAATTCAGCAAAAATCTTGAAATATTGCGGAAAAAAAATATTCTGCTTGCTCTATCAAATGACAACAAGGTGACCTGCATACTTATATCTTTATTTATGCTTAGGCCATCTTGCTCATGGTATCTTAAAACAATAACCGTTATTGATGTGTCAGTATCTGTGCTCTCAATAAACGTGTTATATCTACCCCACTTTGTCCGTATAGACCACGCTCTAAGGCCTGTAAGCAAGCTCTTTTACAGGCTATGAACATCAGGCCATTGAGGCTATGAGGGTTGGGAAGATTTGTAATTGCAGGCTTCTTCATCTGGTAGCATGTATTCCTTGGCTCGTTGATAATACCCTGCAAAATTAACAGAGAAAAGCAGCGGAAGTAAAATAAAAACTGCAATGCCCTAAGCAGCGATGTTAATATGCTTCCTTTAAATATGACTGCACTTTGGACAACACATAAAAAGAACTTGGGACCATCCATCACTTATAGAGTCAAAAGATATGAAAGAATCTGGACAAGAAAAATATGCAAACAGGCACTGTGCTTAACATACAACTACCTAGCCTATAGTATGATTGGAAATCAGTGCCTACAGCCGCCCTAGGCCGCAGCTCACTTTTGAAGGTCAGTGGCTGCAAATCGGGATTTTGGAGCTGGGAAACAGTGAGGCTTCGTTTCTGCCAAAACATGGTACCTATTAGTTTTGAATAATTTGTCACGTGGGGTTCTTTGATGTGCATTGACACCACACAGCACATAACTTCTTTGCATTCAACTTCTGTCGAAATGCAGCCGTAGTAGCCAGGATTTCATTCCACAACATTGCACTCGGCAGCCAAACGCCACAGCCACTTAGACATCGCAGCAGTTTGCATGAATATGTATGTTTTATCACATACCCCACCATCTCTAATAAGGTACATACTAGCAGGAAGACAGGACACTATGAACAAACATGTACGGCATGAACAGAGCGAAACACGTCAAATGTGTTTCTTCGTTGCATCCAGTCCTCTTCGCGCAAGTACGTACCTTATTAGAAATGAACCCGCTCACCCAAACAGAAGTATTAAAGGGGCTGTGAAGGGTGCTCTAATAAAGTTGTAGCATGCATGTGATATTGAAGCACGTCACTGCACGAATAGTGTTTAGCAAGGCATATTTAAATGCGCTTTGTAGAGGCTGAGTTATCTGTAGTTAAAATTCTAATTTCAGCACCTTGGCGCCTTTCCCTCTCCTCTCGTCACTTTTTGCACGCTGGAAGGTAGGCGCTCCTTCCTGACCCCCCTCTAGGAGCAGAGCTTCCCGACCCGCCGGAGCCAAGCGGCTTATTGGCCGTGGCCACTGTAGCTGCCTGAAGTCTGCAAGAATCTAACCAATGGCCACCTCTCACCTTGTCTAAGCAGATATGGGGGACAAAGGAGGGTGCGAGGATGAAAAGTCGCCGGGAACGGCTCGCTAACTTTGACGCGCGATTGTGGGTCGTCTGCTGCATGTAGAAGAGTGTTATTTGGCTCGTTTTCATGGCAACACAGTGCAGTGATTAAGCGAGTTAATGTGCTCTCCTCGGAAGACGTTTTGGAGCCCCTTTAATACCACACCAATACCCAAAAAAAATGACCAGATCTTCTATTTAGCTTAAAAAATAGTGTGAATAGCATATCTCGCCTCAAAAGACAACACAGTGTTAAGGTGATGACTAGAAGGATGTGAAGTGAATCTTTTGAAAAATTGTAGGAAACTGGTCACAATGTACTCAGTATGTCAGGCAAGCATTGTCAGATTTTTTTGTTCCAATGAATAAATTTTTCCACAGTAATTATTTGAAACTGAATGGGAAGCAATGCACAAAGTATTGAGGAATTTCCGAAACATAGTTCAAATTTTGTCAAGCAGAAATGGGAGATGCTTAAACATAGAAAAATGGTGAAGCATAAAGTGCCACAATAATGATCTGGTATCTCTCCGTTTCCTATTTTTTATCCCTGTCTGCTACAAAGTGGAATAGCAACTCGCTCTAAAATACACTTTAACCTTCCGACACGTTAAGGGCACGATGTCGTATAAAGCGAACTCGTAGCTTTTGCAGAGAGTGGACAGCATCTAACAGTGACTTCTTTGTTTCAGGTGAATTTTGAATCCTTCAAGTTACAAATAAGCTAGATTGGTTATGCCACATAGTGAATGCAGTAAATATTATTTCACAAAACAGTGAGTGTGGTAGGAAGCCATTTGCCATTTTTCTGAGTACATATTTTGCGGGCAGTTGTAAAACAATTTGTTTACTCTCAATGTCAAGCATAATGTGCACTTTTGAAAAAGAAATTACTTCCACGACCCTTCGGATGTTTACTTTACAAGTCGCAGCTTATCTATGATGCTGTTTTCAATTACGACACTTTGTATACAATTTCCCACATTTCCGCAATAAACACCCAGCGCTTTGCGCACAAAAACTAACAAATTGTCTTCCTTAAGGCATAAAAATAATATTGAGGCTGAAAAATATTTGATTTTGATGAAAACAAGAAATAGTACACCAAAGGGACACATGAGACAATTTGAAGCCGACCCAAATAGATACATCACCACACTCTACCGACATGAAAAATAGGTGTCACTACTAGCAGCCGTCTTTGCAAGCAAACATGCAGTGCATCAAGAAAATTTTTTTCATGTGGATCGCTGAGGATACACTGCCATTCACTTATGAAAAGAAACGGCGGATCTGTTTTGATCCTGATATCCCGAGTTTGAATCAGGTGGAGGGAACATTTTTCATCCAATTTTCTTGGCAATAAATACATTTTTTTCCTGGTGGAGAAACATCAGTACAGCAAGAAAAAGCCACATAACCATTTTTATTGCAATCAATACAGCGCAACTGTGAGCTAAACTTGCCTGATAAAAGAAAGACAATTATGCCAGATGAACCTTTATGACCAGCATACATGTCAAACAAGATTAGAGCTGCTCTCTAGAAATGCCGCACTGTGTTTCTCCACAAGTGTTTCAGGCAACAGTAATGCAACCACTTAGGGAATAGTTTTTAAGTAGGCAGTTCTAATTGCTGCCCATCCAATTGTTACCAGTCCTAACTCATGTAAACGACTCCTGATGCAAAGAATGAAAGTATCTTTCTCCAAGCCAACAAACAAAACAATTGTTCACTGTTGTGTCAGTAGTGAGAGAATGCAACCACACAGAGTTGTAATCTTGCAGGCACAGAGCTGACTAATGCAGCTAGTGATGCCACAAATCATGGGGAGGGCTAAAACCTACACAGATGGGAAACCAAAGAGTACCAATGGGTTTCAGTTTTAAAGTACAGAGCATAAATAAAGGAAAAAAGCACTGCAAACAGCCAAAATGTTGAGACCACTTTTTGACACCAGGTGCAACAAAATATTCATACGAAGGAACAAAGAACACACAAGAAGAAATAAAACGCAATCTGAAGACACACCGATAGACTTTTTGCTGCCACGAAGTGATTGTTTCTACAAGCACATCGGCTGAACAGCCTATGATGAATCAAAGAAATTACAGCAACACTGGCATCAGTGGTGACAAACCCAATAGCCTTCTTGTCATAAACACCTTGAGAAAATGCAACAAGGCTAGCTTCCGTAATATGTATGCCTTACGAAGAAGCTAACTCAAAGCACAATTCCAGCACTACAGCTACTCCGACAAAAAGGCTGAAAATAGGCCACGATATTCCACAAAATATGCCATTTGCATGCAGCACAGAAAGAGCAATCTGACAAGTGATACCAGTGCAGTGAACCTCTTTCAATGTTTTTGGTTAAAAAAAAGTAGTTCTTAAAACATAAAAACAAAAGCTAGCCATGCAATCTTTTGTTCTCTTCTCTCATACATTATGCTAGAACTAGAATGCTGCACTGAAAAAATCACACAGCAGCATGTTTTCTTTTGACGTTATGCAAATAGAGCTGCTGCAATAGGAATCTGTAAAGTGATAAAACATTTAATAAACACAAGTGTGCTTAGGGCAATAAATCCCAATAAACAATAAGGCCAGATTTTCTTCTGATCTTCATCAGAAAGCTGAGAACACGAGGTATAAATCCTGGATACATTATCAATGAAAACCTTTCTTTAATGGGAAGTGATGTCATCCCTATGTGTCACAATTACCTCTACTCCACAGAAGTCTGGAAGCATAGTAGGCTAGTGGTTCCAAAAGAAGATACGGAATAGCCCAGTGCCAGTGTAGTGTCAGCATTAAAAATTAATGCTTGAAATTTAACTAACTACGGACATAGGGTATCATTTGGTTTATGGAGTTTAACATCCCAAAGCGACTCACGCAATGAGCGACGCTGTAGTTAAGGGCTCTGGTAATTTCGACCACCTGGGGTCCTTTAAACATGCACCGACATCGCACAGTACACATGCCTTCAACATTTCGCCTCCACTGAAATGCGGCTGTCGCAGCCGGGCTCGAACCCGCATGTTTCGGGACAATAGTCGAGTACCATGTTAGGATAGAACACTTCTCATAGGTCACTTAGCTAGCATGCTGTTATCTGGTTGCCAACAGGATAGCTACCAAAACGTGTTCCAAAGGGCACCATGGAACAATGCTATTCCTTTAGTGTCTTGTCTCTTTGTGGTGTTTTAACTTCCACTTAACTGAGAACGCCTTTGAGCACGAGTCACACTGGAATGGTTTTTCACCCTTGTGGGACCGCACGTGTGCTACAAGGGTTCCCTTTCGTGCAAATGCCATGGGGCACAGCTGGCACTGGTATGGCTTGTCACCAGTGTGGATGCGGACGTGCTTTACCAGGTGGCTCCTTTCTACAAATGCACTGCCACAGTGGTCACAACGGTACGGACGATCACCCGTATGGGTGCGCACGTGATTGTCCAAACTGCTCTTTACTGAAAATTTTCTGTCACAGTGGTCACAACGGTACGGTCGATCACCCGTATGCGTGCGCTGGTGTCTGTCCAAACTGCTCTTTACTGAAAATTTGCTGTCACAGTGGTCACAACAGTATGGACGATCACCCGTATGCGTGCGCAGGTGTCTGACCAGGCTGTCCTTATAAGCGAATGTGCTATCACAGTCACTGCAATGATACGGGCGGTCGCCTGTGTGGGTGCGAATGTGCTCCACTAGGTGTGATCTCTTCTTGAAAACGTTGCCGCAGTGGGTGCACTGGTGAGTCTGCTTGCCTGTGGACTTGTCCCGGTGAGTACTCATGCTTGTACTAATGGATGGCTCACTGTGTTTGACAGGGCGCTTTTCATCAGGTGGACTATGTCCAGGAAACACGGCAAAGTTGTGGTCTGCCATGACTGATCCTGCATTTCAAAACCAGAGCACTTTCATTAAAACCTCGGGCCCAAGATGCCAGAGCTTGTTTATAACTAAGGAACAAACGCCAAATTTAGTATTAACCAAATAAAATCATATTTATTTTTCAGAAAACATCTGGATGCCGAGTTTAGGCCCTTCGGTCGAGAAGAACTGACCAGTGGAAGTAAATCTTTAAACTTTTTGGATTTATGCTAGAAACATGGCAACATGGCAAAGAAATAATTCCCACCAAACCAAATGCGCAATTATTAGGAGTCTGCAAATATTGAATATGAATAAAAAGCTTTTATGAAATATTAATAAACAAACATTAGCCAGAGTTCTTTTTCAAAAAAGTGTAAGGCCTTTGCAAACAAAATATAGAACACTATACTGACGTAGCATGATACAAAATAAAATGGTGTGCACAGAAATGTAGTGTTTGATTAGACAGCATTAACCTAGTTTTTAATAATTTCTGTGTGATTTACAGCTCTGAACTTTTTATATGTAAAGGAGGAGATGAAAGTTATGGACACAGTGAAAAAAAATAAATTGAATTTTTTAAAATGAAAATCGCCGCTTTTTGACTCACATCTCCCCTTAGCAATCTGCAACAGGTGATTTGATCATGAAAAATATCAACAGAAAGACACATCAAAAATACCAACACACATCTATGTCCAACCACAATAAAACAGATTATAATGTGCACTTTGAATTATCAACCAATTATGGCTTTCACTCAAGATCAGGTAAAACAGAACAGGTTAAAATTCAACACCAAATATCTGGCTGAGCACTAATAAAAGCTGTTACTGCAGCTTTGGTACAGATTCTATGCTCATAAAGCCTCAAACATGATTGAAGCAAAAAAATAAAACAAGAAACAACAGATTAAATAAACAAAATAATGAGAAATGCACTCGCATGACATTGTAACAAGAAAGACAAGAAAGTCAAGACATTTCCAAAAACTGAAGGCCCTTTAGCACCAGAAGCGAGATCTCAAGGATGGTTGACCAAAGGCACATGCATTCAATGGCTACTCACTGCACAGAATTTATTAATTTTGCTGCACCTTATTCTTTCAGCAAATATCTTGAAAGATTATGGGAAAAAAAATGTTCTGCATGCACTGTACTCCATCAAATGATAACAAGGTGACCTGCATACGTATAGCCTTCTTTATGCTTAGACCATGCTGCCCATGGTATCATAAACAATAACCATCATTGATGTCCCAGTATCTGTGCTCTCGATAGATGGGGCTTTATGCACCCCATTTTGTCCATATACACCATGCACAGAGGTCTGTAAACAAGCTATTTTACAGACTATGAACATTAGGCCATTGAGTCTATGAGGAAAGGTATTGAAGATTTCTTCCTGTGGTAGCATATATCCCTTGGCTTGTTGATATTAGCCTGCAAAATTAAGCAGAGAAAAGCAGTGTAAGTAAAATACAAACTGCAGTACCGCAAGAAGCAATGCAAAAATGCTTGCTTTAGAAATGACTGCACAACAAACAACACGCAAAAACTACTCTGGATTCACCATTCTTTCTCGATGGAAAAGATAGGAAAGATAACGGACAATAAAAAAAGTACTACAGGCGTCTTGCTTATGAAATGCCTACGTAGCTTTGACCATGACAATTGCTGTATACTTAAGTGCAATTCCACATATTGCATCTTCTAGAATGCTCGTAATTTAGGCCTTAGTGATTGGGAACGTTGGATATGAAGACCGATTTGGTTTTCCTGCAGAGTTTCACCCCTTTGGATCACTGAATATACTATTCTACAGAATGTGAGCAATAAGCTATATGCATTTGCGTATAGGTTGACTGCAGTTGAACTGAAACATTCTTCCAGCATCTTGTCTTCTCAGCATTGGTTATAATGCCTGCAAAATAAAGAAGAGCAAATTAGCTCATGCAGAAGCAAAGCTTCAAAGCCATAGCAGCATTCTTTGTGTATTCCAATACTCAAGTTCATAGTGAACTTGGAAGAAGAAGGGATCTTTCTGTACTCAAGGTTCAAAAAAGACAAGGCCTGATGTACTGTGCTTTGCATGCCAACACAAGACAATGATTACCCAGGATGTATTTGAATGGCCAAGAACACTGAAACACTTAGAAATGTTAATGTTCACAAAAGTTGTTCGGAAAGGTGCTTTGCCGACAGCAGGTGCTTCTTTGCTTGTCTGCGCTGTCTTGTAAAATAGGCAGAGCAAAGCAGCATAAGCCTCACACATTGCCGCAAGCAGAGGTGCTTCCAGCATAAACAATCAATTTTTTAGTCATGTCCAAGAGATTCGGTACAAGCATATTCATTTGGTAGAGAGGAACTCTTCACTTTCAAAACCGCTCAGTGACAGACTGAAACCTGTGCCCGGTCTTAATGTTTTTCAGTGTCAACACCTGACTGGCACTGTATTCTTCCATGTAGAGACTGCTGACAATAAAGCATTACCAAAACAACACTTATGGTACTCATTGTATCAGACAGTTCTTCCTCGAAGTCAGACCACTCTATCGAATTCTGCCCTGCAGTCCCTATGCTTCCTGATCTAGAGTTTCAGCGCACGCACAGTAACCTAACTCAAGAAGGTATTTACAGGAAAGACGAAGTGTGGGTGGGATGCATGCATTTAGAAAAAAAAAGTCTCCAGCTTTCCCATCTGCAGGCGAGAAGATAACAGTGATATTATAACCAGAGCCCAAATGCAGCCACTAAAATCACTGGATGTCTGAGGTTCATACATCCAACACGAGTGCTTATAGACTGCAGTGTTCGAATAGTGCCACTTCATGGTGCATAACTTGCTTGGTTTACCTAGAAAGAAGTCAAGTGCAATGCCAACTGCAACAATGCCAGTGAAGAGACTCATACTCTCATTCTGCTCATAAATAAGGAGCACTGGCAGCTACAAAGAAGGCCCTTAATTGAATCCCCTGCACGGTGGTTGTTCTGCCTTTCCAGTCATAAGTGGTTCACCTTTCTTTCTGCATACATTATTCAGTGGTGAGGCCAATACGGTACTTTAGTTGAATGCAGTAAAACTGCCAAGGCACCAGCATGAAAACAACATTACAGTAGCCCTCGCAGTCTTACTCGAAACATGAAACAGCTCCACTGTCTTTAAGGAAAGAGTGCATACACCAGTGGAAAGGTACACATGTAGACTGGACACACTCACTGTCAGGCCAATGAGGCCACTTTGTTGCCTCCTCAACACTTTTCTTGCAAGAAACGCCTTTGAGAGGCACCCATAGATTTAAAGCAAGGGTTTCTTTGCTAGAGTGTTGGTACTCATTTCATGCCAGCAGCTAAGCTGGAAAAGAAGTCAGAACTAATTAGAGAAGTGGATGAACATTGTGACCAAATTAAAAGGTACAAAACACCGGTAGCAGACCAACAGAGCACCAGTGTGTGTGAGGTAAGGACAGAAAAAAAGAGGAAATTTTTATGCAAGCCGTCTGCCACCTATACACTACCGTAGCGTATATGTTCATTCCTGAATTCACTCTGCAATGTCAACAGGACTGGTATTAAATCAATTCATGTATGCAAAGCATCTGCTTCTGTGCACCACAGTGCGTCCCCCAAAACAATAACTTAAGCCAAAATTTTGGACTGCCTAGAGCAACAAGTTCTACCCGCAAAGCAAGCAAGCAGGTCCGCAGGAGCACCAGAGAAAGCTTGAAAAGGGCACTTTCTTTAGGTGTCATCACATTAATACAAAAACACAGCCTGGCTTGAACTAGAATGACACATCGTGAGTGACAATTGCATCACCTTTCAGTGTTTGACAAAACCAGTAAAAAAAAAAGGGTAACTTTTTTTTTTATTGCATGGCAACTTAAATGTGTAATACAAAACACAAGGAAAAGAATTCCAACTACAGAGCATGGAACGACAGGCACTCTTAATAAGACTGACTACTAAATTTTAGGCATCAAATTTTTTTTCACCACAACAAAAAGCTTACTGTCTAAGCTGTTCGACTACGCAATGGTTTTGCAACAAATGCGATAAAAACTTTTTACCAAGAATTTTTCAAACAGTCGATGAGCGTGTTTCATGTGCCTCTATGCTAAAAACCATGATCAGCAAGCGTGAGAATTGCGCACCTGAAAAAAAATTATGAACTAAAACTGACATAGTTACAGCCGTCAAACATTAATTAGGCAGTTTCAGTATAGCATAGCGACCATTTCAGTCTCCACACCCAGAGCGGTTATGGTACAGTGATGTGTACCTCGTTGTTAGAAATTTCAGTGGAACATGGTTACCATGTCAACCAAGAAATATAGAGCACTGTGGCACCATCTAGGAATAAAAGTTGAAAGCACAACATTAGTGATGCAAAAATTGAAAACTGAAAAATGGTTTCTGAGGAAACGAAATGCACAGTTATTGTCTCACTTATGTCATGGGCACCCAGACCACACCACAAGGGAAGGGAAGAATGTGAGAGTGAAAGAAGAAAGAGCTGCCATAGTCCTCTCCAGAATAATTTTGACCACTCGGCGATCTTTAATGTGCACTGACATTGCACAGTACACGGGCACTTCTGCCTTTCACTTCCATGGAAACGTGGCTGCTGCAGCGAGGTTCGATCCCGGGAACGGCGGCTTAACCAGTTTTTTGACATCTTCAATACGCCAACACATTATTGAGGAGAGTTTGCTCACAACTGAAATGCCAAGCCTTCTTGAGTCAAGTGGTCTATTGTACAATGGTTCTGCTTCACAGAACTTCCTGACAACTATAGACCTACCCGAACTAAATTTTATAGCTCGAGAACAAAAGGGTGAAGGAATTCATGGGCAGAGTTTGGCTTTGCAGGGCCCAGAAAAGCACCAACGATCACTGGCTCTGGTAATTTATGGGTGGCATTAAGTTGAATCTGGCATTGAATTGGCCAGAGCTGCAGACGGGAGCTCTTTGACAAAGGCATGCCATCTATGTTGAAAGAAAGGCCAACAACCTGTGGCGGGTGCTTAGCGGGACACAGAACATATCCTCCAAGCCTTTCTTAAGCCCGAAATGGCAGTAGTGTCCAGGAGGCAATTCAGTAACGCCAGCTATAACTGCAGTTCTACGAGGAGTTTTAAGCAACGTTCGTGCGTCTGTTGGCAAATCAGAAAAGCAGCTATGACCTTTCAAAAGACGCAGCAAGTCCGTTAGAGAGCGATGGGATATGTTGTATTCAAGTGGCGCCCAACCAACCAGCCGAGAACGAAACTCGTCAACCGTTCCAACGCTTTCAATTGTCGCGACGTCGTGTCCCAATTCTTGGGAAGCAGCGACCAGTGCACACTGAGAACTGCCACTCGCCACGCTGCTCATTATGTCGGCATCGCTAGAGTCACTTGAGCCTGCAGTGTGCTCCGAAGGCAAGTCGAGGCGACCGTACGAAGAATCAGCAGCTTGCTCAAAACGCTGGCGCAAGGGTCGTCTGTCGAACCGCTGGCACCGCTTGCATTGTCGCAAGGGAGTGCAAATTAAGTAGTCGGCATCACTCGCTTCGCGCCGAGTTTCGCCATCCGGTTCACCTGAATGACTCGGAATTGAGCTCGTAAAGCGAGCCCGCAAAGAGCTCGGCACTTCCGATGCTTGGGAAAGCGCCTGAACTTCTAACCGGGCTTTGATCCGAACAGACCGCGCTTTGCTTAGTTTTGGCATCGCAACAAAACCGTGCTACTCAGCAGACACACCAATTATCCTTCGTGGGCATCTAAAATCAACCTACACCGCTACATAAAGACAAGGATAGTCTTAAATAGTTCGGCACAAATCGTCCGATGCTGCAACAAAGAAGCAAGGTCTAAGACTTTTCAATCAAACGTTAGTCAACTGACAGCAAACGGAGGCATACGGCATGCCGTACACATGGAAAGAAACCGCTATGCAAACGGGGCCATTACACATACTTTTGATGGATGTCGAGCCATATGTGGAGTGCAGAAACGGTAGAACACGCAAAAATATTGTGTGGTAGGCCGCCAGAACCCAACAAACCGACAACTTCAGCGCTACCGCTGGCAAAGCTAAAGCAGCTAAAGCTGAGCTACCGCGCCGAGTCGAAGACCGCGCTACCACGCAACATGCGGAGCAGCGAGTACTACTGGTACTACTATGTACCGATAGGTGCCGTTAGGTGAGGCTGGCATGAGTTTTTCCTGTTGTGGCTTTTTGTGCTCATACATAACCTTTCAGGCCAGAAAATATGTTTGTGTTGTCTTTCTCATGCACCATTTATGCAAAAAAAGAGTGATTGAAGTTTTTTTTTTCGTGTCTGTGTGGACACGTGACAAACTCGCGCGCCCACGGGTGCGAATGGCCTGCGCATGTCGCGGCCAGGCCCGTCGTCAGCTATGGTATGCACTTCGCTCAACACGCCTTTCGATAACTGCCTTCACTGTAAAGCTGTTTCTCTAGATTGCCTATTTCGAACAACTCAGTTTGCAAGCAAATGCACCGCACGTATGCTTAAGAATTTTGGAATATGCAGGAATTAAGCTTCCGATTCGCAAGAAATGCACAGGTAACAGTATACTTTACAACTTAATAGCAAAGCGGCGGAAGACCCGTTAATAGCGCAGTAGCACTACTAGCCGCATTCCTGCATATTCAGCCTCATGACCGAGTGTATGTTTTGCCGAAACCAATAATTAAGGAGGAAGTTTAGGAAAGGAAAAGTGTGCGCGAGCGCCGCTCTAGAACACGTGCGGCGTAGCACGTGACTTTTTTTGCATGCCTCTCGCGCTTTCCTCTAGGTCACCCGGTCACAACACCGCCACTACCTCGTGGTTACATCACAAACGATGGGAATGTTTCGCATTATCAATGTTCCGCATTATCGCCAAAAAGCTCTTTAATTGCCCATGGAAAACCTTAATAAATTAATTCCATATGACATGCGTCTTAGGATTCAGGCTTTTCTTATGTTCGAATGCGGCACTAAAGTTGCCAGAGATATATGGGATATATTAATTGATAGTTTGTGCGTCCAATATCTGTGTTTGTTGGACATACATTAGAACATAACTTGCGCATCGAATGAATGAATGAAAAACTTTATTGGTTCCTTTAGGAAGTAGCGGTAGAGGACGAAGTCTTCATCTTGAAGCTTGGGTCCTCCTTGGCCGTGGGTGGGCCCCTAGTCCAGGGCTCCACTGAGTCAGGCCACCTCGCTTGCGTATGCTATGAGGGACCTTTGGACCCCTAGCTCGCAGCTGGTGAGCCGGCTCTCCCATTGCTCCGCACTTGGTGTTTTGTGTTTGTGTAATGCTTGATTTCTTCCGCACTCCCATGTGACATGATATAGTGTTGGTTTTGCTCCGCAACACGGACAGGTGGCGCTATACTGTGTGGGGAACTACTTGTTTAATATGTATAAGATTGGGAAGGAGCCTGTTTGCAGTCTTCGCCATCCTGTGGCTTCCTCCTTGGATAATGCTTTATGTGGTGGGGGGTATTGGAATCTTAGCCTCTTATATAGGTTTAATAATTCCGAATAGCTGTCCCCGCAATTAATCTGGGGCCCCTCCGGGGGTAACGACGTTCCTGTTCGGCTGGGCATTCCTCGAGCTAGGTTGTCTGCCCCTTCGTTGCCCCTGATCCCTGCGTGACTCGGTATCCAGATTATTTTGCGTATTGGTCGTCCCTCAGGGAGCAGAGCTCTACTGAGGATCTTGAGTGCCGTGCTGCTAATTCTGCCTCTAGTATAGTTCCGGCACGCCTCTTGTGAATCCGTTAAGATGTTAAGAGGTCTCCCTGTCCTATATCCTTCATTCGCGGCCAGGGCGACAGCAATCTCCTCTGCCTCCGTTACGTTAGATACTTCGGCTGTGAGGCTTGTGATGTGTTCTCCGTGGTAATTTACAACTACTGCTACCGCGCTATTTTTGTGTGCTTGGGGGTATAGGGAGGCATCAGTGTAGACTGTGTTGTCCCGATGCCCCATGTTCCTCTCATAAAATTCTGCCCTAACCTGTCTCCTGTTAGCATGGAGGTTTGGATCCATGTTTCGGGGGATAGGTTGTATGCATAGCTTCTTTATTAGCGGGTCCGGTATTGCGGCCCTGCTATTTTGTGGCTTTTCTATTTCCCGACCTAGCTTTGTCAGGAGCGCCCTTCCAGTCGTTGTGTTGCTAAGTCTTCGTATTTGTGCCTTGAGCTGGCATTCTCTTAATTCTTCGAAGGTGTTACTGATTCCGAGTTGCATGAGCTTGTCGTTGGATGTATTTCTTGGGAGATGAAGAGCTGTTTTGTATGCCTTCCGGAATATTGTCTCCGCTTGCTCCTTCTCTGCTTTGATAGTCACATGGTACGGTAATGAATATGTTACCCGGATAACCACTAGGCTGTTGACTAGCCTGAGTGTGTCCTCCTCCATCATGCCATACCTCTTGTGCGCTACTCTGCTGATCATCCGGCTTACTTGTCCTGCCGCTTTGCTTAGCAGTCTGAGTTTATGACTGCCCTTCCGGCTTCCTTGCAGCCACATGCCGAGGATTCTGATCATTTTTTGTTGCGGGATGTTCCGGCCCTCTAGTTTTATTTCGAGTGGAGCATCCGTAGGGTGCCTACCCACTCTGAGGAGCTCAGATTTTTTCGTGGAGCATTTAAGTCCTCTTTGTTTTGTGTATTCTTCAATGCAGGTGGCAGCCTCTTTTAGCGCCTCCTCCTTCTCCCCCAGTGAGCCTTGGGTGGTCCAGATGGTGAAATCGTCTGCGTACATTGCATGACTAATCCCCTGGCCTTGGCTGAGTTTCTTGGCGAGGTTGACCATCGCTATGTTAAAGAGTATTGGCGAGATTACTGAGCCTTGCGGAGTGCCCTTGCATGGCGTTTGAAAGGTGTCACTTCGCAGGTCTCCTAGGCCTACCGTCGCTGTTCTGTCCATGAGGAAGCTTCTAACGTAGTCATGGACCTTCTTCCCGCAGTTGGTGGTGTTAAGTCCTTCCATAATGGCGGCATGGGATACGTTGTCGAAGGCCTCTTTAATATCGATGGCCATGACAACGTTCTCCCCGTTCTTTGGCATTGTTTTGAGTACCTCTTCTTTTAGTTGTAGCAAGATGTCTTGGGTTGATAAATTTGCCCTGAATCCGAACATGGTGTTGGGGTACCATTCTCCGTCTTCTAGATGCGTTTGTATTCGTCGGGTTACTATTCTCTCGTACAGCTTGCCTAGGCATGATGTTAGCGAGATCGGTCTGAGATTTTCAATTTGGAGTTTCTTGCCGGGCTTGGGGATCATGACGACTACGGCGTGTTTCCACTCCGCTGGGACCGTCCCTTCTTCCCATTGTTTGTTTAGGTATAGGGTGAGTTCGCTGATTGCTTCGTCGCTTAAATTTCGGATTAACGAGTTATGAATCTTGTCCGCCCCTGCTGCCGAATTTTTCCTTGTTGCCCTTATGGCCTCGACGACCTCTTCTCTTGTGATGGGTCTGTCCGTGGTTGGGTTTTCTTCGCCCTGGTAGTCGCCTTGGTAGCCGTCTACCTGGTCCTACCCGTAGCAATTCTCTCGTACTGCCTGGAGCAGCTGTTCTTCTGTACCTTCGTACTGGTGAATTAGCCTTTGGATGGATTTGCTGCTTCCCGCCTTGCTTTTGCTCAGATCTATGAGTGTTCTGAGGATCTACCACGTTCTAGCCGTGCTGAGGGTGCCATTCAGCGAGGTACTTGCTGCCACCCTTGTCTTGCCAGCTGCGTTGCATATTCCTCTGCTTGCCTGGTGATTTCGGCAATCTTCTTCTTTAGCTTTCTGTTTAGCTTTTGGCGCTTCCACCACTTGGTCAGGCCTCGTTTTGCCTCCCAGAGCCTGAGAAGTCGCTTGTCCACTTCTGGTGCTTGTTCTGTTCGATCCACTTCTTTAGTGTAGAGATCCCCGATTTGTCTAAGCTGTTGGCTCCAATCTTCTGCCGAATTTATGTCGTCCTTAAGTTGTTTGCAGTAGGTGCGGAAGGCATCCCATGGAGTCAGTTAAGTTTGCCTTGCCGTTCTTCCTTTTATGCTTTCTGCCTCTGTGCTGACCCTAATGATGTAGTGGTCGCTGCCGAGATTTTCTTGCAGGTTCTCCCATTCGACTTGCTTAGCGCCCCTGACAAAGGTTCGGTCGGGACATGTGTCCACGCTTACGCTATTACCCTGTCTCGTAGGCTGACTTTCATCTGTGAGTAACTCGCAGCCTATGTTTTCCGCTGATGTGCAGATGTCGCGCCCCTTTTTTTCTTCGATCCTGCTGCCCCATTGTGGGCTTTTCGCATTAAAGTCCCCTGCTATTATTAGGGTATTCTGCCCTGCAAGCTTCTTTGCTTCCGCAAAAAGCTTAATGAAGTCTCCTTTATTTTTAGGTGGGCTGTACAAATTTACTATAAAAGTGCTTTTAGCTTTTATTTTTCTCTTGGGAATCACTTCAGTTATTATGTGTTCTAGCTGTGTATCTTCAAACTCCTTATGAGCTATGCTTGTGATTTTGTTCCTAATGAGAGTTGCTGTTCTTCCGTTCTCCTGACATGAGTGTCCTTTTAGGGTTGGGGTGCAATTTGTCTCTTGTAGATGTATTAGATCTGGTGGGTTTCCTCTAGTGTTAATGAATTGCTGTAAGAGCCCTTGCTTACGCCTGTAGCTCCGGCAATTCCACTGCCATATCTCTAGTTGTTGTCCTGCCATGTTATCGTATTGGTACTGTTGTTTGTTCCCTGGGATTCTGATCCAAACCTGCGCTCATTATAGAGGCGGTCCCTAGCGTCATTTACTGTCTTCCGTGTGTTTTGACTCTTTACATAGTTGCGGAAGCTCTGATCTTGCAGGGCTATCTTTTAATTTAGTTGCTGTATCTGCTGCTGCATCTGCTGCATTTGCTGCTGCATGAATGTCTTTAGATCGTCTATTGTTGAGTTTCCTCCTTCATTAGTTTGTAAACTTTCTACACTCTGTTGTGGGGGTGAGGGTGCCCTGACAGGCGAGCAGCCTGCCTTTCCCATCTCTTGTATTTCCCCTATTAATTCGCTTATTTGTTTCTTAAGCTGTCTGTTTTCCTCTCGGGTCTGCTCTTGTTCCTTCCTGATGTTATTAATTTCGGCAGTAAGCCTTTTTTCATTTTCTGTTCGTGTGTTTGTGTTGTTGTTGTTGTGCGGAGCAAAAAGCGCCTTGGGAGGGCCGGCTCCCCAGCTCACCTTGACTCCGCCGCTCTTCTTCTGTTGCAGCTTCGGCTTCACCCAGGACTGCTGGCCGCCCAGGGGTGGGTAGGACTCGTCCCGCTCCCGGCTCCGGCCCTGGCCCTGGCTGCTGCTGCGCCCCCGGCTGCGACTCCTGGATTCGCTCCGGTAGTCACCTTGCCGCTCCTGGTCCTCGTTCCGGAACCAGCGCGGTCTCCGTGCCCCGCCTCTGCTTCGGCTGCGGCCGCGTCGCTGCTGGCTCTGGGGTCCCCATCGCAGTTCGTTGATTGGCTTCAGTCGTTGTGCACAGTCCTTCGTGCCCGCCGCGTGGGAGCCCCCGCATAGCAGGCACTTGGGTGTACATTGATGTCGTTCTTCCGGATCTTTCTGGCCGCATTGTCTGCATGCCTTGATTCCCGGGTTCGGACAGACGTCCGATCGATGTCCGTGTTGGCAACAAACGTAGCATATTTGCCGCGTCGGCCTATAGGGGTAGCACCACATCTCTAGATCCCCCGTATAGTACAAGACTTGCTTGGGGAGGATGGGGCCATCAAAGGTGATGACGACTGTGCTCGATCGGCCTAGCATCCTTGCCGCCAGGATCTTCACCCCTTGTGAGCGGGTTCGTAAATTCGCCTTGAGTTCTTCGGCCGGAGACCCCGGGTCCACTCCGTGGATGACCCCGCGCAGCGTTCCCTCCGGCGCCGCCACGTGTGCGTTGATTCCGTAGCTATGCTCTCCAAACTTCAGTTGCGTGATGCGCCTGATATGTTGAGCAGCGCTTTCGTTATCGGTACTGATTATTATGATATCGAGCCGGTGCGCAGTCGGATGATGAGATCTTCTGCCTTGCATCCGTGTCCGGTAGCCGCGACCACCGCCCGCGCCACTTGGTGCGTCTGCAGGTTCTTCACTGCCAGTCCTTTCGGCCGAAGTACTACTTTTAAATCATCCCTGGGAAGCGGAGGAAGCCTTGTCCTCGGCGCTCCTTCCCCCTCTCCTTGTTTAGGTGCAGTTGGCGTGCCACCTGTGCTCTTCGCCGCGCCTAGGGAATTTTCGTTCCCTAGCGCTTTTCCCGCCAAATCTCCTGCTTGGCTTCCACGTTGGCGTTTCTTTTGCCGCTTGGACATGGCTATCTCCCAGTCCGCGTCCAAAACCTTGTTCTGACTTGCCTGTAGCGTTGTTGTCGCTGGGGTGCTGCTTTTTAGGGCTTGAAAGGCTGTCGTTGGTCCGTGGGCGAAGGTCTCCCCGGTAGCGTCTTGATAGTCTTCGTCCATATTTTCTTGGGTTTCCGCCATAAAATTCGTCTGGTCTTTTAGCGCTGCGCGATATACGCTGGGATTTAGTGCATGGGTCGTCGCTCCGTCGCTTCTACCGCTGGCCGAGGCCGGGAGGGCCGCAGAGCCCCGCTACTGTGTTAGGCCTAATAGGCCTAGCGTCGGTCGGCCACGTGAGAGATCTTCAAAACCGTATAAATCCAAAAATATTGGACACAGTGGTTTGAAAGAGGTGTCCTCGTGGCGCGCTTCGCTTTCGACGTCGTCTCCCACCAAAATTTTGGCAGTCCAGTCGAGTTAACCGGGTCAAAAGTCCCGAAAACTGCAGAGCGCATGTGAAGTGCGTCCGCTGTCCTCGGCTGCTCACAGCGCCACCGAGTGTTCACGCTTGGTGGACATGTACTAGATTATATATTAGGCATCTAGTGTCCATGCTTTGCGGACGTGCTCTAGATATAAAAACATTCATATTATTGACGTCCTATCAACGTGTAGCACGTCCAAATGATGATCCTTATGATGTACATCTAATAGACGCTCCATTCATCACATGACGTTTGGATCTTTCCGGCACGTTGAATGGATATTTGTGGTTTACTGGGTGGTGAGAACACACAGCTTTAATCGTAGCAAGCGCCAACAAGCCCAGCAACAAAGCACTGCATTATACATAACTTATATGAGAAACATACACTCACGTTAGTATACAAACTGTTACTATGAGCTCATGCTTATATATACTCCCTCATTAAGGGCATCCCACAAGTGTTGGTGGAGAACAGTTAATAAACATAGTTTTCTCATTAAATTTCACCACTATTTTTGCAATTTACAGCAGAAAAACACAAACAAATTTAAGTGAAAAATTTTCTTAATTGAGAAATAACATTGGAACATAAACAACAGCAAAAAAGTTGTCAATCGAACAACAAAAAGCTCTCTGTAGGAGCCAGTAGGTCCCACTTCAGAACCAGAAGCCCAGCAGGTACCAGAAGAGGCTCCTTACAGGGACCATTTCAACCAGCAGCGCAAACCAGAGGGCTTCCTTCTGGGACCAGTAGACAGCACAAAGCCCGAAGGCTTCCTTCTGAAACCAGTAGACCCCAGCACAAAACCAAAAGGCATTCCTTCTGGGACCAGTAGATCAAAGCAAAAAACCAGTTGGTGCCCTACAGAGACCGTTTCAGCCAGCGGCAAACCGTAGAAAAAAAAAGCAGGTGCTCATAAAGCTTGCGTTCTGCACAGCTGCATACAGGACGGAGTCCTCGGGACAAAAGCGCTGGCATACGGTCTTTGCAGAAAAGGTGGCTCGAGCCACACACCTTCTTTATGATCGGCTGCTGAGAAAAATGTGTTCTATATAACAAGCAAAAAATGGTTTGAAATTTGCAAGAAATAGAAAACAAAAAGTTGTATCCGTAGTCCACAAGTTTAAAACATTGCAAACCTTGCAGGGAGCAACATATATGCAAAGGAAACTTAGAATCTATTCCAGTACTGGCGTAATTCTTTAAAAATGTCTGGAACGTGGTAGAATATGTTGTCTCACTGCTTCAATATCGCCGCTTTCTCCTTTCTTTCACTCTGTCCCTCTGCCCCAACCCGAGTTTTTCCCCTTCAGTCCCCTTTTTTCCCTCTCTCTGATTTCTGATCGTTCTACTTTTTCCTTATGCCCTGAAGCTCTTGCTGTCATTTCTCAGGAACCCTTGGCTTCAGCATTAATTCCCTCCCCCTTCCTCTCACAATTCATCTAATCTCGCCCCCATTCTCTCTCTTTTCCTCTAATTCCTTCTTTTTTTGTTCTCCCGCATTTCACTCCGCCATGCTGGTTCATTGTTTCATCATATTCTTTTCGTTTTTCAGGTCAACGAAGCCAGTCGTGTCACGGTGCACCTGTTGCAGCTGGACACAAAGCCTCCACGTTCGCCACATCTCTCCACGCTCAATACCCCCGTATTCCTTTCTGTTGTGACATTCCGTGTGTGCTACGAGGATCCACGTTCGACGGCGCGGCGTAGACGGAGACCCGTGACAGCGGCATCATCAATTACCCAGCCATGCTCTTTGAGTGACGACCAGAGACAACCGCACCCGCCGCCGCCGCCGCGGGGAAACAGGCTTTATCCTCCCCAATTTCCGGGCACATTCCAGGACAAGGGAGCTGTCAGCGGGCCAGAGCGCGCCGTACCACAGCCGACGCTATGCGCTTCCGCGAAGACAACATTCTTTCCCTCCCCCTCCCTTTGTCGTGGGCTATCGCCGGGAAGGCACCCACAGCTTCCCAGAAGGGCCGTGACGGACACCTGTCAGACAGACAGGCAGTACTCGCCAAGAATGTGGAAAGACAGGCGCTAGTGAATTAGCTCCGAAGAGAGAGCCTGTGTATACTCTCACTTGAGAGAGAGTGGTGGCGTTTTTGTTGTTTATTTAGTTTGTATTGTTAACAGACTCTGGGGTCGAGGCTAAGCCCAACCCAAGGGGTGGTCCCCATCTCGCATGTTATTTTGGATTGGAGAATTGATGCTTTGGGCGGGCCACTGGAAATGACCGCCCTTAGTCCTTTGTTAATCAAGTGCTTAAAAGCGCATGTAAACGGATGCAGTTCAGTCTGAGCTGGGGCTCCATGCTGAGCATGTAATGTGATGCTACTTAGGCACTAACCTGCCCGGTCGATGAGTAAAGTAGTGCAAAGTTTGTTCTTTTGTAAATTCAGTTCTGCTTTTTCCAGTTTAACTCTCTGTATATGTATGTTGTAAAATTATGCTCTGCTGTCATCATCTACAAGCTCGCCTCCTGTTCATCTTCCAAGCCGAACGACACTAGAGGAAGGGTTTGTGAACCATCCTCGAAGAAACGGACGACTATTGAAATTCTACTGCATACACGCTCAGGACGACATCGTTCGCCAAGAGGGCCTTCAGCGCCGAAGCCCGACGGCGTGCAGCTTCTGCCAGCAACCGCTCGAGCCCAACTCCGGAGCCACTCCATCGCCCCCATGAAGTCGTCGGCACGTAAGCTCGGACGCCCCAGCCTCTGATGTATAACCTTAATCATGTGTAATTATTGAATATACCTGTTTGTTTAAACTGAGCCATACGGTGTCTCTTTGCCTCTCCGTCCCGTGTGGACCTGCGCATTATGGGGGTCATCACACTGGTGTCAGAAGTGGGGTCTCAAAAGCAAATGTCCTCTGAATGCTGTGACATTCATGACTTCAAAATTGTAATCAAAAGGGAATCACGGGACTGATTGTGGGACTTTTACCCCCATTTGAGAGGCTTGAGGCACCGGAGGGCTTGAAAAAAAAAATGTCTTTATCTGAGGGAGCTCCCACTCCACAGCCGTCGCTCGGAGCAAGCATGCTGGCATTAGGAAGCGTCATTCCGACGTTTACAGGAGATAAGACAGGGGTTCCAATCTGCGATTTCTTTTCCATGCTAGAAGAGATTGGGAAAATGGGGGGATGGTCCGATGCTCAAATGCTGGGAATGGCGAGGTGTAAGATGGCAGGAGCTGCTCATGATTTTGCATGGCGAGACGAAAAAGTAAAATCCACAAAATCATTTGCGGAATTTAAGAAGCTCGCGTTTGAGCATTTCGACACTGAACCACGTCACGTGCGGGTACAGAGGTTCCGTGACGCCGGACAGATGGTAGGGGAGGACGTGCGAACATTTGCGTCGCGGCTTCAGCGCCTAGCGCACGATACGTTAAGCAGGGAGGAGGAAGGAGACCAGCTTAAGAAGAAATATGCGGAAGATATACTTAAAGAGGAAATGACCGCTTTGTTCGTGGCTGGTCTGCAAGACCCCGTGCGCCGGTTCGTGCTCTCGCGCAAGCCGAGCAATTTCGACCAAGCCGTGGAGGCCGCATTGGATGAGGAACAAAATGAGGCGTTAACGACAGCCGCAGCGAGAGTACGCGTCATAGAGAGAGCGGTGCTCAACCCTGAGGTTGCTCTCTTGACAGAGCGGTTAGATCGCTTAGAACAGCTGCTATCTCAGCAGGTAGAACGCCAGGTTGAAGCGCGCGCTCAACAGCGCCCAGTCGCGGGAAACCGGAGACCGCCATAAAGCTACAGGCGTGGTATGCGAGATTTTAAAGAAATCGTATGCTTCGCTTGCCAGGGTCGCGGACACATCGCCAGGTTCTGCCAAAACGTGCGCCGTGGGGAACCACAAAGAGAAGCAGGCGAGACACGCCCTAAGCAAGCCTACCGCGGGGCTCCAGATACCGAGTCAAAAAACTAGTTAGTCCTCCCCAGCCTGAGGAGCGTGGGGAGGGAGCAGTAGATGATGAGGTGGTGGTAGTTTGTGTGGCCGACGAGGCATGCCCTGTGGTGCGTTGCAAGTTAAATGGTTGTTGTATGGAATTGTTGATAGATACGGGGTCAAAGGTGACATTGCTTAAGGAGAGCAGTTTTAACACGCTTCGAAGGAAGGGGGACCGCGAGGTGTTGGAAGCGTCTGGTGGTATGGCAACCAAATTTGTAGGCATAACGGGGGATCCTCTTGGCATAAGTGGACTCTACCGGTTACACTTCTCTCTCGGCGGAATTGCATTGGAGCACCCCTGCTACGTATGCCCGGACACGGTGTCTCTGCCAAACGGAGTGTCAGGTATATTAGGGCAGGATTTTTTGAGAAAAGGGAAGGTAGTAGTCTCATTCTCTGAGGAAGAGGTTAATGCGGGCGGCTCAAAAGTTCCGTTTTTGAACAGGAGAGGGGCTGAGATTCGCATTACCGATATTGACACCCGTCAAACAGTGGGATCATTGGAGAAGGTATATTCGCGGGTTGCCGTCCGGCTGGTCGAGGAGGCGGTCGTCCTTCCTTGGTCGGAGCACATTTTGTACGCGTTTGTGCCTTCAGATGTAGAGAGCGGCGCCGTGGGAGTGCTTGAGCCGGTCGACTCTCTCAGCAATGGCCTGAAGGCAGCCGCGTGCCTCGTGACAGTTAATGACGCCCACAGAGTGCCCCTACGGGTGGTTAACTGTAGCCAGCAGCCACTGAGCCTTCCCAAGAACAAAACATTGGCTTTCTTCACCTCTGCGATAGAGCAACGTGAGCCCACCGATACGGTACTCGCAACTGTAGAGCATGCTAGTCCTTCGGCTGCTCCAAAGGTGTCGTTCGATCTTTCTCACGTAAAATCCAGGGAGAGGGAGGCTCTGGCTGGTTTGCTGAACGACTACTCGGAGGTATTCGCCGCGTCCAACCTGGATTTGGGCTGCTGTGGCGTTATAAAGCACAGGATAGAAACCGGCACTTCATCGCCCGTTTACCAGCGTGCGTACAGGATTCCTTACTCCCAACGTGAGGAGATGGAGCGGCAGGTGCAGGACCTGATTGATCGCGGCATTGTCGAACACTCAAAGTCACCCTGGGGAGCACCAGCACTATTGGTGGAAAAGCCAGATGGCTCGTATCGATTGGTAGTGGACTACCGCAAACTAAATGCCGTAACTCGCATCGATCCATACCCCATCCCCAATATACAGGAGACGCTTTCTCAGCTGGGCTCTGCCAGGTACTTCACGGTAGTGGACATGGCGGCGGGATTCTGGCAGATAGCAATGGATCCGGCAGATGCCGAGAAAACGGCATTCAACACGCCCTCAGGGCACTATGAATGGAAAAGAATGCCGATGGGTCTGCCCAACAGCCCTGCTGTCTGGCAGAGAACCGCTGATGTTATCCTGGCAGGTCTTCTGGGGAGGCTGTGCTTCGTGTATATGGATGACATTATCATATACAGTGACAGTTTTGAGAACCATTTGCGCGATATTGAGCAGGTTTTGGTGCGACTAAGAGGAGCGGGTCTCAAGCTGAAGCCCTCTAAGTGCCAATTCCTCAAAAACGAGGTGAAATACCTCGGGCACGTTGTTTCAGCTGACGGCGTGCGACCGGACCCTGAGAAACTAAGGTGTGTCTCGGATTTTCCATCCCCGACTAGCGTCCGCCAGGTCCGGCAGTTTCTCGGCCTGATCGGTTACTACCGAAGGCACATAGAGGAGTTCGCCAAGCTCGCTAAGCCGCTCACCGCCTTAACAGCCAAAAATGTCGCCTTTCGCTGGGACGAAAACGCGGAGAATGCTTTTGGGGCCCTGAAAAGGAAGCTAATGAGTGCACCGCTGTTGCGCCACCCGGATTTTAATTTGCCCTTCGTTATGGCCACAGATGCGTCAAAGTTCGCAGTTGGTGCCGTGCTCTCTCAGGTTATCGAGGGCAAAGAACATCCCGTTGCTTTTGCTAGCCGACAGCTGAGCCCCACAGAGCAAAAGTACGGAGCTACGGAAAGGGAGTGCCTCGCCGTTGTCTGGGCAGTAAAGCACTTCAGATGCTACCTTTACGGCCGCAAATTCAAGCTAGTCACAGACTGCCATCCTCTGAAATGGGTGATGAGTGTCAGGGACCCTAGCTCGCGACTCGCTAGATGGAATCTACACCTGCAGGAATACTGCTTTGAAGTTGAGCACAAGTCAGGAAAGACGCATCTGAATGCTGATGCACTCAGCCGCACAGCTGCCGTGGCAGCTATAGATGAGTTTGTCCCCGTAGTCGACCCCGCCGAATTACGCACAGAGCAGTGCAAAGATCCTGACCTGAAGCGAATAATCGAAAGCTTAGAGGGCGCACCGTCTCACCCCGAACAGCTAGGTTATTTCATTGGCAAAGACGGCACCCTGTGTCGGCGCACGAGGCCAACCAGGAAAGGGAGACCAGAGAAAACCGCTTGGGAGAGAGTCGTCATACCTCGGTCGTGGACAGAAAGGGTTCTTCGCGCGTTTAACGATGCGCCATGCGCCGGTCATTTTGGCGTAGCGAAGACACGCAGGCGTGTGGAGCGTTTGTACTTTTGGAGTGGCATGCGACAGGATGTTAGAGACTACTGTGCGAAGTGTCATTCCTGTCTCGAAAGAAAAACACCCAAGGGACGAAGACCAGCTCCAATTCAGCCGTTCCCTGAGGTTTCGGCTCCCTTCGAGCGGACAGGTATGGACATAATGGGCCCATTGCCCACGACCACTTCCGGAAACAAGTACATTTTAGTATTTGTCGATCACCTATCAAAATACGCGGAAGCGGTAGCACTCCCAGATCAGAAGGCAGACACGGTTGCAAGAGCATTTGTCGAACAGATCGTGCTCCGACATGGACCCCCGAGGCAACTCTTGACAGATCGGGGAACGAACTTCGTGTCGCAGCTAATGAGGAGAGTTTGCGAGCTGCTTAAGATCGCTAAGAAGCAGACAACACCGTACCATCCGGCTTGCAACGGCGCGGTGGAGCGACTGAACCAAACCGTGGCCGGGTTCCTGTCGCATTTTGTTTCGCGCGACCAGCGGGACTGGGACTTGTGGCTCCCGTATGCAATGTTTGCCTACAATTCCGCAGCACACGAGAGCACGGGCGAATCGCCATTCTTTCTTCTCTACGGCCGAGACCCGGACCAGCCTAGTGAAGTGCCAGAGGGCCCCCGTCGTGTCCCATACGCTTCACTGGACGACTATAAGGTTGAGCTAGAATCGCGCTTGCAAGTGGCGAGGGACATCGCAAAGGAGTCCTTAAAGAAAGCGGCGAAGCGCAGGAAGGAGGTGCACGATCGCAGTGCTAGAGACGCGCCGTTTGATGTGGGGGACAGCGTGTACATTGAAAACTGCCAAAGGCAGATTGGGCTAGCTCGTAAGTTCCAGACGAAGTGGAGAGGACCGTGCGAGGTTGTCGAGAAGCTTTCTCCGGTAAACTTCAGAGTCCGAGACGTGAACCGGCGTTTGATAAGGATACACGCAAATCGCCTCAAGTCGGCACCGGTTCAGTATTCACGAAATGAGGAAAGGGAAAGCGCGGATTTTGATGGGGACAGAAGTGAAGCGGAGCGCGCAGATAGTTCGCAAGAAACGCCCTCTCCTGCATTTGTTCGGCAGGCGCCCGAGGTGACGGCCGGAATGCCACCGGATTTACTTCATGCATTGCTAGAAGAAGAAGCGCGCGAGGTTGCCGCGCAGATAACGCCAGGAGAGGCTCCTGCCACGAGCCCTCGCGAGTCCCAAAGCAGACAAAGGGGCACAGACTTACTTAGTATGACTCATGAAGGCCGATATCCGCTGCGAAATCGGAAAGCTAAGTCGGACTAATGGCGTAAACAGAGCGGAGTTGTGAACTGGTTAGAATTGTGTAATGCCGCAGCTCATAACATTGCTATATGCGTATGTGTTAAGTTATCGGAGTTAATAGTTAAACCTTTCTGTCATTAAGTAACACCTTCACAGGAGAGCATGCGGAGCGCATGCAGAACCTGCCCTACTTCCTTTCGTTATCTATATTTTTGTCTGTGCCGTGATCGTGCTAGAAGTGGGAGCTCCTTTGTAACTGTGGTAAATTTATTTCGTCCAGTTTGGACTAGAAAGGAGAGGCTTGGGTACTGAGTTTCATGTTTATCTGTAAAAGAAGATCAGTGCTGCCCCTGGAGACGCCAGTATTGACAGCGGAGGCATATGGTGTTGTGCAGTGGTGTTGAGTGCAGCGAAAAGTGTTTTGTCGGACGCACTGTGCGAGGCGATTCAGAAAGACAAGGGGAGCTGCGTGGACTCAAATGTTCGGAGAACATTCTTCTGGAGGGTGAGCGAGTGTGACATTCCGTGTGTGCTACGAGGATCCACGTTCGACGGCGCGGCGTAGACGGAGACCCGTGACAGCGGCATCATCAATTACCCAGCCATGCTCTTTGAGTGACGACCAGAACAACCGGACCCGCCGCCGCCGCCGCGGGGAAACAGGCTTTATCCTCCCCAATTTCCGGGCACATTCCAGGACAAGGGAGCTGTCAGCGGGCCAGAGCGCGCCGTACAACAGCCGACGCTATGCGCTTCCGCGAAGACAACATTCTTTCCCTCCGCCCCTTTGTCGTGGGCTATCGCCGGGAAGGCACCCACAGCTTTCCAGAAGGGCCGTGACGGACACCTGTCAGACAGACAGGCAGTACTCGCCAAGAATGTGGAAAGACAGGCGCCCTTGAATTAGCTCCGAAGAGAGAGCCTGTGTATACTCTCACTTGAGAGAGAGTGGTGGCGTTTTTGTTGTTTATTTAGTTTGTATTGTTAACAGACTCTGGGGTCGAGGCTAAGCCCAACCCAAGGGGTGGTCCCCATCTCGCATGTTATTTTGGATTGGAGAATTGATGCTTTGGGTGGGCCACTGGAAATGACCGCCCTTAGTCCTTTGTTAATCAAGTGCTTAAAAGCGCATGTAAACGGATGCAGTTCAGTCTGAGCTGGGGCTCCATGCTGAGCATGTAATGTGATGCTACTTAGGCACTAACCTGCCCGGTCGATGAGTAAAGTAGTGCAAAGTTTGTTCTTTTGTAAATTCAGTTCTGCTTTTTCCAGTTTAACTCTCTGTATATGTATGTTGTAAAATTATGCTCTGCTGTCATCATCTACAAGCTCGCCTCCTGTTCATCTTCCAAGCCGAACGACACTAGAGGAAGGGTTTGTGAACCATCCTCGAAGAAACGGACGACTATTGAAATTCTACTGCATACACGCTCAGGACGACATCGTTCGCCAAGAGGGCCTTCAGCGCCGAAGCCCGACGGCGTGCAGCTTCTGCCAGCAACCGCTCGAGCCCAACTCCGGAGCCACTCCATCGCCCCCATGAAGTCGTCGGCACGTAAGCTCGGACGCCCCAGCCTCTGATGTATAACCTTAATCATGTGTAATTATTGAATATACCTGTTTGTTTAAACTGAGCCATACGGTGTCTCTTTGCCTCTCCGTCCCGTGTGGACCTGCGCATTATGGGGGTCATCACACTGTTGAGCCGGCCTTTTTATTTCAAGCCGCTGTAGCAGCCACGAAGCCTGGACAAGATGCACCCTCCCCATTCTATAACACCCTTCCCACCTTTTCCCCCTCACTGGGCCTTTTTCCTCGGAGGCAAGGCGATACTCCACGCCATTGACGAATGCTTTACCCACACGACGACAACTCCTCTAGTTGAAACGTTGGCAAGCACTCTGAGGCTTTCCCCTTTCTTGATGGAAGCCAACAGTCACCGAAAACAAGGAGCATATGTTTTTTATTTAATTGTGGTGTTCAGTAATTGGAGTTAAATAAGGTAATTATTTAACAATAACTGTTTCAAAGCAGTTCTTCACTTTGTGAGTTCCAAACCCCATCTGCGCACCCTCTCTCCACCATGTAAACATAAATGTTTCCGCATTACGTTCCACCTTCGCGTTGTTGTCGATCTAGTCGGCGACCTCACAGTTGCAGGTTACATGCAGAGGCTCAATTAATAGCAGTGGACGTGGCTCCACAAGGAATGCAGTCAACCACGTGTTTATGCTTGCCGTGCCCAAGGGGTTAACCATCACGCAGGGACCTTCGGCTGCCCAGGGAGAACCTGCATACGTGTGAGACCTGATGAAGAATTAGAGCGGAGCCGGCGAGAAGAGGCGGACGGCGTCTGGCGGGCTGCCGTGTTGCCCCTAAGAGCGGCATTTACTTGACATCTGTTCCGCGCTGTGTTCCCTGCTCCATATAAAACCTGTCCACTTAACACTATATTAAAATGTTTCTTTCATGCACTTTGGTTTCAGCAGTGACGCGGTGTAACATGTAAATTTACTGCTCACGTAACATATATATGTACAATGAGCTACGACTCCCTCGCGGTTTTATTAACCTGTGCCTAGGTCTTAACCGTACTAGCCTTCCCGATGAGCCGGAATGCGAGCGACCGAACAAACAGCTATGTCTTCGTGACCACGCAGTCATAGTCTGTTTACCGGGCGCCTATAGTTGATTACCAAGTACCTATATTTACCAATGTATGAAAAATCCGAAACACAAAAATTTTGTTCCTTTCCCCTTTTAAGGTGCGGTTTTGGAGTTTTGGGAGCCTGCTCAAGACGACTGAAAATAGCCTTTTCCTTGCCTCCTATTGGAAATAAAGATTATTTATGTACAACATTTTCGAGTTAAAAACAATGAAGAATATCTACTTAAGCTGATTTTTTTTTCATTTCTACTGCACACGTGTATACGCTCTCATTATAGCCTGATATGTGCGGAGATGGTGCTATTATGTCTAAATTACTGCAATCTTTTTCTTCGCGCAGTTAAGTGTATAACTGCCCCCATGCTTTTGAATAAAGCTATCCTTGTTGCATACTCTGCACTGCAGTACAGCAAGGCGGCTTGATTATACTTCTGAGTTCACTCATACTTTTACTGCGACTAGATCGAACGAAGTCTTTTAATAAACTGCACATCTCCAAGCAAAAATTTTAACTTTAACCCAACGTTTCGAAGCCGACTCGACACCTTCATGAGGGGTGACTGGAACGGGGGGGGGGGGGGTCAAATCAAGGAACGGCAGCTGTGATGCGAAAGGTGCGGGGGAGGAGGAGGTTTAGGCTGTTAGTCATGCTGGCGCACTGCAGGGAGGTGCTGAATGGCGACTTTTTCGTTGAGTTGAAGAGCGAAGTCCCTGGGTATATAACCCTCAATACTTAAAAGACGCTAGCTACTGCCCTCAGTCACCCCTGATGAAGGAGCCGAGTCGGCTTCGAAGCATTGGGTTAAGTTAAAATTTTTGGTTGGAGATGTGCAGCTTATTACTAGTCTTCAAACCCAACCATACAGGCAATCAGCTCGCGCATCCATCAGCTGTCATGTTTAAACGATAGCAGTAGGATCTTTGACAACGCAACGTTCGCTACATAGTGTGCAGTGAGCCGCCGCCAAGTCTGAGCTGATCCAGTTGTGCTTTATTTTCCCTCTTTCACAAGCTGAAAGAAAACACTACAGTCACCTCGCAGACAAAAACTCCGTTCAGTGATTGACATCGTACGTCTGCGTTACGCACTCTGCAGCTGGCAGACGTCAAGCTGAACGAAACAATTCCCAGCACTGTTTGAAGGGCGTGTTTGTACTGCTCATCTGCTAAAAGCACAGATCGCAAATTGGAGAGTAACGTCGTGCATGCTCTAAACGCGCATTCAAAATTCGTGCTGCATGGCACGGAGAGTCACGTAAAGTCCACGGCAGAAGCAAGGCGGCGCTGCACAAACTTCAGTTTCGGTTCTTTTTTTGTAGCCAGCACGGCTTGTTTGCACTAAAATAAACTGTGAATTAAAATAAAACAAAATAAAATCAATTGCTCGTTCAGCGGGAACTGAACTCCAGTCTTCCGCGTGTGAAGAGAGTTCACTAACCACAGCGCTACGCATCGCGCAGGTTTTGCCGGCTCTAAAGAGGCACCTAGGCAAGGTTAACGTTCGCAGCGCTACAAGCGGAATATACCCTTTTTACCTCACTTTTGATACACAGGCGGCATAGGCGTTTGACACACTCTCTTCTAGTTCACTCTGCCCGCGCACCACACTCGACACGACCACCGACAGAGCCTTCAAACAACACAACAACGGCCACACCGCAGCTAACACTAAAAGGCAAAAACAACATCCGATCACGCCGTTGCCGCCGCTGTCAGCGGTTGTGAGATGCGGACGATTTATTTGGCTGTCAACTCTCGATGCCGAGCGCCTGCGAGGTCGTCCTGAACGTTTCCTGCGCCGCACAGCAAACTGGTAGTGAAACCTGCCGCCGGCTATTAAAGTGAGGTAGGGCTTGGCGTCGCGAAGTTCGTTATATCCGTTTAATGCCAAACCGTGTTTGCTATAGGAAGTTAAAAAGTACACGTTCGAGCAAAATTTTTGGAAGAGTTCGATATATTAAATAATTCGTTATATGTGTGTTTGTTATATCGAAGTTTAACTACATGTCTCATTCAGGCATCTCTAATATCTGCACTTTGTTTCCATTGTCGCAAATAAAGCAAAGTCATCATGTCAAACGACAACTCTTCTAGCTACAAGTGAAAGCAAAGCAAAACCAGTAAGGTTGATATAGATGCAAGTTTAATACAGTTCACATATATTAATAAAAAAAAATGACCAGATCTTTCCAAAATTGGCTGTAAAAATGCCTCAATACAAATGGAAAATCTTGCCTCAAAAGACAACACAGTGTTAAGGTGATGACAAGGCTGTAAAGGGAATCATTAGAGAAATAATGGCAGAAAACTAATTACCCTGTAACCAGCAAGTATGTTAAGCAATCATTACCATATTTTTTTTTTCTGGGAATCAATATTTCCACAGTAATTATCTGCCACCGAAAGGGAAGCATTATCTCGGGTAAGTAGGGGTTTCCATAGCATAGTTCTAGTTCTGTGAAGCAAACAGTAGAAGAACAAGACTAATGAAGATCACTGGTCCTGTCGTGTTTGTTTCTCTTTTGTCCCCATATTTCGTGCCCTTTTCTTTGTGTAAGGGAGATGCTTAAACGTAAAGATAGTAAAGCATTAAACGGTAAAGCATAGTGGTCTGGTTTCTCTACATCTCCTTTTCTATCCTTGTCTGCTACAAAGTGGACTAGCAACTCACCCCAATATACACCCTCTGGCACTGTATGTATGTAGGTACACTATTCTGTACATAGAAAGTAAACTCGCAGCTTTTTCTGATAGTGGGCTACATCTAGCAGTGATTACTTTGTATCGGATGAATTTTATATCCTTCATCTCGCAAATAAGGCCACTTTTTATGCTATATAGTCAACGTAGCTAATGATATATTCCAAAGCACGAAGCGGTGTAGCTCATCGTTCACCATATTTGTGCGCACATAATTAGCTACCAGTTGCAGCATTATTTTCATCGCAATTTCCAGTATAAAGTGCACATTCATAATAAAAATTATTTCTACAATCCTTTGGGTGTTTAGCTGCGGGTGTGATAAGTCCCAGCATTTGAAAATGAAAATTGGATTTGAGGAAAGGCAATGACTCAGTAATCCTCTCACTTATCATGGTGGACACCACATAAGAGAAAAGACAAAGGAGGAAGTGGAAGAAGAAAAGAAGAGAGAGGTGCTGTTGCGGAGGGGTCCGACCACCTGGGAATCTTTAATCCACGAATATCACACAGCGCCTTATGTGTTTTGCCTCTATCGAAACATGGCCGCCGCGGTCGGGTTCCAACCCTGGGATTTTCTGTACCACCTGAGAGTACACTAACACATGCTGCTGGTGTTTCTCACAATGAGACAGGCAATGCTTTTGCATTAAAAAAAATATACATGTTGCCACAACCAGCTGCTTTTGCAAGCAATCTGCAGTGCATCAAGACAGTTCTCTTCATATGACCCCTGAGGCGATGCCGCTATTTGCTTATAAACAGTCATCGTGGAGTTTTTCTTGATCTTGATGTCACAAGTTTGAATTCGGTTGTGGGACAAATTTTTATAACCCAATTTTCCCAGCAATAAATGCATTTTTTTTGCCACTGAACAGACATCATCATAGCCAGAAAGAGCCACATAGCTATTTTTATTGCGAACAATACAGTGTAACTGTGAGCTAAGACTGCCCCGATAAAGTAAAAACATTGATGCCATTTGAACCTCCATGCCCTGCATACATGTCGAACAAAATTAGAGCAATCAAGGGATGCTGCACTGTTTTTCTCCGGAAATTTTTCAGACACACCTCAAGACGAATGCAACCAGATCTTGGGGAATAACTTTTAAGTACCCAGTTCTGGTTAGCACTTGTTTATTTGTTAACAACCCTAACTTAAGTAAACAACTGTTGATGTGCAGAACGAAAAGTAAACAAATTTCTCCAAACTAACCAACAAAACATGTGCACAATGTAGTGTCACTACAGAGGGAATACAGTGACACAAATTCGTAGTGTTGCAGGCATAGCACTGAGGAATGCAACTAGTGATGCCAAAAATTCTTTTCGGGGGGGGGGGGGGGGGGGGGCTAGAACTGCCCGTCAACATAAAAGCTCAGTTTAGGGAGAAGAGCACCTTAGCTATTCACACAAATGGAAAACCAGAGTACCAATGCTTTTGAGTATCAATGTACAGATTAGTAATAAAGGGAATTAGTACTGCAAACAACCAGACTGTCGAGGCCACTTTTTGACAGCAGGTGTGACAAAATACTCATAAGAAGAAACCAACACGCAAGAAGTAATAAAATGCAATCTCAAAACACACTGAAATACTTCTCGCTGCTACGAAGTGATTGTTTCTACAAACACATCAGCTGAACAGCCTATGATGAATCGCAGCAATTACAGCAACACTGATATCAGTGGTGACAAACCAAATAGCCTTCTTGTCATAAGCACCCTATGAAAATGGAACAAGGCTAGCTTTAGCTTACAAATATGCAAAATTGAAGAATTACAACGCAACTCCTATTGCGACAAAAGGCTGGAAATAGGACACAATATTCAACAAAATATGGCATTTGCATGCAGCACAGAAACAGCAATCTGACAAGTGAGACCGGTGCAGTGAAGCTCTTTTAAGGAGGGAAGCTGCTCTTAGAAAAAAAATTTTATTAATGAAATCACGATTATGAAATCTTCAGGGAACAAGTATTTTTGCATGCCGATTCCAAATGTGGAATTTATTTTAATGTACATTAAGTCTTTGTGGACTTGATGCAATATATTATGTAACCCTTTAATGAAATTTTGCTGCAGTGAACTTGCTAGAATGTATGCCTTCCGCTTGTCTTGACAACAATCTATGCAATAAGGATAAAATTATTATCCTGCCTATCACAGAAGTTGAGTTACAGGGTTTTGAACTTCGTACTTCACGAACGGGAAGAAAAATTTGTCTTCCTGTTTCTGATGTGACAAGTTCAAAATTCTATACCTCAACTTCTATGACAGGCAGGATGATAATTTTAGCTTTATTGCATAGCTTAATGTCAAGAAAAACCAATGGCATGCATTCTAGCAAGTTCTCTGTAGCAGGATTTCTTGAAAGCTCTCCACAAAAAGTTACATAACAAATTACATAAGTGCTCAACAAATTGTTGCACATGAAATTAAATTCCATATATAGAATCAGCATGCAAATATACATGTTTCCTTAAGATTTCATAATTGTGACTTTATTAATAAATTTTTTTCTAAGACCCTCTTCCCCCTTTAATATTTTTGCTTTTTTAAAAAATAATTCTTAAAGCTTTTTTTAAAAACCAAACCAAGCCACACAATCTTTAGGGTGGAGCCAATGGAATAGGAATCCGTAAACTGATAAAACATCTAGGTAACACAAGTGCGCTTAGGGCAATAAATTTCAATAAATAATCAGTCCACCTTGCCTTCTGATCTTCATCAGAAAGCTGAGAACACGAGAAATATATATTGGACACATCATCACTGAAAACCTTCCTTCAATGGGAAGTGATGTTATCCCTATGTATCAATTTTTTTCCTCTCCACAGAAGTCTGCAAGCATAGTAGGCTCGTGGTTCAGAAAGAAGATACGGAATTGCCCAGTGCCAGTGCAGTGTCAACACTAAAGATTACTTGCAAATCAAACTAACTACGGACATAGGGTTTCATTTGGTTTATAAAGTTTAACGCACCGATGCGACTCAGGCTACGAGTGGCGCCGTAGTGAAGGGCTCTGGCAATTTTCGACCACCTGGGGTCCTTTAAACGTGTATCGATATCGCACAGGGGCCTTGAGCATTTCACCTCCATCGAAATGTGGCCGACGCGGCTCGATCGAACCCGCGTCTTTCAGAACAGCAGTCGAGCGCCATTTTAAGATGGTACACTTGTCACAGGCCACCTAACTAGCATGCCGTTATCTGGTTCCCAACAAGATTGCTACCAAAACTTTCTCCAAAGGAAACCAGGGAACACTCTTATTCCTTTAGTGCCTCGTCTCTTTGTGGTGTTTTAAACTGCGCTTAACTGAGAACGCCTTTGTGCACAAGTCACACTGAAATGGTTTTTCACCCTTGTGGGACCGCATGTGCACCACAAGGGCTGCATTTTGTGCAAACGCCATGGGGCACAGCTGGCACTGGAATGGCTTCTCACCAGTGTGGATGCGGACGTGTTGTACCAAATGGATCTTTTGTACAAACGCATTGCCACAGTGGTCACAACAGTACGGACGATCACCCGTATGGGTGCGCACGTGATTGTCCAAACTGCTCTTTAGTGCAAATTTGCTGTCACAGTGGTCACAAGGGTACGGACGATCACCCGTATGCATGCGCAGGTGTCTGTCCAAATTGCTCTTCGCAGCAAATGTGCTGCCACAGTGGTCACAACAGTATGGACGATCACCGGTATGGGTGTGCAGGTGTCTGACCAGGCCATTCTTATAAGCGAATGTGCTATCACAGTAACAGCAATGATATGGGCGGTCGCCTGTGTGGGTGCAAACGTGCGCCGCCAGGTCAGATCTCTTCTTTAAAATGTTGCCGCAGTGGGTGCACTGGTGAGCCTGCTTGCCTGTAGGCTTGTCCCGGTGATTACTCATGCTGGTGCTGATAGTTGGCACACAGTGGTTTACAGGGCACTTTTGATGAGGTAAATTTTGTCCGAGAATCACACCAGCCTTGCAGTCTGTGGTGGCCATTCCTGCATTACAAGACCAGACCACTTTTATTAAAACGTGGGGCCCAATACGCCGCAGCTCACATACTGCTAGGGCTGTAAGATTGTGACTGTAGACAACAGTGCCATGCTATAGCTGCGTTACTTGAGTAAAGTTAAATTTCATATGTAGAGCTTAATCCCTTCAGTCAAGAACAACCGTCCACTAGAATTAAATTTTAGTTTTTAGATTTCTATAAGGAACATATCCGACAGCTCAGAAAAAATTCGCACCGTCGCAGATGCCTTGGTGTGTGAATATTTAAATTTTCAAATGCGAATAATAAGAAAAAAATACCTTGCAATATCGAATGGAGTGTACGTTTTGTAAAAAAACAATTTAAAAATATAAACGTCCAAACATTGTTCCAAGTTCTTTTTCAAAATAGTATCCCGCCTTTCGAACCAAAATATACAAAATTATACTGACTCTACCATACTAAAAAAAAACATGATGTCCTTAGAAATGTATATTGCTTGATTGAACAGCATTAACTGCATGCAATAGGTGATGTAGACACACAGAATGAGTAACCATATGAAACCATGAATTCATACAATGCAACATTTAAAGGTAACAGGATGGATAGTAAAACCTCATGAATTCGGACATCAAGGGACTGGAAGAAATTCCCGAATTTTCCGAAGGTTGAGTTATGAATAGCCCCTTGCCTCAATTCTTCTCGAAGCTGGTTCATAGTTCCACAGTAATGGATTGTGTAACAAACACATACATCATGAGCAATAGACAAAAACAAGGTTTCCATTTTGGGACAGAAAATTCTAAAAAATTACATGTAAATATAATATAGTTACACTTCATTCAGCAAAAAGTCACCTTCTGTTACCACAAACATAAAAATAGAATAGACGTTATGGTGCGAGTTAAACCCATGTAGCAACAGATACTGTTCAGCCAGCCGGTGTGAGCTGTGTTATACACATGAAAAATAATGACAAGCTCCAATGCCCAGCCATGACAAACCACACTACACTGTGTACATTGAATTAGCAACTGCAGTGAAATGCACATTAAATGTGGCTTTCATTTCAGAGCAGTTTAAATATAACGGATTAAAATGCCCCCCCTGAATGTCTGGCTGAACAGTAATAAAAGCTGTTGCTGCAGCTTTGGTAGACATGCTTCATCATAAGGTCCCAAACGTGACTAAAGCAAAAACAAAAAACAACAAAGAAAATAACCAAAATAATAAGAAATGCACTGGCACGGTACTGTAACAAGAAAGACAAGTAAGACGAGACATTTCTTAAAGTTCCTCTAGCACCAGAATGGAGATTAAGGATGGCCCACCAATAGCACATACATCCAATAGCTACTTATTGCACGGAATGTATTTTTGTTTATAACACCTTGCTCCGTGAAAATCTTGAAAAATTGGGGAAAAAAAATATTCTGCTTGCATTGTGCTCTACCAAATGATAACAAGGTGTCCTGTATACTCATACCCTTCTTTATGCTTATACCATGTTGCCCCATGGCATCTTCAACAATAACCCTCATTGATGCTTCAAGTATCTATGCTTTTGATGGATGGGGCATTCATTATGCACACCATTTCGTCCATGGACACCAGGCACTAAGGTCTATAAACAAGTTAATTCACAGGCTATGAACATCAGGACAAAGCATCTATGAAGGCGAGGATTTATATTGAAGGCTTCTTCCTGTGGTAGCATGTATTCCTTTGGCTTGTCAATATTAGCCTGCAAAATTAACAGAGAAAAGCAGGGTTAAGTGAATAAAAACTGCACTGCCATAAACAACGATGCCTAAATTCTTTCTTTACAAATGACTGCACGTTGGACAACACACAAAAAGTACCCGGAACCATCCATCAGTTAGAGAAAAAAGGATATGAAAGAATTTGGACAAGAAAGAAATACCAGCAGACATCATGCTTATGATACAACTATTTAGCTTATACTATGGCTGGAAATCAATGCCTAGTGCAGCCCTAGACTGCAGCTCACTTATGGAGGTCAGTGGCTGTAGCTCTGGACTTGGGAGATGGGAAGCAGTGGGGCTTGGCTTATGCCAAAACATGGTGATAGCTTCGAATAATTTCTATCAGATGAGGTTCTTTAATGCGCTATGACACTGCATACCACATGGGTGTGCTTCCATCTAAATTCCATCGAAATGTAGTGACCGTTGCCAGGATTTCATTCGACAACATTGCACTCAGCAGCCAAACAAAAAAGCCATTGAGCCAGTACAGCAGTTTGCATGAATATCCATGTTTCACATGTTTCCAGGTTGCTGCTGCTATTTTTTCACTTGTGAGGAAAGCGTTTCTGGCCTTGCAATGAAATAGGTACCGGATGTTGCATACACATTTGAAGATTTGCATGCACTGGAATGTTTGGCTCAGGTGTGTTCATGAAAGTCCACAGTTGTGCATAACATTGAAGTAATTGCAATCAAACTCCTCCCGAGCACGGGAGCTGGCTACAAACAAGGACATTTTTTGAAGCTCCTGGCTGCGTCAAGCTACATGTTGATTGCAGTTATGGCGAAACATGGTTGACAGGGCACTGAAATAACCCGTTTCGTTACATCTGCAGAAAATTGCATTGTGTTGCATTTCAGGGGGTCTTATGTCTCCCAATTTCCTAGAGGCTGTTTCACCATGTGGAAGTTATGTTTGATTTGCTTGTTTTGGAATCTGTTTCACATTGTGGAATTCCTTGACAGCACTCTCTAAAGCAAGGCCTGGTAGAATTCCAAGCACACTCTGAGTGCCTCGAATGCTCTATAGAAATATCTGTATATTTATGCAATGGATAGGGTCTAGTAGTAAGCATATCTGCTTCCTCTAGTGCTGCATACAGCTCTGGGCAGACAAAGGAGTTGACAGGCACCGTTTACTTGATCTGTTTTCTACTTGCCATAACAGTGTGTGAAAGGCCCAACAATGGGAAGTTTCGTGGGGCAATAATTTTCAAGAGAAGTGAGTAGCGCTTTCCGCTCTACCTGGTCCTGTGGAAGCAATGCACTGGTGTAAACGTGACCAGCAATGATGACCAAACAGGGAATTGTCATGTGCGTGTAACAGTACTATCCTCTCTTGTGCAAGTATCGCTAATGTCTCCCCTCAGTTTCCACCAATTGGCCCAACGTGTGAAACGAAAAGTCTTCCAGACACAAGTACAAGGCTGACGTGACATGCAAGTTTAATACACTTGGCATACCACGCCATCTCTAATCAGGTACGTACTTGTGCAAAGAAAATAGGTCACAGTGAAGCTCGTCCAAACAATAGTATTAATACCGTACCAATAACAGAGAAAAATCTGTGTGAACAGCAGATCCCACCTCAAAAGAGAACACATAGTTAAGTTGATGACAAGAAGGATATAAAGTCAATCATTTGAAAAGTTTCTCCAGAAAACTGAATATACCCAGTATGTCAGGCAAGCATTGCCAGATATATTTTTTTTTTTCAGGGGATAAATTTCTGCACAGTAATAATCTGCCACTGAAAGTAAAGAAATTGCCCAAGCATTCAGGAATTTCCGAAACATAATTCAAACTTTGTGAAGCAGAAATGGGAGACGCTTAAACATACCACAATGGTAAAGTATAAAGCGCCTCAGTAGTGATCTGGTCTCTCTCTGTATCATCTTTCTTATCCATCTGCTACAGAGTACAATAGCAACTCACCCCAAAACACACCTTAACCCTTCGACACATTATGTAACAGCACATAAAGCAAACTGGCAGCTTTTTCCGAGAGTGGGCTGCATCTAGTAGCCTTTCTTTGTTTTGAGGTGAACTTCACATCCTTCATAGTGTAAATACGCTAGATTTTTTTTATGCCATACAGTGAATGCAGTGAATATTTTGTGAAACAGTGAGCGGTGTAGTATATCATCAGCCATTCTTCTGCAAAAAAATTTTGCCACAATTTTAGCATAACTTTTTGCCTCAATTTCAAATGTAATGCACACCTTCGAAATAGAAATTATTTTCATGGACCTTCGGGAGTTTACCTTCTAAGTCAAAGCATATTTATGTCGCTATTTTAGTCAATTACGACACTTTGTATAAAATTTCGCACCTTCTTGCCATATTATGTTTGATATTTGCGGTGGAAAACTGACAGGCTGTCTTCATAAAAACCTGAATATATTATTTAGGTTGAAAAATATTCCATTTCAATGAAACAAGAAATGGTGCATTCCATACATAACCATTTTTGTTGCAAACATTACAGTGTAACTGTGAGCTAACACTGCCCAACAAAGTGAGAACATCGATGCCAGTTAAACATTTATCGTGTGCATACAAATCGAGCTACACTCTAGTCATACCATATTGCATTTGTCAAATTTTTCACACAGCAGTAATGCAACCAGATCATGGGGAATAATTTTTAAGTGTGCAGTTCTGGTTGCTGCTCATATAAATGTTAATTACCCTAACTTACGTAAACGACTACTGATATACAGAATGAACACTTGGCATATTTCTCCAAAATAACAAACAAAACATCTGTCCACTGTTGTGACACTAGTGAGGGAATGCAACCACACACAGTATTACTCTTGAAGGCACATCTCTGAGCAGTGCAACAAGCGATGCCAGAAATCATTTTCTGGGGGTTGGGGTGCTAAAACTCACACAAATGGCAAACAAAACAGTGCCAGTGCTGTGGAGTTTTAAAGTACAGGACACAAATAAAAGGCATTAGTACTACAAAAAACAGTCAGTATGTCAAGACCTGTTTTTGGCAGCAGGTTTAACAAAATACTCATGGGAAGCAACCAACCACACACAGGAAGAAATAAAATAGAATCTGAAAATACACTGAAAGACTTCTCGCCACAGTGCAGTGAATGTTTCTAAAAGCACATCAGCTGAACAGCTATCGCGGGCTAAAGGATAGACGAGAACTAGGTGTGGGTTTCCTCATTAATAAGGATATAGCTGGCAACGTAGAGGAGTTCTACAGTATTAACGAGAGGGTAGCAGCTATAGCAATTAGGTTGAATAGGAGGTACAAGCTGAAAGTGGTGCAGGCCTACGCACCCACATCCAGCCATGATTACCAGACCGTTGAAAGTTTCTATGAGGACGTAGAATCGGCAATGAATAAAGTAAAATCGCAGTACACTGTACTGATGGGCGACTTCAATGCATGGTGGGCAAGAAGCAGGCTGACGACCAAACGGTAGGTGACTATGCGATAGGCTCTAGAAATAGCAGGGGAGAGTTATTAGTCGAATTCGCGGATAGAAATAATTTACGGATCATGAATACCTTCTTCCGCAAACGAGAAGACAGGAAGTGGACCTGGAAGAGCCCCAATGGTGAGATTAAAAATGAAATCGACTTCATACTATGCGCTAAACCTGGCATCATTCAGGATGTGGCCGTCCTCGGAAGGGTGCGTTGCAGCGACCATAGAATGGTAAGGTCTAGAATTAGCTTAGACTTGAAGAGGGAACGGAAGAAGCTAGCGAAGAAGAAGACCATTAACGAGTTAGCCGTAAGAGGGAAAGCACAGGAGTTTAGGATAGCGCTGCAAAACAGATACTCGGCTTTAACTGAGGAAGATGATCTTGATGTTCATTCAATGCACGATAACCTGACATCAGTAATTACGGAGTGCGCAGTAGAAGTAGGCGGTAGGACAGTTCGAAAAGATACCGGGAAGCTATCTCAGGTGACGAAAGATCTGATTAAGAAGCGCCAAAACATGAAGGCATCTAACACTACCGATAGAATAGAACTAACGGAGCTATCAAAGTTAATAAATAAGCGCAAGGTAGCCGACATCAGGAAGTTTAATATGGAGAGAATCGAGCATGCTATAAAGAACGGAGGTAGCCTAAAAACAGTGAAGAGGAAACTAGGCATAGGTAAAAACCAGAGCGTCAATGAGAAAGACAGCAGTGCACAGCAATGCGTCATCCCGCCAGTAACGAAAGATGAAGTAAAGAAAGCCTTAGAAGCAATGAAAAGGGGAAAAGCAGCTGGGGAGGATCAGGTAACAGCAGATCTGTTGAAGGATGGAGGGGACGTCGTGCTAGAAAAACTAGCCACCCTGTATACGCAATGCCTTATGACCTCGACTGTACCAGAAGCTTGGAAGAATGCAAACATTATCTTAATTCATAAGAAGGGAGACGCCAAGGACTTGAAAAATTACAGGCCGATCAGCTTACTATCCGTTGCCTACAAAGTATTTACTAAGGTAATCGCTAATAGAGTCAGGGCAACGTTAGACTTTAATCAACCAAATGATCAGGCAGGCTTTCGTAAAGGATATTCCACAATAGATCATATTCACACTATCAATCAGGTGATAGAGGAATGCGCAGAATATAACCAACCTCTATATATAGCTTTCATTGATTACGAGAAAGCATTCGACTCAGTGGAAACCTCAGCAGTCATACAGGCATTGCGTAATCAGGGGGTAGAAGAGCCTTATGTCAAAATACTGGAAGATATATATAGCAACTGCAGAGCTACTATAGTCCTCCATAAAGTCAGCAATAAAATTCCAATAAGGAAGGGCGTCAGGCAAGGAGACACGATATCGCCAATGCTGTTCACCGCATGTTTGCAGGAGGTATTTCGAGCCCTGAATTGGGAACAGTTGGGAATAAGAATAAATGGAGAATACCTAAATAATCTGAGATTTGCTGATGACATTGCCTTGCTGAGTCACTCAGGAGGTGAACTGCAAATCATGATCAACGAGTTAGACAGGCAGAGCAGATTGATGGGTCTAAAAATTAACATGCAGAAAACCAAGGTAATGTTCAACAGTCTAGCAAGGGAACAACAGTTCACAATTGGCAGCGAGAGCCTAGAAATTTTGCCGGAATACGTCTACTTAGGGCAGGTAGTGACAGCTGATCCGGATCATGAGAGGGAGATAACTAGAAGGATAAGAATGGGGTGGAGCGCATATGGCAAATTCTCGCAGATCATGAGTGGCAGTTTACCAATTTCCCTCAAGAGGAAAGTGTACAACAGCATAATCTTACCGGTACTCACCTACGGGGCAGAAACGTGGAGGCTAACGAAAAGAGTTCAGCTTAAGTTAAAGACAACGCAGCGAGCCATGGAAAGAAAAACGATAGGTGTAACGTTAAGAGATCGGAAGCGGGCAGAGTGGGTGAGGGAACAAACACGGGTTAATGACATCCTAGTCGAAATCAAGAGAAAGAAATGGGCTTGGGCAGGGCATGTGATGCGAAGGCAAGACAACCGCTGGTCTTTAAGGGTAACGGAGTGGGTTCCAAGAGAAAGTAAGCGTAGCAGGGGGCGGCAGAAGGTTAGATGGGCGGATGAGATTAAGAAGTTTGCAGGCAAAGGGTGGATGCAGCTGGCAAAGGATAGGGTTAATTGGAGAGACATGGGAGAGGCCTTTGCCCTGCAGTGGGTGTAGTAAGGCTGATGATGATGATGATGAATTACAACAACACTGACATCAGTGGTGACAGACCCAATAGCCTTCTTGTCATTAACACCCAATGAAAATATGACAAGGTTAGCTTCAGTAACATGTGCAGCTTACAAAGAAGCTAACTCAAACCACAATTTCAGCACAAGTGCTATTCTGACAAAATGGCTGAATATAGTGAGGACACAATATTCCACAAAATATGCAATTTGCATGCAACACAGGTACGGTGATCTGTCAAGTGACACCAGTTCTTCAAATTTTTTGTTCAAAAAACGTAATTCTTAAAGCCTAAATACAAAAGCAAGCCACGTAATTTTGAGGCTCAACTTTTGTTCTCCCCTCTCATACGTTTTGCTAGCAGTATTCCAATGCCAAATTGAAAACACAACACATCCGCAGTTTTCAATTTTGACAGTAAGCAAACAAAGCTGCAGTGATATACGGCAGCACTCCAAAACCAATTTTAAAAATTTCGGGGCAATCAATTGGACTTATGTGGAGTGCATGTGATAGCCTTTGCTTTCCATTCTCCAATGTATTCCATTATAATAATAATAATTGGTTTTTCGAAGAAAGGAAATGGCACAGTATCTGTCTCATATATCCTAGAACACCTGAACTGCGCCCTAAGGGAAGGGATAACGGAGGGAGTGAAAGAAGAAAGGAGGAAAGATGTGCCGTAGTGGAGGGCTCTGGAATAATTTTGACCAGCTGGGGATCTTTAACGTGCACTGACATCGCACAGCACACAGGCGCCTTAAGCGTTTTGCCGCCATACAAACGCAGCCGCCGCGGTCGGGTTCGAACCAGGGAACTCCCGATCAGTAGCCGAGCACCCTAACCACTGAGGCACCGCGGCGGGGCAATGTATTCCATTCCGATTCTATTTTTTCACTCACCAACACTCCAATTCTGATTGCATTCCAATTACGCAAAACCTGTCACAATATTATAATGCAACAATGCCATCTCTTTAAAAACACAAGTACACTTGGGACAATAAAATTCAACAGACAGTCAGGCCACCCTTTTTTTCCCCATCTTCATCATAAATCTGAGATCTAGTACCAGCAATAAATATATTAGACATACTGCCGCTGAATGCCTTTCTTCAATGGGAAGTGATGCTACCGCATATGTCAGATTTTTTTTTTTCCGTTCGCATAAGTCTGGAAGTCCAATATACTTGTGGCTCTGGAAGAAGAAATGAAATAGCCCAGCACCAGTGACGTACAAGGGCATGTCAGCGTCCCATTCCGGCAAGGAGCGCGTCAACATTAAAGAATGGCCGCAAATAAAACTAGCTACCGACATAGCTTAAAAAGGATCACTTGTCATAGGTCACCTAGCTAGCATGCTGCCAGCTGTTTGTCAACCTGACAGCTACCAAAATGCGTTCCAAAGGGCACCAGGGAACTCAGCTGTTCCTTTAGTGTCCTGGCTCTTTGTGGTGTTTTAAACTGCACTTAACTGAGAACGCCTTAGAGCACAAGTCACAACGGAATGGTTTTTCATGCCTATGTGACCACACGTGCACCATAAGGGTTAGCTTTTGTTCAAAGGCCATGGGGCACAGCTGGCAATAGAAAGGCTTCTCACCAGTGTGAATCCAGACGTGTCTTACCAAGTTATCTTTTCTAGAAAAGGCACTGCCACGAAAACTGCAACGGTAGGGACGATCACTAGTATGGGTGCGCAGGTGTCTGACCATGCTGTTCCTTGTTGCGAACGCGCTATCACAGTTACTGCAATGATACGGGCGATCGCCTGTGTGGGTGCGAATATGCGCTACGAGGTCAGATCTCTTCTGGAAAATCTTGCCGCAGTGGGTGCACTGGTGAATCTGCTTGCCTGTGGGCTTGTCCCAGTGAGTACTCAAGCTTGTACTAATGGATGGCACACTGTGGTTGGCAGGGTGCTTTTCATCAGGTGGACTTTGTCCAGGAAACACGCCAACGTTGTGGTCTCCCATGACTGATCCTGCATTTCAAAACCAGAGTACTTTCATCAAAACCTCAGGCCCAAGATGCCACAGCTTGCTTGCAACTAGAGAACAAAAACCATATTTAGTATGCTCAGTCTAGGCCCTTTAGTCGAGAACTGTCCAGTGGAAGTAAATCTTCAAACTTTTTGGATTTACGTAAGGGACATGGCAACATAGCAAAGAAATAATTCCCAGCAACTTCGATGTACAATTATTAGGAGTCTGCGAATATTTAAATTGTAATTATGAATAAAAAATTTTAAGAAGATATAAATAAGCAAACATTGCACAGACTTCTTTTTTAAAAAAAAGTGTATATCCTTTGCAACCAAAAGAAAAAACACTATACTGACTCAGCACTATACAATATAAAATTGCGTGCACAGAATTGTATATTGTATGATTAGACAGCATTAACCCAGGTTTTTAATAATTTCGTGATTTCCAGCTCTGATCCTTTTTATATGTAAAGGAGGAGAGATCAAGCTAACAGAAACAGTACTTAAAAGTATGCCACAGGTGATGTGATCACGCAACATGAGAAACAAAATGAAATCAATGAATTCATATGAAGCAACAATTAAAGGTAACATTATGGGTAGCAAAACCTAATTAATTTGAATTTCCAGGGACTGGAAGAAACTACCGATTTATCCAACGGTTGAGTTATAAAACGCCCCCTCCCACATTATTGATAAAAAAATTGCGGTAAATCCTTGTGAGGAGGCTCACAGTGGAAACAGTGATAAGCCCGTGACAAATGTGCAGTTTCGGCTTACTGGAAGAACAACACAGACACAATGTTCCTCTAATTTCCTCACAAATCAGTTTTCCTTTTCCATATTAATATTATGTTAAGTTGCAGAAGTATTTCTCACATGTTGTGAGGCATATTTTGGGAATATTTTCTGGATGCAATAACTGCTAGGACCTGATTCGTCCAATCTGTTGGTCCAGTTGGATCCAGTGAGGTTGAATTGGTCGGGTGGCTAAAAACACAGCTAGAACCAATTCGAAGATCCAAATGAAACCAGTTCGAATGTCCAACTGGATCAAAAGAAAATTCCCAACCTTTTTTTTTTGACTGTGGATAGTGTAGCAGGGGGTGGTAGAAAGTTAGACGGCCTGATGAGATTCAGAAGTTTGCGGGCATACAGTGGGCACAGCTGGCAAAGGACAGGGATAATTGGAGAGACACGGGAGAGGCCTTTGGCCTGCAGTGGGCGTAGTCAGGCTGCTGCTGCTGCTGCTGATGATTAAAAGATGTGTTCTGATTCTGTGATAGTTTGATGCAGGTGGTCACCGATCATGTTCTCAGCTCGTGTGATGTGACCAGCCCACCTGCCGAAATTTGCTAAACATCCAAGACAATCGGTGCCCGCGTGAAAACGGTTGACCCGATGAATGACAGAAACAAATGCCGTTGTACAGTTTACCTGACACCTTAAACTTAATATTTGGATAATTTGCCCAGATATTTTGGTTCTGCCATGAATGGATTAATGAAAGTCAGCACAATAATCAATTCCTGCTAACTAAATATTTCAAAACTTTCGAAAATAAAAAACTCTCAGATACTAAATTCTCGAACTGAGTACGAGCCGAATAACAAACATGTTCAATTCGATATAGGAACTTCGAATATTTACACTCCCACCCTTATTTTCGATATCGACATCCTCTCATAAGTCTGTATCTGACGCAACTTCAAGGCCTCAAACCGTTCCGACTCATTCCTGTCACTAGAGTACCATTTTAGAAATAAGGTAGCAAAACAAGCAAATGAAAGCACGCATGAAGTACTCTTGCCAGAGCTATTATTAATATTATTAAAGAAGATTATTAATGTATAGAGGAGTTTAACGTCCCAAATCAACTGAGGCTATCAGGGACACTCTAGTGAAGGGCTTCAGAAATATCGACCACCTGGGGTTCTTTAACGTGCACTGACATCGCATAGTACACATATTAATAAACAAGAGGCATACATCAAACACTTTTTCGTTAAATTTATATGACTGGCTTGAGACGGTTCTCGCAGCCATCTGTAGAGGGTTCCATATATATAGGTAGCAGCCATTATCAGCAAAAAAATTCACGGCAGTAGGAAACACAGACACAAATTCAATGTGCACACATGAATGAACTGTGACTGAAGGGATTAAAAAGAGCATAGATGTAAAGTGAAATTTCCTTCTTTGAATTCTGCATACAGTTCGCATTTCACCTGGCAAAAGCTCATGTTACCGGCAGACCGTAAGAGTGCAAAACCCTCCTATCTCAAAGCTGGTTCATACCTCGTCGCATACCAAGCTAACATACACTTAGTAATAGACATAAACATAGTTTCCATGTTCAGACACAAAATTTAAAAAAAAACACTTAAAGATAAGGAAGATTTTTAAAAATTACAGTTAAAGATGAGAAAGCTACAGTTCATTCTGCAAACAGACACGTGCTGTTAACACAAACAGAAAAATGGAATTGACGTCAAGGTTTGAGTTAAACTCATGTAGCAACAGGTACTGTTTAGCCAGCTAGTGTCAGCAGTGTCATACACATAAAAAATATCATCAGACTTCTATGTGCACTTCGAATAAGCAACCAATTATGGCTTTTGCTCAAGAGCAGGTAAAACAGAACAGGTTAAAGTTCAACACTGAAAATCTGCTTGAACAGTAATAAAAGCTGTTGCTGTAGCTTTGGTAGAGATACTTCATCATAAAGCCTCAGACATGACTAAAGCAAAAACAAGAAACGGCAGAGAAAATAAACAAAATTATCAGAAATGTGCATGGTACTGTAACAACAAAGACAAGTAAGGCAAGACATTTCCAAAAACAAAAAGTCATTTAGCACCGGAAACGAGATCAAGGATATTTCACCACACATACATCTATTCAATGGCTCATCATTGCACAGAATGTAATACTTTTACTGCACCTTATTAATTCAGCAAAAATCTTCTGGTAGCATATATTCCTTGGCTCGTTGATATTACCCTGCAAAATTAACAGAGAAAAGCACCGGAAGTAAAATAAAAACTGTGATGCCCTAAGCAGCTGTGTTAATATGCTTCCTTTATATATGACTGCACTTTGGACAACACATAAAAAGAACTCAAGACCTTTCATTACATAAAGAAGCAAAAGATATGAAAGAATCTGGACAAGAAAAATATGCAAACAGGCACTGTGCTTAACATACAACTACCTAGCTTATAGTATGGTTGGAAATCAGTGCCTAGAGCCGCCCTAGGCCGCAGCTCACTTTTGAAGGTCAGGGGCTGCAAATCGGGATTTTGGAGCTGGGAAACAGTGAGGCTTCATTTCTGCCAAAACATGGTACCTATTAGTTTTGAATAATTTGTCACGTGCGGTTCTTTGATGTGCATTGACACCACACCGATAACTTCTTTGCATTCAACTTCTGTCGAAAAGCTGCCGTAGTAGCCAGGATTTTATTCCACAACATTGCACTCGGTAGCCAAACGCCACAGCCACTTAGCCATCGCAACAGTTTGCATGAATATGTATGTTTTATCGCATACCACGCCATCTCTAATAAGGTACGTACTAGCAGGAAGACAGGACACTATGAACAAACATGTACGGCATGAACAGAGTGAAACAAGTCAAATGTGTTTCTTTGTTGCATCCAGTCCTCTTCGCGCAAGTACGTACCTTATTAGAAATGAACCCGCTCACCCAAACAGAAGTATTAAAGGGGCTGTGAAGGGTGCTCTAATAAAGTTGTGGCATGCATGTGATATTAAAGCACGTCACTGCACGAATAGTGTTTAGCAAGGCATATTTAAATGCGCTTTGTAGAGGTTGAGTTATCTGTAGTTAAAATTCGAATTTCAGCACCTTGGCGCCTTTCCCTCTCCTCTCGTCACTTTTTGCACGCTGGAAGGTAGGCGCTCCTTCGCCAACCCCCCTCTGGGAGCGAAGCTTCCCGAACCACAGAAGCAAAGCGGCTTATTGGCCGCCGCCACTGCCTGACGTCTGCAAGAATCTAGCCAATGGCCACCTCTCACCTTGTCTACGCAGATGCGGGGGACGCAGGAGGGTGCTAGGATGAAAAAGTCGCCGGGAAGGACTCGCCAACATTTAAGCGTGATTGTGGGTCGCCTGCTGCGTGTAGAAGAGTATTATTTGGCTCTTGTTTTCATGGCAACACAGAGCAGTGATTAAGCGCTTTAATGTGCTCTCCTCAAAAGACGTTTCGGAGCCCCTTTAATACCACACCAATACCCGAAAAAAATGACCAGATCTTCTATTTAGCTTAAAAAATAGTGTGAATAGCATATCTCGCCTCAAAAGATGACACAGTGTTAAGGTGATGACTAGAAGGATGTGAAGTGAATCATTTGGAAAATTGTAGGAAACTGGTCACAATGTACTCAGCATGTCAGGCAAGCATTGTCAGATTTTTTTTGTCCAGGGAATAAATTTTTCCACAGTAATTATTTGAAACTGAATGGGAATCAATGCACAAAGTATTGAGGAATTTTCAAAACATAGTTCAAATTTTGTCAAGCAGAAATGGGAGATGCTTAAACATAGAAAAATGGTGAAGCATAAAGTGCCACAATAATGATCTGGTATCTCTCCGTTTACTATTTTTTATCCCTGTCTGCTACAATGTGGAATAGCAACTCGCTCTAAAATACACTTTAACCTTCCGACACGTTATGGGCACGATTGCGTATAAAGCGAACTCATAGCTTTTGCAGAGAGTGGGCAGCATCTAACAGTGACTTCTTTGTTTCAGGTGAATTTCGAATCCTTCAAGTTACAAATAAGCTAGATTGTTTATGCCACATAGTGAATGCAGTAAATATTATTTCACAAAACAGTGAGTGTGGTAGGAAGCCATTTGCCATTTTTCAGCGTACATATTTTGCGGGCAGTTGTAAAACGATTTGTTTACTCTCAATGTCAAGCGTAATGTGCACTTTTGAAAAAGAAATTACTTCCTTGACAATTCGGATGTTTACTTTATAAATCGCAGCTTATCTACGTTGCTGTTTTCAATTACGACACTTTGTATACAATTTCTCACATTTCCGCAATAAACACCCAGTGCTTTGCGCAGAAAAACTAACAAATTGTCTTTCTTAGGGCATGAACATACTATTTAGGCTGAAAAATATATAATTCTGATGAAAACAAGAAATAGCACACCAAAGGGACACATGAGACAATTTGAAGCCGACCCAAATAGATACATCCCCACACTCTACCGACATGAAATATAGGTGTCACTACTAGCAGCCGTCTTTGCAAGCAAACATGCAGTGCATCAAGAAAATTTTTTTCATGTGGATCGCTGAGGATACACTGCCATTCACTTATGAACAGAAACGTCGGGTCTGTTTTGATCCTGACATCTTGAGTTTGGATCAGGTGGAGGGAACATTTTTCATCCAATTTTCATGGCAATAAATGCATTTTTTTTCCTGGTGGAGAAACATCAGTACAGCAAGAAAAAGCCACATAACCATTTTTATTGCAAACAATACAGCGCAACTGTGAGCTAAACTTGCCCGATAAAAGAAAGACAATTATGCGAGATGAACCTTTATGACCAGCATACATGTCAAACAAGATTAGAGCTGCACTCTAGAAATGCCGCACTGTGTTTTTCCACAAGTGTTTCAGACAACAGTAATGCAACCACTTTGGGGAATAGCTTTTAAGTAGGCAGTTCTAATTGCTGCCCATCCAATTGTTACCAATCCTAACTCATGTAAGTGACTCCTGATGCAAAGAATGAAAGCATCTTTCTCCAAGCCAACCAACAAAACAATTGTTCACTGTTGTGTCAGTAGTGAGGGAATGCAACCACACAGAGTTGTAATCTTGCAGGCACAGAGCTGAATAATGCAGCTAGTGATGCCACAAATCATGGGGAGGGCTAAAACCTACACAGATGGGAAACCAAAGAGTACCAACGGTTTTCAGTTTTAAAGTACAGAGCATAAATAAAGGAAAAAAGCACTGCAAACAGCCAAAATGTTGAGACCACTTTTTGACACCAGGTGCAACAAAATATTCATACGAAGGAACAAAGAACACACAAGAAGAAATAAAACGCAATCTGAAGACACACCGATAGACTTCTCGCTGCCACGAAGTGATTGTTTCTACAAGCACATCGGCTGAACAGCCTAAGATGAATCAAAGAAATTACAGCAATACTGGCATCAGTGGTGACAAACCCAATAGCCTTCTTGTCATTCCACGATATTCCACAAAATATGCCATTTGCATGCAGCACAGAGAGAGCACTCTGACAAGTGATACCAGTGCAGTGAACCTCTTTCAATGTTTTTGGTTAAAAAAAAGTAGTTCTTAAAACCAAAAAACAAAGCTAGCTATGCAATCTTTTGTTCTCTTCTCTCATACATTCTGTTAGAACTAGAATGCCGCACTGAAAAAATCACACAGCAGCATGTTTTCTTTTGACGTTATGCAAATAGAGCTGCTGCAATGGGAATCTGTAAATTGATAAAACATTTAATAAACACAAGTGTGCTTAGGGCAATAAATCTCAATAAACAATAAGGCCAGATTTTCTTCTTCTGATCTTCATCAGAAAGCTGAGAACACGAGGTATAAATCCTGGATACATTATCACTGAAAACCTTTCTTTAATGGTAAGTGATGTCATCCCTATGTGTCACAATTACCTCTACTCCACACATGTCTGGAAGCATAGTAGGCTAGTGGTTCCAAAAGAGGATACGGAATAGCCCAGTGCCAGTGTAGTGTCAGCATTAAAAATTAATGCTTGAAATTTAACTAACTACGGACATAGGGTATCATTTGGTTTATGGAGTTTAACATCCCAAAGCGACTAACGCTATGAGCGACGCTGTAGTTAAGGGCTCTGGTAATGTCGACCACCTGGGGTCCTTTAAACATGCACCGACATCGAACAGTACACATGCCTTCAACATTTCGCCTCCACTGAAATGTGGCTGTCGCAGCCGGGATCAAACCTGCATGTTTCGGGACAGTAGTCGAGTACCATGTTAGGATAGAAGACTTCTCATAGGTCACTTAGCTAGCATGCTGTTATCTGGTTGCCAACAGGATAGCTACCAAAACGTGTTCCAAAGGGCACCATGGAACAATGCTATTCCTTTAGTGTCTTGTCTCTTTGTGGTGTTTTAAACTACACTTAGCTGAGAACGCCTTTGAGCACAAGTCACACTGCAATGGTTTTTCACCCTTGTGCGACCGCACGTGTGCCACAAGGGTTGCCTTTTGTGCAAAGGCCATAGGGCACAGCTGACACTGGAATGGCTTCTCACCAGTGTGGAATGCGGACGTGCTTTACCAGGTGGTGCCTTTCTACAAATGCATTGCCACAGTGGTCACAACGGTACGGACGATCACCCGTATGGGTGCGCAGGTGTCTGACCAGGCTGTCCTTATAAGCGAATGTGCTCTCACAGTCACTGCAATGATACGGGCGCTCGCCTGTGTGGGTGCGAATGTGCTTCACTAGGTATGATCTCTGCTTGAAAACGTTGCCGCAGTGGGTGCACTGGTGAATCTGCTTGCCTGTGGGCTTGTCCCGGTGAGTATTCACGCTTGTACTAGTGGATGGCACACTGTGGTTGAGAAGGCACTTTTCATCAGGTGGACTTTGTCCAGGAAACACGCCAAAGTTGTGGTCTGCCATGACTGATCCTGCATTTCAAAACCAGAGCATTTTCATTAAAACCTTGGGCCCAAGATGCCAGAGCTTGTTTATAACTAAGGAACAAATGCCAAGTTTAGTATTAACCAAATAAAATAATATTTATTTTTCAGAAAACATCTGGATGCCAAGTTTAGGTCCTTCGGTCCAGAAGACCTGTCCAGTGGAAGTAAATCTTTAAACTTTTTGGATTTATGCTAGAAACATGGCAACAAGGCAAAGAAATAATTCCCACCAACCCAAATGCACAATTAGGAGTCTGCAAATATTGAATATGAATAAAAATTTTTTATGAAATATTAATAAAAAAACATTAAACAGAGTTCTTTTTCGAAAAAGTGTAAGGCCATTGCAAAAAAAATATAGAACACTATACTGACTCAGCATGATACAAAATAAAACGGTGTGCACAGAAATGTAGTGTTTGATTAGACAGCATTAACCTAGTTTTTTTAATAATTTCTGTGTGATTTACAGCTCTGAACTTTTTATATGTAAAAGAGGAGATGAAAGTTATGGACACAGTGAAAAAAAATAAATTGAATTTTTTAAAATGAAAATCGCCGCTTTTTGACTCACATCTCCCCTTAGCAATCTGCAACAGGTGATTTGATCACGAAAAATATCAACAGAAAGACACATCAAAAATACCAACACACATCTATGTCCAACCACAATAAAACAGATTATAATGTGCACTTTGAATTATCAACCAATTATGGCTTTCACTCAAGATCAGGTAAAACAGAACAGGTTAAAATTCAACACCAAATATCTGGCTGAGCACTAATAAAAGCTGTTACTGCAGCTTTGGTACAGATTCTATGCTCATAAAGCCTCAAACATGATTGAAGCAAAAAAATAAAACAAGAAACAACAGATTAAATGAACAAAATAATGAGAAATGCACTCGCATGACATTGTAACAAGAAAGACAAGAAAGTCAGGACATTTCCAAAAACTGAAGGCCCTTTAGCACCAGAAGCGAGATCTCAAGAATGGTTGACCAAAGGCACATGCATTCAATGGCTACTCAATGCACAGAATGTATTACTTTTGCTGCACCTTATTCTTTCTGCAAATATCTTGAAAGATTATGGAAAAAAAATTGTTCTGCATGCACTGTGCTCCATCAAATGATAACAAGGTGACCTGCATACGTATAGCCTTCTTTATGCTTAGACCATGCTGCCCATGGTATCATAAACAATAACCATCATTGATGTCCCAGTATCTGTGCTCTCGATAGATGGGGCTTTATGCACCCCATTTTGTCCATATACACCATGCACAGAGGTCTGTAAACAAGCTATTTTACAGACTATGAACATTAGGCCATTGAGTCTATGAGGAAAGGTATTGAAGATTTCTTCCTGTGGTAGCATATATCCCTTGGCTTGTTGATATTAGCCTGCAAAATTAAGCAGAGAAAAGCAGTGTAAGTAAAATACAAACTGCAGTACCGCAAGAAGCAATGCAAAAATGCTTGCTTTAGAAATGACTGCACAACAAACAACACGCAAAAACTACTCTGGATTCACCATTATTTCTCGATGGAAAAAGATAGGAAAGATAACGGACAATAAAAAAAGTACTACAGGCGTCTTGCTTATGATATGCCTACGTAGCTTTGACCATGACAATTGCTGTATGCTTAAGTGCAATGCCACATATTGCATCTTCTAGAATGCTCGTAATTTAGGCCTTAGTGATTGGGAACGTTGGATATGAAGACCGATTTGGTTTTCCCGCAGAGTTTCACCCCTTTGGATCACTGAATATACTCTTCTACAGAATGTGAGCAATAAGCTATATGCGCTTGCGTATAGGTTGACTGCAGTTGATTTGAAACATTCTTCCAGCATCTTGTCTTCTCAGCATTGGTTATAATGCCTGCAAAATAAAGAACAGCAAATTAACTCATGCAGAAGCAAAGCTTCAAAGCCATAGCAGCATTCTTTGTGTATTCCAATACTCAAGTTCATAGTGAACTTGGAAGAAGAAGGGATCTTTCTTTACTCAAGGTTCAAAAAAGACAAGGCCTGATGTATTGTGCTTTGCATGCCAACACAAGACAATGATTACCCAGGATGTATTTGAATGGCCAAGAACACTGAAACACTTAGAAATGTTAATGTTCACAAAAGTTGTTCGGAAAGGTGCTTTGCCGACAGCAGGTGCTTCTTGGCTTGTCTGCGCTGTCTTGTAAAATAGGCAGAGCAAAGCAGCATAAGCCTCACACATTGCCGCAAGCAGAGGTGCTTCCAGCATAAACAATCAATTTTTTAGTCATGTCCAAGAGATTCGGTACAAGCATATTCATTTGGTACAGAGGAACTCTTCACTTTCAAAACCGCTCAGTGACAGACTGAAACCTGTGCCCGGTCTTAATGTTTTTCAGTGTCAACACCAGATTGGCGCTGTATTCTTCCAAGTAGAGACTGCTGGCAATAAAGCATTACCAAAACAACACTTATGGTACTCATTGTATCAGACAGTTCTTCCTCGAAGTCAGACCACTCTATCGAATTCTGCCCTGCAGTCCCTATGCTTCCTGATCTAGAGTTTCAGCGCACACACAGTAACCTAACTCAAGAAGGTATTTACAGGAAAGACGAAGTGTGGGTGGGATGCATGCATTTAGAAAAAAAAAGTCTCCAGCTTTCCCATCTGCAGGGGATAAGATAACAGTGATATTATAACCAGAGCCCAATTGCAGCCACTAAAATCACTGGATGTCTGAGGTTCATACATCCAACACGAGTGCTTATAGACTGCAGTGTTCGAATAGTGCCACTTCATGGTGCACAACTTGCTTGGTTTACCTAGAAAGAAGTCAAGTGCAATGCCAACTGCAACAATGCCAGTGAAGAGACTCATACTCTCATTCTGCTCATAAATAAGGAGCACCGGCAGCTACAAAGAAGGCCCTTAATTGAATCCCCTGCACGGTGGTTGTTCAGCCTTTCCAGTCATAAGTGGTTCACCTTTCTTTCTGCGTACATTAATCAGTGGTGAGGCCAATACAGTACTTTAGTTGAATGCAGTAAAACTGCTAAGGCACCAGCATGAAAACAACATTGCAGTAGCCCTCGCAGTCTTACTCGAAACTTGAAACAGCTCCACTGTCTTTAAGGAAAGAGTGCATACACCAGTGGAAAGGTACACATGTAGACAGGACACACTCACTGTCAGGCCAATGAGGCCACTTTGTTGCCTCCTCAACACTTTTCTTGGAAGAAACGCCTTTGAGAGGCACCCATAGATTTAAAGCAAGGGGTTTCTTTGCTAGAGTGTTGGTACTTATTTCATGCCAGCAGCTAAGCTGGAAAAGAAGTCAGAACTAATTAGAGAAGTGGATGCACATTGTGACCAAATTAAAAGGTACAAAACACCGGTAGCAGACCAACAGAGCACCAGTGTGTGTGAGGTAAGGCCAGAAAAAAAGAGGAAATTTTTATGCAAGCCGTCTTCCACCTATACACTACCGTAGCGCATATGTTCATTCCTGAATTCACTCTGCAATGTCAACAGGACTGGTATTAAATCAATTCATGTAAGCAAAGCATCTGCTTCTGTGCACCACAGTGCATCCCCCAAAACAATAACTTAAGCCAAAATTTTGGACTGCCTAGAGCAACAAGTTCTACCCGCAAAGCAAGCAAGCAGGTCCGCAGGAGCACCAGAGAAAGCTTGAAAAGGGCACTTTCTTTAGGTGTCATCACATTAATACAAAAAACACAGCCTGGCTTGAACTAGAATGACACATCGTGAGTGACAATTACATCACCTTTCAGTGTTTGACAAAACCAGTAAAAAAAAAAGGGTAACACTTTATTTGCATGGCAACTTAAATGTGTAATACAAAACACAAGGAAAAGAATTCCAACTACAGAGCATGGAACGACAGGCACTCTTAATAAGACCGACAACTAAATTTTAGGCATCAAATTTTTTTTCACCACAACAAAAAGCTTACTGTCTAAGCTGTTCGACTACGCAATGGTTTTGCAACAAATGCGATAAAAACTTTTTACCAAGAATTTTTCAAACAGTCGATGAGCGTGTTTCATGTGCCTCTATGCTAAAAACCATGATCAGCAAGCGCGAGAACTGCGCACCTGAAAAAAAATTATGAACTAAAACTGACATAGTTACAGCCGTCAAACATTAATTAGGCAGTTTCAGTATAGCATAGCGACCATTTCAGTCTACACATCCAGAGCGGTTATGGTACAGTGATGTGTACCTCGTTGTTGGAAATTTCAGTGGAACATGGTTACCATGTCAACCAAGAAATATAGAGCACTGTGGCACCATCTAGGAATAAAAGTTGAAAGCACAACATTAGTGATGCAAAAATTGAAAACTGAAAAATGGTTTCTGAGGAAACGAAATGCACAGTTATTGTCTCACTTATGTCATGGGCACCCAGACCACATCACAAGGGAAGGGCAGAATGTGGGAGTGAAAGAAGAAAGAGCTGCCATAGTCCTCTCCAGAATAATTTTGACCACTCGGCGATCTTTAATGTGCACTGACATTGCACAGTACACGGGCACTTCTGCCTTTCACTTCCATGGAAACGTGGCTGCTACAGCGAGGTTCGATCCCGGGAACGGCGGCTTAACCAGTTTTTTGACATCTTCAATACGCCAACACATAATTGAGGAGAGTTTGCTCACAACTGAAATGCCAAGCCTTCTTGAGTCAAGTGGTCTATTGTACAATGGTTCTGCTTCACAGAACTTCCTGACAACTATGCACGACTCTCAGTCAGACACTCTATGGGCAAAATTTTCTATGAGAATGACATCTTCACTGATTCGGCAGCAGCCGTCATTAGGTCTCAAGCTCAAAGTGAAGGATTGAAACCTGATTCCTTTGTACTGTGGGAGTCTACAGCTTGAAGGGAGAGTTCCCACATCATCATTTTCGAGCAAGAATTCCCTTGGCCGCCTTTCAAAGTAACTTTGCTGTGCTTTTGAGGCACGTTTTTCCTCTAAGCGATTATATATCTGATTCAATGCACGACCAGGTTTACGAAGAAGTTTTTTGATTGCCGGTATGTTCTTCTCAAAAGAAAATGCAGGAAAAGAGTCAAGCGTTCCATACAAACGAACGTCTGCTGCTAGATGCAACAAACAGTGAACGTTGTACGATACCTCCTCCTGTTCATTAAGTCTACCAAAGCATTTCACAAAATGCTGAAGAAGTGTTTCTGCAGAGTCTGCATACTGTTGGCAAAGTGATGGAGTGCTGAGAATTGTTGCAGCTGCATGCAAAGTCAGAAAATTCAAAAGCATGGGACTTGGCAGTGACTCCCTTAGCACTAGTGGGCCAGTGCAATGCAGAAAAAGCCTACACTCTGTAGCCTTCCAGCGGTCTTTCTAATCCAGAGTCCTAGGTTTCCTAGCGAACTCAAGTGGAACACAACCCTCAAGGGCGACACCTTTGGCTATTTCTTTACGATCTGTGGGACCAAGGTGGACTGTCAGTGGCCTCGCAAACCACAAGTTTATCAACTTACGAACTACACCAAGGTACAGCAAATGCATGGGATCAAGTGGCATGTTGCTCACACAGTCAATAGGAAGTTCCGTCAACAATGACACACCGTGGTGGTGCTCAAAATCTTCCTGTTTCCGGAATGATTTATCCATTCTTAGCGTCGATTCTGAGGTAGGAAAAAACATCTTCTCATTGAAACTGCCTTCTGCAGTACATTTAGGGCACACTGCGTAGCCAGCATGTAATTTTGTCAAGAATATAAATGCGCGCGCCAGTGCGTCGCAGATAAAGCTTCTCATTTCTACCTTAACCAGTTTGCCAGAGATCATTAGACCTACCCGAACTAAATTTTTTAGCTCGAGAACAAAAGGGTGAAGGAATTCATGGGCAGAGTTTGGCTTTGCAGGGCCCAGAAAAGCACCAACGATCACTGGCTCTGGTAATTTATGGGTGGCATTAAGTTGAATGTGGCATTGAATTGGCCAGAGCTGCAGACGGGAGCTCTTTGACAAAGGCATGCCATCTATGTTGAAAGAAAGGCCAACAACCTGTGGCGGGTGCTTTGTGGGACACAGAACATATCCTCCAAGCCTTTCTTAAGCCCGAAATTGCAGTAGTGTCCAGGAGGCAATTCAGTAACGCCAGCTATAACTGCAGTTCTACGAGGAGTTTTAAGCAACGTTCATGCGTCTGTTGGCAAATCAGAAAAGCAGCTGTGACCTTTCAAAAGACGCAGCAAGTCCGTTAGAGAGCGATGGGATATGTTGTGTTCAAGTGGCGCCCAACCAACCAGCCGAGAACGAAACTCGTCAACCGTTCCAACGCTTTCAATTGTCGGGACGTCGTGTCCCAATTCTTGGGAAGCAGCGACCAGTGCACACTGAGAACTGCCACTCGCCACAGTGCTCATTATGTCGGCATCGATAGAGTCACTTAATTGAGCCTGCAGTGTGCTCCGAAGGCAAGTCGAGGGGAGCGTACGTACGAAGAATCAGCAGCTTGCTCAAAAAGGCTGGCGCAAGGGTCGTCTGTCGAACCGCTGGCACCGCTTGCATTGTCGCAAGGGAGTGCAAATTAAGTAGTCGGCATCACTCGCTTCGCGCCGAGTTTAATTCGCCATCCGGTTCACCTGAATGACTCGGAATTGAGCTCGTAAAGCGAGCCCGCAAAGAGCTCGGCACTTCCGATGCTTGGAAAAGCGCCCGAACTTCTAACCGGGCTTTGATCCGAACAGACCGCGCTTTGCTTAGTTTTGGCATCGCAACAAAACCGTGCTACTCAGCAGACACACCAATTATCCTTCGTGGGCATCTACAATCAACCTACACCGCTACCTAAAGACAAGGATAGTCTTAAATAGTTCAGCACAAATCGTCCGATGCTGCAACAAAGAAGCAAGGTCTAAGCCTTTTCAATCAAACGTTAGTCAACTGACAGCAAACGGCGGCACGGCATGCCGAACACATGGAAAGAAACCGCTATGCAAACGGGGGGCCATCACACATACTTTTGATGGATGTCGAGCCTTATGTGGAGTGCAGAAACGGTAGAACACGCAAAAATATTGTGTGGTAGGCCGCCAGAACCCAACAAACCGACAACTTCAGCGCTACCGCTTGCAAAGCTAAAGCAGCTAAAGCTGAGGCTGAGCTACCGCGCCGTGTCGAAGACCGCGCTACCACGCAACATGCGGAGCAGCGAGTACTACTGGTACTACTATGTACCGATAGGTGCCGTTAGGTGAGGCTGTCATGAGTTTTTCCTGTTGTGGCTTTTTGTGCTCGTACATAACCTTTCAGGCCAGAAAATATGTTTGTGTTGTCTTTCTCATGCACCATTTATGCAAAAAAAGAGTGATTGAAGTTTTTTTTTTTCGTGTCTGTGTGGACACGTGACAAACTCGCGCGCCCACGGGTGCCGAATGGCCTGCGCATGTCGCGGCCAGGCCCGTCGTCTGCTACGGTATGCACTTCGCTCAACACGCCTTTCGATAACTGCCTTCACTGTAAAGCTGTTTCTCTAGATTGCCTATTTCGAACAACTCAGTTTGCAAGCAAATGCACCGCACGTATGCTTAAGAATTCTGGAATACGCAGGAATTAAGCTTCCGATTCGCAAGAAATGCACAGGTAACAGTATACTTTACAACTTAATAGCAAAGCGGCGGAAGACCCGTTAATAGCGCAGTAGCACTACTAGCCGCATTCCTGCATATTCAGCCTCATGACCGAGTGTATGTTTTGCCGAAACCAATAATTAAGGAGGAAGTTTAGGAAAGAAAATGTGTGCGCGAGCGCCGCTCTAGAACACGTGCGGCGTAGCACGTGACTTTTTTTGCATGCCTCTCGCGCTTTCCTCTAGGTCACCCGGTCACAACACCGCCACTACCTCGTGGTTACATCACAAACGATGGGAATGTTTCGCATTATCAATGTTCCGCATTATCGCCAAAAAGCTCTTTAATTGCCCATGGAAAACCCTAATAAATTAATTCCATATGACATGCGTCTTAGGATTCAGGCTTTTCTTATGTTCCAATGCGGCACTAAAGCTGCCAGAGATATATGGGATATAATAATTGATAGTTTGTGCGTCCAATATCTGTGTTTGTTGGACATACATTAGAACATAACTTGCGCATCGAATGAATGAATGAAAAACTTTATTGGTTCCTTTAGGAAGTAGCGGTAGAGGACGAAGTCTTCATCTTGAAGCTTGGGTCCTCCTTGGCCGTGGGTGGGCACCTAGTCCAGGGCTCCACTGAGTCAGGCCACCTCGCTTGCGTGTGCTATGAGGGCCCTTTGGACCCCTAGCTCGCAGCTGGTGAGCCGGCTCTCCCATTGCTCCGCACTTGGTGTTTTGTGTTTGTGGAATGCTTGATTTCTTCCGCACTCCCATGTGACATGATATAGTGTTGGTTTTGCTCCGCAACACGGACAGGTGGCGCTATACTGTGTGGGGAACATCTTGTTTAATATGTATAAGATTGGGAAGGAGCCTGTTTGCAGTCTTCGCCATCCTGTGGCTTTCTCCTTGGATAATGCTTTATGTGGTGGGGGTATTGGAATCTTAGCCCCTTATATAGGTTTAATAATTCCGAATAGCTGTCCCCGCAATTAATCTGGGGCCCCTCCGGGGGTAATGACGTTCCTGTTCGGCTGGGCATTCCTCGAGCTAGGTTGTCTGCCCCTTCGTTGCCCCTGATCCCTGCGTGACTCGGTATCCAGATTATGTTGTGTATTGGTCGTCCCTCAGGGAGCAGAGCTCTACTGAGGATCTTGAGTGCCGTGCTGCAAATTCTGCCTCTAGTATAGTTCCGGCACGCCTCTTGTGAATCCGTTAAGATGTTAAGGGATCTCCCTGTCCTATATCCTTCATTCGCGGCCAGGGCGACAGCAATCTCCTCTGCCTCCGTTATGTTAGATACTTCGGCTGTGAGGCTTGTCATGTGCTCTCCGTGGTAATTTACAACTACTGCTACCGCGCTATTTTTGTGTGCTTGGGGGTATAGGGAGGCATCAGTGTAGACTGTGTTGTCCCGATGCCCCATGTTCCTCTCATAAAATTCTGCCCTAACCTGTCTCCTGTTAGCATGGAGGTTTGGATCCATGTTTCGGCGGATAGGTTGTATGCATAGCTTCTTTCTTAGCGGGTCCGGTATTGCGGCCCTGCTATTTTGTGGCTTTTCTATTTCCCGACCTAGCTTTGTCAGGAGCGCCCTTCCAGTCGTCGTGTTGCTAAGTCTTCGTATTTGTGCCTTGAGCTGGCATTCTCTTAATTCTTGGAAGGTGTTACTGATTCCGAGTTGCATGAGCTTGTCGTTGGATGTATTTCTTGGGGGATGAAGAGCTGTTTTGTATGCCTTCCGGAATATTGTCTCCGCTGGCTCCTTCTCTGCTTTGATAGTCACATGGTACGGTAATGAATATGTTACCCGGATGACCACTAGGCTGTTGACTAGCCTGAGTGTGTCCTCCTCCATCATGCCATACCTCTTGTGCGCTACTCTGCTGATCATCCGGCTTTCTTGTCCTGCCGCTTTGCTTAGCAGTCTGAGTTTATGACTGCACTTCCGGCTTCCTTGCAGCCACATGCCGAGGATTCTGATCATCTTTTGTTCCGGGATGTTCCGGCCCTCTAGTTTTATTTCGAGTGGAGCATCCGTAGGGTGCCTACCCACTCTGAGGAGCTCAGATTTTTCCGTGGAGCATATAAGTCCTCTTTGTTTTGTGTATTATTCAATGCAGGTGGCAGCCTCTTGTAGCGCCTCCTGCTTCTCCCCCAGTGAGCCTTGGGTGGTCCAGATGGTGAAATCGTCTGCGTACATTGCATGACTAATCCCCTGGACTTGGCTGAGTTTCTTGGCGAGGTTGACCATCGCTATGTTAAAGAGTATTGGCGAGATTACTGAGCCTTGCGGAGTGCCCTTGCATGGCGTTTGAAAGGTGTCACTCCGCAGGTCTCCTAGGCCTACCGTCGCTGTTCTGTCCATGAGGAAGCTTCTAACGTAGTCATGGACCTTCTTCCCGCAGTTGGTGGTGTTAAGTACTTCCATAATGGCGGCATGGGATACGTTGTCAAAGGCCTCTTTAATATCGATGGCCATGACAACGTTCTCCCCGTTCTTTGGCATTGTTTCGAGTACCTCTTCTTTTAGTTGTAGCAAGATGTCTTGGGTTGATAAATTTGCCCTGAATCCGAACATGGTGTTGGGGTACCATCCTCCGTCTTCTAGATGCGTTTGTATTCGTCGGGTTACTATTCTCTCGTACAGCTTGCCTAGGCATGATGTTAGCGAGATCGGTCTGAGGTTTTCAATTTGGAGTTTCTTGCCGGGCTTGGGGATCATGACGACTACGGCGTGTTTGCACTCCGCTGGGACCGTCCCTTCTTCCCATTGTTTGTTTAGGTATAGGGTGAGTTGGCTGATTGCTTCGTCGCTTAAATTTCGGATTAACGAGTTATGAATCTTGTCCGCCCCTGCTGCCGAATTTTTCGTTGTTGCCCTTATGGCCTCGACGACCTCTTCTCTTGTGATGGGTCTGTCCGTGGTTGGGTTTTCTTCGCCCTGGTAGTCGCCTTGGTAGCCGTCTACCTGGTCCTACCCGTAGAAATTCTCTCGTACTGCCTGGAGCAGCTGTTCTTCTGTACCTTCGTACTGGTGAATTAGCCTTTGGATGGATTTGCTGCTTCCCGCCTTTCTTTTGCTCGGATCTATGAGTGTTCTGAGGATCTGCCACGTTCTAGCCGTGCTGAGGGTGCCATTCAGCGAGGTACTTGCTGCCACCCTTGTCTTGCCAGCTGCGTTGCATATTCCTCTGCTTGCCTGGTGATTTCGGCAATCTTCTTCTTTAGCTTTTGGCGCTTCCACCACTTGGTCAGGCCTCGTCTTGCCTCCCAGAGCCTGAGAAGTCGCTTGTCCACAATTCTGGTGCTTGTTCTGTTCGATCCACTTCTTTAGTGTAGAGATCCCCGATTTGTCTAAGCTGTTGGCTCCAATCTTCTGCCGAAGTTATGTCGTCCTTAAGTTGTTTGCAGTAGGTGCGGAACGCATCCCATGGAGTCAGTTAAGTTTGCCTTGCCGTTCTTCCTTTTGATGCTTTCTGCCTCTGTGCTGACCCTAATGATGTAGTGGTCGCTGCCGAGATTTTCTTGCAGGTTCTCCCATTCGACTTGCTTAGCGCCCCTGACAAAGGTTCGGTCGGGACATGTGTCCACGCTTACGCTATTACCCTGTCTAGTAGGCTGACTTTCATCTGTGAGTAACTCGCAGCCTATGTTTTCCGCTGCTGTGCAGATGCCGCGCCCCTTTTTATCTTCGATCCTGCTGCCCCATTGTGGGCTTTTCGCATTAAAGTCCCCTGCTATTATTAGGGTATTCTGCCCTGCAAGCTTCTTTGCTTCCGCAAAAAACTTAATGAAGTCTCCTTTATTTTTAGGTGGGCTGTACAAATTTACTATAAAAGTGCTTTTAGCTTTTCTTTTTCTCTTGGGAATCACTTCAGTTATTATGTGTTCTAGCTGTGTGTCTTCAAACTCCTTATGAGCTATGCTTGTGATTTCGTTCCTAATGAGAGTTGCTGTTCTTCTATTCTCCTGACATGAGTGTCCTTTTAGGGTTGGGGTGCAATTTGTCTCTTGTAGATGTATTAGATCTGGTGGGTTTCCTCTAGTGTTAATGAATTGCTGTAAGAGCCCTTGCTTACGCCTGTAGCTCCGGCAATTCCACTGCCATATCTCTAGTTGTTGTCCTGCCATGTTATGGTATTGGTACTGTTGTTTGTTCCCTGGGATTCTGATCCAAACCTGCGCTCATTATAGAGGCGGTCCCTAGCGTCATTTACTGTCTTCCGTGTGTTTTGACGCTTTACATAGTTGCGGAAGCTCTGATCTTGCAGGGCTATCTTTTGATTTAGTTGCTGTATCTGCTGCTGTATCTGCTGCATTTGCTGCTGCATGAATGTCTTTAGATCCTCTATTGTTGAGGTTCCTCCTTCATTAGTTTGTAAACTTTCTACACTCTGTTGTGGGGGTGAGGGTGCCCTGACAGGCGAGCAGCCTGCCTTTCGCATCTCTTGCATTTCCGCTATTAATTCGCTTATTTGTTTCTTAAGCTGTCTGTTTTCCTCTCGGGTCTGCTCTTGTTCCTTCCTGATGTTATTAATTTCGGCAGTAAGCCTTTTTTTCATTTTCTGTTCGTGTGTTTGTGTTGTTGTTGTTGTGCGGAGCAAAAAGCGCCTTGGAAGGGCCGGCTCCCCAGCTCACCTTGACTCCGCCGCTCTTCTGTTGCTGCTTCGGCTTCACCCAGGACTGATGGCCGCCCAGGGGTGGGTAGGACTCATCCCGCTCCCGGCTCCGGCCCTGGCCCTGGCTGCTGCTGCGCCCCCGGCTGCGACTCCTGGATTCGCTCCGGTAGTTACCTTGCCGCTCCTGGTCCTCGTTCCGGAACCAGCGCGGTCTCCGTGCCCCGCCTCTGCTTCGGCTGCGGCCGCGTCGCTGCTGGCTCTGGGGTCCCCATCGCAGTTCGTTGATTGGCTTCAGTCGTTGTGCACAGTCCTTCGTGCCCGCCGCGTGGGAGCCCCCGCATAGCAGGCACTTGGGTGTACATTGATGTCGTTCTTCCGGATCTTTCTGGCCGCATTGTCTGCATGCCTTGATTCCCGGGTTCGGACAGTCGTCCGATCGATGTCCGTGTTGGCAACAAACGTAGCATATTTGCCGCGTCGGCCTATAGGGGTAGCACCACATCTCTCGATCCCCCGTATAGTACAAGACTTGCTTGGGGAGGATGGGGCCATCAAAGGTGATGACGACTGTGCTCGATCGGCCTAGCATCCTTGCCGCCAGGATCTTCACCCCTTGTGAGCGGGTTCGTAAATCCGCCTTGAGTTCTTCGGCCGGAGACCCCGGGTCCACTCCGTGGATGACCCCGCGCAGCGTTCCCTCCGGCGCCGCCACGTGTGCGTTGATTCCGTAGCTATGCTCTCCAAACTTCAGTTGCGTGATGCGCCTGATATGTTGAGCAGCGCTTTCGTTATCGGTACTGATTATTATGATATTCGAGCCGGTGCGCAGTCGGATGATGAGATCTTCTGCCTTGCATCCGTGTCCGGTAGCCGCGACCACCGCCCGCGCCACTTGGTGCGTCTGCAGGTTCTTCACTGCCAGTCCTTTCGGCCGAAGTGCTACTTTTAAATTATCCCTGGGAAGCGGAGGCAGCCTTCTCCTCGGCGCTCCTTCCCCCTCTCCTTGTTTAGGTGCAGTTGGCGTGCCACCTGTGCTCTTCGCCGCGCCTAGGGAATTTTCGTTCCCTAGCGCTTTTCCCGCCAAATCTCCTGCTTGGCTCCCACGTTGGCGTTTCTTTTGCCGCTTGGACATGGCTATCTCCCAGTCCGCGTCCAAAACCTTGTTCTGACTTGCCTGTAGCGTTGTTGTCGCTGGGGTGCTGCTTTTTAGGGCTTGAAAGGCTGTCGTTGGTCCGTGGGCGAAGGTCTCCCCGGTAGCGTCTTGATAGTCTTCGTCCATATTTTCTTGGGTTTCCGCCATAAAATTCGTCTGGTCTTTTAGCGGTGCGCGATATACGCTGGGATTTAGTGCATGGGTCATCGCTCCGTCGTTTCTACCGCTGGCCGAGGCCGGGAGGGCCGCAGAGCCCCGCTACTGTGTTAGGCCTAATAGGCCTAGCTTTGGTCGGCCACGTGGGAGATCTTCAAAACCGTATAAATCCAAAAATATTGGACCCAGTGGTCTGAAAGAGGTGTCCTCGTGGCCCGCTTCGCTTTCGACGTCGTCTCCCACCAAAATTTTGGCAGTCCAGTTGAGTTAACCGGGTCAAAAGTCCCGAAAACTGCAGAGCGCATGTGAAGTGCGTCCGCTCTCCTCGGCTGCTCGCAGCGCCACCGAGTGTTCACGCTTGGTGGACATGTACTAGATTATATATTAGGCATCTAGTGTCCACGCTTTGCGGACGTGCTCTAGATATAAAAACATTCATATTATTGACGTCCTATCAACGTGTAGCACGTCCAAATGATGATCCTTATTATGTACATCTAATAGACGCTCCTTTCATCACATGACGTTTGGATCTTTCCGGCACGTCGAATGGATATTTGTGGTTTACTGGGTGGTGAGAACACACAGCTTTAATCGTAGCAAGCGCCAACAAGCCCAGCAACAAAGCACTGCATTATACATAACTTATATGAGAAACATACACTCACGTTAGTATACAAACTGTTACTATGAGCTCATGCTTATATATACTCCCTGATTAAGGGCATCCCACAATTGTTAGTGGGGAACAGTTAATAAACATAGTTTTCTCATTAAAATCACCACTATTTTTGCAATTTACAGCATAAAAACACAAACAAATTTAAGTGAAAAATTTTCTTAATTGAGAAATAACATTGGAGAATAAACAACAGCAAAAAGTTGTCAATCGAACAACAAAAAGCTCTCTGTAGGAGCCAGTAGGTCCCACTTCAGAACCAGTAGCCCAGCAGGTACCAGAAGAGGCTCCTTACAGGGACCATTTCAACCAGCAGCGCAAACCAGAAGGCTTCCTTCTGGGACCAGAAGACAGCACAAAGCCCGAAGACTTCCTTCTGAAACCAGTAGACCCCAGCACAAAACCGAAAGGCATTCCTTCTGGGACCAGTAGATCAAAGCAAAAAACCAGTTGGTGCCCTACAGAGACCGTTTCAGCCAGCGTCAAACCGTAGAAAAAAAAAGCAGGTGCTCATAAAGCTTACGTTCTGCACAGCTGCATACAGGACGGAGTCCTCGGGACAAAAGCGCTGGCATACGGTCTTTGCAGAAAAGGTGGCTCGAGGCACACACCTTCTTTATGATCGGCTGCTGAGAAAAATGTGTTCTATATAACAAGCAAAAAATGGCTTGAAATTTGCAAGAAATAGAAAACAAAAAGTTGTATCCGTAGTTCACAAGTTTAAAACATTGCAAACCTTGCAGGGAGCAACATATATGCAAAGGAAACTTAGAATCTATTCCAGTACTGGCGTAATTCTTTAAAAAGGTCTGGAACATGGTAGAATATGTTCTCTCACTGCTTCAATATCGCCGCTTTCTCCTTTCTTTCACTCTGTCCCTCCGCCCCAACCCGAGTTTTTCCCCTTCAGTCTCCTTTTTTCCCTCTCTCTGATTTCTGATCGTTCTACTTTTTCCTTATGCCCTGAAGCTCTTGTTGTCATTTCTCAGGAACCCTTGGCTTCAGCATTCATTCCCTCCCCTTCCTCTCACAATTCATCTAATCTCGCCTCCATTCTCTCTCTTTTCCTCTAATTCCTTCTTTTTTTGTTCTAACGCATTTCACTCTGCCATGCTGCTTCATTGTTTCATCATATTCTTTTCGTTTTTCAGGTCAACGAAGCCAGTCGTGTCACGGTGCACCTGTTGCAGCTGGACACAAAGCCTCCACGTTCGCCACATCTCTCCACGCACAATACCCCCGTATTCCTTTCTGTTGAGCCGGCCTTTTTATTTCAAGCCACTGTAGCAGCCACCAAGCCTGGACAAGATTCACCCTCCCCATTCTATAACACCCTTCCCACCTTTTCCCCCTCACTGGGCCTTTTTCCTCGGAGGCAAGGCGATACTCCACGCCATTGACGAATGCTTTACCCACTTGACGACAACTCCTCTAGTTGAAACGTTGGCAAGCACTCCGAGGCTTTCCCCTCCTTTGATGGAAGCCAACAGTCACCGGAAACAAGGAGCGTATGTTTTTTTTTTACATTGTGGTGTTCAGTAGCAGGAGATTCATAGGGTAATTATTTAAAAATAATTGTTTCAAACCAGAAGGCCTTCTTCACTTTGTGAGTGCAAAGACACCATCTGCACACCCTCTCTCCACCATGTAAACATAAATGTTGCCGCAATACGTTCCATCTTCGCGTTGTTGTCGATCTACTCAGCGACCTCACAGTTGCAGGTTAGCAGTGGACGTGGTTCCTCTAGGACTGCAGTCGACCACGTTGCCCTGCCTGCCGTGTCCGAGGGGTTAACCATCACGCAGGGACCTTCGGCTGCCCAGGGATCCAGGGACAACCTGCGTGTGAGAGACGTACCTGATGAACACGATTAGAGCGAAGCCGGCGAGAAGAGGAGAACGGCGTCCGGCGGCCTGCCGTGTTGCCCCTAAGAGCGGCATTTACTTGACATCTGTTCCGCGCCGTGTTCCCTGCTCCATATAAAACCTGTCCACTTAACACTATATAAAAATGTTTCTTTCATGCAGTTTGGTATCAGCAGTGAAGTGGTGTAACATGTAAATTTAGTGCTCCCGTCACATATGTACAAAGAGCTACAATAACTTCCTCGCGGTTTTATTAACCTGTGTCTCTTAACCGTACTAGCCTTCCCCATGAGCCGGAATGCGAGCGACCGAACAAACAGCTATGTCTTCGTGACCTCAATCACAGTCTGTTTACCGGGTACCTATGGACCTCCTGCATGTTTGTAAACAAACGAGGTGGCGCTGCAGTCGCTAGCGAGCTCGTGGTAGGCAAAAGGTCGGGGAGTGGCGTCGCGGATAGGTGTTGAGCGCGGGTTTTCAAGGCTTGTAGGCGCATTTCCAGTTTCTGCGAATCATAGCAATGGTTGATGCTTCCAACTTAGTAATTTGTCGATGTACACGAGCTCGCGTTGTCCACGTGCGGCCTATAAAGAGAAATAGTTTGCCACTGTGTATTGTATATATGGTTAGTAGTAAACATGTAGAAAGCGTTCCTGCCGTTTATTTATGCGCTAGGCATTGAATAAAACAAGTTTGACACTCTGCACTAGCCGGAATGATTTTACTTCGGGACAGTAGTGAGGGGAAGTGGTGGCGTTGTTTCGTCGGAGCGGACATGCGCTCATCGTCTGCTGACATACGTAAGTGTCGCGCTGCGCGAAAAGTGGGGACAGCGTCGTGTCCCCGATCTCCTGTCTCGCTTAGCGCTGTTGTTAGCCGCATGACCACGCACCAGCCAGGCCGACTTGTCCTCTTGTTAAGCTGGTCGATTTGGTGAAAATTTTTGATTTCTAGAATTATTTTCTTTCCTAGCCCTGAAGTCTAGCTTCGTGACGAAAAATTATAGCAAAATATTGAGTACAAATTTATAAATTACGCTTTTTCGAAGTGTGGTCGTCCAAAATTGTGAGGTAATTTCTTTGATTTCAGTGCCGCATTTCTTTGACCAAAGCGAAAGCGAAGATGCCATAAACGAGGGAATAAACTTTAAGGTTCGTTTTCTGACCTCTCACATTTTCTGCGACTGGATCACTCACCTTCGTAATTCGCATGAAAATCAAATGATTCCATTTGTCGCAAACTATTCCTGAGACGTTGAGGAGCGTAATAAATCTCGATTTTTTTCCCTACACGTGCAGTATTGTGTTAGTTATTTTTTGTAAGAAACGTTTTCATGTAACTATGCATGCATAAGTACTGATCATATAGAAAAAGAACTAACGCGTCATCATACAGAACAGGGCTTTATGTACATGCTGGCATAAAAAAACTGCTCACTATCTACTCAATTATTTGAGACCTTGGGGGGACTTGACGACGGTGTTAATTATAATTGCCCAGAACTGCACCAGGTATAGCTATAAATAAAAGGAATGACTGAAACTAGCGTAGGAATTTCATATTTGCACCAAGTTTAGCTACATATCGCATGCATGAATAACGAAAACACTTTTCACGCCGCGTCCCCTCTCAATCTCGCCACGTGTCTGTTAGTAGCACGCCTGCTGCTGCTTCTTTGCAAACAAGCTTCGCGATCATGTATTACCCCATGAAACATGACACATGCATGATACAATGAAAAAGCATATGGCGTTTAGCACACTTAAGGTACGCTAATCTAAGCACACAATTGCGACCGCGCAAGATTGACACAACTTACCAGACTTCTTTCTACTCGAATGAAATAATTACGTCGTCATATCAAGAAACAGTTTCAAGTAAATATTAATTGTCACAAAACGCGCCATTAAAACATGGTGTGCTATTAACAAAAAAAAAACGCATTCCTTGGGGGCGAGTGAACTTGTCGGCGCCCCGTGCACCCCGGCTCAAGGTGATAAGTATGTGTGCAACTACATGTCTTTTTTTCCTTGAGCAATTATCAGCCTACTAACCTGAAGTTCAGGTGAATGAACGCGGTAACTTGCATGCTATTAAGTGCATTGAGTGGCAGTGCCTATCGACTCCCAGACTTCGCGCTTTACTACCGTGGCCCAATGCCTGTTAGCCAGTTTCCGCGGCATTTATGCGCGAGAAACCTATCGAGGCTAATACCCGCCGCGGTGGCTCAGTGGTTAGGGCGCTCGACTACTGATCCGGAGTTCCCGGGTTCGAACCCGACCGCGGCGGCTGCGTTTTTATGGAGGAAAAACGCTAAGGCGCCCGTGTGCTGTGCGATGTCAGTGCACGTTAAAGATCCCCAGGTGGTCGAAATTATTCCGGAGCCCTCCACTACGGCACCACCTTCTTCCTTTCTTCTTTCACTCCCTCCTTTATCCCTTCCCTTACGGCGCGGTTCAGGTGTCCAACGATATATGAGACAGATACTGCGCCATTTCCTTTCCCTCAAAACCAATTATTATTATTAATTTAATATTTTTTATGCTACTACGCGGATCCAGCAGTGACGCAGCTGGTCAATATTTGCTGCTTCTGCAGTGCACAGGCTTGAAGCAGCCGCCGCTAACTGCGGCAGCTGCGGTAGGCACGGGCAAGCGGAACCTGTTTTGCCTACCATGCGAAAGTCGCTGCTAACATCAGCGCCACCGCATCTTCGTGACGTCGCGGGGTGAAGGAGGTCCATAGTTGATTACCACGTGCTTATCTATATTTGCCAATGTATGAGAAAATGCGAAACACAAATTTTGTTCCTTCCCCCTTTAAAGGTGCAGTTGTGGAGTTTTGGAGGCCCGCTCAAGCCGATTTAATATAGCCTTTTCCTTGCCTCCTATTGGAAATGAATATTATTTATGTACAACATTTTCGAGTTAAAAACAATGAAGAATATCTACTTTACCTGATTTTTCTTTCATTTCTACTGCACACGTGTATACGCTCTCATTATAGCCTGATATGTGCGGAGATAGGTGCTATTATGTCTAAATTACTGCAATCTTTTTCTTCGTGCAGTTAAGTGCAATGCGCCCATGCTTTTGAATAACGCTATCCCCTTTGCATACGCTGCACTGAAGTTCAACAAGGCGGCTTGATTGTACTTCTGAGTTCACTCATACTTTTACATTGACTAGAACGAAGTGTGCCCACTTTGTCGATGAGCTAGCCGTCCATGCTTCGCAATCATGCAGCTCGCGCATCCATCGGCTGACATGTATAACCGGTGGCTGTAGGATCCTTAACAATGCAACGTTCGCTGCATTGTGTGCAGGGAGCCGCCGCCAAGTCTGAGCTGATCCAGTTGTGCTTTATTTTCCCTCTTCCACAAGCTGAAAGAAAACACTACAGTCGCCTCGCAGACGAAAACTCCTTTCAGTGATCGACAGCGTGCGTTTGCGTGACGCACTCTGCAGCTGGAAGACGTCAAGCTGAACGAAACAATTCCCAGCACGGTTTGAGGGGCGTGTTTGTAGTACTCATCTGCCAAAAGCACCTATTGGGGTTGGGAGAGTAAAGTCGTGGGTGCTCTAAACGCGCATTCAAAAGTGGCGCTGCGTGGCACGGAGAGTCAAAGTCCACGGCAGCAGCAAGACGGCGCGGCACAAACTTCAGTTTCGGTTTCGGTTATTTTTTTTTTAGCTAGCACGGCTTGTTCATGCACTGCCAAAGGCTGACATCCGGGACATGCTGCCCAACTTCAGGTGGCTTCACTTTCGGGCGCCCGATGCGGCATCCAAGTGGTTCTGCCGCCTCTAAAAAGGCACCTAGGCAAGGATAACGTGCGCAGCGCTCCAAGCGGAAATTACTTTTTTTTTTTACCTAGATTTTATACACAGGCGGCATAGGCGTTTGACACCCTCTCTTCTAGTTCACTTTACCCGCGCACCACACTCGACACGACCACCGACGACCACACGACGACCACACGAGACCCTCTAAAGAACGCAACGGCTGCCACGCCGCTGCTAACACAAGAAGGCAAAAACAACATTCGATCATGCCGCTGCCGCCACTGCTGAACCGGCGCTGTAAGCGGTTTTGAGATTAATTAATATTCTACAGGAAATATATCGAAAGAATAAAGTTGAAATACATGAGAAGGAACTAAGGGTACATCAACTGTCCAGGTACAAAAAAAAATTAAGGCAACGTTGTTCTCTATCACCGCTGCTGTTCATGCTTTATATGATAAGTATGGAGAGAAGGCTACAAGGAAGCAATCTAGGTTATGATCTGTGCCGGGTTCGAACCCGACCGCGGCGGCTGCGGTTTTATGGAGGAAGAACGCTAAGGCGCCCGTGTGCTGTGCGATGTCTGTGGACGTTAAAGATCCCCAGGTGGTCAAAATTATTCCGGAGCCCTCCACTACGGCACCTCTTCTTCCTTTCTTCTTTCACTCCCTCCTTTATCCCTTCCCTTACGGCGCGGTACAGGTGTCCAACGCTATATGAGACAGATACTGCGCCATTTCCTTCCCCCCAAAACCAATTATTATTATTAGGTTATGATCTGTCATACACATTAGGCGGAAAGGTTGTTGAGCAACGACTACCGGGTTTATTGTATGCGGACGATATTGTACTGTTAGCAAATAACCAGGAAGATTTGCAAACTTTGTTGAACTTCTGTGGAGACGAAGGAGACAGTCTAGGTTTCAGTTTTAGCGCAACTAGGTCAGGTGTGATGGTTTTCAACGGCACAACTGATCAGGAGCTTACAATACAGGGCCATGAAATACCCAGAGTGGCCGAATACAAATACCTCGGGGTATGGGCAAACAAAGGGCATATGTACACGGAAAAGCACGAACAGTCTCTCATAGCAAAAGGGCGAAGAGATGCCGGGATAATGAAACATAGGGCCTTGTGGGGGTACAACAGGTATGAAGTCCTCAGAGGTATTTGGAAAAGAATAATGGTGCCGGGGCTTACTTTCGGGAATGCGGTTCTATGCTTAAGGGCTGAAGTTCAGTTGCGATTAGAAGTAAATCAGAGAACTGTTGGAAGATTAGCACTAGGTGCGCACGGGAAAACCACAAACGAGGCAGTACAGGGGGATATGGACTTGGCAACGTTCGAAGCACGGGAAGCTCAGAGTAAAGTACTATACGAAGAACGCCTGGGGAAATTGGACGCTAACAGTTGGGCAGGTAATGTATTTAAATACCTGTACAGAAAGAGCGATGACACACAGTGGCGGAAACGAACTAGAAAGCTGACCAGTAAGTTTGCCAGGGACGAGGAAGGAGAAAGAAAGAGCATTAAACGGCAGGTTAAAAACGTCGAAGGTAAAAATTTGACAGATTCAATGGAAAAGAAGCATAGTGTAGAACTATATCGATGCTGGAAAAGGCAGATCAGGAAGGAAACGTTTTATGATAACTCAAGGGGCAGGGCCCTCCTCTTTGAAGTATAGGTCAGGGAGTCTTAGAACGTTCAGCTACAAAAAGAAATTTAACGAAGAAGATGACACATGTGCTGTGTGTGGTAAATCTGTAGAAACAACAAAACACCTCATTCTAAATTGTGATGGTATCCATCCAGTTGTCGATGCATGCACAGTCACTCTTCCTGAGGCCTTAGGGTTTAGAGATAAAAATAGTCATGTAAATATATCAGCGGTGGAAATTAGCAAAAAGAGATTGGAGGATTGGTGGCACAAAAGCAGAGCTGTGACATAAGTTTTAAAGAGAAGGAAATTGTATTTTAGAGAAAATGGCGAATTTTATTAACAACTTACAGCAGAGTTAAACAAAAATAAAGGAAAAAAAAACTGAGCATGGTGGCAACTACCACTGCCCAGTTTCAAAGGGGACGCTCCTACCTCCATCCATCTAGGGGGCGCGACATGTAGGCTCCCTACATCCATCCATCCATCGCCCTTCGGCATCTTCCCGTGGCAGCCACCTTCCGTTTGTCCTTCCTTTTGCTTAAACGTAAAGATAGTAAAGCATAAGACGGTAAAGCATAGTGGTCTGGTTTCTCTACATCTCCTTTTCTATCCTTGTCTGCTACAAAGTGGACTAGCAACTCACCCCAATATACACCCTCTGGCACTGTATGTATGTAGGTACACTATTGTTTACATAGTAAGTAAACTCGCAGCTTTTTCCGATAGTGGGCTACATCTAGTGGTGATTTCTTTGTATCACATTAAGTTTATATCCTTCATCCCGCAAACAAGGTTGTTTTTTATGCTGTGCAGTCAACGTACGTAGCCGATGACATTTTGCAAAACAGTAAGCGGTGTAGCTCATCGTTCACCATATTTGTGTGCACATATTTAGCTACCAGTTGCAGCATTATTTTCATCACAATTTCAAGTATAAAGTGCACATTCATAATAGAAATTATTTCTACAATCCTTTGGGTGTTTAGCTGTGGGTGTGATAAGTCCCAGCATTTGAAAATCAAAATTGGATTTGAGGAAAGGAAATGACTCAGTAATTGTCTCACTTATCTTGGCGGACACCACATAAGAGAAGGGATAAAGAAGGCAGTGGAAGAAGAAAAGCAGAGAGAGGTGCTGTTGTGGAGGGCTCGGACCACCTGGGCATCTTTAATCCACCAATATCACACAGCACACGGCGCCTTTTGTGTTTCGCCTCTGTTGAAACATGGCCGCCGCGGTAGGGTTCCAACCCTGGGATTTTCTGTACCACCTGCGAGTACACTAACACGTGCTGCTGGTATTCTCATTATGGGACAAGCAATGCTTTTGTATTAAAAAAAATACTGAAATATACATGTCGCCACAACCAGCGGCTTTTGCAAGCAGTCTGCAGTGCATCAAGACAGTTCTTTTCATGTGATCCCCGAGGCTACGCCGCCATTCACCTATAAACAGTCATTGTGGAGTTTTTCTTGATCTTGTTGTCACGAGTAATTTATTCAGGCGCGGGGCAAATTTTTATAATCCAATTTTCTTGGCAATAAATGCATTTTTTGCTGCTGAACAGACATCATCATAGCCAAAAAGAGCCACATAACAATTTTTATTACGAACAATACAGTGTAACTTTGAGCTAACACTGCCCCGATAGAGTAGAAACATTGATGCTAGTTGAGCCTCTATGATCTGCAAACATGTCGAACAAGATTAGAGCTGCCATCAAGGAATGCTGCACTGTTTTCTCCACAAATTTTTCAGACAGCCCTATAGACGGATGCAACCAGAACTTGGGGAATAATTTTTAAGTGCCCAGTTCTGGTTGCCGCATGTTTATTTGTTAACAACCCTAATTTAAGTAAACATCCATTGATGTGGAGAATGAAAGGTAACCAAATTCCACCAAACAAACCAACAAAACCTCTGTACAATGTTGTGTTAATAGGCAGGGAATGCAACCACACAGAGTAGTATAGTTGCAGGCATTGCGCTGAGCAAAACACTAGTGATGCCAAAAATTAGTTTCGAGGGGGAAACTATAACTGCCTGTCAACATAAAAGCTCAGTTTAGGGAGAGGAGCAGCTTAGCTATTCACAGAAATGGGAAACCAACGAGTACCAATGCTTTTGAGTGTTAATGCACAGAATAGTAATAACAGGAATTAGTACTGCAAACAGCCAACATGTTGAGGCCACTTTTTGACAACAGGTGTAAGAAAATATTCATACGAAGGAACCAAGAACACACAAGAAATAAAATAGAATTTGAAAATACACTGAAGTACTTCTTGCCTCAGTGGAGTGAATGTTTCTAAAAGCACATCAGCTGAACAGCTTATAATGAATCGGAGCTATTGGAACAACACTGACATCAATGGTGCCAAACCCAACAGCCTTCTTGTCATTAACACCCAATGAAAATGTGACAAGTCTAGCTTCAGTAATACATACACCTTACAAAGAAGCTAACTCGAAGCACAATTCCAGCACGACTGCTATTCTGACCAAAAAGGCATAAATATTCCTTGTCATTTTGTCAAATTTGTCATTTGCATGCAGCACCAAAAGTGATCTGAGAAGTGGTACTGGTGCAGTTAAACTCTTTTAACGTTTATGATTAAAGAAAGTAGTTCTTAAAGAATAAAAACAAAAGCAAGCCATGCAATCTTTTGTTCCATTCTCTCATACATTCTGCTAGTACCACTGGTACACCACACCGAAAAAACATCACAGCAGCATATTATCTTTTGATGTTATGCAAATAGAGCTGCTGCAATAGGAATCTGTAAAGTGATAAAAGATTTAAGTAACACAAGTGTGCTTAGGGCACGAAATCTCAATAAACAATAAGGCCAGATTTTCTTCTTCTGATCTTCATCAGAAAGCTGAGAACACGAGGTAAAAATCCTGGACACATTATCACTGAAAACCTCTCTTTAATGGGAAGTGATGTCATCCCTATGTGTCACAATTTCCTCTAGTCCACATAAGTCTGGAAGCATAGTAGGCTAGCGATTCCGAAAGAAGATACGAGCCCAGTGACAGTGTAGTGTCAACATTAAAGAATGCTTGCAAATTAAACTAACCACGGACATACGGTTTCATTTGCTTTATGGAGCTTAACGACCCAAAGCGACGCCAAAGTGAAGAGTTCTGGTAATTTCGACCACCTAGGGTGGTCGACATCACACAGTACACATGCCTGCAACATTTCGCCTCCACTGAAATACGGCCGTCGCAGCCAGGATCGAACTTGTGCTTTTCGAGACAACAGTCGAGCGCCATTTTAGGATAGAACACTTGTCACAAGACACCTAGAGAGCACGTCGTTATCTGGTTGCCAGCAAGATTGCTACCAAAACTTCCTCCAAAGGGCACCATGGAACACTATTATTTCTTTAGTGTCGTGTCTTTTTGTGGTGTTTTATATTCCACTTAACTGAGAACGCCTTTGAGCACAAATCACACTGGAATTGTTTTTCACCCTTGTGGGAGTGCACGTGTGCCACAAGGGTTGCCTTTCGTGCAAATGCCATGGGGCACAGCTGGCATTGGAATGGCTTCTCACCAGTGTGGATGCGGACAGGATCTACCAGGTGGCTCTTTTGTACAAATGCATTGCCACAGTGGTCACAACAGTATGGACGATCACCCGTATGGGTGCGCAGGTGATTGTCCAAATTGTTCTTTACTGAAAATTTTCTGTCACAGTGGTCACAATGATATGGACGATCACCCGTATGCGTGCGCAGGTGTCTGTCCAAATTGCTCTTCACAGCAAATGTGCTGCCACAGTGGTCACAACAGTATGGACGATCACCGGTATGGGTGCGCAGGTGTCTGATCAGGCCGTTCTTATAAGCGAATGTGCTATCACAGTCACTGCAATGACACGGGCGGTCGCCTGCGTGGCTGCGAACGTGCGCAGCCAGGACAGATCTCTTCTTGAAAATGTTGCCGCAGTGGGTGCACTGGTGAATCTGCTTTCCTGTGGGCTTGTCCCGGTGAGTACTCGTGCTTGTACTAATGGATGGCACGCTGTGGTTGACTGGGCACTTTTGATCAGGTGAATTTTGTCCGAGAAACACGCCAGCCTTGCAGTCTGTGGTGGCCATTCCTGCATTACAAAACCAGACCACTTTTATTAAAACGTGGGGCCCAATACGCCACAGCTCACATACTGCTAGGGCTATCAGATTGTGACTGTAGACAAGAGTGCTGTGCAATAGCTGCGTTACTTGAGTAGAGTTACATTTCATATGTAGAGCTTAATCCCTTCAGTCAAGAACAACAGTCCACTAGAAGTAAATTTTTAGTTTTTAGATTTCTATAAGGAACATATCCAACAGCTCAGAAAAAATTCCCACCGTTCCAGTTACCCAATTATTAGGGGTGTGTGAATGCTTAAATTTCAAATGTGAATATTAAGAAAAAAATACCTTCCAATATCGAATCGAATGTACGTTTTGTATAAAAACAATTTAAAAATATAAACGTGCAAACATAACTCCATGTTCTTTATCAAAATAGTATCTGGTCTTTGCAACCAAAATATACAAAACTATAGACTCTACCATACTAAAAAAATCATGGTGTCCATAGAAATGTTGATTTCTTGATTGGACAGCATTAACAGCATGCAATAGGTGATGTAGACACGCAGAATAAGTAACAATACGAAACCATGAATTCATATGATGCAGCATTTAAAGCTAACAGGATGGATAGTAAAACCTCATTAATTTGGACTTCAAGGGGCTGAAAGATAATCCCGAATAATCCAAAGGTTAAGCTATAAATAGCCCCCTGCCTCATTTCTTCTCAAAGCTGGTTCATAGTTCATACCACAGTCATGGATTGCATAACAAACACATACATGATGAGCAATGGACATAAACAAGGTTTCCATTTCTGGTCAGAAAATTATAAAGAATTACATGTAAATATAATAATATTATACTTCATTCAGCAAAAAGTCACCTTCTGTTACCGCAAACCTAAAAATAGAATAGACGTCATGGTGCGAGTTAAACCCATGTAGCAACAGATACTGTTCAGCGAACCTGTGTGAGCTGTGTTATACACATGAAAAATAATGCCAAGCTCCAATGCCCAGCCACGACAAACCACACTACACTGTGTACTTTGAATTAGCAACTGCAGTGAAATGCACATTAAATGTGGCTTTCATTTGATAGCAGTTTAAATATAACGGATTAAAATGCCACCCTGAATGTCTGGCTGAACAGTAATAAAAGCTGTTGCTGCAGCTTTGGTAGACATGCTTCATCATAAGGTCCCAAATGTGACTAAAGCAAAAACAAAAAACAACAGAGAAAATAACCAAATAATAAGAAATGCACTCGCATGGCACTGTAACAACAAAGACAAGTAAGACTAGACATTTCTTAAAGTACATTTAGCACCAGAAGGGAGATTAAGGATGGCCACCAATGGCACATTGATCCAATGGCTACTTATTGCACAGACTGTATTTTTGTTTCCAACAGTTTGCTCCATGAAGTCTTGAAAAATTGGGGAAAAATATTCTGCTTGCACTGTGCTCTACCAAATGATAACAAGGTGTCCTGTATACTCATACCCTTCTTTATGCTTATACCATGTTGCCCCATGATATCTTCAATAATAACCCTCATCGATGCTTAAAGTATCTGTGCTTTTCATGGATGGGGCATTATGCACACCATTTCGTCCATGGGCACCAGGCACTAAGGTCTATAAACAAGTTAATTCACAGGCTATGAACATCAGGACAAAGCATCTGTGAAGGCAAGGATTTATATTGAAGGCTTCTTCCTGTGGTAGCATGTATTCCTTTGGCTTGTCAGTATTAGTCTGCAAAATTAAGAGAGAAAAGCAGTGTTAAGTGAAAAAAAAACTGCACTGCCATAGACAGCGATGCTTAAATTCTTTCTTTATAAATGACTGCATGTTGGACAACACACAAAAAGTACCCGGAACCATCCATCAGTTAGAGAAAAAAAGATATGAAAGAATGTGGACAAGAAAGAAATACCAGCAGACATCATGCTTATGATACAACTATTTAGCTTATACTATGGCTGGAAATAGATGCCTAGTGCAGCCCTAGACTGCAGCTCACTTATGGAGGTCAGTGGATGTAGCTCTGGACTTGGGAGATGGGAAGCAGTGGGGCTTGGCTTCTGCCAAAACATGGTGATAGCTTCGAATAATTTCGATCACCTGAGGTTCTTTAATGCGCTCTGACACCGCATACCGTATGAATTCCGTCAAAATGAAGTGACCGTTGCCAGGATTTCATTCGACAACATTGCACTCAGCAGCCAAACAAAAAAGCCATTGAGCCAGTACAGCAGTTCGCATGAATATCCATGTTTCACATGTTGCCAGGTTGCTGCTGCTATTTTTTCACTTGTGAGGAAAGCGTTTCTGGCATTGCAATGAAATAGGTACCGGATGTTGCATACACATTTGAAGATTTGCATGCACTGGAATGTTTGGCTCAGGTGTGTTCATGAAAGTCCACAGTTGTGCATAACATTGAAGTAATTACAATTAAACTCCTCTCGAGCATGGGAGCTGGCTACAAACAAGGACATTTTTTGAAGCTCTTGGCTGCGTCAAGCTACATGTTGATTGCAGTTATGGCTAAACATGGTTGACAGGGCACTGAAAAAACCCGTTTCGTTACATCTGCAGAAAATTGCATTGTGTTGCATTTCAGGGGGTCTTATGTCTCCCAATTTCCTAGAGGCTGTTTCACCATATGGAAGTTGTTTCAATTGCTTGTTTTGGAATCTGTTTCACATTCTGGAATTCCTTGAAAGCACTCTCTAAAGCAAGGCCTGGTAGCATTCCAAGCACACTCTGAGTGCCTCCGATGCTCTATAGAAATATCTGTATATTTAGGCAATGCATTGGGTCTAGTAGTAAGCATATCTGCTTCCTCTAGTGCTGCATACAGCTCTGGGCAGACAAAGGAGTTGACAGGTACCGTTTACGTGATCTGTGTTTTCTACTTGCCATTAAAGTGTGTGAAAGGCCCAACAATGGGAAGTTTTGCGGCGCGATAATTTTCAAGAGAAGTGAGTAGCGCTTTCCGCTCTAACTGGTCCTGTGGAAGCAATGCACTGGTGTTAACGTGACCAGCAATGATGACCAAACGGCGAATTGTCATGTGCGTGTAACAGTACTATCCTCTCTCGCGCAAGTATCGCTAATGTCTCCCCTCAGTTTCCACCAATTGGCCCAACATGTGAAACGAAAAGTCTTCCAGACACAAGTACAAGGCTGATGTGACATGCAAGTTTAATACACTAGGCATACCACGCCATCTCTAATCAGGTACGTACTTGTGCAAAGAAAATAGGTCAGAGTGAAACTCGTCCAAACAATAGTATTGATACCATACCAATAACAGAGAAAAATGACTAGATCTTTTCTTTCGGTGTAAAAAAATCTGCGTGAACAGCAGATCCGACATCAAAAGACAACACATAGTTAAGGTGATGACAAGAAGGATATAAAGTGAATCATTTGAAAAGTTTCCGCAAAAAACTGAATATACCCAGTATGTCAGGCAAGCATTGCCAGATTTTTTTTTTCAGGGGATAAATTTCTGCACAGTAATAATCTGCCACTGAAGGAGTAGAAATTCCCCAAGTATTTAGAAATTTCTGAAACAAAATTCAAACTTTGTGAAGCAGCGATGGGAGATGCTTAAACATACAAAAATGGTAAAGTATAAAGCGCCTCAGTAGTGATCTGCCATCTCTCTGTATCATCTTTCTTATCCATCTGCTGCAGAGTACAATAGCAACTCACCCCAAAACGCACCTTAACCCTTCGACACATTATGTAACAGCACATAAAGCAAACTTGCAGGTTTTTCCGAGAGTGGGCTGCATCTAGTAGCCTTTCTTTGTTTTGAGGTGAACTTCACATCCTTCATAACGCAAATACGCTAGATTTTTTTTTATGCCATACAGTGAATGCAGTGAATATTTTGTGAAACAGTGAGCGGTGTAGCATATCGTCCGCCATTGTTGTGCAAAAATATTTTGCCACCATTTTTAGCATAACTTTTTGCCTCAATTTCAAATGTAATGCACACCTTCGAAAAAGAAATTAATTTCATGGACCCTCGTGAGTTTACCTTCTAAGTCAAAGCATATTTATGTCGCTATTTTAGTCAATTACGACACTTTGTATAAAATTTTGCACCTTCATGCCATAATATGTTTGATTTTTGCGGTGGAAAACTGACAGGCTGTCTTCATAAAAACCTGAATATATTATTTAGGTTGAAAAATATTCCATTTCGATTAAACAAGAAATGGTGCATTCCATACATAACCATTTTCGTTGCAAACACTACAGTGTAACTGTGAGCTAACACCGCCCAACAAAATGAAAACATCGATGCCAGTTAAAACTTTATCGTGTGCATACATATCGAGCTGCACTCTAGTAATACCACATTGCATTTGTCCACAAATATTTCACACAGCAGTAATGCAACCAGATCATGGGGAATAATTTTTAATTGTGTGGTTCTGGTTGCTGCTCATATAAATGTTAATTACCCTAACTTACGTAAACGACTACTGATATACAGAATGAACACTTGCCATATTTCACCAAACCAACAAACAAAACATCTGCCCACTGTTGTGACACTAGTGAGGGAATGCAACCACACACAGTAGTACTCTTGAAGGCACAGCTCTGAGCAGTGCAAAGAGTGATGCCAGAAATCATTTTCTGGGGGGTGGGGGTGCTAAAAGTCACACAAATGGCAAACGAAAGAGTGCCAGTACTGTGGAGTTTTAAAGTACAGGACACAAATAAAAGGCATTAGTACTACAACAAACAGTCAGTATGTCAAGACCTGTTTTTGGCAGCAGGTTTAACAAAATACTCATGGGAAGCAACCAACAACACACAGGAAGAAATAAAATGGAATCTGAAAACACACTGAAAGACTTCTCGCCACAGTGCAGTGAATGTTTCTGAAAGCACATCAGCTGAACAGCTTATAATGCATCGCAGCAATTGCAACACTGACATCAGTGGTGACAGACCCAATAGCCTTCTTGTCATTAACACCCAATGAAAATATGACAAGGCTAGCTTCAGTAACATGTGCAGCTTACAAAGAAGCTAACTCAAACCACAATTTCAGCACAAGTGCTATTCTGACAAAATGGCTGAATATAGTGAGGACACAATATTCCACAAAATATGCCATTTGCATGCAACACAGGAACAGTGATCTGTCAAGTGACACCAGTTCTTCAAAATTTTTGTTCAAAAAACGTAATTCTTAAAGCCTAAATACAAAAGCAAGCCACGTAATCTTGAGGCTCAACTTTTGTTCTCCCCTCTCATACGTTTTGCTAGCAGTATTCCAATGCCAAATTGAAAACACAACACATCCGCAGTTTTCAATTTTGACACTAAGCAAACAAAGCTGCAGTGATATACGGCATCACTCCAAAACCATTTTTAAAAATTTCGGGGCAATCAATTGGACTGATGTGGAGGGCATGTGATAGCCTTTGATTTCCATTCTCCAATGTATTCCATTAATAATAATATTAATTGGTTTTTTGAAGAAAGGAAATGGCACAGTATCTGTCTCATATATCATTGGACACCTGAACTGCGCCCTAAGGAAAGGGATAACGGAGGGAGTGAAAGAAGAAAGGAGGAAAGATGTGCCGTAGTGGAGGGCTCGGGAATAATTTCAACCAGCTGGGGATATTTAATGTGCACTGACATCGCACAGCACACAGGCGCCTTAGCGTTTTGCCACCATAAAAACGCAGCCGCCGCGGTTGGGTTCGAACCCGGGAACTTTGGATCAGTAGCCGAGCACCCTAACCACTGAGGCACCGCGGCGGGGCAATGTATTCCATTCCGACTCTATTTTTTCACTCACCAACACTCCAATTCTGATTACATTCCAATTACGCAAAACCTGTCACAATATTATATACAGCAATGCCATCTCTTTAAAAACACAAGTACACTTGGGACAATAAAATTACACAGACAGTCAGGCCACCCTTTTTTTTCCCCATCTTCATCATTAGCCTGAGAACATGTACCAGCAATAAATATATTAGACAAACTGCCGATGAATGCCTTTCTTCAAAGGGAAGTGATGCCACCCCATATGTCAGATTATTTTTTTTTTCGTTGACGTAAGTCTGGAAGTCCAATATACTTGTGGCTCTGGAAGAAGAAATGAAATAGCCCAGGACCAGTGCAGTACAAGGGCATGTCAGCGTCCCATTCCGGCAAGGAGCGCGTCAACATTCAAGAATGGCCGCAAATAAAACTAGCTACCTACATAGGTTATAAAGGAACACTCGTCACAGGTCACCTAGCTAGCATGCTGCCAGCTGGTTGTCGACAGGACCGCTACCAAAATGCGTTCCAAAGGGCACCAGGGAACTCAGCTGTTCCTTTAGTGTCCTGGCTCTTTGTGGTGTTTTAAGCTGCACTTAACTGAGAACGCTTTAGAGCACAAGTCACAATGGAATGGTTTTTCATGCCTGTGGGACCGCACGTGCACCATAAGGGTTAGCTTTTGTTCAAAGGCCATGGGGCACAACTGGCACTAGAAAGGCTTCTCACCAGTGTGAATGCAGACGTGTCTTACCAAGTTATCTTTCCTAGAAAAGGCACTGTCACAAAAGCTGCAACGGTATGGACGATCACCTGTATGTGTGCGCAGGTGTCTGACCAGGCTGTTCCTTGTTGCGAACGCGCTATCACAGTTACTGCAATGATACGGGCGATCGCCTGTGTGGGTGCGAATATGCGCTACGAGGTCAGATCTCTTCTGGAAAATCTTGCCGCAGTGGGTGCACTGGTGAATCTGCTTGCCTGTGGGCTTGTCCCAGTGAGTACTCAAGCTTGTACTAATGGATGGCACACTGTGGTTGGCAGGGTGCTTTTCATCAGGTGGACTTTGTCCAGGAAACACGCCAAGGTTGTGGTCTGCCATGACTGATCCTGCATTTCAAAACCAGAGTACTTTCATTAAAACCTCAGGCCCAAGATGCCACAGCTTGCTTGCAACTAGAGAACAAAAGCCATATTTAGAATGCAGAGTCTAGGCCCTTCAGTCGAGAAGAACTGTCCAGTGGAAGTAAATCTTCAAACTTTTTTGGATTCATGTAAGGGACATGGCAACATAGCAAAGAAATAATTCCCCCCAACTTAGATGCCCACTTATTAGGAGTCTGCGAATCTTTAAATTGCAAATATGAATAAAATTTTTTAAGATAAAAAAACAAACATTGCACAGACTTCTTTTTTAAAAAAAAAAGTGTATATCCTTTGCAACCAAAAGATAAAACACTATACTGACTCAGCATTATACAATATAAAATGGTGTGCACAGAAGTGTATATTGTATGGTTAGACAGCATTAACCCAGGTTTTTAGTAATTTCGTGATTTCTAGCTCTGATCCTTTTTATATGTAAAGGAATAGAGATCAAGCTAACAGAAACAGTACTTAAAAGTATGCCACAGGTGGAGAAACAAAATGAGAAACAAAATGAAATCAATGAATTCATATTAAGCAACAATTAAAGGTAACATTATGGGTAGCAATACCTAATTAATTTGAATTTCCAGGGACTGGAAGAAACTACCGATTTATCCAACGGTTGAGTTATAAAACGCCCCCTCCAACATTACTGATAAAAAAAATTGCGGTAAATCCTTGTGAGGAGGCTCACAGTGCAAACAGTGATAAGCCCGTGACAAATGTGCAGTTTCGGCGTACTGGAAGAACAACACAGACACAATGTTCCCCTAATTTCCTCACAAATCAGTTTTCCTTTTCCATATAATATTATGTTAAGTTGCAGAAGTATTTCTCACATGTTGCGAGGCATATTTTGGGAATATTTTCTGGATGCAATAACTGCTAGGACCTGATTCGTCCAATCTGTTGGTCCAGTTGGATCCAGTGAGGTTGAATTGGTCGGGTGGTTAAAAACACAGCTAGAACCAATTCGAAGATCCAAATGAAACCAGTTCGAATGTCCAATTGGATCAAAAAAAAAATTCCCAAACTTTTTTTTTCTGACTGTGGTTAGTGTAGCAGGCGGTGGTAGAAAGTTAGATGGCCTGATGAGATTCAGAAGTTTGCGGGCATACAGTGGGCACAGCTGGGAAAGGACAGGGATAATTGGAGAGACACGGCAGAGGCCTTTGTCCTGCAGTGGGCGTAGTCAGGCTGCTGCTGCTGATGATGAAAAGATGTGTTCTCATTCTGTGATAGTTTGAAGCAGGTGGTCACCCATCATGCTCTCAGCTCGTGTGATGTGACCAGCCCACCTGCCGAAATTTGCTAAACATCCAAGAAAATCGGTGCCTGGGTGACAACAGTCGACCCGATGAATGACAGAAACAAATGCCATTGTACAGTTTAAAAGACACCTTAAACTTAATGTTTGGATAATTTGCCCAGATATTTTGGTTCTGCCATGAATGGATTAATGAAAGTCAGCACAATAATCAATTCCTGCTAACTAAATATTTCAAAACTTTCGAAAATAAAAAACTCAGATACTAAATTCTCGAACTGAGTACGAGCCGAATAACAAACATGTTCAATTCGATACAGGAATTTCGAATATTTACACTGCCACCCTTATTTTCAATATCGACATCCTCTCATAAGTCTGTATCTGACACAACTTCAAGGCCTCAAACCGTTCCGACTCATTCCTGTCACTAGAGTACCATTTTAGAACTAAGGTATCAAAACAAGCAAATGAAAGCACACATGAAGTACTCTTGCCAGGGCTATTATTAACATTATTAAAGAAGATGGTTTATGGTATAGGGGAGTTTAACGTCCCAAAGCAACTCAGGCTATCAGGGACACTCTAGTGAAGGGCTTCGGAAATATCGACCACCTGGGGTTCTTTAACGTGCACTGACATCGCATAGTACAAGAATTATTAAACAAGAGGCATACACCAAAAAATTTTTCGTTAATTTTACAAGACTGGCTTGAGACGGTTCTCGCAGCCATCTGTAGAGGGTTCCATATATATAGGTAGCAGCCATTATCAGCAAAAAAATTCACGGCAGTAGGAAACACAGACACAAATTCAATGTGCACACATGAATCAACTGTGACTGAAGGGATTAAAAAGAGCATAGATGTAAAGTGAAATTTCCTTTTTTGAATTCTGCATACAGTTCGCATTTCACCTGGCAAAAGCTCATGTTACCTGCAGACCGTAAGAGTGCAAAACCCTCCTATCTCAAAGCTGGTTCATACCTCGTCGCATACCAAGCTAACATACACTTAGTAATAGACATAAACATAGTTTCCATGTTCAGACACAAAATTTAAAAAAAAACACTTAAAGATAAGGAAGATTTTTAAAAATTACAGTTAAAGATGAGAACGCTACAGTTCATTCTGCAAACAGACACGTGCTGTTAACACAAACAGAAAAATGGAATTGACGTCAAGGTTTGAGTTAAACTCATGTAGCAACAGATACTGTTTAGCCAGCTAGTGTCAGCAGTGTCATACACATAAAAAATATCATCAGACTTCTATGTGCACTTCGAATAAGCAACCAATTATGGCTTTTGCTCAAGAGCAGGTAAAACAGAACAGGTTAAAGTTCAACACTGAAAATCTGCTTGAACAGTAATAAAAGCTGTTGCTGTAGCTTTGGTAGAGATACTTCATAATAAGGTCTCAGACATGACTAAAGCAAAAACAAAAAACAGCACAGAAAATAAACAAAATAATCAGAAATGTGCATGGTACTGTAACAACAAAGTCAAGTAAGGCAAGACATTTCCAAAAACTAAAAGTCATTTATCACCAGAAGCAAGATCAAGGATGCTTCACCACACATACATCCATTCAATGGCTCATCATTGCACAGAATGTATTACTTTTACTGCACCTTATTAATTCAGCAAAAATCTTCTGGTAGCATATATTCCTTGGCTCGTTGATATTACCCTGCAAAATTAACAGAGAAAAGCAGCGGAAGTAAAATAAAAACAGTAATGCCCAAAGCAGCGATGTTAATATGCTTCCTTTATATATGACTGCACTTTGGACAACACATAAAAAGAACTCAAGACCATTAATTACTTAAAGAAGCAAAAGATATGAAAGAATCTGGACAAGAAAAATATGCAAACAGGCATTGTGCTTAACATACAACTACCTAGCCTATAGTATGGTTTGGTTTATAGGGGTTTAACGTCCCAAAGCAACTCAGGCTATGAGAGACGCCGTAGTGAAGGGCTCCAGAAATTTCGACCACCTGGGGTTCTTTAACGTGCACTGACATCGCACAGTATACGGGCCTCTAGAATTTCGCCTCCACCGAAATTCGACCGCCGCCGCCGGGATCGAACCCGCGTCTTTCGGTCCGGCAGCCGAACGCCATAACCACTTAGCCGCCGCGGCCGCCCACACTATGATTGGAAATCAGTGCCTAGAGCCGCCCTAGGCCGCAGCTCACTTTTGAAGGTCAGTGGCTGCAAATTTTGATTTTGGAGCTGGGAAACAGTGAGGCTTCGTTTCTGCCAAAACATGGTACCTATTAGTTTCAAATAATTTGTCACGTGGGGTTCTTTGATGTGCATTGACACCACACAGATAACTTCTTTGCATTCAACTTCTGTCGAAATGCAGCCGTAGTAGCCAGGATTTTATTCCACAACATTGCACTCGGTAGCCAAACGCCACAGCCACTTAGCCATCGCGACAGTTTGCATGAATATGTATGTTTTATCGCATACCACACCATCTCTAATAAGGTACATACTAGCAGGAAGACACGACACTATGAACAAACATGTACGGCATGAACAGAGCGAAACAAGTCAAATGTGTTTCTTTGTTGCATCCAGTCCTCTTCGCGCAAGTACGTACCTTATTAGAAATGAACCCGCTCACCCAAACAGAAGTATTAAAGGGGCTGTGAAGGGTGCTCTAATAAAGTTGTAGCATGCATGTGATATTGAAGCACGTCACTGCACGAATAGTGTTTAGCAAGGCATATTTAAATGCGCTTTGTAGAGGCTGAGTTATCTGTAGTTAAAATTCGAATTTCAGCACCTTGGCGCCTTTCCCTCTCCTCTCGTCACTTTTTGCATGCTGGAAGGTAGGCGCTCCTTTGCCGACCCCCTCTGGGAGCGAAGCTTCCCGAACCACAGGAGCAAAGCGGCTTATTGGCCGCCGCCACTGCCTGACGTCTGGAAGAATCTAACCAATGGCCACCTCTCACCTTGTCTACACAGATGCGGGGGACGCAGGAGGGTGCTAGGATGAAAAAGTCGCCGGGAAGGGCTCGCCAACTTTTAAGCGTGACTGTGGGTCGCCTGCTGCGTGTAGAAGAGTATTATTTGGCTCTTGTTTTCATGGCAACACAGAGCAGTGATTAAGCGAGTTAATGTGCTCTCCTCAAAAGATGTTTCGGAGCCCCTTTAATACCACAGCAATACCCGGAAAAAATGACCAGATCTTCTATTTAGCTTAAAGAATAGTGTGAATAGCACATCTCGCCTCAAAAGATAACACAGTGTTAAGGTGATGACTAGAAGGATGTGAAGTGAATCATTTGAAAAATTGTAGGAAACTGGTCACAATGTACTCAGCATGTCAGGCAAGCATTGTCAGATTTTTTTTTTTCCAGGGAATAAATTTTTCCACAGTAATTATTTGAAACTGAATGGGAAGCAATGCACAAAGTATTGAGGAATTTCCGAAACATTGTTCAAATTTTGTCAAGCAGAAATGGGAGATGCTTAAACATTGAAAAATGGTGAAGCATAAAGTGCCACAATAATGATCTGGTATCTCTCCGTTTCCTATTTTTTATCCCTGTCTGCTACAAAGTGGAATAGCAACTCGCTCTAAAATACACTTTAACCTTCCGACACGTTAAGGGCACGATTGCGTATAAAGCGAACTCATAGCTTTTGCAGAGAGTGGGCAGCATCTAACAGTGACTTCTTTGTTTCAGGTGAATTTCGAATCCTTCAAGTTACAAATAAGCAAGATTGTTTATGCCACATAGTGAATGCAGTAAATATTATTTCACAAAACAGTGACTGTGGTAGGAAGCCATTTGCCATTTTTCTGAGTACATATTTTGCGGGCAGTTGTAAAACAATTTGTTTACTCTCAATGTCAAGCATAATGTGCACTTTTGAAAAAGAAATTACTTCCACGACCCTTCGGATGTTTACAAGTCGCAGCTTATCTACGATGCTGTTTTCAATTACGACACTTTGTATACAATTTCTCACATTTCCGCAATAAACACCCAGTGCTTTGCGCAGAAAAACTAACAAATTGTCTTTCTTAAGGCATGAACATACTATTTAGGCTGAAAACTATATAATTCTGATGAAAACAAGAAATAGCACACCAAAGGGACACATGAGACAATTTGAAGCCGACCCAAATAGATACATCACCACACTCTACCGACATGAAATATAGGTGTCACTACTAGCAGCCGTCTTTGCAAGCAAACATGCAGTGCATCAAGAAAATTTTTTTCATGTGCATCGCTGAGGATACACTGCCATTCACTTATGAAAAGAAAATGTGGATCTGTTTTGATCCTGACATCTTGAGTTTGGATCAGGTGGAGGGAACATTTTTCATCCAATTTTCATGGCAATAAATGCATTTTTTTTCCTGGTGGAGAAACATCAGTACAGCAAGAAAAAGCCACATAACCATTTTTATTGCAAACAATACAGCGCAACTGTGAGCTAAACTTGCCCGATAAAAGAAAGACAATTATGCCAGATGAACCTTTATGACCAGCATACATGTCAAACAAGATTAGAGCGCCACTCTAGAAATGCCGCACTGTGTCTCTCCACAAGTGTTTCAGACAACAGTAATGCAACCACTTTGGGGAATAGTTTTTAAGTAGGCAGTTCTAATTGCTGCCCATCCAATTGTTACCAATCCTAACTCATGTAAGTGACTCCTGATGCAAAGAATGAAAGCATCTTTCTCCAAGCCAACCAACAAAACAATTGTTCACTGTTGTGTCAGTAGTGAGGGAATGCAACCACACAGAGTAGTAATCTTGCAGGCACAGAGCTGACTAATGCAGCTAGTGATGCCACAAATCATGGGGAGGGCTAAAACCTACACAGATGGGAAACCAAAGAGTACCAATGGTTTTCAGTTTTAAAGTACAGAGCATAAATAAAGGAAAAAAGCACTGCAAACAGCCAAAATGTTGAGACCACTTTTTGACACCAGGTGCAACAAAATATACATACGAAAAAACAAAGAACACACAAGAAGAAATAAAACGCAATCTGAAGACACACCGATAGACTTCTCGCTGCCACGAAGTGATTGTTTCTACAAGCACATCGGCTGAACAGCCTATGATGAATCAAAGAAATTACAGCAACACTGGCATCAGTGGTGACAAACCCAATAGCCTTCTTGTCATAAACACCTTGAGAAAATGCAACAAGGCTAGCTTCCGTAATATGTATGCCTTACGAAGAAGCTAACTCAAAGCACAATTCCAGCACTACTGCTACTCCGACGAAAAGGCTGAAAATAGGCCACGATATTCCACAAAATATGCCATTTGCATGCAGCATAGAAAGAGCAATCTGACAAGTGATACCAGTGCAGTGAACCTCTTTCAATGTTTTTGGTTAAAAAAAAGTAGTTCTTAAAACCAAAAAACAAAGCTAGCCATGCAATCTTTTGTTTTCTTCTCTCATACATTCTGCTAGAACTAGAATGCCGCACTGAAAAAATCACACAGCAGCATGTTTTCTTTTGACGTTATGCAAATAGAGCTGCTGCAATGGGAATCTGTAAATTGATAAAACATTTAATTAACACAAGTGTGCTTAGGGCAATAAATCTCAATAAACAATAAGGCCAGATTTTCTTCTTCTGATCTTCATCAGAAAGCTGAGAACACGAGGTATAAATCCTGGATACATTATCACTGAAAACCTTTCTTTAATGGGAAGTGATGTCATCCCTATGTGTCACAATTACCTCTACTCCACACAAGTCTGGAAGCATAGTAGGCTAGTGGTTCCAAAAGAAGATACGGAATAGCCCAGTGCCAGTGTAGTGTCAGCATTAAAAATTAATGCTTGAAATTTAACTAACTACGGACATAGGGTATCATTTGGTTTATGGAGTTTAACATCCCAAAGCGACTCACGCAAAGAGCGACGCTGTAGTTAAGGGCTCTGGTAATGTCGACCACCTGGGGTCCTTTAAACATGCACCGACATCGAACAGTACACATGCCTTCAACATTTCGCCTCCACTGAAATGTGGCTGTCGCAGCCGGGATCGAACCCGCATGTTTCGGGACACTAGTCGAGTACCATGTTAGGATAGAACACTTCTCATAGGTCACTTAGCTAGCATGCTGTTATCTGGTTGCCAACAGGATAGCTACCAAAACGTGCTCCAAAGGGCACCATGGAACAATGCTATTCCTTTAGTGTCTTGTCTCTTTGTGGTGTTTTAACTTCCACTTAACTGAGAACGCCTTTGAGCACGAGTCACACTGGAATGGTTTTTCACCCTTGTGGGACCGCACGTGTGCCACAAGGGTTCCCTTTCGTGCAAATGCCATGGGGCACAGCTGGCACTGGTATGGCTTCTCACCAGTGTGGATGCGGACGTGCTTTACCAGGTGGCTCCTTTCTACAAATGCACTGCCACAGTGGTCACAACGGTACAGACGATCACCCGTATGGGTGCGCACGTGATTGTCCAAACTGCTCTTTACTGAAAATTTTCTGTCACAGTGGTCACAACGGTACGGTCGATCACCCGTATGCGTGCGCTGGTGTCTGTCCAAACTGCTCTTTACTGAAAATTTGCTTTCACAGTGGTCACAACGGTACGGTCGATCACCCGTGTGCGTGCGCAGGTGTCTGACCAGGCTGTCCTTATAAGCGAATGTGCTATCACAGTCACTGCAATGATACGGGCGGTCGCCTGTGTGGGTGCGAATGTGCTCCACTAAGTGTGATCTCTTCTTGAAAACGTTGCCGCAGGGGGTGCACTGGTGAATCTGCTTGCCTGTGGGCTTGTCCCGGTGAGTATTCACGCTTGTTCTAGTGGATGGCACACTGTGGTTGAGAAGGCGCTGTTCATCAGGTGGACTTTGTCCAGGAAACACGCCAAAGTTGTGGTCTGCCATGACTGATCCTGCATTTCAAAACCAGAGCACTTTCATTAAAACCTAGGGCCCAAGATGCCAATGCTTGTTTATAACTAAGGAACAAATACCAAATTTAGTATAACCAAATAAAATCATATTTATTTTTCAGCAAACATCTGGAAGCCGAGTTTAGGCCCTTCGGTCGAGAATAACTCCAGTGGAAGTAAATCTTTAAACTTTTTGGATTTCTGCTAGAAACATGGCAACATGGCAAAGAAATAATTCCCACCAACCCAAATGCGCAATTATTAGGAGTCTGCAAATATTGAATATGAATAAAAAGTTTTTATGAAATATTAATAAACAAACATTAGCCAGAGTTCTTTTTCAAAAAAAGTGTAAGGCCTTTGCAAACAAAATAAAGACCACTATACTGACTCAGCATGATACAAAATAAAATGGTGTGCACAGAAATGTAGAGTTTGATTAGACAGCATTAACCTAGTTTTTTAACAATTTCTGTGTGATTTACAGCTTTGAACTTTTTATATGTAAAAGAGGAGATGAAAGTTATGGACACAGTGAAAAAAAATAAATTGAATTTTTTTAAATGAAAATCGCCGCTTTTTGACTCACATCTCCCCTTAGCAATCTGCAACAGGTGATTTGATCATGAAAAACATCAAGAGAAAGACACATCAAAAATACCAACACATATCTATGTCCAACCACAATAAAACAGATTATAATGTGTACTTTCAATTATCAACCAATTATGGCTTTCACTCAATATCACGTAAAACAGAACAGGTTAAAATTCAACACCGAATATCTGGCTGAGCACTAATAAAAGCTGTTACTGCAGGTTTGGTACAGATTCTATGCTCATAAAGCCTCAAACATGATTGAAGCAAAAAAAAAACAAGAAACAACAGATTAAATGAACAAAATAATGAGAAATGCACTCACATGACATTGTAACAAGAAAGACAAGAAAGTCAAGACATTTCCAAAAACTGAAGGCCCTTTAGCACCAGAAGCGAGATCTCAAGGATGGTTGACCAAAGGCACATGCATTCAATGGCTACTCATTGCACAGAATGTATTACTTTTGCTGCACCTTATTCTTTCTGCAAATATCTTGAAAGATTATGGAAAAAAAATGTTCTGCATGCACTGTGCTCCATCAAATGATAACAAGGTGACCTGCATACGTACACCCTTCTTTATACTCAGACCATGGTGCCCATGGTATCAAACAATAACCATCATTGATGTCCCAGTATCTGTGCTCTCGATAGATGGGGCATTACGCACCCCATTTTGTCCATATACACCATGCACAGAGGTGCATGCAACAAGCTATTTTACAGACTATGAACATTAGGCCATTGAGTCTATGAGGAAAGGTATTGAAGATTTCTTCCTGTGGTAGCATATATCGCTTGGCTTATTGATATTAGCCTGAAAAATTAAGCAGAGAAAAGCAGTGTAAGTAAAATACAAACTGCAGTACTGCAAGAAGCAATGCAAAAATGCTTGCTTTAGAAATGACTCCACAACAAACAACACGCAAAAACTACTCTGGATTCACCATTATTTCTCGATGGAAAAAGATAGGAAAGATAACGGACAATAAAAAAAGTACTACAGGCGCCTTGCTTATGATATGCCTACGTAGCTTTGACCATGACAATTGCTGTATGCTTAAGTGCAATGCCACATATTGCATCTTCTAGAATGCTCGTAATTTAGGCCTTAGTGATTGGGAACGTTGGATATGAAGACCGATTTGGTTTTCCTGCAGAGTTTCACCCCTTTGGATCACTGAATATACTCTTCTACAGAATGTGAGCAATAAGCTATATGCATTTGCGTATAGGTTGACTGCAGTTGATTTGAAACATTCTTCCAGCATCTTGTCTTCTCAGCATTGGTTATAATGCCTGCAAAATAAAGAACAGCAAATTAGCTCATGCAGAAGCAAAGCTTCAAAGCCATAGCAGCATTCTTTGTGTATTCCAATACTCAAGTTCATAGTGAACTTGGAAGAAGAAGGGATCTTTCTGTACTCAAGGTTCAAAAAAGACAAGGCCTGATGTATTGTGCTTTGCATGCCAACACAAGACAATGATTACCCAGGATGTATTTGAATGGCCAAGAACACTGAAACACTTAGAAATGTTAATGTTCACAAAAGTTGTTCGGAAAGGTGCTTTGCCGACAGCAGGTGCTTCTTGGCTTGTCTGCGCTGTCTTGTAAAATAGGCAGAGCAAAGCAGCATAAGCCTCACACATTGCCGCAAGCAGAGGTGCTTCCAGCATAAACAATCAATTTTTTAGTCATGTCCAAGAGATTCGGTACAAGCATATTCATTTGGTACAGAGGAACTCTTCACTTTCAAAACCGCTCAGTGACAGACTGAAACCTGTGCCCGGTCTTAATGTTTTTCAGTGTAAACACCTGATTGGCACTGTATTCTTCCAAGTAGAGACTGCTGATAATAAAGCATTACCAAAACAACACTTATGGTACACAGTGTATCAGACAGTTCTTCCTCGAAGTCAGACCACTCTATCGAATTCTGCCCTGCAGTCCCTATGCTTCCTGATCTAGAGTTTCAGCGCACGCACAGTAACCTATCTCAAGAAGGTATTTACAGGAAAGACGAAGTGTGGGTGGGATGCATGCATTTAGAAAAAAAAAAGTCTCCAGCTTTCCCATCTGCAGGGGAGAAGATAACAGTGATATTATAACCAGAGCCCAATTGCAGCCACTAAAATCACTGGATGTCTGAGGTTCATACATCCAACACGAGTGCTTATAGACTGCAGTGTTCGAATAGTGCCACTTCATGGTGCACAACTTGCTTGGTTTACCTAGAAAGAAGTCAAGTGCAATGCCAACTGCAACAATGCCAGTGAAGAGACTCATACTCTCATTCTGCTCATAAATAAGGAGCACTGGCAGCTACAAAGAAGGCCCTTAATTGAATCCCCTGCACGGTGGTTGTTCTGCCTTTCCAGTCATAAGTGGTTCACCTTTCTTTCTGTGTACAATAATCAGTGGTGAGGCCAATACGGTACTTTAGTTGAATGCAGTAAAACTGCTAAGGCACCAGCATGAAAACAACATTACAGTAGCCCTCGCAGTCTTACTCGAAACATGAAACAGCTCCACTGTCTTTAAGGAAAGAGTGCATACACCAGTGGAAAGGTACACATGTAGACAGGACACACTCACTGTCAGGCCAATGAGGCCACTTTGTTGCCTCCTCAACACTTTTCTTGGAAGAAACGCCTTTGAGAGGCACCCATAGATTTAAAGCAAGGGGTTTCTTTGCTAGAGTGTTGGTACTTATTTCATGCCAGCAGCTAAGCTGGAAAAGAAGTCAGAACTAATTAGAGAAGTGGATGCACATTGTGACCAAATTAAAAGGTACAAAACACCGGTAGCAGACCAACAGAGCACCAGTGTGTGTGAGGTAAGGCCAGAAAAAAAGAGGAAATTTTTATGCAAGCCGTCTGCCACCTATACACTACCGTAGCGCATATGTTCATTCCTGAATTCACTCTGCAATGTCAACAGGACTGGTATTAAATCAATTCATGTAAGCAAAGCATCTGCTTCTGTGCACCACAGTGCATCCCCCAAAACAATAACTTAAGCCAAAATTTTGGACTGCCTAGAGCAACAAGTTCTACCCGCAAAGCAAGCAAGCAGGTCTGCAGGAGCACCAGAGAAAGCTTGAAAAGGGCACTTTCTTTAGGTGTCATCACATTAATACAAAAAACACAGCCTGGCTTGAACTAGAATGACACATCGTGAGTGACAATTACATCACCTTTCAGTGTTTGACAAAACCAGTAAAAAAAAAAGGGTAACACTTTATTTGCATGGCAACTTAAATGTGTAATACAAAACACAAGGAAAAGAATTCCAACTACAGAGCATGGAACGACAACACTCTTAATAAGACCGACAACTAAATTTTAGGCATCAAATTTTTTTTCACCACAACAAAAAGCTTACTGTCTAAGCTGTTCGACTACGCAATGGTTTTGCAACAAATGCGATAAAAACTTCTTACCAAGAATTTTTCAAACAGTCGATGAGCGTGTTTCATGTGCCTCTATGCTAAAAACCATGATCAGCAAGCGTGAGAATTGCACACCTGAAAAAAAATTATGAACTAAAGCTGACATAGTTACACCCAAAAAAACATTAATTAGGCAGTTTCAGTATAGCATAGCGACCATTTCAGTCTCCACACCCAGAGCGGTTATGGTACAGTGATCTGTACCTCGTTGTTGGAAATTTCAGTGGAACATGGTTACCATGTCAACCAAGAAATATAGAGCACTGTGGCACCATCTAGGAATAAAAGTTGAAAGCACAACATTAGTGATGCAAAAATTGAAAACTGAAAAATGGTTTCTGAGGAAACGAAATGCACAGTTATTGTCTCACTTATGTCACGGGCACCCAGACCACATCACAAGGGAAGGGAAGAATGTGGCAGTGAAAGAAGAAAGAGCTGCCATAGTCCTCTCCAGAATAATTTTGACCACTCGGCGATGTTTAATGTGCACTGACATTGCACAGTACACGGGCACTTCTGCCTCTCACTTCCATGGAAACGTGGCTGCTGCAGCAAGGTTCGATCCCGGGAACGGCGGCTTAACCAGTTTTTTCACATCTTCAATACGCCAACACGTTATTGAGGAGAGTTTGCTCACAACTGAAATGCCAAGCCTTCTTGAGTCAAACAGGCTATTGTACAATGGTTCCGTTTCACACAACTTCCTGCCAACTATGCAAGGCTTTCCGTCAGACACTCTATGGGCAAAATTTTCTATGAGAATGACATCTTCATTGATTTGGCAGCAGCTGTCATTAGGTCTCAAGCTCAGAGTGAAGGATGGAAAGCTACTTCCTTTGTACTGTGGGAGTCTACAGCTTGAAGGGAGAGTTCCCACATCATCATTTTCGAGCAAGAATTCCCTTGGCCGCCTTTCAAAGTAACTTTGCTGTGCTTTTGAGGCACGTTTTTCCTCTAAGCGAATATATATCTGATTCAATGCACGACCAGGTTTACGAAGAAGTTTTTTGATTGCCTGTATGTTCTTCTCAAAAGAAAATGCAGGAAAAGAGTCAAGCGTTCCATACAAACGAACGTCTGCTGCTAGATTCAACAAACAGTTTTTGATTGCCTGTATGTTCTTCTCAAAAGAAAATGCAGGAAAAGAGTCAAGCGTTCCATACAAACGAACATCTGCTGCTAGATGCAACAAACAGTGAACGTTGTACGATACCTCCTCCTGTTCATTAAGTCTACCAAAGCATTTCACAAAATGATGAAGAAGTGTTTCTGCAGAGTCTGCATACTGTTGGCAAAGTGATGGAGTGCTGAGAATTGTTGCAGCTGCATGCAAAGTCATAAAATTCAAAAGCATGGGACTTGGCAGTGACTCCCTTAACACTAGTGGGCCAGTGTAATGCAGAAAAAGCCTACACTCTGTAGCCTTCCAGCGGTCTTTCTCATCCAGAGTCCTAGGTTTCCTAGCGAACTCAAGTGGAAGACAACCCTCAAGGGCGACACCTTTGGCTATTTCTTTACGATCTGTGGGACCAAGGTGGACTGTCAGTGGCCTCGCAAACCACAAGTTTATCAGCTTACGAACTACACCAAGGTACAGAAAATGCATGGGATCAAGTGGCACGTTGCTCACACAGTCAATAGGAAGTTCCGTCAACAATGACACACCGTGGTGGTGCTCAAAATCTTCCTGTTTCCGGAATGATTTATCCGTTCTTAGCGTCGATTCTGAGGTAGGAAAAAACATATTCTCATTGAAACTGCCTTCTGCAGTACATTTAGGGCACACTGCGTAGCCAGCATGTAATTTTGTCAAGAATATAAATGCGCGCGCCAGTGCGTCGCAGATAAAGCTTCTCATTTCAACCTTAACCAGTTTGCCAGAGATCATTAGACCTACCCGAGCTAAATTTTTTAGCTCGAGAACAAAAGGGTGAAGGAATTCATGGGCAGAGTTTGGCTTTGCAGGGCCCAGAAAAGCACCAACGATCACTGGCTCTGGTAATTTATGGGTGGCACTAAGTTGAATGTGGCATTGAATTGGCCAGAGCTGCAGACGGGAGCTCTTTGACAAAGGCATGCCATCTATGTTGAAAGAAAGGCCAACAACCTGTGGCGGGTGCTTTGCGGGACACAGAACATATCCTCCAAGCCTTTCTTAAGCCCGAAATTGCAGTAGTGTCCAGGAGGCAATTCAGTAACGCCAGCTATAACTGCAGTTCTACGAGGAGTTTTAAGCAACGTTCGTGCGTCTGTTGGCAAATCAGAAAAGCAGCTGTGACCTTTCAAAAGACGCAGCAAGTCCGTTAGAGAGCGATGGGATATGTTGTGTTCAAGTGGCGCCCAACCAACCAGCCGAGAACGAAACTCGTCAACCGTTCCAACGCTTTCAATTATCGGGACGTCGTGTCCCAATTCTTGGGAAGCAGCGACCAGTGCACACTGAGAACTGCCACTCGCCACAGTGCTCATTATGTCGGCATTGCTAGAGTCACTTAATTGAGCCTGCAGTGTGCTCCGAAGGCAAGTCGAGGGGAGCGTACGTACGAAGAATCAGCAGCTTGCTCAAAAACGCTGGCGCAAGGGTCGTCTGTCGAACCGCTGGCACCGCTTGCATTGTCGCAAGGGAGTGCAAATTAAGTAGTCGGCATCACTCGCTTCGCGCCGAGTTTCGCCATCCGGTTCACCTGAATGACTCGGAATTGAGCACGTAAAGCGAGCCCGCAAAGAGCTCGGCACTTCCGATGCTTGGAAAAGCGCCTGAACTTCTAACCGGGCTTTGATCCGAACAGACCGCGCTTTGCTTAGTTTTGGCATCGCAACAAAACCGTGGTACTCAGCAGACACACCAATTATCCTTCGTGGGCATCTACAATCAACCTACACCGCTACCTAAAGACAAGGATAGTCTTAAATAGTTCAGCACAAATCGTCCGATGCTGCAACAAAGAAGCAAGGTCTAAGCCTTTTCAATCAAACGTTAGTCAACTGACAGCAAACGGCGGCACGGCATGCCGAAGACATGGAAAGAAACCGCTATGCAAACGGTGCCATCACACATACTTTTGATGGATGTCGAGCCATATGTGGAGTGCAGAAACGGTAGAACACGCAAAAATATTGTGTGGTAGGCCGCCAGAACCCAACAAACCGATAACTTCAGCGCTACCGCTGGCAAAGCTAAAGCAGCTAAAGCTGAGCTACCACGCCGAGTCGAAGACCGCGCTACCACGCAACATGCGGAGCAGCGAGTACTACTGGTACTACTATGTACCGATAGGTGCCGTTAGGTGAGGCTGTCATGAGTTTTTCCTGTTGTGGCTTTTTGTGCTCATACATAACCTTTCAGGCCAGAAAATATGTTTGTGTTGTCTTTCTCATGCACCATTTATGCAAAAAAAGAGTGATTGCAGTTTTTTTTTTTTCGTGTCTGTGTGGACACGTGACAAACTCGCGCGCCCACGGGTGCCGAATGGCCTGCGCATGTCGCGGCCAGGCCCGTCGTCTGCTACGGTATGCACATCGCTCAACACGCCTTTCGATAACTGCCTTCACTGTAAAGCTGTTTCTCTAGATTGCCTATTTCGAACAACTCAGTTTGCAAGCAAATGCACCGCACGTATGCTTAAGAATTCTGGAATACGCAGGAATTAAGCTTCCGATTCGCAAGAAATGCACAGGTAACAGTATGCTTTACAACTTAATAGCAAAGCGGCGGAAGACCCGTTAATAACGCAGTAGCACTACTAGCCGCATTCCTGCATATTCAGCCTCATGACCGAGTGTATGTTTTGCCGAAACCAATAATTAAGGAGGAAGTTTAGGAAAGAAAATGTGTGCGCGAGCGCCGCTCTAGAACACGTGCGGCGTAGCACGTGACTTTTTTTGCATGCCTCTCGCGCTTTCCTCTAGGTCACCCGGTCACAACACCGCCACTACCTCGTGGTTACATCACAAACGATGGGAATGTTTCGCATTATCAATGTTCCGCATTATCGCCAAAAAGCTCTTTAATTGCCCATGGAAAACCTTAATAAATTAATTCCATATGACATGCGTCTTAGGATTCAGGCTTTTCTTATGTTCCAATGCGGCACTAAAGCTGCCAGAGATATATGGGATATAATAATTGATAGTTTGTGCATCCAATATCTGTGTTTGTTGGACATACATTAGAACATAACTTGCGCATCGAATGAATGAATGAAAAACTTTATTGGTTCCTTTAGGAAGTAGCGGTAGAGGACGAAGTCTTCATCTTGAAGCTTGGGTCCTCCTTGGCCGTGGGTGGGCACCTAGTCCAGGGCTCCACTGAGTCAGGCCACCTCGCTTGCGTGTGCTATGAGGGCCCTTTGGACCCCTAGCTCGCAGCTGGTGAGCCGGCTCTCCCATTGCTCCGCACTTGGTGTTTTGTGTTTGTGGAATGCTTGATTTCTTCCGCACTCCCATGTGACATGATATAGTGTTGGTTTTGCTCCGCAACACGGACAGGTGGCGCTATACTGTGTGGGGAACATCTTGTTTAATATGTATAAGATTGGGAAGGAGCCTGTTTGCAGTCTTCGCCATCCTGTGGCTTTCTCCTTGGATAATGCTTTATGTGGTGGGGGGTATTGGAATCTTAGCCCCTTATATAGGTTTAATAATTCCGAATAGCTGTCCCCGCAATTAATCTGGGGCCCCTCCGGGGGTAATGACGTTCCTGTTCGGCTGGGCATTCCTCGAGCTAGGTTGTCTGCCCCTTCGTTGCCCCTGATCCCTGCGTGACTCGGTATCCAGATTATGTTGTGTATTGGTCGTCCCTCAGGGAGCAGAGCTCTACTGAGGATCTTGAGTGCCGTGCTGCAAATTCTGCCTCTAGTATAGTTCCGGCACGCCTCTTGTGAATCCGTTAAGATGTTAAGGGATCTCCCTGTCCTATATCCTTCATTCGCGGCCAGGGCGACAGCAATCTCCTCTGCCTCCGTTATGTTAGATACTTCGGCTGTGAGGCTTGTCATGTGCTCTCCGTGGTAATTTACAACTACTGCTACCGCGCTATTTTTGTGTGCTTGGGGGTATAGGGAGGCATCAGTGTAGACTGTGTTGTCCCGATGCCCCATGTTCCTCTCATAAAATTCTGCCCTAACCTGTCTCCTGTTAGCATGGAGGTTTGGATCCATGTTTCGGCGGATAGGTTGTATGCATAGCTTCTTTCTTAGCGGGTCCGGTATTGCGGCCCTGCTATTTTGTGGCTTTTCTATTTCCCGACCTAGCTTTGTCAGGAGCGCCCTTCCAGTCGTCGTGTTGCTAAGTCTTCGTATTTGTGCCTTGAGCTGGCATTCTCTTAATTCTTGGAAGGTGTTACTGATTCCGAGTTGCATGAGCTTGTCGTTGGATGTATTTCTTGGGGGATGAAGAGCTGTTTTGTATGCCTTCCGGAATATTGTCTCCGCTGGCTCCTTCTCTGCTTTGATAGTCACATGGTACGGTAATGAATATGTTACCCGGATGACCACTAGGCTGTTGACTAGCCTGAGTGTGTCCTCCTCCATCATGCCATACCTCTTGTGCGCTACTCTGCTGATCATCCGGCTTTCTTGTCCTGCCGCTTTGCTTAGCAGTCTGAGTTTATGACTGCACTTCCGGCTTCCTTGCAGCCACATGCCGAGGATTCTGATCATCTTTTGTTCCGGGATGTTCCGGCCCTCTAGTTTTATTTCGAGTGGAGCATCCGTAGGGTGCCTACCCACTCTGAGGAGCTCAGATTTTTCCGTGGAGCATATAAGTCCTCTTTGTTTTGTGTATTATTCAATGCAGGTGGCAGCCTCTTGTAGCGCCTCCTGCTTCTCCCCCAGTGAGCCTTGGGTGGTCCAGATGGTGAAATCGTCTGCGTACATTGCATGACTAATCCCCTGGACTTGGCTGAGTTTCTTGGCGAGGTTGACCATCGCTATGTTAAAGAGTATTGGCGAGATTACTGAGCCTTGCGGAGTGCCCTTGCATGGCGTTTGAAAGGTGTCACTCCGCAGGTCTCCTAGGCCTACCGTCGCTGTTCTGTCCATGAGGAAGCTTCTAACGTAGTCATGGACCTTCTTCCCGCAGTTGGTGGTGTTAAGTACTTCCATAATGGCGGCATGGGATACGTTGTCAAAGGCCTCTTTAATATCGATGGCCATGACAACGTTCTCCCCGTTCTTTGGCATTGTTTCGAGTACCTCTTCTTTTAGTTGTAGCAAGATGTCTTGGGTTGATAAATTTGCCCTGAATCCGAACATGGTGTTGGGGTACCATCCTCCGTCTTCTAGATGCGTTTGTATTCGTCGGGTTACTATTCTCTCGTACAGCTTGCCTAGGCATGATGTTAGCGAGATCGGTCTGAGGTTTTCAATTTGGAGTTTCTTGCCGGGCTTGGGGATCATGACGACTACGGCGTGTTTGCACTCCGCTGGGACCGTCCCTTCTTCCCATTGAATGTTTAGGTATAGGGTGAGTTGGCTGATTGCTTCGTCGCTTAAATTTCGGATTAACGAGTTATGAATCTTGTCCGCCCCTGCTGCCGAATTTTTCGTTGTTGCCCTTATGGCCTCGACGACCTCTTCTCTTGTGATGGGTCTGTCCGTGGTTGGGTTTTCTTCGCCCTGGTAGTCGCCTTGGTAGCCGTCTACCTGGTCCTACCCGTAGCAATTCTCTCGTACTGCCTGGAGCAGCTGTTCTTCTGTACCTTCGTACTGGTGAATTAGCCTTTGGATGGATTTGCTGCTTCTTGCCTTGCGTTTGCTCGGATCTATGAGTGTTCTGAGGATCTGCCACGTTCTAGCCGTGCTGAGGGTGCCATTCAGCGAGGTACTTGCTGCCACCCTTGTCTTGCCAGCTGCGTTGCATATTCCTCTGCTTGCCTGGTGATTTCGGCAATCTTCTTCTTTAGCTTTCTGTTTAGCTTTTGGCGCTTCCACCACTTGGTCAGGCCTCGTCTTGCCTCCCAGAGCCTGAGAAGTCGCTTGTCCACTTCTGGTGCTTGTTCTGTTCGATCCACTTCTTTAGTGTAGAGATCCCCGATTTGTCTAAGCTGTTGGCTCCAATCTTCTGCCGAAGTTATGTCGTCCTTAAGTTGTTTGCAGTAGGTGCGGAAGGCATCCCATGGAGTCAGTTAAGTTTGCCTTGCCGTTCTTCCTTTTGATGCTTTCTGCCTCTGTGCTGACCCTAATGATGTAGTGGTCGCTGCCGAGATTTTCTTGCAGGTTCTCCCATTCGACTTGCTTAGCGCCCCTGACAAAGGTTCGGTCGGGACATGTGTCCACGCTTACGCTATTACCCTGTCTAGTAGGCTGACTTTCATCTGTGAGTAACTCGCAGCCTATGTTTTCCGCTGCTGTGCAGATGCCGCGCCCCTTTTTATCTTCGATCCTGCTGCCCCATTGTGGGCTTTTCGCATTAAAGTCCCCTGCTATTATTAGGGTATTCTGCCCTGCAAGCTTCTTTGCTTCCGCAAAAAGCTTAATGAAGTCTCCTTTATTTTTAGGTGGGCTGTACAAATTTACTATAAAAGTGCTTTTAGCTTTTCTTTTTCTCTTGGGAATCACTTCAGTTATTATGTGTTCTAGCTGTGTGTCTTCAAACTCCTTATGAGCTATGCTTGTGATTTTGTTCCGAATGAGAGTTGCTGTTCTTCCGTTCTCCTGACATGAGTGTCCTTTTAGGGTTGGGGTGCAATTTGTCTCTTGTAGATGTATTAGATCTGGTGGGTTTCCTCTAGTGTTAATGAATTGCTGTAAGAGCCCTTGCTTACGCCTGTAGCTCCGGCAATTCCACTGCCATATCTCTAGTTGTTGTTGTCCTGCCATGTTATCGTATTGGTACTGTTGTTTGTTCCCTGGGATTCTGATCCAAACCTGCGCTCATTATAGAGGCGGTCCCTAGCGTCATTTACTGTCTTCCGTGTGTTTTGACTCTTTACATAGTTGCGGAAGCTCTGATCTTGCAGGGCTATCTTTTGATTTAGTTGCTGTATCTGCTGCTGCATGAATGTCTTTAGATCCTCTATTGTTGAGTTTCCTCCTTCATTAGTTTGTAAACTTTCTACACTCTGTTGTGGGGGTGAGGGTGCCCTGACAGGCGAGCAGCCTGCCTTTCGCATCTCTTGCATTTCCGCTATTAATTCGCTTATTTGTTTCTTAAGCTGTCTGTTTTCCTCTCGGGTCTGCTCTTGTTCCTTCCTGATGTTATTAATTTCGGCAGTAAGCCTTTTTTCATTTTCTGTTCGTGTGTTTGTGTTGTTGTTGTTGTGCGGAGCAAAAAGCGCCTTGGGAGGGCCGGCTCCCCAGCTCACCTTGACTCCGCCGCTCTTCTTCTGTTGCTGCTTCGGCTTCACCCAGGACTGCTGGCCGCCCAGGGGTGGGTAGGACTCGTCCCGCTCCCGGCTCCGGCCGTGGCCCTGGCTGCTGCTGCGCCCCCGGCTGCGACTCCTGGATTCGCTCCGGTAGTCACCTTGCCGCTCCTGGTCCTCGTTCCGGAACCAGCGCGGTCTCCGTGCCCCGCCTCTGCTTCGGCTGCGGCCGCGTCGCTGCTGGCTCTGGGGTCCCCATCGCAGTTCGTTGATTGGCTTCAGTCGTTGTGCACAGTCCTTCGTGCCCGCCGCGTGGGAGCCCCCGCATAGCAGGCACTTGGGTGTACATTAATGTCGTTCTTCCGGATCTTTCCGGCCGCATTGTCTGCATGCCTTGATTCCCGGGTTCGGACAGACGTCCGATCGATGTCCGTGTTGGCAACAAACGTAGCATATTTGCCGCGTCGGCCTATAGGGGTAGCACCACATCTCTCGATCCCCCGTATAGTACAAGACTTGCTTGGGGAGGATGGGGCCATCAAAGGTGATGGCGACTGTGCTCGATCGGCCTAGCATCCTTGCCGCCAGGATCTTCACCCCTTGTGAGCGGGTTCGTAAATTCGCCTTGAGTTCTTCGGCCGGAGACCCCGGGTCCACTCCGCGGATGACCCCGCGCAGCGTTCCCTCCGGCGCCGCCACGTGTGCGTTGATTCCGTAGCTATGCTCTCCAAACTTCAGTTGCGTGATGCGCCTGATATGTTGAGCAGCGCTTTCGTTATCGGTACTGATTATTATGATATTCGAGCCGGTGCGCAGTCGGATGATGAGATCTTCTGCCTTGCATCCGTGTCCGGTAGCCGCGACCACCGCCCGCGCCACTTGGTGCGTCTGCAGGTTCTTCACTGCCAGTCCTTTCGGCCGAAGTACTACTTTTAAATCATCCCTGGGAAGCGGAGGTAGCCTTCTCCTCGGCGCTCCTTCCCCCTCTCCTTGTTTCGGTGCAGTTGGCGTGCCACCTGTGCTCTTCGCCGCGCCTAGGGAATTTTCGTTCCCTAGTGCTTTTCCCGCCAAATCTCCTGCTTGGCTTCCACGTTGGCGTTTCTTTTGCCGCTTGGACATGGCTATCTCCCAGTCCGCGTCCAAAACCTTGTTCTGACTTGCCTGTAGCGTTGTTGTCGCTGGGGTGCTGCTTTTTAGGGCTTGAAAGGTTGTCGTTGGTCCGTGGGCGAAGGTCTCCCCGGTAGCGTCTTGATAGTCTTCGTCCATATTTTCTTGGGTTTCCGCCATAAAATTCGTCTGGTCTTTTAGCGGTGCGCGATATACGCTGGGATTTAGTGCATGGGTCATCGCTCCGTCGCTTCTACCGCTGGCCGAGGCCGGGAGGGCCGCAGAGCCCCGCTACTGTGTTAGGCCTAATAGGCCTAGCTTCGGTCGGCCACGTGGGAGATCTTCAAAACCGTATAAATCCAAAAATATTGGACCCAGCGGTTTGAAAGAGGTGTCGTCGTGGCCCGCTTCGCTTTCGACGTCGTCTCCCACCAAAATTTTGGCAGTCCAGTCCAGTTAACCGGGTCAAAAGTCCCGAAAACTGCAGAGCGCATGTGAAGTGCGTCCGCTCTCCTCGGCTGCTTGCAGCGCCACCGAATGTTCACGCTTGGTGGACATGTACTAGATTATATATTAGGCATCTAGTGTCCACGCTTTGCGGACGTGCTCTAGATATAAAAACATTCATATTATTGACGTCCTATCAACGTGTAGCACGTCCAAATGATGATCCTTATGATGTACATCTAATAGACGCTCCTTTCATCACATGACGTTTGGATCTTTCCGGCACGTCGAATGGATATTTGTGGTTTACTGGGTGGTGAGAACACACAGCTTTAAGCGTAGCAAGCGCCAACAAGCCCAGCAACAAAGCACTGCATTATACACAACTTATATGAGAAACATACACTCACGTTAGTATACAAACTGTTACTATGAGCTCATGCTTATATATACTCCCTCATTAAGGGCATCCCACAATTGTTAGTGGGGAACAGTTAATAAACATAGTTTTCTCATTAAATTTCACCACTATTTTTGCAATTTACAGCAGAAAAACACAAACAAATTTAAGTGAAAAATTTTCTTAATTGAGAAATAAGATTGGAACATAAACAACAGCAAAAAGTAGGTCCCACTTCAGAACCAGCCAGTAGGTCCCACTTCAGAACCAGAAGCCCAGCAGGTACCAGAAGAGGCTCCTTAAAGGGACAATTTCAACCAGCAGCGCAAACCAGAAGGCTTCCTTCTGGGACCAGTAGACAGCACAAAGCCCGAAGGCTTCCTTCTGAAACCAGTAGACCCCAGCACAAAACCGAAAGGCATTCCTTCTGGGACCAGTAGATCAAAGCAACAAACCAGTTGGTGCCCTACAGAGACCGTTTCAGCCAGCGGCAAACCGTAGAAAAAAAAAGCAGGTGCTCATAAAGCTTGCGTTCTGCACAGCTGCATACAGGACGGAGTCCTCGGGACAAAAGCGCTGGCATACGGTCTTTGCAGAAAAGGTGGCTCGAGCCACACACCTTCTTTATGATCGGCTGCTGAGAAAAATGTGTTCTATATAACAAGCAAAAAATGGCTTGAAATTTGCAAGAAATAGAAAACAAAAAGTTGTATCCGTAGTCCACAAGTTTAAAACATTGCAAACCTTGCAGGGAGCAACATATATGCAAATGAAACTTAGAATCTATTCCAGTACTGGCGTAATTCTTTAAAAAGGTCTGGAACGTGGTAGAATATGTTCTCTCACTGCTTCAATATCGCCGCTTTCTCCTTTCTTTCACTCTGTCCCTCCGCCCCAACCCGAGTTTTTCCCCTTCAGTCTCCTTTTTTCCCTCTCTCTGATTTCTGATCGTTCTACTTTTTCCTTATGCCCTGAAGCTCTTGCTGTCATTTCTCAGGAACCCTTGGCTTCAGCATTCATTCCTTCCCCTTCCTCTCACAATTCATCTAATCTCGCCTCCACTCTCTCTCTTTTCCTCTAATTCCTTCCTTTTTTTGTTCTCCCGCATTTCACTCTGCCATGCTGCTTCATTGTTTCATCATATTCTTTTCGTTTTTCAGGTCAACGAAGCCAGTCGTGTCACGGTGCACCTGTTGCAGCTGGACACAAAGCCTCCACGTTCGCCACATCTCTCCACGCTCAATACCCCCGTATTCCTTTCTGTTGAGCCGGCCTTTTTATTTCAAGCCGCTGTAGAAGCCACCAAGCCTCGACAAGATTCACCCTCCCCATTCTATAACACCCTTCCCACCTTTCCCCCTCACTGGGCCTTTTTCCTCGGAGGCAAGGCGATACTCCACGCCATTGACGAGTGCTTTACCCACACGACGACAACTCCTCTAGTTGAAACGTTGGCAAGCACTCCGAGGCTTTCCCCTCCTTTGATGGAAGCCAAAAGTCACCGGAAACAAGGAGCGTATGTTTTTTTTTTTACATTGTGGTGTTCAGTAACAGGAGATTCATAGGGTAATTATTTAAAAATAATTGTTTCAAACCAGAAGGCCTTCTTCACTTTGTGAGTGCAAAGACACCATCTGCACACCCTCTCTCCACCATGTAAACATAAATGTTGCCGCAATACGTTCCATCTTCGCGTTGTTGTCGATCTACTCAGCGACCTCACAGTTGCAGGTTAGCAGTGGACGTGGTTCCTCTAGGACTGCAGTCGACCACGTGGCCCTGCCTGCCGTGCCCGAGGGGTTAACCATCACGCAGGGACCTTCGGCTGCCCAGGGATCCAGGAAGAACCTGCGTGTGAGAGACGTACCTGATGAAGACGATTAGAGCGAAGCCGGCGAGAAGAGGAGAACGGCGTCCGGCGGCCTGCCGTGTTGCCCATAAGAGCGGCATTTACTTGACATCTGTTGTGCGTCGTGTTCCCTGCTCCATATAAAACCTGTCCACTTAACACTATATAAAAATGTTTCTTTCATGCAGTTTGGTATCAGCAGTGAAGTGGTGTAACATGTAAATTTAGTGCTCTCGTCACATATGTACAAAGAGCTACAATAACTCCCTCGCGGTTTTATTAACCTGTGTCTCTTAACCGTACTAGCCTTCCCCATGAGCCGGAATGCGATCGACCGAACAAACAGCTATGTCTGCGTGACCTCAATCACAGTCTGTTTACCGGGTACCTATAGTTGATTACCACGTGCTTATCTATATTTGCCAATGTATGAGAAAATGCGAAACACAAATTTTGTTCCTTCCCCCTTTAAAGGTGCAGTTGCGGAGTTTTGGAGGCCCGCTCAAGCCGATTTAATATAGCCTTTTCCTTGCCTCCTATTGGAAATGAATATTATTTATGTACAACATTTTCGAGTTAAAAACAATGAAGAATATCTGCTTTAGCTGATTTTTCTTTCATTTCTACTTCACACGTGTATACGCTCTCATTATAGCCTGATATGTGCGGAGATAGGTGCTATTATGTCTAAATTACTGCAATCTTTTTCTTCGTGCAGTTAAGTGCAATGCGCCCATGCTTTTGAATAACGCTATCCCCTTTGCATACGCTGCACTGAAGTTCAACAAGGCGGCTTGATTGTACTTCTGAGTTCACTCATACTTTTACATTGACTAGAACGAAGTGTGCCCACTTTGTCGATGAGCTAGCCGTCCATGCTTCGCAATTATGCAGTTCGCGCATCCATCGCCTGACATGTATAACCGGTGGCTGTAGGATCCTTAACAATGCAACGTTCGCTGCATTGTGTGCAGGGAGCCGCCGCCAAGTCTGAGCTGATCCAGTTGTGCTTTATTTTCCCTCATTCACAAGCTGAAAGAAAACACTACAGACACCTCGCAGACGAAAACTCCTTTCAGTGGTCGACAGCGTGCGTTTGCGTGACGCATTCTGCAGCTGGAAGACGTCAAGCCGAACGAAACAATTCCCAGCGCGGTTTGAAGGGCGTGTTTGTAGTACTCATCTGCCAAAAGCACCTATTGGGGTTGGGAGAGTAAAGTCGTGGGTGCTCTAAACGCGCATTCAAAAGTGGCGCTGCGTGGCACGGAGAGTCTAGTCCACGGCAGCAGCAAGACGGCGCGGCACAAACTGCAGTTTCGGTTTCTGTTATTTTTTTTTTTTTAGCTAGCACGGCTTGTTCATGCACTGCCAAAAGCTGACATCCGGGACATGCTGCCCAACTTCAGGTGGCTTCACTTTCGGGCGCCCGATGCGGCATCCCAGTGGTTCTGCCGCCTCTAAAAAGGCACCTAGGCAAGGATAACGTGCGCAGCGCTCCAAGCGGAAATTACCTTTTTTTTTTTTACCTAGATTTTGATACACAGGCGGCATAGGCGTTTGACACCCTCTCTTCTAGTTCACTTTACCTGCGCACCACACTCGACACGACCACCGACGACCACACGACGACCACACGAGACCCTCTAAAGAACGCAACGGCTGTCACGCCGCTGCTAACACAAGAAGGCAAAAACAACATTCGATCATGCCGCTGCCGCCGCTGCTGAATCGGCGCTGTAAGCGGTTTTGAGATTAATTAATTTTCTACAGGAAATATATCGAAAGAATAAAGTTGAAATACATGAGAAGGAATAAAGGGTACATCAACAGTCCAGGTACAAAAAAAAATTAAGGCAAGGTTGTTCTCTATCACCTCTGCTGTTCATGCTTCATATGATAAGTATGGAGAGAAGGCTACAAGGAAGCAATCTAGGTTATGATCTGTGCCGGGTTCGAACCCGACCGCGGCGGCTGCGTTTTTATGGAGGAAAAACGCTAAGGCGCCCTTGTGCTGTGCGATGTCAGTGCACGTTAAAGATCCCCAGGTTGTCAAAATTATTCCGGAGCCCTCCACTACGGCACCTCTTCTTCCTTTCTTCTTTCACTCCCTCCTTTATCCCTTCCCTTACGGCGCAGTACAGGTGTCCAACGCTATATGAGACAGATACTGCGCCATTTCCTTCCGCCCAAAACCAATTATTATTATTAGGTTATGATCTGTCATACACATTAGGCGGAAAGGTTGTTGAGCAACGACTACCGGGTTTAATGTATGCGGACGATATTGTACTGTTAGCAAATAACCAGGAAGATTTGCAAACTTTGGTGAACTTCTGTGGAGACGAAGGAGACAGTCTAGGTTTCAGTTTTAGCGCAACTAGGTCAGGTGTGATGGTTTTCAACGGCACAACTGATCAGGAGCTTACAATACAGGGCCATGAAATACCCAGAGTGACCGAATACAAATACCTCGGGGTATGGGCAAACAAAGGGCATATGTACACGGAAAAGCACGAAGAGTCTCATAGCAAAAGGGCGAAGAGATGCCGGGATAATGAAACATAGGGCCTTGTGGGGGTACAACAGGTATGAAGTCCTCAGAGGTATTTGGAAAAGAATAATGGTGCCGGGGCTTACTTTCGGGAATGCGGTTCTATGCTTAAGGGCTGAAGTTCAGTTGCGATTAGAAGTAAATCAGAGAACTGTTGGAAGATTAGCACTAGGTGCGCACGGGAAAACCACAAACGAGGCAGTACAGGGGGATATGGACTTGGCAACGTTCGAAGCACGGGAAGCTCAGAGTAAAGTACTATACGAAGAACGCCTGGGGAAATTGGACGCTAACAGTTAGGCAGGTAATGTATTTAAATACCTGTACAGAAAGAGCGATGACACACAGTGGCGGAAACGAACTAGAAAGCTGACCAGTAAGTTTGCCAGGGACGAGGAAGGAGAAAGAAAGAGCATTAAACGGCAGGTTAAAAACGTCGAAGGTAAAAATTTGACAGATTCAATGGAAAAGAAGCATAGTGTAGAACTATATCGATGCTGGAAAAGGCAGATCAGGAAGGAAACGTTTTATGATAACTCAAGGGGCAGTGCCCTCCTCTTTGAAATATAGGTCAGGGAGTCTTAGAACGTTCAGCTAAAAAAAGAAATTTAACGAAGATGACACATGTGCTGTGTGTGGTAAATCTGTAGAAACAACAGAACACCTCATTCTAAATTTTGATGGTATCAATCCAGTTGTCGATGCATGCACAGTCACTCTTCCTTAGGGTTTAGAGATAAAAAATATTCATGTAAATAAATCTGCGGTGTAAATTAGCAAAAAGATATTGGAGGATTGGTGGCACAAAAGCAGAGCCGTGACATAAGTTTTAAAGAGAAGGAACACGTATTTTAAAGAAAATGGCGAATTTTATTAACAACCTACAGCAGAGTTAAACAAAAATAAAGGAGCAAAAACTGAGCACGGTGGCAACTACCACTGCCCAGTTTCAAAGGGGACGCTCCTACCTTCCATCCATCCATCCATCGCCCTTCGGCATCTTCCCGTGGCAGCCACCTTCCGTTTGTCCTTCCTTTTGCTTAAACGTAAAGATAGTAAAGCATAAGACGGTAAAGCATAGTGGTCTGGTTTCTCTACATCTCCTTTTCTATCCTTGTCTGCTACAAAGTGGACTAGCAACTCACCCCAATATACACCCTCTGGCACTGTATGTATGTAGGTACACTATTGTGTACGTAAAAAGTAAACTCGCAGCTTTTTCCGATAGTGGGCTACATCTAGTGGTGATTTCTTTGTATCACATTAAGTTTATATCCTTCATCCAGCAAACAAGGTTGTTTTTTATGCTGTGCAGTCAACGTACGTAGCCGATGATATTTTGCAAAACAGTAAGCGGTGTAGCTCATCGTTCACCATATTTGTGTGCACATATTCAGCTACCAGTTGCAGCATTATTTTCATCACAATTTCAAGTATAAAGTGCACATTCATAATAGAAATTATTTCTACAATCCTTTGGGTGTTTAGCTGTGGGTGTGATAAGTCCCAGCATTTGAAAATCAAAATTGGATTTGAGGAAAGGAAATGACTCAGTAATTGTCTCACTTATCTTGGCGGACACTACATAAGAGAAGGGATAAAGAAGGCAGTGGAAGAAGAAAAGAAGAGAGAGGTGCTGTTGTGGAGGGCTCGGACCACCTGGGCATCTTTAATCCACCAATATCACACAGCACACGGCGCCTTTTGTGTTTCGCCTCTGTTGAAACATGGCCGCCGCGGTAGGGTTCCAATCCTGGGATTTTCTGTACCACCTGCGAGTACACTAACACGTGCTGCTGGTGATTCTCATAATGGGACAAGCAATGCTTTTGTATTAAAAAAAATACTGAAATGTACATGTCGCCACAACCAGCGGCTTTTGCAAGCAGTCTGCAGTGCATCAAGACAGTTCTTTTCATGTGATCCCCGAGGCTACGCCGCCATTCACCTATAAACAGTCATTGTGGAGTTTTTCTTGATCTTGTTGTCACGAGTAATTTATTCAGGCGCGGGGCAAATTTTTATAATCCAATTTTCTTGGCAATAAATGCATTTTTTGCTGCTGAACAGACATCATCATAGCCAGAAAGAGCCACATACCAATTTTTATTGCAAACAATACAGTGTAACTTTGAGCTAACACTGCCCCGATAGAGTAAAAACATTGATGCTAGTTGAGCCTCTATGACCAGCAAACATGTCGAACAAGATTAGAGCTGCCATCAAGGAATGCTGCACTGTTTTTCTCCACAAATTTTTCAGACAGCTCTATAGACGGATGCAACCAGAACTTGGGGAATAATTTTTAAGTGCCCAGTTCTGGTTGCCGCATGTTTATTTGTTAACAGCCCTAATTTAAGTAAACATCCATTGATGTGGAGAATGAAAGGTAACCAAATTCCACCAAACAAACCAACAAAACCTCTGTACAATGTTGTGTTAATAGGCAGGGAATGCAACCACACAGAGTAGTATAGTTGCTGACATTGCGCTGAGCAAAACACTAGTGATGCCAAAAATTAGTTTCGAGGGGGAAACTAGAACTGCCTGTCAACATAAAAGCTCAGTTTAGGGAGAGGAGCAGCTTAGCTATTCACAGAAATGGGAAACCAACGAGTATCAATGCTTTTGAGTTTTAATGCACAGAATAGTAATAAAAGGAATTAGTACTGCAAACAGCCAACATGTTGAGACTACTTTTTGACACCAGGTGTAGCAAAATATTCATACGAAGGAACCAAGAACACACAAGAAATAAAATAGAATTTGAAAATACACTGAAGGACTTCTTGCCTCAGTGGAGTGAATGTTTCTAAAAGCACATCAGCTGAACAGCTTATAATGAATCGGAGCAATTAGAACAACACTGACATCAATGGTGCCAAACCCAACAGCCTTCTTGTCATTAACACCCAATGAAAATGTGACAAGGCTAGCTTCAGTAATACATACACCTTACAAAGAAGCTAACTCGAAGCACAATTCCAGCACGACTGCTATTCTGACCAAAAAGGCTGAAATATTCCACCAAATTTGTCATTTGCATGCAGCAGCGAAAGTGATCTGAGAAGTGGTACTGGTGCAGTTAAACTCTTTTAACGTTTATGATTAAAGAAAGTAGTTCTTAAAGAATAAAAACAAAAGCAAGCCATGCAAGCAATCCATGCAATCTTTTGTTCTCTTCTCTCATACATTCTGCTAGTACCACTGGTACACCACACCGAAAAAACATCACAGCAGCATATTATCTTTTGATGTTGTGCAAATAGAGCTGCTGCAATAGGAATCCGTAAAGTGATAAAACATTTAAGTAACACAAGTGTGCCTAGGGCACTAAATCTCAGTAAACAATAAGGCCAGATTTTCTTCTTCTGATCTTCATCAGAAAGCTGAGAACACGAGGTAAAAATCCTGGACATATTATCACTGAAAACCTCTCTTTAATGGGAAGTGATGTCATCCCTATGTGTCACAATTTCCTCTAGTCCACATAAGTCTGGAAGCACAGTAGGCTAGCGGTTCCGAAAGAGGATACGAGCCCAGTGACAGTGTAGTGTCAACATTAAAGAATGCTTGCAAATTAAACTAACTACGGACATACGGTTTCATTTGCTTTATGGAGCTTAACGACCCAAAGCGACGCCAAAGTGAAGAGCTCTGGTAATTTCGACCACCTAGGGTGGTCGACATCGCACAGTACACATGCCTTCAACATTTCGCCTCCACTGAAATACGGCCGTCGCAGCCAGGATCGAACTTGTGCTTTTCGAGACAACAGTCGAGCGCCATTTTAGGATAGAACACTTGTCACAAGACACCTAGCTAGCACGCCGTTATCTGGTTGCCAGCAAGATTGCTACCAAAACTTCCTCCAAAGGGCACCATGGAACACTATTATTTCTTTAGTGTCGTGTCTTTTTGTGGTGTTTTAAATTCCACTTAACTGAGAACGCCTTTGAGCACAAATCACACTGGAATTGTTTTTCACCCTTGTGGGAGTGCACGTGTGCCACAAGGGTTGCCTTTCGTGCAAATGCCATGGGGCACAGCTGGCATTGGAATGGCTTCTCACCAGTGTGGATGCGGAAATGATCTACCAGGTGGCTCTTTTGTACAAATGCATTGCCACAGTGGTCACAACGGTATGGACGATCACCCGTATGGGTGCGCAGGTGATTGTCCAAATTGTTCTTCACTGAAAATTTTCTGTCACAGTGGTCACAATGATATGGACGATCACCCGTATGCGTGCGCAGGTGTCTGTCCAAATTGCTCTTCACAGCAAATGTGCTGCCACAGTGGTCACAACAGTATGGACGATCACCGGTATGGGTGCGCAGGTGTCTGACCAGGCCGTTCTTATAAGCGAACGTGCTATCACAGTCACTGCAATGATACGGGCGGTCGCCTGCGTGGGTGTGAACGTGCGCAGCCAGGACTGATCTCTTCTTGAAAATGTTGCCGCAGTGGGTGCACTGGTGAATCTGCTTTCCTGTGGGCTTGTCCCGGTGAGTACTCGTGCTTGTATTAATGGATGGCACGCTGTGGTTGACTGGGCACTCTTGATCAGGTGAATTTTGTCCGAGAAACACGCCAGCCTTGCAGTCTGCGGTGGCCATTCCTGCATTACAAAACCAGACCACTTTTATTAAAACGTGGGGCCCAATACGCCACAGCTCACATACTGCTAGGGCTATCAGATTGTGACTGTAGACAAGAGTGCTATGCAATAGCTGCGTTACTTGAGTAGAGTTACATTTCATATGTAGAGCTTAATCCCTTCAGTCAAGAACAACAGTCCACTAGAAGTAAATTTTTAGTTTTTAGATTTCTATAAGGAACATATCCAACAGCTCAGAAAAAATTCCCACCGTTCCAGTTACCGAATTATTAGGTGTGTGTGAATGCTTAAATTTCAAATGTGAATATTAAGAAAAAAATACCTTCCAATATCGAATCGAATGTACGTTTTGTATAAAAACAATTTAAAAATATAAATGTGCAAACATAACTCCATGTTCTTTATCAAAATAGGATCTGGTCTTTGCAACCAAAATATACAAAACTATACTGACTCTACCATACTAAAAAAATCATGATGTCCATAGAAATGTAGATTTCTTGATTGGACAGCATTAACAGCATGCAATAGGTGATGTAGACACGCAGAATAAGTAACAATACGAAACCATGAATTCATATGATGCAAGATTTAAAGCTAACAGGAAGAATAGTAAAACCTCATTAAATCGGACTTCAAGGGGCCGGAAGATATTCCCTAATTATTCAAAGGTTAAGCTATAAATAGCCCCCTGCCTCATTTCTTCTCAAAGCTGGTTCATAGTTCATACCACAGTCATGGATTGCATAAAAAACACATACATCATGAGCAATGGACATAAAAAAGGTTTCCATTTTTGGTCAGAAAATTATAAAGAATTACATGTAAATATAATAATATTAAACTTCATTCAGCAAAAAGTCACCTTCTGTTACCGCAAACCTAAAAATAGAATAGACGTCATGGTGCGAGTTCAACATATGTAGCAACAGATACTGTTCAGCGAACCTGTGTGAGCTGTGTTATACACATGAAAAATAATGCCAAGCTCCCATGCCCAGTGACAACAAGCCACGCTACACTGTGTACTTTGAATTAGCAACTGCAGTGAAATGCACATTAAATGTGGCTTTCATTTGAGAGCAGTTGACATATAATGGATTAAAATGCCACCCTGAATGTCTGGCTGAACAGTAATAAAAGCTGTTGCTGCAGCTTTGGCAGACATGCTTCATCATAATGTTCCAAATGTGACTAAAGCAAAAACAAAAAACAACAGAGAAGATAACCAAATATAAAAGAAATGCACTCGCATGGCACTGTAACAACAATGACAAGTAAGGCTAGACATTTCTTAAAGTCCATTTAGCACCAGAAGGGAGATTAAGGATGGCCACCAATGGCACATTCATCCAATGGCTACTTATTGCACAGACTGTATTTTTGTTTCCAACAGCTTGCTCCATGAAGTCTTGAAAAATTGGGGAAAAATATTCTGCTTGCACTGTGCTCTACCAAATGATAACAAGGTGTCCTGTATACTCATACCCTTCTTTATGCTTATACCATGTTGCCCCATGATATCTTCAATAATAACCCTCATCGATGCTTAAAGTATCTGTGCTTTTCATGGATGGGGCATTATGCACACCATTTCGTCCATGGACGACAGGCACTAAGGTCTATAAACAAGTTAATTCACAGGCTATGAACATCAGGACAAAGCATCTGTGAAGGCGAGGATTTATATTGAAGGCTTCTTCCTGTGGTAGCATGTATTCCTTTGGCTTGTCAATATTAGCCTGCGAAATTAACAGAGAAAAGCAGTGTAAGTGAATAAAAACTGCACTGCCATAAACAGCGATGCTTAAATTGTAGTGTGGTAATCTTCATCGATATAACCACTGACATGCGTCGCGTGCTGCCGCTCTCAAGGACGAAGAAGTTGTTCGCTGCCTTGCTCTTTCGCCACGCCTGACGCTTCGCTGCGAGTCTCCCCTGAGCGGCTGGAATCATCTGGGTTCACCGAATAAACACACCCCTACAATTGGTGCAGGTGCTGCTGGGTACGTTCCCGTCCACCCTGGAACTAAGAAGCCGCACGTTACCCTCTGCTTCCAGCATGCCGGATGACACTGCCACGACATCGTCGCCCCTCCCAACCACCGTGCTGTGTTCTGGAGCTCTACGGCAGCGTGATCCGTGCTTCTTCAGTGGCACAGCCGACCAGGACGTCGACGATTGGTTGGCGGCATATGAGCGCGTCAGTAGCTACAACAGATGGGACGACGCTATCAAGCTAAGCAATGTAATCTTTTATCTGACTGACGTGGCGAACCTCTGGTTTCGCAACCATGAGGCAGACCTGCCATCTTGGTCTGCATTTAAAAAGAATTTTGCAGAAGTGTTCGGCCGCCCTGCAGTTCGCAAGCTCCGGGCAGAACAACGCTTGCGTGAGCGCACTCAGCAAGTCGATGAGTCGTTCACTAGTTATATAGAGGACATCGTGGACCTATGCAAGCGTGTCGATCCGCTAATGACTGAAGCGGATAAGATCGAGAACATCATGAAAGGCATCTCTGACGACGCGTGCCAAATGCTCTGGGTAAAAAATCCTGCCACGGTGAGTGACGTGATCAAGCTTTGCCAGAGCTACGACGTGCTTCGTAAGAAGCGCGCTTCTACCCGGCGGTCCGGTGTTAGAGACGACGCCATCTCTACACTTGCGCTGGGCGGTTCTACCCCATCAGAGGACAGCCCTTTACTTCAGCAAATCAAAGCCTTCGTTCGAGAAGAGGTCGCCCGCCAGCTATCGCTGGTCCCTCAGTTACAGGATAGTGGCCGCCTTGTTCCTGACATGGCTCCGTCTTTGGCCCCTACCATACGGCGTGCCGTTCAAGATCACATCGCTGACGTTCTTCCTCCCAGCTCCATGCTCCCGCCCAGCCCTGTGCTGCCGCCCAGCCCCGTGCCAGCGCAAGTAACGGCACCACTGACTTACGCCCAAGTTGCGGCCAGGCCGCTCATGCCATCAGCATCTCTTTCCTACCAGGCCGCTCCTTCCAACCTTCCTTCGCCTTTGCCTGGGTCTGCATTCCATGTCCCTATTCCAAGGGTACGCCAACGCCCTACGCACCCTTGGCGTACCGCGGACAACCGACCAATCTGCTACTCTTGCGGGCTGCCGGGCCATGTCGCACGCCTTTGCCGCCAACGCCTTCCACCTTCTCGACCTGAACTATGGAACTACTCCTACAATACAGAACAGCCCTCGCCGAGAAATCCGCCCAGTTCCGAATTTGTATCTCGTGACAATCAAACGTACACAGCTCGCCGATCACCTTCCCCTCGTCGCCGTTCCCCGTCCCCACTCCGACGTTCTACCGGCACCGTTGAGGGAAACTAACAGTCGCAGTTCCCGGGGCAAGAACTGCGCTTGGTTCGAACTCTTCAAGTCCTCGGTGTTCTCCCACTAACGTAATTCAAGTGTTTGTCGACGGCGTCGCAGTACTCGCTCTAGTCGACACGGGCGCTGCCGTATCAGTCATCAGTGAAGCTCTTTGCCGTCGTCTTCGTAAGGTGACCACCGCACTTTCCGACTTTTCGCTTCGCACCGCCTCATCACAGCGCATTCATCCCTCAGCGGCGTGCACGGCCCGTGTTCTCATCGAAGACGTCTTATACACCATCGAGTTTATTGTACTGTCTCGCTGCTCACACGACATCATCCTGGGCTACGATTTCCTTTCCACTCATCATGCCGTTATTGACTGCGCCCGCGCGGAAGTTTCCTTTTTACCTCTTTGTGATACCGTCTTGTGTGACGTCCCTACCCGGCCTGCAAAACTCCTCGTCGCCAGTGACACAGACATTCCTCCATTTTCTGCTGCCCTCGTTCCACTCTCCTGTGAAAGCGTTATTAGTTCGACTGTCTTCTTCACACCTTCCGACGCCGCTTCACGCCATCCCTGCCTCCTGCTTCCATTTGCGGTCCTCAAGATCGAAGATGGCCTTAGTGCAATGTACGTCTCAAATCCATTTTCGTGCCCGTCCGTCCTGCTACGCGGCGAGTGTCTCGGTCGTATTGAAGAACTTGATCCCGCGCTTGTAAATACTCTTCCTGCAACGCCTACTTCATTAGACGTTAATGTGCTCAGCTCTTGCGATACAGCGACCGCTTCGACACCACCCGATGTTCTTCAACAAGCTATTGACGCAGATCTCCCACCCGCACAACGCGATCAACTCGCTGCTCTTCTACAGAACTTCACTTCTGCCTTCGACCTTCCTCACACTGCTCTGGGTCGCACGTCTGTCGTTACGCACGCAATCGACACTGGTACAAACGCACCTTTACGACAGCGTCCTTATCGCGTGTCGGCCTCTGAGCGCCAAGTCATTGCTGACAACGTGGACGACATGCTTCGCCGGGGCGTCATACAGCCATCTAACAGTCCATGGGCTTCTCCGGTTGTTTTGGTCACCAAGAAAGATGGTTCCATCCGGTTTTGCGTCGATTACCGTAGGCTTAACAAAATCACGCGCAAAGATGTCTATCCTTTGCCGCGAATCGACGACGCCTTGGACTGTTTACAGGGAGCCGAGTATTTCTCCTCTTTGGATTTGCGCTCCGGCTACTGGCAGGTACCGATGGCTGATAATGACCGCTCGAAAACTGCCTTTATAACACCGGATGGATTATACGAGTTCAACGTTATGCCCTTTGGCCTCTGCAATGCCCCGGCTACTTTCGAGCGCCTGATGGACACTGTTCTTCGTGGACTCAAGTGGCAGACCTGTCTTTGTTATCTGGACGACATCGTAGTTTTTTCTGCCGACTTTTCTTCTCACCTTCTCCGCCTAAAGGATGTCCTCACGTGTCTCGCCGGCGCTGGGCTTCAGTTGAATTTGAAGAAGTGCCACTTTGCCGCTCGAAAACTCACAATTTTAGGCCACGTAGTTTCTAAGGACGGCATTCTTCCCGACCCCACCAAACTTCGCGCAGTTGCAGAGTTCCCGAAGCCAACCTCCCTGAAGCAGCTTCGGAGCTTTATCGGCCTCTGCTCCTACTTTCGACGTTTCATCTTGAACTTCGCCTCTATCATCGCTCCTCTGACCCAGCTCCTTGCCGGCAGCTCCGACCTTTCCGCCTGGACTCCAGCCTGCGATAAAGCCTTTGACACTTTACGCCGCCTTTTGGTTTCGCCGCCCATTCTACGCCACTTTGATCCGGCTGCGCCTACGGAGATCCACACTGATGCCAGCGGTATTGGGCTTGGTGCCGTCCTTACCCAACGTAAGCCTGGTTACAGCGAGTATGTTGTGGCATACGCCAGCCGAACATTGACAAAGGCAGAATCTAATTATTCAGTCACAGAAAGGGAATGTTTGGCCATTATTTGGGCTATCGGAAAATTTCGTCCTTATGTGTATGGTCGACCGTTTTACGTTGTGACCGATCACCACGCTTTGTGCTGGCTTGCCTCTCTGAAAGACCCATCCGGTCGCCTTGCTCGCTGGGCTCTTCGTCTCCAGGAGTTTGACATTCATGTCATTTATCGATCAGGGCTGAAGCATACGGACGCGGATGCTCTTTCCCGCTCGCCATTGCCTAGAGATAATTCGTCTGACCACGTCTGTGCCTACGATATGTCGACTCTTACAACTATCGACATGGCTACCGAGCAGCGGAATGACCCCTGGATCAATGCACTTTTGAATTTTCTCTCAAGTCCTACTCCCGGTCATTCCTCCAAAGCGCTCGTCCGCCAAGCACACCACTTCTCCATTCGTGACGGTCTTCTCTATCGCCGCAATTATTTGCTTGATGGACGGAAGTGGCTTCTAGTCATCCCGCGTCATCTCCGCGCCGACATTTGTGCTGCGTACCATGGTGACCCACAATGTGCTCACGGTGGCGTATTGAAAACCTACACACGCCTACGTCTGCGATTTTACTGGCGTGGAATGTACCGCTTCGTAAGACATTTCGTGCGCGCTTGCGAATCTTGTCAACGCCGAAAAACTCCTCAGAAGTCCTCTGTTTCGTTGCAGCCGTTACCCTGCCCTGCTCGTCCGTTTGACCGCGTTGGCATAGATCTCTATGGCCCTCTTCCGACTACTCCTGCTGGAAACCGGTGGATTATTGTGGCAGTAGACCATCTGACTCGCTACACTGAAACATCACCGTTACCCTCTGCCTCTGCAAGAGACGTTGCTTTGTTCATTCTCAACAACTTGATTCTTCGCCACGGGACTCCGAAGGAACTGCTCAGTGACCGCGGACGCGTTTTCTTGAGCGACGCTCTCGAGGCCCTACTGAAAGAATGTCGCATCATTCATCGCACCGCTACTTCTTACCACCCTCAGACGAATGGCCTGACAGAACGCTTCAACCGTACTCTGAGTGACATGCTGGCCATGTACGTCAACGACGCTCATTCCAACTGGGACCACGTTCTTCCCTTCGTAACCTACGCGTACAACACTGCGATACAGACCACCACTGGATTCTCTCCCTTTTTTTCTTCTTTACGGGCGCGAGCCAACCTGCACAATGGACGCGCTTTTTCCCTACCGCCCTGATGTTTCTGAATCGACGCCACTCTCGGACGCCGCCCAGTATGCAGAAGAATGCCGTCAGCTCGCTCGTTCGCTCACAAAGGAAAATCAATGGCAACAAAAACACCATCGTGACACTGGTGAGGCGCCTTCATATGCGCCCAACTCCCTGGTGTGGCTCTGGGTTCCTGCCACAACCGCCGGCCTGTCAAAGAAGCTTCTTGCTCGGTATCACGGTCCATACCGAGTGCTTCAAAAAACATCTCCTGTGAACTACGTAGTTGAGCCCGTTACGCCATCTGCGGACTTGCGTCGCCGTGGACGCGAAATAGTTCATGTGGACCGAATCAAGCCCTACTACGATCCGTCTGTCCTTTCGGCACCATGAGTCGCCAGGATGGCTCCTTCTCTGCCCGGGGGGGAAACTGTAGTGTGGTAATCTTCATCGATATAACCACTGACATGCGTCGCGTGCTGCCGCTCTCAAGGACGAAGAAGTTGTTCGCTGCCTTGCTCTTTCGCCACGCCTGACGCTTCGCTGCGAGTCTCCCCTGAGCGGCTGGAATCATCTGGGTTCACCGAATAAACACACCCCTACAAAATTCTTTCTTTCTAAATGACTGCACGTTGGACAACACACAAAAAGTACCCGGAACCATCCATCAGTTAGAGAAAAAAGGATATGAAAGAATTTGGACAAGAAAGAAATACCAGCAGACATCATGCTTATGATACAACTATTTAGCTTATACTATGGCTGGAAATAGATGCCTAGTGCAGCCCTAGACTGCAGCTCACTTATGGAGGTCAGTGGATGTAGCTCTGGACTTGGGAGATGGGAAGCAGTGGGGCTTGGCTTCTGCCAAAACATGGTGATAGCTTCGAATAATTTCGATCACCTGAGGTTCTTTAATGCGCTCTGACACCGCATACCGTATGAATTCCGTCAAAATGAAGTGACCGTTGCCAGGATTTCATTCGACAACATTGCACTCAGCAGCCAAACAAAAAAGCCATTGAGCCAGTACAGCAGTTCGCATGAATATCCATGTTTCACATGTTGCCAGGTTGCTGCTGCTATTTTTTCACTTGTGAGGAAAGCGTTTCTGGCATTGCAATGAAATAGGTACCGGATGTTGCATACACATTTGAAGATTTGCATGCACTGGAATGTTTGGCTCAGGTGTGTTCATGAAAGTCCACAGTTGTGCATAACATTGAAGTAATTGCAATCAAACTCCTCTCGAGCATGGGAGCTGGCTACAAACAAGGACATTTTTTGAAGCTCTTGGCTGCGTCAAGCTACATGTTGATTGCAGTTATGGCTAAACATGGTTGACAGGGCACTGAAAAAACCCGTTTCGTTACATCTGCAGAAAATTGCATTGTGTTGCATTTCAGGGGGTCTTATGTCTCCCAATTTCCTAGAGGCTGTTTCACCATATGGAAGTTGTTTCAATTGCTTGTTTTGGAATCTGTTTCACATTGTGGAATTCCTTGAAAGCACTCTCTAAAGCAAGGCCTGGTAGAATTCCAAGCACACTCTGAGTGCCTCGAATGCTCTATAGAAATATCTGTATATTTATGCAATGGATTGGGTCTAGTAGTAAGCATATCTGCTTCCTCTAGTGCTGCATAAAGCTCTGGGCAGACAAAAGAGTTGACAGGCACCGTTTACGTGATCTGTGTTTTGTACTTGTCATTACAGTGTGTGAAAGGCCCAACAATGGGAAGTTTTGTGGGGCGATAATTTTCAAGAGAAGTGAGTAGCGCTTTCCACTCTACCTGGTCCTGTGGAAGCAATGCACTGGTGTTAACGTGACCAGCAATGATGACCAAACAGGGAATTGTCATGTGCGTGTAACAGTACTATCCTCTCTCGCGCAAGTATCGCTAATGTCTCCCCTCAGTTTCCACCAATTGGCCCAACATGTGAAACGAAAAGTCTTCCAGACACAAGTACAAGGCTGATGTGACATGCAAGTTTAATACACTTGGCATACCACGCCATCTCTAATCAGGTACGTACTTGTGCAAAGAAAATAGGTCAGAGTGAAACTCGTCCAAACAATAGTATTGATACCATACCAATAACAGAGAAAAATGACTAGATCTTTTCTTTTGGTGTAAAAAAATCTGCGTGAACAGCAGATCCAACATCAAAAGACAACACATAGTTAAGGTGATGACAAGAAGGATATAAAGTGAATCATTTGAAAAGTTTCCGCAAAAAACTGAATATACCCAGTATGTCAGGCAAGCATTGCCAGATTTTTTTTTCAGGGGATAAATTTCTGCACAGTAATAATCTGCCACTGAAGGAGTAGAAATTCCCCAAGTATTTAGAAATTTCTGAAACAAAATTCAAACTTTGTGAAGCAGCGATGGGAGATGCTTAAACATACAAAAATGGTAAAGTATAAAGCGCCTCAGTAGTGATCTGCCATCTCTCTGTATCATCTTTCTTATCCATCTGCTAGAGAGTACAATAGCAACTCACCCCAAAACACACCTTAACCCTTCGACACGTTATGTAACAGCACATAAAGCAAACTTGCAGCTTTTTCCGAGAGTGGGCTGCATCTAGTAGCCTTTCTTTGTTTTGAGGCGAACTTCACATCCTTCATAGTGTAAATACGCTAGATTTTTTATGCCATACAGTGAATGCAGTGAATATTTTGGGAAACAGTGAGCGGTGTAGAATATCGTCCGCCATTGTTGTGCAAAAATATTTTGCCACCATTTTAGCATAACTCTTTGCCTCAATGTCAAATGTAATGCTCACCTTCGAAATAGAAATCATTTTCATGGACCTTCAAGAGTTTACCTTCTAAGTCAAAGCATATTTATGCCACTATTTTAGTCAATTACGACACTTTGCATAAAATTTCGCACGTTCCTGTCATAATATGTTCTAGATTTTTGGGCTGGAAAACTGACAGGCTGTCTTCATAAAAACCTGAATATATTATTTAGGTTGAAAAATATTCCATTTCAATGAAACAAGAAATGGTGCATTCCATACATAACCATTTTTGTTGCAAACATTACAGTGTAACTGTGAGCTAACACTGCCCAACAAAGTGAAAACATCGATGCCAGTTAAACCTTTATCATGTGCGGACATATCGAGCTGCACTCTAGTAATACCACATTGCATTTGTCCACAAATTTTTCACACAGCAGAAATGCAACCAGATCTTGGGGAATAATTTTTAATTGTGCGGTTCTGGTTGCTGCTCATATAAATGTTAATTACCCTAACTTACGTAAACGACTACTGATATACAGAATGAACACTTGGCATATTTCTCCAAACCAACAAACAAAACATCTGCCCACTGTTGTGACACTAGTGAGGGAATGCAACCACACACAGTATTACTCTTGAAGGCACAGAGCTGAGCAGTGCAAAGAGTGATGCTAGAAATCATTTTCTGGGGGGTGGGGGTGCTAAAAGTCACACAAATGGCAAATGAAAGAGTGCCAGTGCTGTGGAGTTTTAAAGTACAGGACACAAATAAAAGGCATTAGTACTACAACAAACAGTCAGTATGTCAAGACCTGTTTTTGGCAGCAGGTTTAACAAAATACTCATGGGAAGCAACCAACAACACACAGGAAGAAATAGAATGGAATCTGAAAACACACTGAAAGATTTCTCGCCACAGTGCAGTGAATGTTTCTAAAAGCACATCAGCTGAACAGCTTATAATGAATCGCAGCAATTACAACACTGACATCAGTGGTGACTGACCCAATAGCCTTCTTGTCATTAACACCCAATGAAAATATGACAAGGCTAGCTTCAGTAACATGTGCAGCTTACAAAGAAGCTAACTCAAACCACAATTTCAGCACAAGTGCTATTCTGACAAAATGGCTGAATATAGTGAGGACACAATATTCCACAAAATATGCCATTTGCATGCAACACAGGAACAGTGATCTGTCAAGTGACACCAGTTCTTCAAATTTTTTGTTCAAAAAACGTAATTCTTAAAGCCTAAATACAAAAGCAAGCCACGTAATCTTGAGGCTCAACTTTTGTTCTCCCCACTCATACGTTTTGCTAGCACTATTACAATGCCAAATTGAAAACACAACACATCTGCAGCTTTCAATTTTGACATTAAGCAAACAAAGGTGCAGTGATATTAGGCAGTACTGCAAAAACCATTTTAAAAAATTTAGGGGCAATCAATTGGAGTTATGTGGAGGGTATGCGATAGCCTTTGCTTTTCATTTGCCAATGTATTTTATTAATAATAATAATTTTAAAGAAAGGAAATGGTGCAGTATCTGTCTCATATATCCTTGAACACCTGAACTGTGCCGTAAGGGAAGGGATAGAGGAGGGAGTGAAAGAAGAAAGATGTGGCGTAGTGGAGGGCTCCAGAATAATTTCGAGCACCTGGGGATCTTCAACGCGCACTGACATCGCACACCACACAGGCGCCTTAGCGCTTTGCCGCCATAAAAACGCAGCTGCCGCAGTCGGGATCGAACCCCAGACACCCGGTTCAGTAGCCGAGCGCCCCAACCACTGAGCCACCACGGCGGGGCAATGTATTCCATTCCGATTCTATTTTTTCACTCACCAACACTCCAATTCTGATTGCATTCCAATTACGCAAACCCTGTCACAATATTATAATGCAACAATGCCATCTCTTTAAAAACACAAGTACACTTGGGACAATAAAATTCAACAGACAGTCAGGCCACCCTTTTTTTCCCCAATCTTCATCATAATTCTGAGACCAAGTACCAGCAATAAATATATTAGACATACTGCTGTTGAATGCCTTTCTTCAATGGGAAGTGATGCCACCCCATATGCCAGATTATTTTTTTTTTCGTTCACGTAAGTCTGGAAGTCCAATATACTTGTGGCTCTGGAAGAAGAAATGAAATAGCCCAGCACCAGTGCAGTACAACGGCATGTCAGCGCGCCATTCAGGCAAAGAGCGCGTCAACATTAAAGAATGGCCGCAAATCAAACTAGCTACCGACATAGCTTAAAAAGGAACACTTGTCATAGGTCACCTAGCTAGCATGCTGCCAGCTGTTTGTCGACAGGACAGCTACCAAAATGCGTTCCAAAGGGCACCAGGGAACTCAGCTGTTCCTTTAGTGTCCTGGCTCTTTGTGATGTTTTAAACTGCACTTAACTGAGAACGCCTTAGAGCACAAGTCACAATGAATTGGTTTTTCATGCCTGTGGGACCGCACGTGCACCATAAGGGTTAGCTTTTGTTCAAAGGCCATGGGGCACAACTGGCACTAGAAAGGCTTCTCACCAGTGTGAATGCAGACGTGTCTTACCACGTTATCTTTTCTAGAAAAGGCACTGTCACAAAAGCTGCAACGGTATGGACGATCACCTGTATGGGTGCGCAGGTGTCTGACCATGCTGTTCCTTGTCGCGAACGCGCAATCACAGTTACTGCAATGATATGGGCGATCGCCTGTGTGGGTGCGAATATGCACTACGAGGTCAGATCTCTTCTGGAAAATCTTGCCGCAGTGGGTGCACTGTTGAATCTGCTTGCCTGTGGGCTTGTCCCAGTGAGTACTCAAGCTTGTACTAATGGATGGCACACTGTGGTTGGCAGGGTGCTTTTCATCAGGTGGACTTTGTCCAGGAAACACGCCAACGTTGTGGTCTGCCATGACTGATCCTGCATTTCAAAACCAGAGTACTTTCATCAAAACCTCAGGCTCAAGATGCCACAGCTTACTTGCAACTAGAGAACAAAAGCCATATTTAGTATGCAGAGTCTAGGCCCTTTAGTCGAGAACTGTCCAGTGGAAGTAAATCTTCAAACTTTTTGGATTCATTTAAGGGACATGGCAACATAGCAAAGAAATAATTTCCAGCAACTTCGATGCACAATTATTAGGAGTCTGCGAATATTTATATTGTAAATATGAATAAAAAATTTTAAGATATAAATAAGCAAACATTGCACAGACTTCTTTTTAAAAAAAAAGTGTATATCCTTTGCAACTAAAAGATAAAACACTATACTGACTCAGCACTATAGAATAAAAAATGGTGTGCAGAGAAGTGTATATTGTATGATTAGACAGCATTAACCCAGGTTTTTAATAATTTCGTGATTTCCAGCTCTGATCTTTTTTATATGTAAAGGAGGAGAGATCAAGCTAACAGAAACAGTACTGTAAAGTATGCCACAGGTGATGTGATCACGCAACATGAGAAACAAAATGAAATCAATGAATTCATATGAAGCAACAATTAAAGGTAACTTTATGGGTAGCAAAACCTAATTAATTTGAATTTCCAGGGACTGGAAGAAACTACCGATTTATCCAACGGTTGAGTTTATAAAACGCCCCCTCCCACATTACTGATAAAAAAAATTGTGGTAAATCCTTGTGAGGAGGCTCACAGTGCAAACAGTGATAAGCCCGTGACAAATGTGCAGTTTCGGCGTACTGGAAGAACAACACAGACACAATGTTCCCCTAATTTCCTCACAAATCAGTTTTCCTTTTCCATATTATTATTATGTTAAGTTGCAGAAGTATTTCTCACATGTTGTGAGGCATATTTTGGGAATATTTTCTGGATGCAATAACTGCTAGGACCTGATTCGTCCAATCTGTTGGTCCAGTTGGATCCAGTGAGGTTCAATTGGTCGGGTGGCTAAAAACACAGCTAGAACCAATTCGAAGATCCAAATGAAACCAGTTCGAATGTCCAATTGGATCAAAAGAAAATTCCCAACCTTTTTTTTCTGACTGTGGTTAGTGTAGCAGGGGGCGGTAGAAAGTTAGATGGCCTGATGAGATTCAGAAGTTTGCGGGCATACAGTGGGCACAGCTGGCAAAGGACAGGGATAATTGGAGAGACACGGCAGAGGCCTTTGGCCTGCAGTGGGCGTAGTCAGGCTGCTGCTGCTGATGAAAAGATGTGTTCTCATTCTGTGATAGTTTGAAGCAGGTGGTCACCGATCATGTTCTCAGATCGTGTGATGTGACCAGCCCACCTGCAGAAATTTGCTAAACATCCAAGACAAGCGGTGCCCGCGTGATAACGGTCGACCCGATGAATGACAGAAACAAATTCCATTGCACAGTTTAGCTGACACCTTAAACTTAATGTTTGGATAATTTGCCCAGATATTTTGGTTCTGCCATGAATGGATTAATGAAAGTCAGCACAATATTCGACTGCTGCTAATTAAATATTTCAAAACTTTCAAAAATAAAAAACTCAGATACTAAATTCTCGAACTGAGTATGAGCCGAATAACAAACATGTTCAATTCGATATAGAAACTTCGAATATTTACACTCGCACCTTTATTTTCAATATCGACATCTTCTCATAAGTCTGCATCTGACGCAACTTCAAGGCCTCAAACCGTTCCGACTCATTGCTGTCACTAGAGTACCAGTTTAGAACTAAGGTATCCAAACAAGCAAATGAAAGCACGCATGAAGTACTCTTGCGAGAGCTATTATTAATATTGATATAGAAGATGGTTTATGGTATGGGGGAGTTTAATGTCCCAAAGCAACTTAGGCTATCAGAGACGCTCTAGTGAAGGGCTTCGGAACTATCGACCACCTGGGGTTCTTTAACGTGCACTGACATCGCATAGTACACGCATTAATAAACAAGAGGCATACACCAAACTCTTTTTGTTAATTTTATATGACTGGCTTGAGACGGTTCTCAAAGCCTGCTGCAAAGGGTTCCATATATATAGGTAGCAGCCATTTTCAGCAAAAAAATTCACAGCAGTAGTAAAAACAGACACAAATTTAATGTGCGCACATGAATGAACTGTGACTGGAGGGATTAAAAGGTGCACAGTTGTGAAGTGAAATTTCCTTCTTTTAATTCTGCATACAGTTCGCATTTCACCTGGCAAAAAGCTCATGTTACCGGCAGACCATAAGAGTGCAAAACCCTCCTATCTCAAAGCTGGTTCATACCTCGTCGCATACCAAACTAACATACACTTAGTAATAGACATAAACATAGTTTCCATGTTCAGACACAAAATTTTTTAAAGTAACACGTAAAGATAAGGAAGATTTTTAAAAATTACAGGTAAAGATGAGAAAGCTACAGTTCATTCTGCAAACAGACATGTGCTGTTAACACAAACCGAAAAGTGGAATTGACATCAAGGTTTGAGTTAAACTCATGTAGCAACAGATACTGTTTAGCCAGCTAGTGTCAGCAGTGTCATACACATAAAAAATATCATCAGACTTCTATGTGCACTTCGAATAAGCAACCAATTATGGCTTTCGCTCAAGAGCAGGTAAAACAGAACAGGTTAAAGTTCAACACCGAAAATCTGCTTGAACAGTAATAAAAGCTGTTGCTGTAGCTTTGGTAGAGATACTTCATAATAAGGTCTCAGACATGACTAAAGCAAAAACAAGAAGCAGCAGAGAAAATAAACAAAATAATCAGAAATGTGCATGGTACTGTAACAACAAAGTCAAGTAAGGCAAGACATTTCCAAAAACTAAAAGCCCTTTAGCACCAGAAACGAGATCAAGGATGGTTCACCACACATACATCCATTCAATGGCTACTCACTGCACAGAATGTATTACTTTAACTGCACCTTATTAATTCAGCAAATATCTTGAAATATTACGGAAAAAAATATTCTGCTTGCTCTATCAAATGACAACAAGGTGACCTGCATACTTATATCCTTATTTATGCTTAGGCCATCTTGCTCATGGTAAACAATAACCATCATTGATGTCCCAGTATCTGTGCTCTCAATAAACGTGTTATTATCTACCCCACTTTGTCCGTATAGACCACAGACTAAAGTTTGTAAACAAGCTATTTTACAGGCTATGAACATCAGGCAATTGAGTCTATGAGGGTTGGGAAGATTTGTAATTGCAGGTTTCATCTGGTAGCATATATTCCTTGGCTCGTTGATATTACCCTGCAAAATTAACAGAGAAAAGCAGCGGAAGTAAAATAAAAACTGTAATGCCCAAAGCGGCTATGTTAGTATGCTTCCTTTATATATGACTGCACTTTGGACAACACATAAAAAGAACTCAAGACCATTCATTACATAAAGAAGCAAAAGATATGAAAGAATCTGGACAAGAAAAATATGCAAACAGGCACTGTGCTTAACATACAACTACCTAGCTTATAGTATGGTTGGAAATCAGTGCCTAGAGCCGCCCTAGGCTGCAGCTCACTTTTGAAGGTCAGTGGCTGCAAATCGGGATTTTGGAGCTGGGAAACAGTGAGGCTTCATTTCTGCCAAAACATGGTACCTATTAGTTTTGAATAATTTGTCACGTGCGGTTCTTTGATGTGCATTGACACCACACCGATAACTTCTTTGCATTCAACTTCTGTCGAAAAGCTGCCGTAGTAGCCAGGATTTTATTCCACAACATTGCACTCGGTAGCCAAACGCCACAGCCACTTAGCCATCGCGACAGTTTGCATGAATATGTACGTTTTATCGCATACCACACCATCTCTAATAAGGTACATACTAGCAGGAAGACAGGACACTATGAACAAACATGTACGGCATGAACAGAGTGAAACAAGTCAAATGTGTTTCTTTGTTGCATCCAGTCCTCTTCGCGCAAGTACGTACCTTATTAGAAATGAACCCGCTCACCCAAACAGAAGTATTAAAGGGGCTGTGAAGGGTGCTCTAATAAAGTTGTGGCATGCATGTGATATTAAAGCACGTCACTGCACGAATAGTGTTTCGCAAGGCATATTTAAATGCGCTTTGTAGAGGCTGAGTTATCTGTAGTTAAAATTTGAATTTCAGCGTCTTCGCGCCTTTTCTTCTCCTCTCGTCACTTTTTGCACGCTGGAAGGTAGGCGCTCCTTCCCGACCCCCTGCTAAGAGCAGAGCTTCCCGACCCGCCGGAGCCAAGCGGCTTATTGGCCGCGGCCACGGTAGCTGCCTGAAGTCTGCAAGCATCTAACCAATGGCCACCTCTCACCTTGTCTACGCAGATGCGGGGGATGCAGGAGGGCGCTAGGATGAAAAAGTCGGAGGGAAGGGCTCGCCAACTTTGACGCGTGATTGTGGGTCGCCTGCTGCGTGTAGAAGAGTATTATTTGGCTCTTGTTTTCATGGCAACACAGTGCAGTGATGAAGCGCGTTAATGTGCTCTCCTCGGAAGACGTTTCGGAGCCCCTTTAATACCACAGCAATACCCGAAAAAAATGACCAGATCTTCTATTTAGCTTAAAAAATAGTGTGAATGCCATATCTCGCCTCAAAAGACGACACAGTGTTAAGGTGATGACTAGAAGGATGTGAAGTGAATCATTTGAAAAATTGTAGGAAACTGGTCACAATGTACTCAGCATGTCAGGCAAGCATTGTCAGATTTTTTTTGTCCAGGGAATAAATTTTTCCACAGTAATTATTTGAAACTGAATGGGAATCAATGCACAAAGTATTGAGGAATTTTCAAAACATAGTTCAAATTTTGTCAAGCAGAAATGGGAGATGCTTAAACATAGAAAAATGGTGAAGCATAAAGTGCCACAATAATGATCTGGTATCTCTCCGTTTACTATTTTTTATCCCTGTCTGCTACAATGTGGAATAGCAACTCGCTCTAAAATACACTTTAACCTTCCGACACGTTAAGGGCACGATTGCGTATAAAGCGAACTCTTAGCTTTTGCAGAGAGTGGGCAGCATCTAACAGTGACTTCTTTGTTTCAGGTGAATTTCGAATCCTTCAAGTTACAAATAAGCTAGATTGTTTATGCCACATAGTGAATGCAGTAAATATTATTTCACAAAACAGTGAGTGTGGTAGGAAGCCATTTGCCATTTTTCTGCGTACATAATTTGCGGCCAGCTGTAAAACGATTTGTTTACTCTCAATGTCAAGCGTAACGTGCACTTTTGAAAAAGAAATTACTTCCACGACCCTTTGGATGTTTACTTTACAAGTCGCAGCTTATCTACGATGCTGTTTTCAATTACGACACTTTGTATACAATTTCTCACATTTCCGCAATAAACACCCAGTGCTTTGCACAGAAAAACTAACAAATTGTCTTTCTTAGGGCATGAACATACTATTTAGGCTGAAAAATATATAATTCTGATGAAAACAAAAAATAGCACACCAAAGGGACACATGAGACAATTTGAAGCCGACCCAAATAGATACATCACCACACTCTACCGACATAAAAAATAGGTGTCACAACTAGCAGCCGTCTTTGCAAGCAAACATGCAGTGCATCAAGAAAATTTTTTTCATGTGGATCGCTGAGGATACACTGCCATTCACTTATGAAAAGAAACGGCGGATCTGTTTTGATCCTGACATCTTGAGTTTGGATCAGGTGGAGGGAACATTTTTCATCCAATTTTCTTGGCAATAAATGCATTTTTTTCCTGGTGGAGAAACATCAGTACAGCAAGAAAAAGCCACATAATCATTTTTATTGCAATCAATACAGCGCAACTGTGAGCTAAACTTGCCCGATAAAAGAAAGACAATTATGTCAGATGAACCTTTATGACCAGCATACATGTCAAACAAGATTAGAGCTGCTCTCTAGAAATGCCGCACTGTGTTTTTCCACAAGTGTTTCAGACAACAGTAATGCAACCACTTTGGGGAATAGTTTTTAAGTAGGCAGTTCTAATTGCTGCCCATCCAATTGTTACCAATCCTAACTCATGTAAGTGACTCCTGATGCAAAGAATGAAAGCATCTTTCTCCAAGCCAACCAACAAAACAATTGTTCACTGTTGTGTCAGTAGTGAGGGAATGCAACCACACAGAATAGTAATCGTGCAGGCACAGAGCTGACTAATGCAGCTAGTGATGCCACAAATCATGGGGAGGGCTAAAACCTACACAGATTGGAAACCAAAGAGTACCAATGGTTTTCAGTTTTAAAGTACAGAGCATAAATACAGAAAAAAAGCACTGCAAACAGCCAAAATGTTGAGACCACTTTTTGACACCAGGTGCAACAAAATATTCATAGGAAGGAACAAAGAACACACAAGAAGAAATAAAACGCAATCTGAAGACACACCGATAGACTTCTCGCTGCCACGAAGTGATTGTTTCTACAAGCACATCGGCTGAACAGCCTATGATGAATCAAAGAAATTACAGCAACACTGGCATCAGTGGTGACAAACCCAATAGCCTTCTTGTCATAAACACCTTGAGAAAATGCAACAAGGCTAGCTTCCATAATATGTACACCTTACGAAGAAGCTAACTCAAAGCACAATTCCAGCACTACTGCTACTCCGACAAAAAGGCTGAAAATAGGCCACGATATTCCACAAAATATGCCATTTGCATGCAGCACAGAGAGAGCACTCTGACAAGTGATACCAGTGCAGTGAACCTCTTTCAATGTTTTTGGTTAAAAAAAAGTAGTTCTTAAAACCAAAAAACAAAGCTAGCCATGCAATCTTTTGTTCTCTTCTCTCATACATTCTGCTAGAACTAGAATGCCGCACTGAAAAAATCACACAGCAGCATGTTTTCTTTTGACGTTATGCAAATAGAGCTGCTGCAATGGGAATCTGTAAATTGATAAAACATTTAATAAACACAAGTGTGCTTAGGGCAATAAATCCCAATAAACAATAAGGCCAGATTTTCTTCTTCTGATGCTGTAGTTAAGGGCTCTGGTAATGTCGACCACCTGGGGTCCTTTAAACATGCACCGACATCGCACAGTACACATGCCTTCAACATTTCGCCTCCACTGAAATGTGGCTGTCGCAGCCGGGATCAAACCTGCATGTTTCGGGACAGTAGTCGAGTACCATGTTAGGATAGAAGACTTCTCATAGGTCATTTAGCTAGCATGCTGTTATCTGGTTGCCAACAGGATAGCTACCAAAACGTGTTCCAAAGGGCACCATGGAACAATGCTATTCCTTTAGTGTCTTGTCTCTTTGTGGTGTTTTAAACTACACTTAGCTGAGAACGCCTTTGAGCACAAGTCACACTGGAATGGTTTTTCACCCCTGTGCGACCGCACGTGTGCCACAAGGGTTGCCTTTTGTGCAAAGGCCATGGGGCACAGCTGACACTGGAATGGCTTCTCACCAGTGTGGATGCGGACGTGCTTTACCAGGTGGTGCCTTTCTACAAATGCATTGCCACAGTGGTCACAACGGTACGGACGATCACCCGTATGGGTGCGCAGGTGTCTGACCAGGCTGTTCTTATAAGCAAATGTGCTATCACAGTCACTGCAATGATACGGGCGGTCGCCTGTGTGGGTGCGAATGTGCTCCACTAGGTGTGATCTCTTCTTGAAAACGTTGCCGCAGGGGGTGCACTGGTGAATCTGCTTGCCTGTGGGCTTGTCCCGGTGAGTATTCACGCTTGTACTAGTGGATGGCACACTGTGGTTGAGAAGGCACTTTTCATCAGGTGGACTTTGTCCAGGAAACACGCCAAAGTTGTGGTCTGCCATGACTGATCCTGCATTTCAAAACCAGAGCATTTTCATTAAAACCTAGGGCCCAAGATGCCAGAGCTTGTTTATAACTAAGGAACAAATGCCAAGTTTAGTATTAACCAAATAAAATAATATTTATTTTTCAGAAAACATCTGGATGCTGAGTTTAGGCCCTTCGGTCGAGAAGAACTGACCAGTGGAAGTAAATCTTTAAACTTTTTGGATTTATGCTAGAAACATGGCAACATGGCAAAGAAATAATTCCCACCAACCCAAATGCACAATTAGGAGTCTGCAAATATTGAATATGAATAAAAATTTTTTATGAAATATTAATAAACAAACATTAGACAGAGTTCTTTTTAAAAAAAGTGTAAAGCCTTTGCAAACAAAATATAGAACACTATACTGACTCAGCATGATACAAAATAAAATGGTGTGCACAGAAATGTAGTGTTTGATTAGACAGCATTAACCTAGTTTTTTAACAATTTCTGTGTGATTTACAGCTCTGAACTTTTTATATGTAAAAGAGGAGATGAAAGTTATGGACACAGTGAAAAAAAAAAATATATTGAATTTTTTAAAATGAAAATCGTCGCTTTTTGACTCACATCTCCCCTTAGCAATCTGCAACAGGTGATTTGATCATGAAAAATATCAACAGAAAGACACATCAAAAATACCAACACACATCTATGTCCAACTACAATAAAACAGATTATAACGTGTACTTTGAATTAGCAACCAATTACGGCTTTCACTCAAGATCAGGTAAAACAGAACAGGTTAAAATTCAACACCGAATATCTGGCTGAGCACTAATAAAAGCTGTTACTGCAGCTTTGGTACAGATTCTATGCTCATAATGCCTCAAACATGATTGAAGCAAAAAAAAAAACAAGAAACAACAGATTAAATGAACAAAATAATGAGAAATGCACTCGCATGACATTGTAACAAGAAAGACAAGAAAGTCAGGACATTTCCAAAAACTGAAGGCCCTTTAGCACCAGAAGCGAGATCTCAAGAATGGTTGACCAAAGGCACATGCATTCAATGGCTACTCAATGCACAGAATGTATTACTTTTGCTGCACCTTATTCTTTCTGCAAATATCTTGAAAGATTATGGAAAAAAAATGTTCTGCATGCACTGTGCTCCATCAAATGATAACAAGGTGACCTGCATACGTATACCCTTCTTTATGCTTAGACCATGCTGCCCATGGTATCAAACAATAACCATCATTGATGCCCCAGTATCTGTGCTCTCGATAGATGGGGCAATATGCACCCCATTTTGTCCATATACACCATGCACAGAGGTGCATGCAACAAGCTATTTTACAGATTATGAACATTAGGCCATTGAGTCTACGAGAAAAGGTATGGAAGATTTCTTCCTGTGGTAGCATATATCGCTTGGCTTATTGATATTAGCCTGCAAAATTAAGCAGAGAAAAGCAGTGGAAGTAAAGTACAAACTGCAGTACTGCAAGAAGCCATGCAAAAATGCTTGCTTTAGAAATGACTGCACAACAAACAACACGCAAAAACTACTCTGGATTCACCATTATTTCTCGATGGAAAAAGATAGGAAAGATAACGGACAATAAAAAAAAGTACTACAGGCGTCTTGCTTATGATATGCCTATGTAGCTTTGACCATGACAATTGCTGTATGCTTAAGTGCAATGCCACATATTGCATCTTCTACAATGCTCGTAATTTAGGCCTTAGTGATTGGGGACGTTGGATATGAAGACCGATTTGGTTTTCCTGCAGAGTTTCACCCCTTTGGATCACTGAATATACTATTCTACAGAATGTGAGCAATAAGCTATATGCATTTGCGTATAGGTTGACTGCAGTTGATTTGAAACATTCTTCCAGCATCTTGTCTTCTCAGCATTGGTTATAATGCCTGCAAAATAAAGAACAGCAAATTAGCTCATGCAGAAGCAAAGCTTCAAAGCCATAGCAGCATTCTTTGTGTATTCCAATACTCAAGTTCATAGTGAACTTGGAAGAAGAAGGGATCTTTCTGTACTCAAGGTTCAAAAAAGACAAGGCCTGATGTATTGTGCTTTGCATGCCAACCCAAGACAATGATTACCCAGGATGTATTTGAATGGCCAAGAACACTGAAACACTTAGAAATGTTAATGTTCACAAAAGTTGTTCGGAAAGGTGCTTTGCCGACAGCAGGTGCTTCTTGGCTTGTCTGCACTGTCTTGTAAAATAGGCAGAGCAAAGCAGCATAAGCCTCACACATTGCCGCAAGCAGAGGTGCTTCCAGCATAAACAATCAATTTTTTAGTCATGTCCAAGAGATTCGGTACAAGCATATTCATTTGGTACAGAGGAACTCTTCACTTTCAAAACCGCTCAGTGACAGACTGAAACCTGTGCCCGGTCTTAATGTTTTTCAGTGTCAACACCTGATTGGCGCTGTATTCTTCCAAGTAGAGACTGCTGACAATAAAGCATTACCAAAACAACACTTATGGTACTCATTGTATCAGACAGTTCTTCCTCGAAGTCAGACCACTCTATCGAATTCTGCCCTGCAGTCCCTATGCTTCCTAATCTAGAGTTTCAGCGCACGCACAGTAACCTAACTCAAGAAGGTATTTACAGGAAAGACGAAGTGTGGGTGGGATGCATGCATTTAGAAAAAAAAAGTCTCCAGCTTTCCCATCTGCAGGCGAGAAGATAACAGTGATATTATAACCAGAGCCCAATTGCAGCCACTAAAATCACTGGATGTCTGAGGTTCATACATCCAACACGAGTGCTTATAGACTGCAGTGTTCGAATAGTGCCACTTCATGGTGCACAACTTGCTTGGTTTACCTAGAAAGAAGTCAAGTGCAATGCCAACTGCAACAATGCCAGTGAAGAGACTCATACTCTCATTCTGCTCATAAATAAGGAGCACTGCCACATTAATCAGTGGTGAGGCCAATACGGTACTTTAGTTGAATGCAGTAAAACTGCTAAGGCACCAGCATGAAAACAACATTACAGTAGCCCTCGCAGTCTTACTCAAAACATGAAACAGCTCCACTGTCTTTAAGGAAAGAGTGCATACACCAGTGGAAAGGTACACATGTAGACAGGACACACTCACTGTCAGGCCAATGAGGCCACTTTGTTGCCTCCTCAACACTTTTCTTGCAAGAAACGCCTTTGAGAGGCACCCATAGATTTAAAGCAAGGGGTTTCTTTGCTAGAGTGTTGGTACTTATTTCATGCCAGCAGCTAAGCTGGAAAAGAAGTCAGAACTAATTAGAGAAGTGGATGCACATTGTGACCAAATTAAAAGGTACAAAACACCGGTAGCAGACCAACAGAGCACCAGTGTGTGTGAGGTAAGGCCAGAAAAAAAGAGGAAGTTTTTATGCAAGCCGTCTGCCACCTATACACTACCGTAGCGCATATGTTCATTCCTGAATTCACTCTGCAATGTCAACAGGACTGGTATTAAATCAATTCATGTAAGCAAAGCATCTGCTTCTGTGCACCACAGTGCGTCCCCCAAAACAATAACTTAAGCCAAAATTTTGGACTGCCTAGAGCAACAAGTTCTACCCGCAAAGCAAGCAAGCAGGTCCGCAGGAGCACCAGAGAAAGCTTGAAAAGGGCACTTTCTTTAGGTGTCATCACATTAATACAAAAACACAGCCTGGCTTGAGCTAGAATGACACATCGTGAGTGACAATTACATCACCTTTCAGGGTTTGACAAAAGCAGTAAAAAAAAAAGGGTAACACTTTATTTGCATGGCAACTTAAATGTGTAGTACAAAACACAAGGAAAAGAATTCCAACTACAGAGCATGGAACGACAGGCACTCTTGATAAGACCGACAACTAAATTTTAGGCATCAAATTTTTTTTCACCACAACAAAAAGCTTACTGTCTAAGCTGTTCGACTACGCAATGGTTTTGCAACAAATGCGATAAAAACTTTTTACCAAGAATTTTTCAAACAGTCGATGAGCGTGTTTCATGTGCCTCTATGCTAAAAACCATGATCAGCAAGCGTGAGAACTGCGCACCTGAAAAAAAATTATGAACTAAAACTGACATAGTTACAGCCATCAAACATTAATTAGGCAGTTTCAGTATAGCATAGCGACCATTTCAGTCTCCACACCCAGAGCGGTTATGGTACAGTGATGTGTACCTCGTTGTTGGAAATTTCAGTGGAACATGGTTACCATGTCAACCAAGAAATATAGAGCACTGTGGCACCATCTAGGAATAAAAGTTGAAAGCACAACATTAGTGATGCAAAAATTGAAAACTGAAAAATGGTTTCTGAGGAAACGAAATGCACAGTTATTGTCTCACTTATGTCATGGGCACACAGACCACATCACAAGGGAAGGGAAGAATGTGAGAGTGAAAGAAGAAAGAGCTGCCATAGTCCTCTCCAGAATAATTTTGACCACTCGGCGATCTTTAATGTGCACTGACATTGCACAGTACATGAGCACTTCTGCCTTTCACTTCCATGGAAACGTGGCTGCTGCAGCGAGGTTCGATCCCGGGAACGGCGGCTTAACCAGTTTTTTGACATCTTCAATACGCCAACACATTATTGAGGAGAGTTTGCTCACAACTGAAATGCCAAGCCTTCTTGAGTCAAGTGGTCTATTGTACAATGGTTCTGCTTCACAGAACTTCCTGACAACTATGCACGACTCTCAGTCAGACACTCTATGGGCAAAATTTTCTATGAGAATGACATCTTCACTGATTCGGCAGCAGCCGTCATTAGGTCTCAAGCTCAAAGTGAAGGATTGAAACCTGATTCCTTTGTACTGTGGGAGTCTACAGCTTGAAGGGAGAGTTCCCACATCATCATTTTCTAGCAAGAATTCCCGTGGCCACCTTTCAAAGTAACTTTGCTGTGCTTTTGAGGCACGTTTTTCCTCTAAGCGATTATATATCTGATTCAATGCACGACCAGGTTTACGAAGAAGTTTTTTGATTGCCTGTATGTTCTTCTCAAAAGAAAATGCAGGAAAAGAGTCAAGCGTTCCATACAAACGAACGTCTGCTGCTAGATGCAACAAACAGTGAACGTTGTACGATACCTCCTCCTGTTCATTAAGTCTACCAAAGCATTTCACAAAATGCTGAAGAAGTGTTTCTGCAGAGTCTGCATACTGTTGGCAAAGTGATGGAGTGCTGAGAATTGTTGCAGCTGCATGCAAAGTCAGAAAATTCAAAAGCATGGGACTTGGCAGTGACTCCCTTAGCACTAGTGGGCCAGTGTAATGCAGAAAAAGCCTACACTCTGTAGCCTTCCAGCGGTCTTTCTCATCCAGAGTCCTAGGTTTCCTAGCGAACTCAAGTGGAACACAACCCTCAAGGGCGACACCTTTGGCTATTTCTTTACGATCTGTGGGACCAAGGTGGACTGTCAGTGGCCTCGCAAACCACAGGTTTATCAGCTTACGAAATACACCAAGGTACAGCAAATGCATGGGATCAAGTGGCATGTTGCTCACACAGTCAATAGGAAGTTCCGTCAACAATGACACACCGTGGTGGTGCTCAAAATCTTCCTGTTTCCGGAATGACTTATCAGTTCTTAGCGTCGATTCTGAGGTAGGAAAAAACATCTCATTGAAACTGCCTTCTGCAGTACATTTAGGGCACACTGCGTAGCCAGCATGTCCTTTTGTCAAGAATATAAATGCGCGCACAGGTGCGTCGCAGATAAAGCTTCTCATTTCAACCTTAACCAGTTTGCCAGAGATCATTAGACCTACCCGAGCTAAATTTTTTAGCTTGAGAACAAAAGGACGAAGGAATTCATTGGCAGAGTTTGGCTTTGCAGGGCCCAGAAAAGCACCAACGATCACCGGCTCTGGTAATTTATGGGCGGCACTAAGTTGAATCTGGCATTGGATTGGCCAGAGCTGCAGACGGGAGCTCTTTGACAAAGGCATGCCATCTATGTTGAAAGGCCAACAACCTGTGGCGGGTGCTTAGCGGGACACAGAACATATCCTCCAAGCCATTCTTAAGCCCGAAATTGCAGTAGTGTCCAGGAGGCAATTCAGTAACGCCAGCTATAACTGCAGTTCTACGAGGAGTTTTAAGTCGCGTTCGTGCGTCTGTTGGCAAATCAGAAAAGCAGCTGTGACCTCTCAAAAGACGCAGCAAGTCCGTTAGAGAGCGATGGGATATGTTGTGTTCAAGTGGCGCCCAACCAACCAGCCGAGAACGAAACTCGTCAACGGTTCCAACGCTTTCAATCGTCGGGACGTCGTGTCCCAATTCTTGGGAAGCAGCGACCAGTGCACACTGAGAAGTGCCACTCGCCACGCTGCTCATTATGTCGGCATCGCTAGAGTCACTTGAGCCTGCAGCGTGCTCCGAAGGGAAGTCGAGGCGACCGTACGAAGAATCAGCAGCTTGCTCAAAACGCTGGCGCAAGGGTCGTCTGCCGAACCGCTGGCACCGCTTGCACTGTCGCAAGGGAGTGCAAATTAAGTAGTCGGCATCACTCGCTTCGCGCCGAGTTTCGCCATCCGGTTCACCTGAATGACTCTGAATTGAGCTCGTAAAGTGAGTCCGCAAAGAGCTCGGCACTTCCGATGCTTGGAAAAGCGCCTGAACTTCTAACCGGGCTTTGTTCCGAACAGACCGCGTTTTGCTTAGTTTTGGCATCGCAACAAAACCGTGCTACTCAGCAGACACACCAATTATCCTTCGTGGGCATCTACAATCAACCTACACCGCTACATAAAGACAAGGATAGTCTTAAATAGTTCGGCACAAATCGTCCGATGCTGCAACAAAGAAGCAAGGTCTAAGCCTTTTCAATCAAACGTTAGTCAACTGACAGCAAACGGCGGCACGGCATGCCGAACACATGGAAAGAAACCGCTATGCAAACGGGGCCATCACACATACTTTTGATGGATGTCGAGCCATATGTGGAGTGCAGAAACGGTAGAACACGCAAAAATATTGTGTGGTAGGCCGCCAGAACCCAACAAACCGACAACTTCAGCGCTACCGCTGGCAAAGCTAAAGCAGCTAAAGCTGAGCTACCGCGCCGAGTCGAAGACCGCGCTACCACACAACATGCGGAGCAGCGAGTACTACTGGTACTACTATGTACCAATAGGGGCCGTTAGGTGAGGCTGGCATGAGTTTTACCTGTTGTGGCTTTTTGTGCTCATACATAACCTTTCAGGCCAGAAAATATGTTTGTGTTGTCTTTCTCATGCACCATTTATGCAAAAAAAGAGTGATTGAAGTTTTTTTTTTCGTGTCTGTGTGGACACGTGACAAACTCGCGCGGCCACGGGTGCCGAATGGCCTGCGCATGTCGCGGCCAGGCCCGTCGTCTGCTACGGTATGCACTTCGCTCAACACGCCTTTCGATAACTGCCTTCACTGTAAAGCTGTTTCTCTAGATTGCCTATTTCGATCAACTCAGTTTGCAAGCAAATGCACCGCACGTATGCTTAAGAATTTTGGAATATGCAGGAATTAAGCTTCCGATTCGCAAGAAATGCACAGGTAACAGTATACTTTACAACTTAATAGCAAAGCGGCGGAAGACCCGTTAATAACGCAGTAGCACTACTAGCCGCATTCCTGCATATTCAGCCTCATGACCGAGTGTATGTTTTGCCGAAACCAATAATTAAGGAGGAAGTTTAGGAAAGGAAAAGTGTGCGCGAGCGCCGCTCTAGAACACGTGCGGCGTAGCACGTGACTTTTTTTGCATGCCTCTCGCGCATTCCTCTAGGTCACCCGGTCACAACACCGCCACTACCTCGTGGTTACATCACAAACGATGGGAATGTTTCGCATTATCAATGTTCCGCATTATCGCCAAAAAGCTCTTTAATTGCCCATGGAAAACCTTAATAAATTAATTCCATATGACATGCGTCTTAGGATTCAGGCTTTTCTTATGTTCGAATGCGGCACTAAAGCTGCCAGAGATATATGGGATATATTAATTGATAGTTTGTGCGTCCAATATCTGTGTTTGTTGGACATACATTAGAACATAACTTGCGCATCGAATGAATGAATGAAAAACTTTATTGGTTCCTTTAGGAAGTAGCGGTAGAGGACGAAGTCTTCATCTTGAAGCTTGGGTCCTCCTTGGCCGTGGGTGGGCCCCTAGTCCAGGGCTCCACTGAGTCAGGCCACCTCGCTTGCGTGTGCTATGAGGGCCCTTTGGACCCCTAGCTCGCAGCTGGTGAGCCGGCTCTCCCATTGCTCCGCACTTGGTGTTTTGTGTTTGTGGAATGCTTGATTTCTTCCGCACTCCCATGTGACATGATATAGTGTTGGTTTTGCTCCGCAACACGGACAGGTGGCGCTATACTGTGTGGGGAACATCTTGTTTAATATGTATAAGATTGGGAAGGAGCCTGTTTGCAGTCTTCGCCATCCTGTGGCTTCCTCCTTGGATAATGCTTTATGTGGTGGGGGGTATTGGAATCTTAGCCCCTTATATAGGTTTAATAATTCCGAATAGCTGTCCCCGCAATTAATCTGGGGCCCCTCCGGGGGTAATGACGTTCCTGTTCGGCTGGGCATTCCTCGAGCTAGGTTGTCTGCCCCTTCGTTGCCCCTGATCCCTGCGTGACTCGGTATCCAGATTATGTAGTGTATTGGTCGTCCCTCAGGGAGCAGAGCTCTACTGAGGATCTTGAGTGCCGTGCTGCTAATTCTGCCTCTAGTATAGTTCCGGCACGCCTCTTGTGAATCCGTTAAGATGTTAAGGGATCTCCCTGTCCTATATCCTTCATTCGCTGCCAGGGCGACAGCAATCTCCTCTGCCTCCGTTATGTTAGATACTTCGGCTGTGAGGCTTGTGATGTGTTCTCCGTGGTAATTTACAACTACTGCTACCGCGCTATTTTTGTGTGCTTGGGGGTATAGGGAGGCATCAGTGTAGACTGTGTTGTCCCGATGCCCCATGTTCCTCTCATAAAATTCTGCCCTAACCTGTCTCCTGTTAGCATGGAGATTTGGATCCATATTTCGGAGGATAGGTAGTATGCATAGCTTCTTTCTTAGCGGGTCCGGTATTGCGGCCCTCCTATTTTGTGGCTTTTCTATTTCCCGACCTAGCTTTGTCAGGAGCGCACTTCCAGTCGTTGTGTTGCTAAGTCTTGGTATTTGTGGCTTGAGCTGGCACACTCTTAATTCTTCGAAGGTGTTACTGATTCCGAGTTGCATGAGCTTGTCGTTGGATGTATTTCTTGGGGGATGAAGAGCTGTTTTGTATGCCTTCCGGAATATTGTCTCCGCTTGCTCCTTCTCTGCTTTGATAGTCACATGGTACGGTAATGAATATGTTACCCGGATGACCACTAGGCTGTTGACTAGCCTGAGTGTGTCCTCCTCCATCATGCCATACCTCTTGTGCGCTACTCTGCTGATCATCCGGCTTACTTATCCTGCCGCTTTGCTTAGCAGTCTGAGTTTATGACTGCACTTCCGGCTTCCTTGCAGCCACATGCCGAGGATTCTGATCATCTTTTGTTCAGGGATGTTCCGGCCCTCTAGTTTTATTTCGAGTGGAGCATCCGTAGGGTGCCTACCCACTCTGAGGAGCTCAGGTTTTTCCGTGGAGCATTTAAGTCCTCTTTGTTTTGTGTATTATTCAATGCAGGTGGCAGCCTCTTGTAGCGCCTCCTGCTTCTCCCCCAGTGAGCCTTGGGTGGTCCAGATGGTGAAATCGTCTGCGTACATTGCATGACTAATCCCCTGGACTTGGCTGAGTTTCTTGACGAGGTTGACCATCGCTATGTTAAAGAGTATTGGCGAGATTACTGAGCCTTGCGGAGTGCCCTTGCATGGCGTTTGAAAGGTGTCACTTCGCAGGTCTCCTAGGCCTACCGTCGCTGTTCTGTCCATGAGGAAGCTTCTAACGTAGTCATGGACCTTCTTCCCGCAGTTGGTGGTGTTAAGTCCTTCCATAATGGCGGCATGGGATACGTTGTCAAAGGCCTCTTTAATATCGATGGCCATGACAACGTTCTCCCCGTTCTTTGGCATTGTTTCGAGTACCTCTTCTTTTAGTTGTAGCAAGATGTCTTGGGTTGATAAATTTGCCCTGAATCCGAACATGGTGTTGGGGTACCATTCTCCGTCTTCTAGATGCGTTTGTATTCGTCGGGTTACTATTCTCCCGTACAGCTTGCCTAGGCATGATGTTAGCGAGATCGGTCTGAGGTTTTCAATTTGGAGTTTCTTGCCGGGCTTGGGGATCATGACGACTACGGCGTGTTTCCACTCCGCTGGGACCGTCCCTTCTTCCCATTGTTTGTTTAGGTATAGGGTGAGTTGGCTGATTGCTTCGTCGCTTAAATTTCGGATTAACGAGTTATGAATCTTGTCCGCCACTGCTGCCGAATTTTTCGTTGTTGCCCTTATGGCCTCGACGACCTCTTCTCTTGTGATGGGTCTGTCCGTGGTTGGGTTTTCTTCGCCCTGGTAGTCGCCTTGGTAGCCGTCTACCTGGTCCTACCCGTAGCAATTCTCTCGTACTGCCTGGAGCAGCTGTTCTTCTGTACCTTCGTACTGGTGAATTAGCCTTTGGATGGATTTGCTGCTTCCCGCCTTGCGTTTGCTCGGATCTATGAGTGTTCTGAAGATCTGCCACGTTCTAGCCGTGCTGAGGGTGCCATTCAGCGAGGTACTTGCTGCCACCCTTGTCTTGCCAGCTGCGTTGCATATTCCTCTGCTTGCCTGGTGATTTCGGCAATCTTCTTCTTTAGCTTTCTGTTTAGCTTTTGGCGCTTCCACCACTTGGTCAGTCCTCGTCTTGCCTCCCAGAGCCTGAGAAGTCGCTTGTCCACTTCTGGTGCTTGTTCTGTTCGATCCACTTCTTTAGTGTAGAGGTCCCCGATTTGTCTAAGCTGTTGGCTCCAATCTTCTGCCGAAGTTATGTCGTCCTTAAGTTGTTTGCAGTAGGTCCGGAAGGCATCCCATGGAGTCAGTTAAGTTTGCCTTGCCGTTCTTCCTTTTGATGCTTTCTGCCTCTGTGCTGACCCTAATGATGTAGTGGTCGCTGCCGAGATTTTATTGCAGGTTCTCCCATTCGACTTGCTTAGCGCCCCTGACAAAGGTTCGGTCGGGACATGTGTCCACGCTTACGCTATTACCCTGTCTAGTAGGCTGAGTTTCATCTGCGACTAACTCGCAGCCTATGTTTTCCGCTGCTGTGCAGATGCCGCGCCCCTTTTTATCTTCGATCCTGCTGCCCCATTGTGGGCTTTTCGCATTAAAGTCCCCTGCTATTATTAGGGTATTCTGCCCTGCAAGCTTCTTTGCTTCCGCAAAAAGCTTAATGAAGTCTCCTTTATTTTTAGGTGGGCTGTACAAATTTACTATAAAAGTGCTTTTAGCTTTTCTTATTCTCTTGGGAATCACTTCAGTTATTATGTGTTCTAGCTGTGTGTCTTCAAACTCCTTATGAGCTATGCTTGTGATTTTGTTCCTAATGAGAGTTGCTGTTCTTCCGTTCTCCTGACATGAGTGTCCTTTTAGGGTTGGGGTGCAATATGTCTCTTGTAGATGTATTAGATCTGGTGGGTTTCCTCTAGTGTTAATGAATTGCTGTAAGAGCCCTTGCTTACGCCTGTAGCTCCGGCAATTCCACTGCCATATCTCTAGTTGTTGTTGTCCTGCCATGTTATCGTATTGGTACTGTTGTTTGTTGCCTGGGATTCTGATCGAAACCTGCGCTCATTATAGAGGCGGTCCCTAGCGTCATTTACTGTCTTCCGTGTGTTTTGACTCTTTACATAGTTGCGGAAGCTCTGATCTTGCAGGGCTATCTTTTGATTTAGTTGCTGTATCTGCTGCTGCATCTGCTGCATTTGCTGCTGCATGAATGTCTTTAGATCGTTTATTGTTGAGTTTCCTCCTTCATTAGTTTGTAAACTTTCTACACTCTGTTGTGGGGGTGAGGGTGCCCTGACAGGCGAGCAGCCTGCCTTTCGCATCTCTTGCATTTCCGCTATTAATTCGCTTATTTGTTTCTTAAGCTGTCTGATTTCCTCTCGGGTCTGCTCTTGTTCCTTCCTGATGTTATTAATTTCGGCAGTAAGCCTTTTTTCATTTTCTGTTCGTGTGTTTGTGTTGTTGTTGTTGTGCGGAGCAAAAAGCGCCTTGGGAGGGCCCGCTCCCCAGCTCACGTTGACTCCGCCGCTCTTCTTCTGTTGCTGCTTCGGCTTCACCCAGGACTGCTGGCCGCCCAGGGGTGGGTAGGACTCGTCCCGCTCCCGGCTCCGGCCCTGGCCCTGGCTGCTGCTGCGCCCCCGGCTGCGACTCCTGGATTCGCTCCGGTAGTCACCTTGCCGCTCCTGGTCCTCGTTCCGGAACCAGCGCGGTCTCCGTGCCCCGCCTCTGCTTCGGCTGCGGCCGCGTCGCTGCTGGCTCTGGGGTCCCCATCGCAGTTCGTTGACTGGCTTCAGTCGTTGTGCACAGTCCTTCGTGCCCGCCGCGTGGGAGCCCCCGCATAGCAGGCACTTGGGTGTACATTGATGTCGTTCTTCCGGATCTTTCTGGCCGCATTGTCTGCATGCCTTGATTCCCGGGTTCGGACAGTCGTCCGATCGATGTCCGTGTTGGTAACAAACGTAGCATATTTGCCGCGTCGGCCTATAGGGGTAGCACCACAACTCTCCATCCCCCGTATAGTACAAGACTTGCTTGGGGAGGATGGGGCCATCAAAGGTGATGACGACTGTGCTCGATCGGCCTAGCATCCTTGCCGCCAGGATCTTCACCCCTTGTGAGCGGGTTCGTAAATTCGCCTTGAGTTCTTCGGCCGGAGACCCCGGGTCCACTCCGCGGATGACCCCGCGCAGCGTTCCCTCCGGCGCCGCCACGTGTGCGTTGATTCCGTAGCTATGCTCTCCAAACTTCAGTTGCGTGATGCGCCTGATATGTTGAGCAGCGCTTTCGTTATCGGTACTGATTATTATGATATTCGAGCCGGTGCGCAGTCGGATGATGAGATCTTCTGCCTTGTATCCATGTCCGGTAGCCGCGACCACCGCCCGCGCCACTTGGTGCGTCTGCAGGTTCTTCACTGCCAGTCCTTTCGGCCGAAGTACTACTTTTAAATCATCCCTGGGAAGCGGAGGTAGCCCTCTCCTCGGCGCTCCTTCCCCCTCTCCTTGTTTCGGTGCAGTTGGCGTGCCACCTGTGCTCTTCGCCGCGCCTAGGGAATTTTCGTTCCCTAGTGCTTTTCCCGCCAAATCTCCTGCTTGGCTTCCACGTTAGCGTTTCTTTTGCCGCTTGGACATGGCTATCTCCCAGTCCGCGTCCAAAACCTTGTTCTGACTTGCCTGTAGCGTTGTTGTCGCTGGGGTGCTGCTTTTTAGGGCTTGAAAGGATGTCATTGGTCCGTGGGCGAAGGTCTCCCCGGTAGCGTCTTGATAGTCTTCGTCCATATTTTCTTGGGTTTCCGCCATAAAATTCGTCTGGTCTTTTAGCGGTGCGCGATATACGCTGGGATTTAGTGCATGGGTCATCGCTCCGTCGCTTCTACCGCTGGCCGAGGCCGGGAGGACCGCAGAGCCCCGCTACTGTGTTAGGCCTAATAGGCCTAGCTTCGGTCGGCCACGTGGGAGATCTTCAAAACCGTATAAATCCAAAAATATTGGACCCAGCGGTTTGAAAGAGGTGTCGTCGTGGCCCGCTTCGCTTTCGACGTCGTCTCCCACCAAAATTTTGGCAGTCCAGTCCAGTTAACCGGGTCAAAAGTCCCGAAAACTGCAGAGCGCATGTGAAGTGCGTCCGCTCTCCTCGGCTGCTTGCAGCGCCACCGAGTGTTCACGCTTGGTGGACATGTACTAGATTATATATTAGGCACCTAGCGTCCACGCTTTGCGGACGTGCTCTAGATATAAAAACATTCATATTAATGACGTCCTATCAACGTGTAGCACGCCCAAATGATGATCCTTATGATGTACATCTAATAGATGCTCTTTTCATGACATGACGCTTGGATCTTTCCGGCACGTCGAATGGATATTTGTGGTTTACTGGGTGGTGAGAACACACAGCTTTAATTGTAGCAAGCGCCAACAAGCCCAGCAACAAAGCACTGCATTATACATAACTTATATGAGAAACATACAATCACGTTAGTATACAAACTGTTACTATGAGCTCATGCTTATATATACTCCCTCATTAAGGGCATCCCACAAGTGTTAGTGGGGAACAGTTATTAAACAGTTTTCTCATTAAATTTCACCACTATTTTTGCAATTTACAGCAGAAAAACACAAACAAATTTAAGTTAAAAATTTTCTTAACTGAGAAATAACATTGGAACATAAACAACAGCAAAAAGTTGTCAATCGAACAACAAAAAGCTCTCTGTAGGAGCCAGTAGGTCCCACTTCAGAACCAGAAGCCCAGCAGGTACCAGAAGAGGCTCCTTACAGGGACCATTTCAACCAGCAGCGCAAACCAGAAGGCTTCCTTCTGAGACCAGTAGACAGCACAAAGCCCGAAGGCTTCCTTCTGAAACCAGTAGACCCCAGCACAAAACCAGAAGGCATTCTTTCTGGGACCAGTAGATCAAAGCAAAAAACCAGTTGGTGCCCTACAGGGACCGTTTCAGCCAGCGGCAAACCGTAGAAAAAAAAAGCAGGTGCTCATAAAGCTTGCGTTCTGCACAGCTGCATACAGGACGGAGTCCTCGGGACAAAAGCGCTGGCATACGGGCTTTGCAGAAAAGATGGCTCGAGCCACACACCTTCTTTATGATCGGCTGCTGATAAAAATGTGTTCTATATAACAAGCAAAAAAAGGCTTGAAATTTGCAAGAAATAGAAAACAAAAAGTTGTATCCGTAATCCACAAGTTTAAAACATTGCAAACCTTGCAGGGAGCAACATATATGCAAAGGAAACTTAGAATTTATTCCAGTACTGGCGTAATTCTTTAAAAAGGTCTGGAATGTGGTAGAATATGTTCTCTCACTGCTTCAATATCGCCGCTTTCTCCTTTCTTTCACTCTGTCCCTCCGCCCCAACCCGAGTTTTTCTCCTTCAGTCTCCTTTTTTCCCTCTCTCTGATTTCTGATCGTTCTACTTTTTCCTTATGCCCTGAAGCTCTTGCTGTCATTTCTCAGGAACCCTTGGCTTCAGCATTAATTCCCTCCCCCTTCCTCTCACAATTCATCTAATATCGCCCCATTCTCTCTCTTTTCCTCTAATTCCTTCTTTTTTTGTTCTCCCGCATTTCACTCTGCCATGCTGCTTCATTGTTTCATCATATTCTTTTCGTTTTTCAGGTCAACGAAGCCAGTCGTGTCACGGTGCACCTATTGCAGCTGGACACAAAGCCTCCACGTTCGCCACATCTCTCCACGCACAATACCCCCGTATTCCTTTCTGTTGAGCCGGCCTTTTTATTTCAAGCCGCTGAAGCAGCCACCAAGCCTGGACAAGATTCACCCTCCCCATTCTATAACACCCTTCCCACCTTTTCCCCCTCACTGGGCCTTTTTCCTCGGAGGCAAGGCGATACTCCACGCCATTGACGAATGCTTTACCCACACGACGACAACTCCTCTAGTTGAAACGTTGGCAAGCACTCCGAGGCTTTCCCCTCCTTTGATGGAAGCCAACAGTCACCGAAAACAAGGAGCGTATGTTTTTTTTTACATTGTGGTGTTCAGTAATTGGAGATAATAGGGTAATTATTTAAAGATAATTGTTTCGAAGCAGAAGGCCTTCTTCACTTTGTGAGTGCAAAGACACCATCTGCACACCCTCTCTCCACCATGTAAACATAAATGTTGCCGCACTACGTTCCACCTTCGCGTTGTTGTCGATCTACTCAGCGACCTCACAGTTGCAGGTTAGCAGTGGACGTGGTTCCTCTAGGACTGCAGTCGACCACGTGGCCCTGCCTGCCGTGCCCGAGGGGTTAACCATCACGCAGGGACCTTCGGCTGCCCAGGGATCCAGGGAGAACCTGCGTGTGAGAGACGTACCTGATGAAGACGATTAGAGCGAAGCCGGTGAGAAGAGGAGAACGGCGTCCGGCGGCCTGCCGTGTTGCCCCTAAGAGCGGCATTTACTTGACATCTGTTCCGCGCCGTGTTCCCTGCTCCATATAAAACCTGTCCACTTAAAACTATATAAAAATGTTTCTTTCATGCAGTTTGGTATCAGCAGTGAAGTGGTACGTGTAACATGTAAATTTAGTGCTCTCGTCACATATGTACAAAGAGCTACAATAACTTCCTCGCGGTTTTATTAACCTGTGTCTCTTAACCGTACTAGCCTTCCCCATGAGCCGGAATGCGAGCGACCGAACAAACAGCTATGTCTTCGTGACCTCAATCACAGTCTGTTTACCGGGTACCTATAGTTGATTACCACGTAGTTATCTATATTTGCCAATGTATGAGAAAATGCGAAACACAAATTTTGTTCCTTCCCCCTTTAAAGGTGCAGTTGTGGAGTTTTGGGGGCCCGCTCAAGCCGATTTAATATAGCCTTTTCCTTGCCTCCTATTGGAAATGAATATTATTTATGTACAACATTTTCGAGTTAAAAACAATGAAGAATATCTACTTTAGCTTATTTTTCTTTCATTTCTACTGCACACGTGTATACGCTCTCATATTAGCCTGATATGTGCGGAGATAGGTGCTATTATGTCTAAATTACTGCAATCTTTTTCTTCGTTTAGTTCAGTGCAATGCGCCCATGCTTTTGAATAAAGCTATCCTTGTTGCATACGCTGCACTGAAGTTCAACAAGGCGGCTTGATTGTACTTCTGACTTCACTCATACTTTTACATTGACTAGAACGAAGTGTGCCCACTTTGTCGATGAGCTAGCCGTCCATGCTTCGCAATCATGCAGCTCGCGCATCCATCGGCTGACATGTATAACCGGTGGCTGTAGGATCCTTAACAATGCAACGTTCGCTGCATTGTGTGCAGGGAGCCGCCGCCAAGTCTGGGCTGATCCAGTTGTGCTTTATTTTCCCTCTTTTAACAAGCTGAAACAAAACACTACAGTCACCTCGCAGACGAAAACTCCGTTCAGTGATCGACAGCGTACGTTTGCGTGACGCACTCTGCAGCTGGCAGACGTCAAGCTGAACGAAAGAATTCCCAGCACGGTTTGAAGGGCGTGTTTGTAGTACTCATCTGCCAAAAGCGCCTATTGGGGTTGGGAGAGTAAAGTCGTGGGTGCTCTAAACGCGCATTCAAAAGTAGCGCTGCGTGGCACGGAGAATCAAAGTCAACGGCAGCAGGAAGACGGCGCGGCACAAACTTCCGTTTCGGTTTCGGTTATTTTTTTTTAGCTAGCACGGCTTGTTCATGCCAAAGGCTGACATCCGGGACATGCTGCCCAACTTCAGGTGGCTTCACTTTCGGGCGCCCGATGCGGCATCCCAGTGGTTCTGCCGCCTCTAAAAAGGCACCTAGGCAAGGATAACGTGCGCAGCGCTCCAAGCGGAAATTACCTTTTTTTTTACCTCAATTTTAATACACAGGCGGCATAGGCGTTTGACACCCTCTCTTCTAGTTCACTTTACCTGCGCACCACACTCGACACGACCACCGACGACCACACGACGACCACACGAGACCCTCTAAAGAACGCAACGGCTGCCACGCCGCTGCTAACACAAGAAGGCAAAAACAACATTCGATCATGCCGCTGCCGCCGCTGCTGAAGCGGCGCTGTACGCGGTTTTGAGATTAATTAATTTTCTACAGGAAATATATCGAAAGAATAAAGTTGAAATACATGAGAAGGAATTAAGGGTACATCAACTGTCCAGGTACAAAAAAAATTAAGGCAAGGTTGTTCTCTATCACCGCTGCTGTTCATGCTTTATATGATAAGTATGGAGAGAAGGCTACAAGGAAGCAATCTAGGTTATGATCTGTGCCGGGTTCGAACCCGACCGCGGCGGCTGCGTTTTTATGGAGGAAAAACGCTAAGGCGCCCGTGTGCTGTGCGATGTCAGTGCACGTTAAAGATCCCCAGGTGGTCAAAATTATTCCGGAGCCCTCCACTACGGCACCTCTTCTTCCTTTCTTCTTTCACTCCCTCCTTTATCCCTTCCCTTACGGCGCGGTACAGGTGTCCAACGCTATATGAGACAGATACTGCGCCATTTCCTTCCCCCCAAAACCAGTTATTATTATTAGGTTATGATCTGTCATACAGATTAGGCGGAAAGGTTGTTGAGCAACGACTACCGGGTTTAATGTATGCGGACGATATTGTACTGTTAGTGAATAACCAGAAAGATTTGCAAACTTTGGTGAACTTCTGTGGTTTCAGTCTAGGTTTCAGTTTTAGCGCAACTAGGTCAGGTGTGATGGTTTTCAACGGCACAACTGATCAGGAGCTTACAATACAGGGCCATGAAATACCCAGAGTGGCCGAATACAAATACCTCGGGGTATGGGCAAACAAAGGGCATATGTACACGGAAAAGCACGAACAGTCTCTCATAGCAAAAGGGCGAAGAGATGCCGGGATAATGAAACATAGGGCCTTGTGGGGGTACAACAGGTATGAAGTCCTCAGAGGTATTTGGAAAAGAATAATGGTGCCGATGCTTACTTTCGGGAATGCAGTTCTATGCTTAAGAGCTGAATTTCAGTTGCGATTAGAAGTAAATCCGAGAACTGTTGGAAGATTAGCACTATAGGTGCGCACGGGAAAACCACAAACGAGGCAGTACAGGGGGATATGGACTTGGCAACGTTCGAAGCACGGGAAGCTCAGAGTAAAGTACTATACGAAGAACGCCTGGGGAAATTGGACGATAACAGTTGGGCAGGTAATGTATTTAAATACCTGTACAGAAAGAGCGATGAAACACAGTGGCGGAAACGAACTAGAAAGCTGACCAGTAAGTTTGCCAGGGATGAGGAAGGAGAAAGAAAGAGCATTAAACGGCAGGTTAAAAACGTCGAAGGTAAAAATTTGCCACGTTCAATGGAAAAGAAGCATAGTGTAGAACTATATCGATGCTGGAAAAGGCAGATCAGGAAGGAAACGTTTTATGATAACTCAAGGGGCAGTGCCCTCCTCTTTGAAGTATAGGTCAGGGAGTCTTAGAACGTTCAGCTACAAAAAGAAATTTAACGAAGATGACACATGTGCTGTGTGTGGTAAATCTGTAGAAACAGACCACTTTTATTAAAACGTGGCGCCCAATACGCCGCAGCTCACATACTGCTAGGGCTGTGAGATTGTGACTGTAGACAACAGTGCTATGCAATAGCTGCATTACTTGAGTAAAGTTAAATTTCATATGTAGAGCTTAATCCCTTCAGTCAAGAACAACCGTCCACTAGAATTAAATTTTAGTTTTTAGATTTCTATAAGGAACATATCCAACAGCTCAGAAAAAATTCCCACCGTCGCAGATACCTTGATGTGTGAATATTTAAATTTTCAAATGCGAATAATAAGAAAAAAAACCTTGCAATATCGAATGGAGTGTATGTTTTCTAAAAAAACAATTTAAAAATATAATTGTGCAAACATTGTTCCAAGTTCTTTTTCAAAATAGTATCCCGCCTTTCGAACGAAAATATACAAAACTATACTGACTCTACCATACTAAAAAAAAAACATGATGTCCTTAGAAATGTATATTGCTTGATTGAACAGCATTAACTGCATGCAATAGGTGATGTAGACACGCAGAATGAGTAACCATATGAAACCATGAATTCATACAATGCAACATTTAAAGGTAAGAGGATGGATAGTAAAACCTCATGAATTCGGACATCAAGGGACCGGAAGAAATTCCCAAATTATCCGAAGGTTGAGTTATGAATAGCCCCTTGCCTCCATTCTTCTCGAAGCTGGTTCATAGTTCATACCACAGTCATGGATTGTGTAACAAACACATACATCATGATCAATAGACAAAAACAAGGTTTCCATTTTTGGACAGAAAATTCTAAATAATGTTACACTTCATTCAGCAAAAAGTCACCTTCTGTTACCGCAAACATAAAAATAGAATAGACGTCATGGTGCGAGTTAAACCCATGTAGCAACAGATACTGTTCAGCCAGCCGGTGTGAGCTGTGTTATACACATGAAAAATAATGACAAGCTCCAATGCCCAGCCACAACAAGCCTCGCTACACTGTGTACTTTGAATTAGCAACTGCAGTGAAATGCACATTAAATGTGGCTTTCATTTCAGAGCAGTTTAAATATAACGGATTAAAATGCCACCCTGAATGTCTGGCTGAACAGTAATAAAAGCTGTTGCTGCAGCTTTGGTAGAGATGCTTCATCATAATGTCCCAAATGTGACTAAAGCAAAAACAAGAAACAGCAGAGAAAATAAACAAAATAATGAGACATGCACTCGCATGGTACTGTAACAAGAAAGACAAGTAAGGCTAGACATTTCTTAAAGTTCCTATAGCACCAGAATGGAGATTAAGGATGGCCCACCAATAGCCCATTCATCCAATGGCTACTTATTGCACGGAATGTATTTTTTTTACAACACCTTGCTCCATGAAAATCTTGAAAAATTGGGGGAAAAAAATATTCTCCTTCCACTGTGCTCTATCAAATGATAACAAGGTGTCCTGTATAATCATACCCTTCTTTATGCTTATACCATGTTGCCCCATGGTATCTTCAACAATAACCCTCATCGATGCTGCAAGTATCTATGCTTTTGATGGATGGGCCAATCATTATGCACACCATTTCGTCCATGGACAACAGGCACTAAGGCCTACAAAAAGTTAATTCACAGGCTATGAACATCAGGACAAAGCATCCATGAAGGCAAGGATTTATATTGAAGGCTTCTTCCTGTGGTAGCATGTATTCCTTTGGCTTGTCAATATTAGCCTCCAAAATTAACAGAGAAAAGCAGTGTAAGTGAATAAAAGCTGCAATGCCATAAACAGCGATGCTTAAATTCTTTCTTTATAAAAGACTGCACGTTGGACAACACACAAAAAGTACCCGGAACCATCCATCAGTTAGAGAAAAAAGGATATGAAAGAATTTGGACAAGAAAGAAATATCAGCAGACATTATGCTTATGATACAACTATTTAGCTTATACTATGGCTAGAAATCAATGCCTTGTGCAGCCCTAGGTTGCAGCTCACTTATGGAGGTCAGTGGCTGTAGCTCTGGACGTGGGAGATGAGAAGCAGGGGGCTTGGCTTATGCCAAAACATGGTGATAGCTTCAAATAATTTCGACCACATGAGGTTCTTTAATGCGCTCTGACACCGCATACCACATGGGTGTGCTTGCATCTAACTTCCGTCGAAATGTAGTGACCGTTGCCAGGATTTCATTCGACAACATTGCACTCAGCAGCCAAACAAAAAAGCCATTGAATCAATACAGCAGTTTGCATCAATATCCATGTTTCACATGTTGCCAGGTTGCTGCTTCTATTTGTTCACTTGTGAGAAAAGCGTTTCTGGCCTTGCAATGAAATAGGTACCGGATGTTGCATACACATTTGAAGATTTGCATGCACTGGAATGTTTGGCTCAGGTGTGTTCACGAAAGTCCACAGTTGTGCATAACATTGAAGTAATTACAATTAAACTCCTCTCGAGCATGGGAGCTGGCTACAAACAAGGACATTTTTTGAAGCTCCTGGCTGCGCAGAGCTACATGTTGATTGCAGTTATGGCTAAACATGGTTGACAGGACACTGAAATAACCTGTTTCGTTACATCTGCAGAAAATTGCATTGTGTTGCATTTCAGAGGGTCTTATGTCTCCCAATTTCCTAGTGGCTGTTTCACCATATGGAAGTTATGTTTCATTTGCTTGTTTTGGAATCTGTTTCACATTGTGGAATTCCTTGAAAACACTCTCTAAAGCAAGGCCTGGTAGAATTCCAAGCACACTCTGAGTGCCTCGAATGCTCTATAGAGATATCTGTATATTTATGCAATGGATTGGGTCTAGTAGTAAGCATATCTGCTTCCTCTAGTGCTGCATACAGCTCTGGGCAGACAAAGGAGTTGACAGGTACCGTTTACTTGATCTGTGTTTTCTACTTGCCATTACAGTGTGTGAAAGGCCCAACAATGGGAAGTTTTGTGGGGCGATAATTTTCTACAAAAGTGAGTAGCGCTTTCTGCTTTACCTGGTCCTGTGGAAACAATGCGCTGGTGTTAACGTGACCAGCAATGACGACCAAACAGGAAATTGTCATGTGCGTGTAACAGTACTATCCTCTCTCGTGCAAGTATCGCTAATCTCTCCCCTCAGTTTCCACCAATTGGCCCATTCTATGAAATGAAAAGTCTTCCAGACACAAGTACAAGGCTGACGTGACATGCAAGTTTAATACACTTGGCATACCACGCCATCTCTAATCAGGTACGTACTTGTGCAAAGAGAATAGGTCACAGCGAAACTCGTCCAAACAATAGTAATAATACCATACCAATAACAAAGAAAAATGACTAGATCTTTTCTTTCAGTGTAATAAATCTCAGTGTGAACAGCAGATCCCACCTCAAAAGATAACACATAGTTAAGGTGATGACAAGAAGGATAGAAAGTGAACCATTTGAAAAGTTTCCGCAAAAAACTGAATATACCCTGTATGTCAGGCAAGCATTGCCAGATATTTTTTTTTCAGGGGATAAATTTCTGCACAGTAATAATCTGGCACTGAAAGAGAAAAAATTCCCCAAGTATTTAGGAATTTCCGAAACAAAATTGAAACTTTGTAAAGCAGAAATGGGAGACGCTTAAACATACAAAAATGGTAAAGTAAAAAGCGCCTCAGTAGTGATCTGGTATCTCTCTGTATCCTCTTTCTTATCCATCTGCTAGAGAGTACAATAGCAATCACCCCAAAACACACCTTAACCCTTCGACACGTTATGTGCACAACAGCACATAAAGCAAACTCGCAGCTTTTTCCGAGAGTGGGCTGCATCTAGTAGCCTTTCTTTGTTTTGAGGTGAACTTCACATCCTTCATAATGCAAATGCGCTAGATTTTTTTTATGCCATACAGTGAATGCAGTGAATATTTTGTGAAACAGTGAGCGGTATAGCATATCGTCCGCCATTCTTCTGCAAAAATATTTTGCCACCATTTTAGCATAACTCTTTGCCTCAATGTCAAATGTAGTGCTCACCTTCGAAATAGAAATTATTTTCATGGACCTTCAGGAGTTTACCTTCTAAGTCAAAGCATATTTATGTCGCTATTTTAGTCAATTAGGACACTACAAAAATTCGCACCTTCCTGCCATAATATGTTCTAGAATTTTGCGCTGGAAAACTGACAGGCTGTCTTCATAAAAACCTGAATATATTATTTAGGCTGAAAAACGTTCCATTTTGATGAAACAAGAAATGGTGCATTCCATACATAACCATTTTCGTTGCAAACAATACAGTGTAACTGTGAGCTAACACTGCCCAACAAATTGAAAACATCGATGCCAGTTAAACATTTATCGTGTGCATACAAATCGAGCTGCACTCTAGTAATACCACATTGCATTTGTCAAATTTTTCACACAGCAGTAATGCAACCAGATCATGGGGAATAATTTTTAAGTGTGCAGTTCTGGTTGCTGCTCATATAAATGTTAATTACCCTAACTTACGTAAACAACTACTGATATACAAAATGAACACTTGGCATATTTCTCCGAACCAACCAACAAAACATCTGCCCACTGTTGTGACACTAGTGAGGGAATGCAACCACACACAGTAGTACTCTTGAAGGTACAACGCTGAGCAGTGCAACAAGTGATGCCAGAAATATTTTCTGGGGGTGGGGGTGCTAAAACTCACACAAATGGCAAACAAAAGAGTGCCAGTACTGTGGGGTTTAGAGTACAGAACACAAATAAAGGGCATTAGAACTACAACAAACAGTCAGTATGTCAATACCACTTTTCGGCAGCAGGTGTAACAAAACAGTCATGGGAAGCAACGAACAACGCACAGGAATAAATAAAATGGAATCTGAAAACACACTGAAAGATTTCTCACCACAGTGCAGTGAATGTTTCTAAAAGCACATCAGCTGAACAGCTTATAATGAATTGCAGCAATTACAACACTGACATCAGTGGTGACAGACCGAATAGACTTCTTATCATTAACACCCAATGTAAATATGACAAGGCTAGCTTCAGTAATATGTGCAGCTTACAAAGAAGCTTACTCAAACCACAATTTCAGCACAAGTGCTATTAAAACATAATTCTTAAAGCCTAAAAACAAAAGCAAGCCACGTAATCTTGAGGCTCAAGTTTTTTTATTCCCCCTCATACGTTTTCCTAGCACTATTAAAATGCCAAATTGAAAACACAACACATCCGAAGTTTTCAATTTTGACGCTAAGCAAACAAAGCTGCAGTGATAAACGGCAGTACTCAAAAACCATTTTTAAAAATTTAGGGGTCATCAATTGGACTGATGTGGAGGGCATGTGATAGCCTTTGCTTTTCATTCACCAATGTATTACATTAATAATAATAATAATTGGTTTTCGAAAGAAAGGAAATGGCGCAGTATCTGTCTGCAGTATCTGTCCCGTATATCTTTGAAAACCTTAACTGTGCCGTAAGGAAAGGGATAAAGGAGGGAGTGAAAGAAGAAAGGAAGAAAGATGTGCCGTAGTGGAGGGCTCCGGAATAATTTCGACCACGTGGGGATCTTTAACGTGCACTGAGATCGCACAGCACACGGGCGCCTTAGCGTTTTGCCTCCATAAAAACGCAGTTGCCGCGGTCGGGTTCGAAGCCCGGAACTCCGGTTCAGTAGCCGAGCGCCCCAAACACTGAGCCACTGCGGCACGGCAATGTATTCCATTCCGATTCTATTTTTTCACTCACCAACACTCCAATCATGATTACATTCCAATTATGCAAAATCTGTCACAATATTATATTGCAGAAATGCCATCTCTAAAAACACAAGTACACTTGGGACAACAAAATTCAACAGAGAGTCAGGCCACATTTTTTTCCCCATCTTCATCATAAACCTGAAAACTAGTACCAGCAATAAATATATTAGACACACTGCTGCTGAATGCTTTTCTTCAATGGGAAGTGATGCCACCCCATATGTCAGATTATTTTTTTTTTCGTTCACGCAAGTCTGGAAGTCCAATATACTTGTGGCTCTAGAAGAAGAAATGGAATAGCCCAGTACCAGTGCAGTACAAGGGCATGTGTCAGTGTCTCCTTCAGGCAAGGAGCGCGTCAACATTAAAGAATGGCTGCAAATCAAACTAGCTACCGACATAGCTTAAAAAGGAACACTTGTGATAGGTCACCTAGTTAGCATGCTGCCAGCTGGTTGTCGACAGGACAGCTACCAAAATGCGTTCCAAAGGGCACCAGAGAACTCAGCTGTTCCTTTAGTGTCCTGGCTCTTTGTGGTGTTTTAAACTGCACTTAACTGAGAACGCCTTAGAGCACAAGTCACAATGGAATGGTTTTTCATGCCTGTGGGACCGCACGTGCACCATAAGGGTTACCTTTTGTTCAAAGGCCATGGGGCACAGCTGGCACTAGAAAGGCTTCTCACCAGTGTGAATGTAGACGTGTCTTACCAAAGTATCTTTTCTAGAAAAGGCACTGTCACGAAAACTGCAACGGTATGGATGATCACTTGTATGGGTGTGCAGGTGTCTGACCAGGCTGTCCCTTGTTGCGAACGCGCTATCCCAGTTACTGCAATGATACGGGCGTTCGCCTGTGTGGGTGCGAATATGCGCTACAAGGTCAGATCTCTCCTGGAAAATCTTGCCGCAGTGGGTGCACTGGTGAATTTGCTTGCCTGTGGGCTTGTCCTGGTGAGTACTCATGCTTGTACTAATGGATGGCACACTGTGGTTGACAGGGTGATTTTCATCAGGTGGACTTTGTCCAGGAAACATGCAAACGTTGTGGTCTCCCATGACTGATCCTGCATTTCAAAACCAAGGCACTTTCATCAAAACCTTGCGCCTAAGATGCCACAGCTTGCTTAAAACTAGTGAAGAAAAGCCATATTTAGAATGCAGAGTCTAGGCCCCTCAGTCGAGAACTGTCCAGTGGAAGTAAATCTTCAAACTTTTTGGGTTTATGTCAGGGACATGGCAACATAGCAAAGAAATAATTCCCACCAACTTCGATGCCTAATTATTAGGAGTCTGCAAATATTTAAATTGCAAATATGAACAAAAAGTTTTAAGATATAAATAAGCAAACATTGCACAGACTTCTTTTTAAAAAAAAAAGTGAATAGCCTTTGCAACCAAAAGAAAAAACACTATACTGACTCAGCCCTACACAATATAAAATGGTGTGCACAGAACTGTATATTGTGTGATTAGAAAGCATTAACCCAGGTTTTTAATAATTTCATGGTTTCCAGCTCTGATCCTTTTTATGTGTAAAGGAGGAGAGATCAAGCTAACAGAAACAGTACTTAAAAGGATACCATAGGTGATGTGATCACGCAACATGAGAAACAAAATGAAATCAATGAATTCATATGAAGCAACAATTAAAGGTAACATGATGGGTAGCAAAACCTAATTCAAATTTCCAGGGATTGGAAGATAGTACCAATTTATCCAAAGCTGGAGTTATAAAATGCCCTCTCCCACATCACTGATAAAAAAATTGCGGTAAATCCTTGAGAGGAGGCTCACAGTGCAAACAGTGATAAGCCCATGACAAATGTGCAGTTTCGGCATACTGGAAGAACAACACAGATACAATTGTTTCCCTAAAGTCCTCACAAATCAGTTTTCCTTTTCCTATTAATAATATGTTAAGTTGCAGAGGTATTTCTCACATATTGTGAGGCATATTTTGGGAATATTTTCTGGATGCAATAATTTCTAGGGCCTGATACGTCCAATATATTGGTTCAGTTGGATCCAGTGAGGTTCAAGTGGTCGGTTGGCTACAACACAACTGGAACCAATTCGAACATCCAAATGGAACCAGTTGGAATGTCCAATTTGTTCCAAACAAAATTCCCAAACTTTTTTTTTTTTCACTGTGGATAGTGTAGCAGGGGGTGGTAGAAAGTTAGATGGCCTGATGAGATTCAGAAGTTTGCGGGCATACAGTCGGCACAGCTGGCAAAGGACAGGGATAATTGGAGAGGCATGGGAGAGGCCTTTGGCCTGCAATGGTCATAGTCAGGCTGCTGCTGCTGATGATGAAAAGATGTGTTCTCATTCTGTGATAGTTTGAAGCAGGTGGTCACGCATCATGTTCACAGCTCGTGTGATGTGACCAACCCACCTGCAGAAATTTGCTAAACATCCAAGCCAATCGGTGCCCGCGTGATAACGGTCGACCCGATGAATGACAGAAACAAATGCCTTTGTACAGTTTACCAGACACTTTAAACTTAATGTTTGGATAATTTGCCCAGATATTTTGGTTCTGCCATGAAACGAAAGTCAGCACAATGTTCGATTGCTGCTGACTAAATATTTCAAAATTTTTGAAAATTAGAAACTCTCAGATACTAAATTCTTGAACTGAGTACGAGCCGAACAACAAACATGTTCAATTCGAAATAGAAATTTCGAATATTTACACTCCCACCCTTATTTTCAATATCGACATCCTCTCATAAGTCTGTATCTGACGCAACTTCAAGGCCTCAAACCGTTCCGACTCATTCCTGTCACTAGAGTACCATTTTAGAACTAAGGTATCAAAACAAGCAAATGAAAGCACACATGAAGTACTCTTGCCAGAGCTATTATTAATATTATTAAAGAAGATTATTAATGTATAGGGGAGTTTAACGTCCCAAAGCAACTCAGGCTATCAGGGAGACTCTAGTGAAAGGCTTCAGAAATATCGACCACCTGGGGTTCTTTAACGTGCACTGACATCGCATAGTACACATATTAATAAACAAGAGGCATACATCAAACACTTTTTCGTTAATTTTATGACTGGCTTGAGACGGTTCTCAAAGCGTGCTGCAAAGGGTACCATATATATAGGTAGCAGCCATTTTCAGCAAAAAAATTCACAGCAGTAGTAAAAACAGACACAAATTTAATGTGCGCACATGAATAAACTGTGACTGGAGGGATTAAAAGGTGCACAGTTGTGAAGTGAAATTTCCTTCTTTTAATTCTGCATACAGTTCGCATTTCACCTGGCAAAAAGCGCATGTTACCGGCAGACCGTAAGAGTGCAAAACCCTCCTATCTCAAAGCTGGTTCATACCTCGTCGCATACCAAACTAACATACACTCAGTAATAGACGTAAACATAGTTTCCATGCTCAGACACAAACTTTTTGAAAATTACACTTAAGGATAAGGACAATTTATAAAATTACAGGTAAAGATGAGGACGCTACAGTTCATTCCGCAGACACGTGCTATTAACACAAACCGAAAAATGGAACTGACGTCAAGGTTTGAGTTAAACTCATGTAGCAACAGATACTGGTTACCCAGGTGGTGTTAGTAGTGCTTTACACATAAGAATATCATCAGTCTTCTATGTGCACTTCAAATAAACCAACCAATTATGGCTTTTGCTCAAGAGCAGGTAAAACAGAACAGGTTAAAGTTCAACACCGAAAATCTGCTTGAACAGTAATAAAAGCTGCTGCTGTAGCTTTGGTAGAGATACTTCATCATAAAGCCTCAGACATGACTCAAGCAAAAACAAAAAACAGCACAGAAAATAAACAAAATAATCAGAAATGTGCATGGTACTGTAACAACAAAGTCAAGTAAGGCAAGACATTTCCAAAAACTAAAAGCCCTTTAGCACCAGAAGTGAGATCAAGGATGGATCACCACACATGCATTCATTCAATGGCTACTCACTGCACAGAACGTATTACTTTTACTGCACCTTCTTAATTCAGCAAAAACCTTGAAATATTACGGAAAAAAATATTCTGCTTGCTCTATCAAATGACAACAAGGTGACCTGCATACTTATATCCTTATTTATGCTTAGCCCATCTTGCCCATGGTATCTTAAACAATAGCCATCATTGATCTCCCAGTATCTGTGCTCTCAAAAAATGGGGCATCATGCACCCCGCTTTGTCCATATAGAGAACGTTCTGAGGCCTGTAAGCAAGCTCTTTTACAGACTATGAACATCAGGCCATTGAGGCTATGAGGGTTGGGAAGATTTGTAATTGCAGGCTTCTTCATCTGGTAGCATGTATTCCTTGGCTCATTGATATTAGCCTGCAAAGTTAAGAGAGAAAAGCAGGATAAGTAAAATAAAAACTGCAATGCCCTAAGCAGCGATTTTAATATGCTTCCTTTATAAATGACTGCATGTTTGACAACACATAAAAAGAACTTGGGACCATCCATCAGTTAGAGTCAAAAGATATGAAAGAATCTGGACAAGAAAAATATGCAAACAGGCACTGTGCTCAGCAACTACTCAGCTTATACTATGGTCACAAATCTGTGCCTAGAGCAGCCCTAGGCTGCAGCCAACATTTGGAGGTGTGTGGTTGTAACTCAGACTTGGGAGATGGGGAGCAGTGGGGCTTAGTTTCTGCCAAAACAAGGTACCTATTAGTTTCCAATAATTTGTTACGTTGGTTTTCTTTGATGTGCACCGACACCACACAGCACATAATTTCTTTGTATTCAACTTCTTTCACAATGTAGCCACAGTAGCCAGGATTTAATTGCACTTGGCAGCCAAACGCCACAGCCACTTTGCCATCGCGGCAGTTTGCATATGTGTTTTATCGCATACCACACCACCCCTAATAAGGAACATACTAGCAGGAAGACAGGACACTATGAACAAACATGTACGACATGAACAGAGCGAAACATGCCAAATGTGTTTCTTTGTTGCATCCAGTTCTCTTCGTGCAAGTACGTACCTTAATAGAAATGAGCCCGCTCACCCAAACAGAAGTATTAAAGGGGCTGTGAAGGGTGCTCTAATAAAGTTGTTGCATGCATGGGATATTGAAGCACGTGACTCCAAGAATAGTGTTTAGCAAGGCATATTTAAATGTGCTTTGTAGAGGCTGAGTTATCTGTAGTTAAATTCGAATTTCAGCGCCTTTCCCTCTCCTCTCATCACTTTTTGCACGCTGGAATGTAGGCGCTCTTTTGCCGACCCCCTCTGAGAGCGAAGCTTCCCAACCCACAGGAGCCAAGCGGCTTATTGGCCGTGGCCACTGTAGCTGCCTGACGTCTGCAAGAGTCTAACCAATGGCCACCTCTCACGTTGTATACGCAGATGCAGGGGACGCAGAAGGGTGCGAGGATAACAAGTCGCCGGGAAGGGCTCGCCAACTTTGACGCGCGATTGTGGGTCGTCTGCTGCGAGTAGGACAGTATTATTTGGCTCGTTTTCATGGCAACACAGAGCATTGATTAAGCGAGTTGATCTGCTCTCCTCGGAAGACATTTCGGAGCCCCTTTAATACCACAGCACTACCCGAAAAAAATGACCACATCTTCTATTTAGCTTAAAGAATGGTGCGAATAGCATATCTCGCCTCAAAAGATAACACAGTGTTAAGGTGATGGCTAGACTGATGTCAAGTGAATAATTTGAAAAAGTGTAGGAAACTGGTCACAATGTACTCAGCATGTCAGGCAAGCATTGTCAGATTTTTTTTCCAGAGGATAAATGTTTCCACAGTAATTATCTGCCACTGAAAGAGAAGCAATGCATCAAGTATTGACGAATTTCCGAAACATAGTTCAAATTTTGTCAAGCAGAAATAGGAGATGCTTAAACGTAGAAAAATGGTGAAGCATAAAGTGCCACAATAATGATCTGGTATCTCTGTGTATCCTATTTTTTACCCTTGTCTGCTACAAAGTGGAATAGCAAATCGCTCTAAAATACACTTTAACCTTTTGACACGTTATGGGCACGAATGCATATAAAGCGAACTCAGTTTTTTCAGAGAGTGGACAGCATCTAACAGCAATTTCTTTGTTTCAGGTGATTTTCGAATCCTTCAAGTTACAAATAAGCTAGATTGTTTATGCCACATAATGAATTATTTCACAAAACAGTGAACGGGGTAGCAAGTAATCTGCCATTTTTCTGCGTACATATTTTGTGGCCAGTTGTAAAACGATTTGTTTACTCTCAACGTCAAGCGTAATGTGCACTTGCAAAAAAAATTTATTTTCGCGACGCGTTGCATGTTCACTTTATGAGTCGCGGCTTATGTGCGTTGCTGTTTTCATTAATTACGACAGTGTGTACACAACTTCCCACATTTCCGCAATAAAACATCCAGTGGTTTGCACTGAAGAACTAACAAATTGTCTTTCTTAAGGCATGAAAATACTATTGAGGCTGAAAATTACTTAATTTTGATGATAACAAGAAATAGCACACCAAAGGGACACATAAGACAATTTGAATCCGACACAAATCGATATATCACCACACTACCAACATAACATATAGGTGTCACCACTAGCAGCCGTCTTTGCAAGCAAACACGCAGTGCATCAAGACAATTTTTTTCATGTGGATCGCTGAGGGTACACTGCCATTCTCTTATAAGCAGTCACTGCGGATCTGTTTTGATCCTGATGTCTTGAGTATGGATCAGGTGGAGGGAACATTTTTCATCACATTTTCTTGGCAATAAATGCATTTTTTTTGCTGCTGGAGACACATCAGTATAGCAAGAAAGAGCCACATAACCCGTTTTATTACAAACAATACAGCGCAACTGTCAGCTAACACTGCCCAATAAAGTAAAGACAATGATGCTAGTTTATGACCAGCATACATGTCAAACAAGATTATAGCTGCACTCTACAAATGCTGCACTGTATTTCTCCACAAGTGTTTCAGACTACAGTAATGAAACCACAGTTTGGGGAGTAATTTTTAAGTACGCAGTTCTGATTGCTGCTCGTCCAAATGTTACCAACCCTAACTCAAGTAAATGACTCCTGATGCAAAGAATGAAAGCATCTTTCTCCAAGCCAACCAACAAAACAATTGTTCACTGTTGTGTCAGTAGTGAGGGAATGCAACCACTCAGAGTAGTAATCGTGCAGGCACAGAGCTGACTAATGCAGCTAGTGACACCAGAAATCATGGGGAGGGCTAAAACTTGCACAGATGGGAAACCAAAGAGTACCAATGCTTTTGAGTTTTAATGTACAGAGCACAAATAAGGAAATAAGCACTGCAAACAGCAAGAATGCCGAGACGACATTTGGCAGCAGGTGTAACAAAACACTCATACAAAGGAACCAAGAACACACAAGAAATAAAATGTAAACAGAAAACATGCTGAAAGAGTTCTCGATGCTACGAAGTGATTGTTTCTACAAGCACATCAGCTGAACAGCCTATGATGATTCACAGCAATTACAGAAACACTGACATCAGTGGTGACAAACCATATAGCCTTCTTGTCATAAACACCCAATGAAAATATGACAAGGCTAGCTTCAGTAACACAAACACCTTACGAAGAAGCTAACTCAAAGCACAATTCCAGCACAACTGCTATTCTGACAAAAAGGCTGAGAATAGGCTGCAATATTCCACAAAATATGCCATTTGCACGCAGCACAGAAAGAGCAATCTGACAAGTGACACCAGTGCAGTGAAACTTTTTCGTGCTTTTGGTTAAAAAGATTAGTTCTTAAAGCCTAAAAACTGAAGCAAGCCATGCAATCTTTTGTTCTCTTCTCTCATACATTCTGCTAGCACTACCAGAGTGCCACACTGAAAAAACAACACAGCAGATTTTCTTTTGACGTTATGTCAATAGAGCTGCTTCAATAGGAATCCGTAAAGTGATAAAACATCTAAGCAACACAAGTGTGCTGAGGGGAATAAATTTCAATAAACAATCAGGCCACATTTTCTTCTGATCTTCATTGAAAAGCTGAGAACACGAGGTATAAATCCTGGACACATTATCACTGAAAACCTTTCTTTAATGGGAAGTGATGTCATCCCTATGTGTCACAATTTCCTCTAGTCCACAGAAGTCTGGAAGCATAGTAGGCTAGTGGTTCCAAAAAAAACATACGAAATAGTCCAGTGCCAGTGTAGTGTCAGCATTAAAAATTAACCAATGCTTGCAAATTAAACTAACTACGGACATAGAGTATCATTTGGTTTATGGAGTTTAACATCCCAAAGCGACTCAGGCTACGAACGACGCCGCAGCGAAGACTCCGGTAGCTTCGACTGCCTGGGGTCCTTTAAACGTGCACCGACATCGCACAATACGCATGCCTTCAACATTTCGGGTCCATTGAAATGCGGCCGTCATAGCCAGGATCAAACCCTGGTCTTTCGGGACAGCAGTCGAGCACCATGACAGCATAGCACGCTTCTCATAGGTCACCCAGATAGCATGCTGTTATCTGGTTACAACAGGATAGCTACCAAAACGCGTTCCAAAGGGCATCATGGAACACTGCTATTCCTTCAGTGTCTTGTCTCTTTGTGGTGTTTTAACTTCGACTTAACTGAGAACGCCTTTGAGCACAAGTCACAATGGTTTTTCACCCTTGTGCGACCGCACATGTGCCACAAGGGATGCCTTTTGTGCAAAGGCCATGGGGCACAGCTGACACTGGAATGGCTTCTCACCAGTGTGGATGCGGACGTGTGTTACGAGGTGGCCCTTTTCTACAAATGCACTGCCACAGTGGTCACAACGGTATGGACGATCACCCGTATGCATGCGCTGGTGTCTGTCCAAATTGCTCTTTATTGAAAATGTGCTGCCACAGTGGTCACAACGGTATGGACGATCACCCGTATGGGTACGCAGGTGTCTGACCAGGCTGCCCCTAGAAACGAATGCGCTATCACAGTAACTGCAACGATACGGGCGGTCGCCTGCGTGGGTGCGAATGTGCTCCACCAGGTGTGATCTCTGCTTGAAAATGTTGCCGCAGTGGGTGCACTGGTGAATCTGCTTGCCTGTGGGCTTGTCCCGGTGAGTACTCATGCTTGTACTAATGAATGGCACACTGTAGTTGACAGGGCACTTTTCATCAGGTGGAATTTCTCCAGGAAACACGCCAACGTTGTGGTCTGCCATGACTGATCCTGCATTTCAAAACCAGAGCACTTTCATTAAAACCTAGGGCCCAAGATGCCAGAGCTTGTTTATGACAAGGAAACAAAAGCCAAATTTAGTATCAAGTCATATCTTATTTTCCAGCAAACATCTGGATGCAGAGTTTGGGCCCTTCAGTCGAGCAGAACTGTCCAGTGGAAGTAAATCTTCCAACTTCTTGGATATATGTAAGGAACATGGCAAAGAAATAATTCCCACCAACCCAAATGCGCAAATATTAGTAGTCTGCAAATATTTAAATATTGAATATAAATAAAAGATGTTATGAAATATTAATAAGCAAACATTGCCCGGAGTTCTTTTTCAAAAAAGTTCAGGCCTTTGCAACCAAAATATAAAACACTATACTGACTCAACACTGTACAAAATATGATGGTGTGCACAGAAATGTATAGTGTTTTATTAGACAGCATTAACCGAGTGTTTTAATAATTTCTGGATGATTTCCAGCTCTGAACTTTTTATATGTAAAAGAGGAGAGATGAAAGTTAGACCGTAAAAAAAAAAATTGAATTTTTAAAATGAAAATCGCCGCTTTTTGACAAACATGTCCCCTTAATAATATGCAACAGGTGATGTGATCATGCAATATGAGTAACAAAATGAAATCAGTGAATTCATATGATCCAACAATTGAAGGTAACATTATGGGTAGCAAAACCTCATTAATTCCAATTTCGAGGGACTGGAAGAAATTACCGATTTATTCAAAGGTTGAGTTATAAAATGCCCCCTTCCACATCACTGACAAAAAAAATGCAGTGAAGCCTTGCAACGAAGCTCAATGTGCAAACAGTGATAAGCCTGTGACAACTGTGCAGTTTCGGTGTACTGGAAGAACAAGAGACACAGTGTCTCTCTAATATAATCACAAATCAGTTTTCGTTAATCATATTCATAATATGTTAAGTTGTAGAAATATTTTGCACCTATTGTTAGGTATATTTCGTGAATATTTTCTGGATGCACTAACTGCTAGGGCCTAATGCATCCAATTTGTTGGTCCAGTTGGATTTAGCGAGGTTGATTGGTTGGTTGGATAAAAACACGACTGGAACCGATTGGAAGATCCAACTAAAACCAGTTGGAATGTCCAATCAGTTCCAACGGAAATTTCCATAGCTTTTTTTTTTTACTGTTGCTACAGTAGCAGGGGGCAGTAGAAAGTTAGGTAGGCTGATGAGATTCAGCAGCTTGCAGATATATCAAGGGCACAGCCGGCAAAGGAGAGGGTTAATTCGAGAGACATGGGAGAGGCCTTTGGCCTGCAGTGGGCGTAGTCAGGCTGCTGCTGGTGATGAAAAGATGTGTTCTCAATCTATGATTGTTTGAAGCAGGTGGTTACCCATCATGTTCTCAGTTCATGTGATGTGACCAACCCACTAGCAGAATTTTGCCTGATGTCCAAGCCAATCAGTGCCCGTATGATAACGGTCCACCCGATGAAGGACAGAAACAAATTCCATTGCACAGTTTACCTGACAGACACCTTAAACTTAATATTCGGATAATTTGGCAATATTTTGGTTTTGCCATGAATGGATTAACGAAAGTCAGCATAGTATTCGATTTCTGCTAAGTATTTCAAAATTTTCCAACATTCAAAAACTGTTAGATACTAATTTCTTGAACTGAATACAAACCGAATAACAAACATATTATATTTATAATAGAAATTTCAAATATTTACACAACCATTTCTATTTGCAATATCTACAGCTTCTCATATGTCTGTACCATGACTTAACTTCAAGGCCTCAAACTCATTCCTGTCACAAGATGAGTAACTATCTAAACAAATCACAATTTAGGCCTTTAGAGGACTAAAGGTAGCAAAACAAGCAAATGAAAGCACACAAAAAGGCTGTGGTTATGGTCTGGTTAAACCTGAAGTGACGTGATATCTACAGCTGGCCGAGTGGAACTGGCTCAGTCGCATTGCAAAGTCAGTCCTTCGCTGCTCCGTTTCACTGGACACCAGACACCAAATATAATGTGCATATAAAAACGAACTGTGACTGGAGGGATTAAAGATAGCATAGTTGTGAAGCGAAATTTCCTTCTTTGAATTCTCCCTACAGTTGGCATTTGAGCCAGCAAAAAGCTCATGGTTACTAGCAGACCGTAAGAGTGCAAAACCCTCTCATCTCAAAGCTGGTTCATACTTTGTCACATATGAAACTAACATACACATTGTAATAGAAATAAGCACGGTTCCATGTTAACACACAAAATTTAATAAAAATGCATCTAAAGATAAGAATGCAACACTTCATTACACAAGCAGACACATATTGCCACAAACCAAGAAATGAAATAAATGTCAAGGTTTGTGTTAAACGCATGTAGGAATAGATATTACTTAGCCAGCTAGTGTCAGCAATGGTATACACATGAAAAATATCAACAGACTTCTATGTCCAAACACAACAAAGCAGATCATATTGCAAACATTGAATTAGCAACCAATTATGGCTTTCAGGTAAAACAGAACAGGTTAAAATTCAACACCGAATATCTGGCTGAGCAGCAATAAAAGCTGTTACTGCAGCTTTGGTAGAGATGCTCTGATCATAAAGCCTCAACCATGGCTACAGGAAAAAAACAAGAAACAGCAGAGAAAATAAACAAAATAATGAGAAATGCACACGCATGTCACTGTAACACGAAAACCAAGGCGAGACATTTCGAAAAATCAAAGGCCCTTAAGCACCAGAAGCGAGATCTCAAGGATGGTTGACCAAAGGCACATGCATTCAATGGCTACTCACTGCACAGCATGTATTTCTTTTACTGCACCTTAATCTTTCAGCAAATATCTTGAAAGATTATGGGAAAAAATGTTCTGCTTGCATTGTGCTCCATCAAATGACAACAAGGTGACCTGCATACGTATACCCTTCTTTATGCTTAGACCATGTTGCCCATGGTATCTTAAACAATAACCATCGTTGATGTCCCAGTATCTGTGCTCTCGATAGAAGGGGCATCATGCACCCCATTTGTCCATATACACCACGCACTGAGGTCTGTAAACAAGCTATTTTACAAACTATGAACATCAGGCCATTGAGCCTATGAGGATAGGTATTGAAGATTTCTTCCTGTGGTAGCATATACCCCTTGGCTCGATATCAGCCTGCAAAATTAAGCAGAGAAAAACAGTGGAAGTAAAATACAAACTGCAGTGCCACGAGAAGAGATGTTTGAACACTTGCTTTAGAAATGACTGTACAACAAAAGACAAAAAAATTACTCTGAACTAACCATTAGTTCTCGACGCAAAAAGATAGGAAAGATAATGGACAAGAAAAAAAAGTACTATAGGCATCTTGCTTATATGCCTACGTAGGTTTGAACATGAAATTTGCTGTATGCTTTAGTGCCATGCCACATAAGGTATCTTCTACAATGTTTGTAATTTAAGCCTTGGTGACTGGGCATGCTGGATTTGAAGACTGATTTGGTTTGCCTGCAGAGTTTCACCCCTTTGGATCACTGAATATGCTCTTCTACAGAATGTGAGCAATAAGCTATATGCATTTGCATACAGCTTGACCGCAGTTGATTTCAAAACATTCTTCCGCAAGCATCTTGTCTTCTCAGCATTGATTATAATGCTGCAAAATAAAGAACAGCAAATTAGCTCATGCAGAAGCAAAGCTTCAAAGCCATAGCAGCATTCTTTGTATGCATGCTTTGTGTATTCCAATACTCAAGTTCCTATTGAACTTGGAAGGAGAAGGGATCTGGCTGTACTCATAGTGCAAAAAAGACAAGGCCTGATGTACTGTGTTTTGTGTGCAAACCCCAGACAATGATTGCCCAGGATGCATTTGAACGGCCAAGAACACTGAAACACTTGGAAATGTTAATGTTCGCAAGAGTTGTTCAGAAAGGTGCATTGCCGACAGCAGGCGCTTCTTGGCTTGTCCGCACTGTCTTGTAAAATAGGCAGAGCAAAGCAGCATAAGCCTCACACGATGCCGCAAGCAGAGCTGCTTCCAGTATAAACAATGATAATATCTTAGTCATGTCCAATAGAAGTGGTAGAAGCATATTTCTTGTGGCATAATAGTGGATAACAAAACAAATTCATTAAGTAGAAAGGAACTCTTCACTTTCAAAACCGCTCAGTGGTAGACTGTAACCTGTGCCCACTCTTAACGTTTTTCACTGTCAAGACCTGATTGGTGCTGCAAGTAGGGACTGCTGACAATAAAGCATTACCGAAACGACACTCATGGTACACACTGCATCAGACGGTTGTTCCTCAAAGTCACGCCACTCTATTGAATTCTGCTCTGCAGTCCCTATGCTTCCTGATCTAGAGTTCAAGCACACGCACAGTAACCTAACTCATGCAGATATTTACAGGACAGATTTGAAGTGTAGAAGCATGCATTTAAAAAAAAAAATTCTCCAACATTCCCCATCTCCAGGGGAGAACATAACAGTGATATCCTAACCAAAGTCCCTTAGCAGCCACTTAAATCACTGGACAGCTGCCGTTCATACATCCAACACGAGTGCTTAATGACTGGAATGTTCGAGTAGTGCCACTTCACGGTGCACAACTTGCTTGGTTTACCTAGAAAGAAGTCAAGTGCAATGCCAACTGCAACAATGCCAGCGAAGAGACTCATTTCTCATTGTGCACGAAAATAAAGAGCACCGGCAGCTAGAAAGAAGGCCCTTAATTGAATCCCCTGCACGGTGGTTGTTCTGCCTTTCCAGTCATAAGTGGTTCACCGTTCCTTCTGCCACATGAATCAGTGGTGAGGCCAATACAGTACTTTAGTTGAATGCAGTAAAACTGCTAAGGCACCAGCATGAAAACAACAAACAATACAGGAGCCCTTGCAGTCTTACCGGAAACAGGAAACAGCTCCATTGTCTTTAAAGTGAGAGTGCATACACTGGAGGAAAGATACACAGGTAGAAAGGACGCACTCACTGTTAGGCCAATGAGGCCATTTTGTTGCCCCCTCAACACGTTTGTTGCAAGAAGGGAATGCCTTTGAGTGGCACCCCTAGTTTTAAAGCAAGAGGTTTCTTTGCTAGAGCGTTGGTACTTACCTGATGCCAGCAACTAAGCTGTAAAAGAACTCATAAGGAATTAGAGAAGTGGATGCACCTTGTGACCAAATTAAAAGGTACAAAACACCGGTAGCAGACCGACAGAGCCCCAGTGTGGGGTAAGGCCCAAAAAAAAACCAATTTTTATCCAATTCACCTGCAACCTATACACTACCGTAGCGCATATGTTCATTCCTGAATTCGCTCTGCAGTGTCATCAGGATTGGTATTAAACCAATTCATGTAAGCCAAGTATCTGTTTGTGTGCACCACATTATGTCCCCCAACACAATAACTTAAGCCAAAATTTCAGCCTGCCTAGAGCAAAAACTGGTAATGGCGCAAGAAACGGGGACACAGAAGGCACACAAAAGACAAGACTGACGCCAACTCAGACTTGAGTATCTTGCAGACGCGCATGATGTGCCCCCAAGATGGCTGCAGAACACCGAATAATGACTGAACCTCCAAAGGAACTATTTTCCGTTTCAAGCAGTAGGAGACCACTCGAGACTGGCACGTTGAGACGGCAATCTGGTTGAGACACGTAATGGCAGGTTTGGTGCGGAAGCTTCGAAAGAGGAAAGGGCCCATTGTAGGAGAAATAGGGTCAAGTAAAACTCTAGTTTGGGCGAGTTGGTTCATGTTGAAAGAAACAACAAGTTCTACTAGCAACAAGTTCTACTAGCAAAGCAAGCAGATCTGCAGCACCACCAGAGAAAGCTTGAAAAAGGTACTTTCTTTAGGTGTCATCACATTAATACAAAAAACACAGCCTGGCTTGAACTAGAATGACACATTTTGAGTGACAATTACATTACCTTTCAGTGTTTGACAAAACCAGTAAAAAAAGGTAACAGTTTATTTGCATTGAACAGAAAAATGTAGCCCATGGCAACTTAAATGTGTAATACAAAACACAAGGAAAAGAATTCCACCTACAGAGCATGGAAAGACAGACACTCTTAATAAGACCGACAGCTTAATTTTAGGCTTCAATACTTTTTCACCACAACAAAAAGCTTACTGTCTAAGGTGTTCGACTCCACAATGGTTTTGTGACAAATGCGATAAAAAGTTTTTACCAGGAATTTTTCAAACAGTCAATGAGCCTGTTTCATGTGCCCCTATGCTGGAAACAATAATCAGTGAGCATGACGACAATCATGCACCAGAAAAAAATAATGAACTAAAGCTGACACAGTTACAGCCGTCAAATATTAATTAGGCAGTGATGGTAGAGCATAGCGACCATTTCAGTCTCCACACCCAGAGTTGTTATGTACAGTGATGTGTACCTCCTTGGAAATTTCAGTGGAACATGGCTACCATGTCAACCAAGAAATGTAAAGCACTGTGGCACCATCTAGGAATGAAAGTTGAAAGCACATCATTAGTGATGCAAAAATTGAAAACTGAAAAATGGTTTCTGAGGAAAGGAAATGCACAGTAATTGTCTCACTTATGTCATGGGCACCCAGATCACATCACAAGGGAAGGGCAGAATGTGGGAGTGAAAGAAGAAAGAGCTGCCATAGTCCTCTCCAGAATAATTTTGACCACTCGGCGATCTTTAATGTGCACTGACATTGCACAGTACATGGGCACTCCTGCCTTTCACCTCCATCGAAACGTGGCTGCCGCAGCCAGGTTCGAAACCAGGAACTTCGGCTCAGTAGCCGAGCGCCCTCACCACTAAGCCACCGTGGTGAAGGGAGCATTGCTCGAAAGGTGCATTGGAGAGAGCATAAATTATAATCAGATATGATGGACACATCTTGTCCAGAAATAAGTAATAGTTTACAGAGGTGTGGTCATGTTATGGGATATACCGATAACACCAAGGTTTCACCACGGGATGGTGCTTCAGTAGGTATGATGCGTTCTCATCGCGACAGGGCTAAAGGCCCCGTTCACCCAAAAATCAATTATCAGTGCTGCCGGCGTTGTGAGTGAAGTCACGGGCATGGGTCTGCCAGGCAGTCCCCAGAAAATAACCTAGGAGGCAGCTGGGCCACCTAGGTCATGTGACCTTATGGCATCATCACAACCTGCCCACTGGGTAGTGAGAAAACTGCATACCATGGCACATGGCAGCTAAATTAATTATTGGTCACTCGGAAGGCAGAGCTTAAGTGTCCCCTACAATTTATTCCTATGCCAATTTTACACTACAGATCCTTATTTCTCTAATTACAGTGCTTAAGTTTTACAATATGAACAGAGATCTTTTAATTCCCATCATACTCTCATGATATGTTTTGTTTTTGGTGAGTTGTCGGTTCGTTTAACACGTTGCTGCCAATGCTACGGATACAATTAAACGTGCCGAGAGAACACAAGAAAAATTACAACCAGCAGTGTTTACACAGAATATTTACAAACACTAATCCCAAAACAAAATAAAATAAAGCATATATCCTATTCAGTAGCAGCAGAGAAAATGCTTCTGCTCACAATGTATCACTCAATATTTGATTACAACTGTGAAACTCTTAAAGGGGCCATGACATGGTCGTTCTTCATATTGCAGCTTTATGCTTCAGTAACTAATACAAGAGCTTATGATTCAGTTTCTGAAATTTGGCGTTAATAATAGTAACGCAGTTATTCTTCGGAATAGGTATAGGGTCCGGCTACACTAGGCCGATGGGGCGGCGATCGGCGGTCGGTTGGCTGGTCGGTATGCAAATGTCATCACTGACGCACTGGTCTGTCAAGCTATACCGACGACGACGCCAGCACGACAGACGACCCCGTATCGCAGTAGTGTAAGAGTGAACTTAGTGTGAACTGGCAGAGTGTGGTGGGGGACTAGCTGGTACGACATTATATAAACTTATGAATTTTATAACTTATTGTACCTGATGCTAGCCGCGGCGACATATGCGATGTGCGTGCACCAGCAAAGACGTGCTTTCATTTGGCGCCTGCGCATAGAACATATCAGCGAGGCAATTGAGCAACACGGGCAGAAAACGCCGCACGACGGTGCCGCTTGTCGCCGTCGCCTGGGCTTGTGCGGCCGAGTGAAAGCTTCCCGCCCGGTGAATAGACGGCCAAAAAAAAAAACTGCGCTTGTCCACCTTATCCTTATCGAAAAAAGCGAACCGAGCAGCTGCATTTCATAACTTCACACTTTCTTAGAATGGCCTGCTTACGAGCGAGGTGAGCAGGCATTGTTTTTTTAAAGGTGCGTCTCGGGCTCGATACGAGTGATGTGCCTGATGGATGCGGTGCAGTGGAGACACTGCAGCACCTGCTACTTCGCATGGCCATGTTCGCTGACGCTCGTCGCGATATGCTCGCAACTACAGGGTGCTGGGCATACTCCCGGACTCGCTCAAGACGCTGTTGTGGCCGCAGGGCAGTGCGCGCACCCGTGAGCAAGCCTTGGTGAGCCTCTGAGCATTTCTCGAACAGACGGGCTTGACATCCTGTCTATTTTGCGCCACGTAGTGACGCGCAGTGACCGAACCGAACCCTCCGCATGCACTACCTAGGACGAGAAACAGCTGGGAGCCCCAACCCAGCTGTTGTGTGCAGTGTTGTGCGCGCATTTTTATTTTTTCTTTCTTGACTGTACATGCGCACAACCTGGACAACTTTATTGTTACCCTTTGTAAATAGTGTCTCAATGACCACTCCCTATGTCATTTCTTGCTGTCGCCTCACTTCTTTCATCTCACTTCTTTATACAGCTGCCTGCTATCCTTTATTTCCGCTGCCCCAGCTCAGGTGCCATCAGCACAGTGATGGCAGATGCCAGGGTCACCAAAAATCTTTTAACTTCCATTTTTATTAATATTTTTAAAAAAGACTTACTACTACTTTCTTATTAATCAGTGGGGAACTCCTGCCAGATGCTTGAATTTTGGCCGACAGTGGACTGCCCGCCCCTTTCGTGACGAGGCCTAGTGGGTACGGAGGATTCGTGTGTGCGATTTCGGCGATTGCGGACAGCGAATTCGCAAGCTTTAGCATCTGAAAATAGCTGTCAAACGTAATTTTGGCCACAGAACCCTAAACGCAATGGCAGCCTACATCGCAGGGTGCAAGTACAATAAGGGGAAAGTGCCGATATGCGCTGAAGGCAGCCGGCAGCAGCCGTCGGCGTAGACTGTGGACAACAAATCTGGTTGTTTTCATTGATTCAAGTGATGTCCGAACGTATTTTTAGCTAAAGCGCTTTAAAATCAAATACTGACGACATAACAGGAAGCAGATACAATTTGCGGAAAGCGCCGGTCCTACGCGAAGCGTTTCCCAGGCAGGCGATATAGCATCAGCGGTGCTTATTGCAGTGTTATCATAGCGTGTAAATGAGTAAAACTACAATTTGTGAGCAATACTATGTAATATTTAAGGTAAGGAGAGCCCACCTTGCGTTTTATGCCAAGCAAACAAGCAGTAGTGTTTGCACACAGCTATGTAAACAACCCCAGCCCGGGGCTGCAGTTGTCGTGATCGTCGCATTCCTAGGCCACAATGTGCACGCACAGTAAACGCTAAATGATGTACTATTGTATTCAAGCGCTCATTTAGATGGTGGAGACTATTCATCGGCGCGGGCAGTGAAAGCATTCGAGTCGCTTAGGGTTTTGCAAGCGGCTTGGCACCTGCAAAAGGGTTTTACGAGCCGAAGGGAATGTATGTTCGACTTACAAATGCACACATGCAGGGAGCAAGTTGTCTCATTCGGTACTTTTCTCTGCTCCTTTCGTGCCTCAAGGTTACTCTAGTGCCACCTTGTGATGATTTGAGTTTAATTATCGAGCCGAAGAAAAGCGGATAAAAAATTGGGAGCCAGCTACAAAACGCAGCGGCTATCATGGCGCACATTGACGACGGCATGCACGACACATGCCGCTTTTCACATACAGGAGACCTTGACTGCTCAAAAAAAACTACACTCATAACATAAAAATAACATGTTTATGAGCGTAAATAATAAAGCAAGGGTCCACCGATTTCTCTTTCCTCAACAAACAGAAAAGGGGTGCCACGAGTAAGTCCGCTTTTTTAAGGATCACTCAGGTCGCGTACTAAGCTGAGGGCTACCAAAAAGAAAACACTGAAAATGCATTTTATTTCGATAAGCTATAAAAGAGAAAAATTCCGAGCGACCGCCGTGTCGGTGTGTATGCAAGCACCTCAACAGCACAACAGCACGCAGCAGACGACGCGGGATGGGTATGTCCCTGTGACGTGAGCAATCACAAGCTGCCAGACCAGCAAGCAGTTCGCTGAAGAAACGGCAAAAAATCATTTTAAAAAAATTTACCCCACAGAATCAACTGAAACTTGGGAGAATTTTAATTTAACAAGTTGAGAATTAAATGTAGTAAGCAGGGTATGTGTGAAAATAGGCTGTCATAGCCCCTTTAATGTAATTCCATCATGACATATAGTCTCATCAGAAGGTTCCAAGGATGTTGTTAAGCTAAAAAGAAAACCAGAAACAAACAGCAGTGAAACAAGTTGGAGCTTGATCCCGGTACATGAGCAAAGACAGGATATGAGAAATACTAAAGGGTCTAATGAATAAAAGGCGAGGTCAAGAACAGCCTTAGCACATGTAGCTGCCCATAATATCACGCACGGCATTTCTCAATCCCTGCCATGGCATTTTAGCCACGGTAATGCAATGCGAAGGCATGATAACCACTGGTCCTTAAAGGTAACAGTGGATTCCAAGACAAGGCAAGTGTAGCAAAGGTCGGCAGAAAGTTAGGTGGGTGGTTGAGATTAACATGTGTGCTGGCATACGGTGGCAGAAGCTGGCAAAGGACAGGGTGAATTGGAGAAGCATGGGAGAGGCCTTTGCCCTGAAGTGGGTGCAATCAGGCTAATGACGATGATGAAGTAATCCTGCCCAAAGCGCCACCACACTTCTTGTTATGCACTAATCTTTGCGCATGCAAATCACTGAATATGCAACAATAAAGGATACGAGCAAAACATTGTGGGACAACGTAGTTGGCAGCAGCTGTTTTGGAGGACCTCCCTTAGAATTCCTGTATTCCTTTAACTCTCTCTGTTGGCCCTGATACCTGCAAAGTGAAGCAAAGCATAGTCACATATGCAGGTGAAAAGCCCCAAAGACACAAGGGCATTGTTCATCTGCAAACGCAGGTAACCGTGCATTGGAAAGGCATCATGAGGTAGTGCTAATGATGCAGGTGTGTGCATACACCACACATTACTGCATTTACAGATGTAAATTTACACGCCTTGAATATCAATGTACTCATAACAGAAAGGTCATTTCTCAACAGCTTGCGATTGTTGGCCTAGATTGGACTGTAAACTCAAGAACAAAGGCTAAAAAGTCTAATAAAACCCAAAATCCGTTCGCTCAGATGTTTACCTACTTTAAGAGCAAACGATGATAAAATGGCAGAACTATGTTGATTTCAAGAGCGGATTAGTGAAGTTAAGATGGCCTTGGGTAATAACAGTTCTTCACAGTCAAGTATGTACTAGAGGGTCCCTGGAATGACTCTGATGGTCACATTCTAATGCAACAGATCTGTAGAGATGATCTTTGTGAGTATTCGAATCAAATTTATAGGCTCTGTGTGAACCTTATAATTTACAAATAGATTTTTTAAATGTTTATCGCAGCAGCTCAGAACCGATTACGGCGACTGTTCACCACATATCCCCTACCTCAATGACGTTAAAGGGCAGTCTGGACAAGCCTACTGACGTCATCGGGCATGCTGAGAGAGCGTATGTGGGCGAGTGGGCAGGATGGGGTACAGAGGTAGAGTCCAAGCCTGTTTTTATTATCTTTTTTTTTCTGGAACATCGGCGTGTATGAGTTGAGGGATACGAAGTGGAGCACCATTTTTAATCACCGATACCTTCAGTTTTGGTTTGATCATAGAAGGTTGTGGCCAAGTACTACACCAGCGTGGCCAAATCCTGCTCTGGTGCGAGAATGCATTGTCGGTTCTGGTCACCGAGATCGGGCCGCACTCCAGGCCTGGTTATGCAATTCCATCGACACGCGGATTTTTTTTTTAGGATAGTGTTAATTGGAGAGACATGAGAGAGACCTTTGCCCTGCAGTGGGTGTAGTAAGGCTGGTGATGATGATGATGATGACCTTCAGTTTTAACGAAGGTGGCTTAAAAATATTTGCGGTGCGATGACGACTGATAGAATACCTATCACTGGTGCTTTTCTTAACCTCAGTATGTGTCATTTCATGGTCCCTTTAAGATGTAGAAATGCATTTGGTAGGAGACATGCATGATTTCTATGCCAAAAAGTTTTGTGGAATGCTGAAACTGCTTCCTTTTTACGCAACGGTTCGACAGGAACCAGTGGTTTGTGCTGCACATTTCTGAAGGACACCTGACCACAGAAGAGAATAGGGACAGTATACATTCAACACACACTAATTCACTCATTTGTTTCCCGAAGAGGCCCTCTGTCTAATCGTGCCTTGCTAGAACTCTTGCTTCTCATGCAGATGGCTCATAGTTCATGAGGGTTTAACGCCCGAAGAGACTCAGGCTATGAGGTACGCCGTAGTGAAGGGCTTCTGAAATTTCGACCACCTGGGGTTCTCTAACGTGCACTGACGTCGCACAGCACACGGGCCTCTATAATTTCGCCTCCATCGAAATTCAATTGCCGTGACCGGCATTGAACCCACGTCTTTTGGGTCAGCAGCCAAGCGCCATAGCCACTGAGCCACCGCGGCGGCTTGCTTCTCATGCAGAGGTTCAGCACATGCATGCACAGTGGGTTAATGCGCACAGATACAAAGAGCAGAATCAGCCTTCAACTAGCTCGAGACAAGTTACTCCAGACCAGAACTCAAATAATTCCAGGTGTTTCAACGAAGCACGTCACTAATTTAATAAAATGGGTTTTTTGAGATATAAAGATGGCTTCTGCAGCATAGAAATAGTGTTGATAGACATAAGAAAACAAGCGAAGCATGTTGGCTATGTCTACAGTGAAGCTTCGCCCCATTCAGGACCACCGCACGAAATTTCTCTATGACAAAAAAAATAGTCCGTAGTTAAAAGCTATCTTGTTACCTAAACAAGAAGCTAATCGCAAGAAAAAGAAATTGTATGCTCGAGTGTTTTGATATCAGGTTCTTTAATGATATCAAACTTTAAAAAGCTCATTTCATGTATTGTTGTGATCGGTTAGCCAAGTAATATGTGATGGCACGGACCATGGCCAAGTGTTATTTTTTTTAGTAGTAGCATCGTACCATTGTACCAACTTCGTCAAATGATTCTAATTTATGATGGCTCATAGCTAACCTTTGAACTTTCCCGATTAGACATGTGGTTACGATAATTTGTGCCGGGCCGTTAGATCTGGCAAAAATGCAATCACCCTCAGCATTGCTCAACAAATTTTGGCCACCTTGCGTCAAAGGATGCACGAATGCCATTAGAGTCACGAGTTGAAAACAACGCCCCTAGCATATGTAACTTTAGAGCAGAAGAGAGGTATATTGAGCGAGTTAGTAATCCATAACGAGCTTTTTTCAGTAGCACAGGACAGCAGGACAAAGAACGTGGAGACTAACACGGCACTGAACTTACAACTGGATTTTGAGAAGTTGTATTGTTCTGCCAGGTTTGCGTTCTTTTCCAAGGAAGTCTTGTGTTCTATGAGCCTGACAATGCGACGGCCTGTCTGGTTCATGTAAGCGAGGCTATAAACCAAAGGGAATATGATATATTACGCCCACCTGCCGGAAACGAAATTATTCACATGGTTTATATTGCAGGCGCTTTTTGTCTCAAATCTTCCCGCTTTCACTTCCCCACCTTACCAAGTTTATTAGGAGCTGAGAAAAGTACATTTACATCATTTATGCCACTGGACCAGTAATTAAGAAATTCTATGACTCCAAAGAAGAAGACAGTGCTTTTAAGAACTGTCAGAAACGTAAAGGCACATCTGTTAGCATCAGCAATGACGATGCAAAAGATATTGTACAAGTTGTACAAGAAATTGTGGAAGACTGTTGCTGTCAAAGATTGAACGGACAAAAGGTATCATTGGTTAACGATAAGCTGAAGATCGATGACCATTTGTATTCTCTGGATGACACTCGAAACAAGCGTTTGCTTTGCCGGACCCAACGTAAGGGTGCTTGGAAAAACCATAACAAATCAGCAACAGCAGGTGACTACCATAATGAATCACATTCCAAAAGTGAAAATAATTTGTAGCTCGGCATAGTTCTGCTGAATGCTGGCAGCATTCTTAACAAGGTGTCAAAATTAGAATTTTTATTGTTCTCAGAGCAAGAAAAGACCAAGCCGCTTTCCATATAAACAGCAGCACATGTGCATGAGTGGAACATTACAAGGTAGCACATAAGACAAACTGCAGTCCAACGCTCCAAGCGCATACAAGAACTGGGTAGGCGCCCACAGAGCAAAAAACTAAAGCGCAAAGATGCTAAAATTTTAGGACCAGAATACAGCTTATCTAGCTGAGTCCCAGCATAAATACTGGAGCTAAGCATCCTAATGCTTTAGGCGTGCTGAACGGTACTTCACCATAAAAACTGTAAGAAACAATCAAATGAAAGGAGTTGTAAAGCTGTCACAATGAAAATAGAGAGCACACTGTGCAACGAAATTCAAGGAGCCATCAGACCAGATGAACATCCCAAATGATATCCAAGTCCATGCTTGTTTCAAAAAACAGCCTTTCTTAGGAAGCTTTAGACCCTTCGTACATGCACTACCAGAAATTATGCTGTGTGCAAAAGCGGCAAGGCTTTGTACAAACTTGCCTTTGTACGGCATCTTCACCAGTTTTTTCACATTTTCAATAGGCCAACACATTATTGAGGAGAGTTTGCTCACAACTGAAATGCCAACCCGTCTAGAGTCAAGCGGGCTTTTGTACAATGGTTCCGTTTCACAGAACTTCCTGCCAACTATGCACGGCTCTCCATCAGACACTCTATGGGCAAAATTTTCTATGAGAATGACATCTTCATTGATTTGGCAGCAGCCGTCATTAGGCCTCAAGCTCAGAGTGAAGGATTTAAACCGGCTTCCTTTGTACTGCGGGAGTCTACAGCTTAGAGGGAGAGTTCCCACATTATCATTTTCCAGCAAGAATTCCCTTGGCCGCCTTTCAAAGTAACTTTGCTGTGCTTTGGAGGTAATTTTGCTGTGCTTTGAAGCTGAAGCTCGCCCTGCGGGCGCTCAGGTCCCTGCTTCCAGAGGGATCAGAAGGACGCCGGGCCTGCCTAGAAGCTGCAGGCTTTCTTCGACAGGATGCCGAAAAGCATGGCTAGTCGCCGGGATCCACCACGGATCCCCACAATCCTTCAGTGGAACGTCTACTCTCTTGCAGCACGGTACTCTGAGCTCCGCATGTGAATTGCTGAAAGCACCGGAGGTTATCGCGCTGCAGGAGACATATGTGTGGGTCCACAATGGGGAGCCCCAACGGCGGCTACCCGGCTATGTTGGCTACCATTCGGCAACGACTTGTGAGGAGATGTCCTGTGCTGAAGTGCCGTGTGGACTGCTCCCACGGGCCTGGGAAATCGCTGTGTGTGGTGTATGTGCGGCGGGATGTACAAATAACTCTCATCGGCTTGGCTGCGGCGACAACCGATGCCCAGGAGTGTGTTGTGGTGACAGTGCGCATCGGTGGTGTTGACATGTCGATGGCCTGCGTTTACGTGCGCCCAGCTGTCTCGTGGAACGCGCTATGTTTTCGTGCAGTGAGTTCGTGCTGTGCCTCGCACCAAATCATCTGCGGTGACTTCACAGTGCGTGGGGCAGTGCGCGCCACTCTGCGCAAGGAGACAGCCTGCATGACGCAGCAACGCAGCTGGGACTCACTCCATTGAACACCAGCGAGCCCACCTTTCGACGACGCGGAACACCCAACTCCTGCATCAACGTTGCCTTTGCATCCAGAAGCATCGAGGTGACATGGCACCAATCATCATCTCTTTACAGCTCGGACCACTACTCAATTCTGATTGAACCCACTGCGGCGGAGGCGCACGCCACACGCTCATACTCCATCGTCAACTGGAGTGCGTTCAGACAGGCTGTAGACCAGGCGGCCGCCTCAGACACCCCCTTTTTAAATAGTTTGGTCCAGAGCGCCCTTGCAGCCACCAGAAGAGCAGGGGTGAGAGCGGGGTAGTCCACACCAGACAACAAACTGCTCGAGCTGCGCGAGAAAAGGGACTGCACTGAGCGAAGGGCGCGACGGACTGACAGAACTGCCGACTGGACGGTCTACAACCGCATGGACACGGCAGCGCGCCGCCACGCCAACAAACTACCGTCGGCAGTGGGCTTCATTATGCCAAAAGATGGAGGAAGACGCCAGATTGCGGATGCTGTTTGACACCATGCGGTGCATCCCAGAACCGAAGGCGAACCATCAACTGATTGCTGACCTGGCTATATCCAGAAGGCAAAGCTACAAAGACCTCGCAGAGCGGTTTGCCGACCGGTTCATGCCGCACAGCCCCGCAGGTGCAGCTAGCAAGGCTGCACCCGAGAGCCTCAGAAGCGGTGCCACTCCCTCTCCCGTCACCTTGGAAGGTCCGTGTGACGTGCCTTTCACCGTGACGGAACTGAACAACGTGCTGTAGCGCTGTCGCCGCCGATCGGCGACTGGACTGAACGGGGTGACCTACCAAATGCTGCGAAACCTGGATGCGGAGCAACGACAGATCCTCCTGCAGCAGATTAACGTGGTGTGGGAACGCCGGGAGCTACCGGAGGACTGGCGCACCGCTGTCGTCTGTCCTATTCGAAAGCCACGGCGCTCACCTACGGAACTGAACGGATACCGACCAGTGGCACTAACATCAGCGGCGGGTAAGCTCATGGAGCATATGGCGTTGCAGCGTTTGAACGAGTGAGCTGCGGATGGTTTGGTTTGTTTGAGGAGCGGCAGACGGGTTTCCGTGGGATGCGGTGTACGGCTGATTCGACGTCGGACGTCACAGCGGTGGAGCACGCCAGGGTGGCAGGACAGGTCACGCTGCTGCTGCTACTGGACGTCTCGAGAGCTTTTGACAATGTCCACCGATCACCAATTCTCGCGGTGCTTGAGGGAGCCGGTGTGAACGGGAACCATTTGCAATATGCTCATGCTTCCTGAGCGGGCGCACCATGCGAGTACGAGTATGGGGTAAGTTCTCCGAGCCTCGTCTGGTGGAACTGGGCGTGCCGCAGGGCTCTGTCTTATCACCGTTTCTGTTTAATGTGGCCATGTCAGCGGTGCCGGCCTGCCTCCCCACGAGCGGCCGACACCATGTGTACATGTACACATACGCGGATAACATTGCTCTGTGGTGCCGGGGGCCGGCCACCGGGCGAGGCGCTCCATGTGCAGGAGTGCCTTCAGGGAGTGCTGGCAGCAAATGGCGCCTGCTTGCACGGCCTAGGTCTGTCGCTGGACGCGCACAGATCGGTAACCATGGTTTGCGTTTCGCGCTCGCGCGCGCACCTTACGCCACAGTTACTGGACGGGACTTCTTCGATTCTTTGGCGTAAATCGGCGCGGTACCTTGGCCTGGCCATCGACCGGCGCCTTTCCTTCCGCCCCGCTGCGACCAAGTCCTCTTTGCAGATGAAGAGGATCACCGCCGCCGTGCACGAGCTTACCGCTCGAGGACAGGGCATCACCCAGCAAGCCGCGCTGCGACTGTACAACGCCGCAGGATTGGGGGCTGCACTCTACGTGCTACCGCTCGTCTTGGTGCGCAAACCCTGCTGGAGAAAACTGGAGCTCCAGCACTGCAAGTCCCTGCGCGTGTGAATCGGCGTGCTGAAAAATTCCTAGTGCACAGCAACACTGGCAAAGGCAGAAGCGTGGCCGCTCCAGCTCCAAGCAGCGTGAAGAACGTGGCATTACATAGACCGGCTCCCATGCGCACCAGACGGCGGCTCGCTACTGCAGCGAATGCGCACGCACCCACGCTCACGAATGGCTGCGGCGCTGCAGGAATATGAGCGCCTAACAGAAGCCGCACCACCCTACGGCCATTGCCCGCCCTGGCCTGCTGCATCGGAGATACAGCAAGAGATTGTCGGCATCACGGGAAAGCGGAGCAAACCCCTCCTGTGCAGCAGCTGACCAGAACCGTCATACACGAGGAGCTTCATGACCATCTCCTCGTGTACACCGACGGCTCAGTGGGCCGTGACAGCCGCTCCTCGCAGTGGCGGCTACCATACACACCCTGCAGCTGCACAGCCAGCAACACGCAACCTTCCTGGGCTCCTACACTATGGCGGAATTCATGGGAATCTGGGTCGGGCTGGACATGCTGCTCTCCATCGTCCCTCCGCCACCCAGGAGTGCTCTGCTATGCGACTCCCGCACCACCCTCACCCGCCTGCAGTGCAATGGCCGTGGTACCCCACTAGTGGGTGGCGTTCGCACAAGCATCGAGTGCCCAGCACAGAAAAGGTACGTTGTGCGTGCACAGTGGGTGCCCGGCCACTGCGGCATCGCTGGCAATGAGGAGGCCAACCAACTCACGACCGTCGCGCACCAACTACTTCCAAGTGATCTCCCCCTTGTGCTGGAGGATGTGCGTGCGCTCATCCATGAACATCTCCGATGGCAGCACCCCGACCCACGCACCGCCGCAGGTGAGCGTATTGGCAACATCAACGGCTGCCGAGCTCTTTCGCGGTCCCAACGCGTAATGATCCTCAGCGCGCGCATAGGCTGCGCGTGGCCTGGGGAACGAAGAGTGCGTAACGGGCTCGCGACGAGTGATATGTGTGATAGATGCAGTGCAGTGGAGACACTGGAGCACCTGCTCCTTTGCTGCGCCGCGTTTCGCCGACGCTTGTCGTGATATGCTCGCAGCCTACAGGGCACTGGGCATACTCCTGGACTCGCTCAATACGCTATTGTGGCCGCAGGGCAGTGTGCGCACCCGTGAGCGAACCTTGGTGAGCCTCTGTGCATTTCTTGAAGAGACGGGCTTGACGTCCCGTCTGTTTGCGCCAGGTAGTGACGCGCAGTGACCAAACGCTCCTGATACACTGCCTAGGACGATTAACAGCTGCGCACCCAACTTCAGGTGTTGCGGGCAAAGTGTTGTGCGCGCGTTCTTATTTTTTCTTTCTTGACTGTACATACGCACAACCTGGACACCTTTATTGTTACCCTTTGTAAATAGTGTATATATGACCACTCCCTATGCCCTTTCTTGCTATCCCCTCACTTCTAACATTCAATTCCTTCATACTGCTTGCTATCCTTTATTTCCACTGCCCCAGCTCAGGTGCTGCCGCCACCGTGATGGCAGATACAGGGGTTAGCAAAAATCTTTTAACTTCCATTTTTACTATTATTTTTAATAAACACTTACTACTACTTCCTTACTAATCAGTGGGGAAATCCTGCCAGATGCTTGAATTTCGGCCAACGGTGGACCGCCAGCCCCTTTTGTGACGAGGCCTAGCGAGCAAAACAGGATTCGTGTGTGCGATTTCGGTGATTGCGGAGAGCGAATTCGCAAGTTTTAGCGCCTGAAAATAGCTGTCGAGCATAGTTCTGGCCACAGTGCCCTCAAAGCGACAACTGCCTACATCGCAGGGTGCGAGTACAATAAGGCGGAAGTGCCGATATGTAACCCAGTCTGTATAGCATGTACTGAAAACCAGCCGGTAGCAGCCGCCGGCGACGACTGTGGACAACAAATCTGGTTGCTTAAATTAATTCAAGTAATGTCTGAACATAACTTTAGCAAAAGCGCATTAAAATCAAATATACTGATGACACAAAAGGATGCAGATACAATTTGCGGGAAGCGCCGGTCCTATGCGAAGCGTTTCCCAGGCAGGCGATATAGCATCAGCGGCACTTATTGCAGTGTTATCATAGCATGCAAATGAGTAAAACTACAATTTGTGAGCAATACTATGTAATATTTAAGATAAGGAGAGCCCACCTTGCGTTTTATGCCAAGCAAACGAGCCATACTATTTGCACACAGCTATGTAAACAACCCCAGCGCGGCACTGCAGTTGCCGTGATCGTCGCATTCCCAAGACACAATGCGCACGCACAGTAAACGCTAAATGATGTACTATTATTTCCAAGCACTCATTTAGACGGCGGAGATTATTCATCGGTGCGGGCAGTGAAAGCATTCAAGTTGCCTAGGGTTTTGCAGGCGACTTGGTTCCTGCAAAAGGGTTCTACGAGCCGAAGGGAATGTGTGTTCGACTTACAAATGCACACATGCAGAGGGAAGTCGTCTCATTCGGCACTTTCCTCTGCTCTTTTCGCGCCGCAAGGTTACTCTAGAGCCACCTTGTGATGATTTGAGCTTAATTATCGAGCCGATGCATAGCGGACAAGAAATTGGGAGCCAGCTACAAAACGCAGTGGCTTTCATGGCGCACATCGGCGACGGCATGCACGGCACATGCCGCTTTTCACATACAGGAGAGCTTGACTGCTCAAAAGAAACTACACTCATAACATAAAAATAACATGTTTATGAGCGTAAATAATAAAGCAAGGGTCCACCGATTTCTCTTTCCTCAACAAACAGAAAAGGGGTGCCACGAGTAAGTCCGCTTTTTTAAGGATCACTCAGGTCGCGTACTAAGCTGAGGGCTACCAAAAAGAAAACACTGAAAATGCATTTTATTTCGATAAGCTAAAAAAGAGAAAAATTCCGAGCGACCGCCGTGTACGGTGTGTATGCAAGCACCTCAACAGCACAACAGCACGCAGCAGACGACGTGGGATGGGTATGTCCCTGTGACGTGAGCAATCACACGTTGCCAGACCAGCAAGCAGTTCGCTGAAGAAACGGCAAAAATTCATTTTAAAAATATTTATCCCACAGAATCAACTGAAACTTGGGGGAATTTTAAATTAACAAGTTGATAATTAAATGTAGTAAGCAGGGTATGTGTGAAAATAGGCTGTCATGGCCCCTTTAATGTAATTCCATCATGACAGATAGTCTCATCAGAAGGTTCCAAGGATGCTAAAAAGAAAACCAGAAACAAACAGCAGTGAAACAAGATGGAGCCTGATCCCGGTACATGAGCAAAGACAGGATATGAGCAATACTAAAGGGTCTAATGAATAAAAGGCGAGGTCAAGAACAGCCTTAGCACATGTAGCTGCCCATTTGTTCTCTTTCAGGCAGATTTCAAATAAGGATAGAAAACAAAGGTACACCTGGTACTGTGCTTCAGGATATGATTACAAAGTTCTAAACCTGATGTTTTTCTACGGGCTCCAAATAATATCACACACGATATCATTCTCAATCCTTGCCATGGCATTTTAGCCACGGTAATGCAATGCGAAGGCATGATAACCACTGGTCCTTAAGGGTAACAGAGTGTATTCCAAGAGAAGGCAAGTGTAGCAAAGGTCGGCAGAAAGTTAGGTGGGTGGTTGAGATTAACATGTGTGCTGGCATACGGTGGCAGAAGCTGGCAAAGGACAGGGTGAATTGGAGAAGCATGGGAGAGGCCTTTGCCCTGAAGTGGGTGCAATCAGGCTAATGACGATGATGAAGTAATCCTGCCCAAAGCGCCACCACATTTCTTGTTATGCACTAATCTTTGCGCATGCAAATCACTGAATATGCAACAATAAAGGATACGAGCAAAACATTGTGGGACAACGTAGTTGGCAGCAGCTGTTTTGGAGGACCTCCCTTAGAATTCCTGTATTCCTTTAACTCTCTCTGTTGGCCCTGATACCTGCAAAGTGAAGCAAAGCATAGTCACATATGCAGGTGAAAAGCCCCAAAGACACAAGGGCATTGTTCATCTGCAAACGCAGGTAATCGTGCATTGGAAAGGCATCATGAGGTAGTGCTAATGATGCAGGTGTGTGCATACACCACACATTACTGCAACTACAGATGTAAATTTACACGCCTTGAATATCAATGTACTCATAACAGAAAGGTCATTTCTCAACAGCTTGCGATTGTTGGCCTAGATTGGACTGTAAACTCAAGAACAAAGGCTAAAAAGTCTAATAAAACCCAAATTCCGTTCGCTCAGATGTTTACCTACTTTAAGAGCAAACGATGATAATATGGCAGAACTATGTTGATTTCAAGAGCGGATTAGTGAAGTTAAGATGGCCTTGGGTAATAACAGTTCTTCACAGTCAAGTATGTACTAGAGGGTCCCTGGAATGACTCTGATGGTCACATTCTAATGCAAGAGATCTGTAGAGATGATCTTTGTGAGTATTCGAATCAAATTTATAAGCTCTGTGTGGACCTTATAATTTACAAATAGATTTTTTAAAATGTTTATCGCAGCAGCTCAGAAACGATTACGGCGACTGTTCACCACATATCCCCTACCTCAATGACGTTAAAGGGCAGTCTGGACAAGCCTACTGACGTCATCGGGCATGCTGAGAGAGCGTATGTGGGCGAGTGGGCAGGATGGGGTGCAGGAGTAGAGTCCAAGCCTGTTTTTATTATCTTTTTTTTTCTGGAACATCGGCGTGTATGAGTTGAGGGATACGAAGTGGAGCACCATTTTTAATCGCCGATACCTTCAGTTTTGGTTTGATCATAGAAGGTTGTGGCCAAGTACTACACCAGGGTGGCCAAATCCTGCTCTGGTGTGAGAATGCGTTGTCGGTTCTGGTCACCGAGATCAGGCCGCACTCCAGGCCTGGTTATGCAATTCCATCGACACGCGGATTTTTTTTTTAGGATAGTGTTAATTGGAGAGACATGGGAGAGGCCTTTGCCCTGCAGTGGGTGTAGTAAGGCGGTGATGATGATGATGATGACCTTCAGTTTTAACGAAGGTGGCTTAAAAATATTTGCGGTGCGATGACGACTGATAGAATACCTATCACTTGTGCTTTTCTTAACCTCAGTATGTGTCATTTCATGGTCCCTTTAAGACGTAGAAATGCATTTGGTAGGAGACATGCATGATTTCTATGCCAAAGAGTTTTGTGGAATGCTGAAACTGCTTCCTTTTTACGCAACGGTTCGACAGGAACCAGTGGTTTGTGCTGCACATTTCTGAAGGACACCTGACCACAGAAGAGGATTGGGACAGTATACATTCAACACACACTAATTCGCTCATTTGTTTCCCGAAGAGGCCCTCTGTCTAATCGTGCCTTGCTAGAACTCTTGCTTCTCATGCAGATGGCTTATAGTTCATGAGGGTTTAACGCCCGAAGAGACTCAGGCTATGAGGTACGCCGTAGTGAAGGGCTTCTGAAATTTCGACCACCTGGGGTTCTCTAACGTGCACTGACGTCGCACAGCACACGGGCCTCTATAATTTCGCCTCCATCGAAATTCAATTGCCGTGGCCGGCATTGAACCCACGTCTTTTGGGTCAGCAGCCAAGCGCCATAGCCACTGAGCCACCGCGGCGGCTTGCTTCTCATGCAGAGGTTCAGCACATGCATGCACAGTGGGTTAATGCGCACAGATACAAAGAGCAGAATCAGCCTTCAACTAGCTCGAGACAAGTTACTCCAGACCAGAACTCAAATAATTCCAGGTCTTTCAACGAAGCTCGTCACTAATTTAATAAAATGGGTTTTTTGAGATATAAAGATGGCTTCTGCAGCATAGAAATAGCGTTGATAGACATAAGAAAACAAGCGAAGCATGTTGACTATGTCTACACTGAAGCTTCGCCCCATTCAGGACCACCGCACGAAATTTCTCTATGACAAAAAAAATAGCCCGTAGTTAAAAGCTATCTTGTTACCTAAACAAGAAGCTAATCGCAAGAAAAAGAAATTGTATGCTCGAGTGTTTTGACATCAGGTTCTTTAATGATATCAAACTTTAAAAAGCTCATTTCATGTATTGTGATCGGTTGGCCAAGTAATATGTGATGGCACGGACCATGGCCAAGTGTTATTTTTTTTAGTTGTAGCATCGTACCGTTGTACCAACTTCGTCAAATGATTCTAATTTATGATGGCTCATAGCTAACCTTTGAACTTTCCCGATTAGACATGTGGTTACGATGATTTGTGCCGGGCCGTTAGATCTGGCAAAAATGCAATCACCCTCGGCATTGTTGCTACACAAATTTTGGCCACCTTGCGTCAAAGGATGCACGAATGCCATTAGAGTCACGAGTTGAAAACAACGCCCCTAGCATATGTAACTTTAGAGCAGAAGAGTGGTATATTGAGCGAGCTGGTAATCCATAACGAGCTTTTTTCAGCAGCACAGGACAGCAGGACAAAGAACGTGGAGACTAACACGGCACTGAACCTACAACTGGATTTTGACAAGTTGTATTGTTCTGCCAGGTTTGCGTTCTTTTCCAAAGACGTCTTGTGTTCTATGAGCCTGACAATGCGACGGCCTGTCTAACTCATGTAAGCGAGGCTATAAACCAAAGGGAATATGATATATTACGCCCACCTGCAGGAAACGAAATTATTCACATGGTTTATATTGCAGGCGCTTTTTGTCTCAAATCTTCCCGCTTTCTCTTCCCCACCTTACCAAGTTTATTAGGAGCTGAGAAAAGTACATTTACATCATTTATGCCACTAGACCAGTAATTAAGAAATTCTATGACTCCAAAGAAAAAGACAGTGCTTTTAAGAACTGTCAGAAACGTAAAGGCACATCTGTTAGCATCAGCAATGACGATGCAAAAGATATTGTACAAGTTGTACAAGAAATTGTGGAAGACTGTTGCTGTCAAAGATTGAACGGACAAAAGGTATCGTTGGTTAACGATAAGCTGAAGATCGATGACCATTTGTATTCTCTGGATGACACTCGAAACAAGCGTTTGCTTTGCCGGACCCAACGTAAGGGTGCTTGGAAAAACCATAACGAATCAGCAACAGCAGGTGACTACCATAATGAATCACATTCCAAAAGTGAAAATAATTTGTAGCTCGGCATAGTTCTGCTGAATGCTGGCAGCATTCTTAACAAGGTAACAAAATTAGAATTTTTATTGTTCTCAGAGCAAGAAAAGACCGAGCCGCTTTCCATATAAACAGCAGCACATGTGCATGAGTGGAACATTACAAGGTAGCACATAAGACAAACTGCAGTCCAACGCTCCAAGCGCATAAAAGAACTGGGTAGGCGCCCACAGAGCAAAAAACTAAAGCGCAAAGATGCTAAAATTTTAGGACCAGAATACAGCTTATCTAACTGAGTCCCAGCATAAATACTGGTGCTAAGCATCCTTATGCTTTAGACATGCTGAACGGTACTTCACCACAAAAACTGTAAGAAACAATCAAATGAAAGGAGTTGTAAAGCTGTCACAATGAAAATAGAGAGCACACTGTGCAACGAAATTCAAGGAGCCATCAGACCAGATGAACATCCCAAATGATATCCAAGTCCATGCTTGTTTCAAAAAACAGCCTTTCTTAGGAAGCTTTAGACCCTTCGTACATGCACTACCAGAAATTATGCTGTGTGCAAAAGCGGCAAGGCTTTGTACAAACTTGCCTTTGTACGGCATCTTCACCAGTTTTTTCACATTTTCAATAGGCCAACACATTATTGAGGAGAGTTTGCTCACAACTGAAATGCCAACCCGTCTAGAGTCAAGCGGGCTTTTGTACAATGGTTCCGTTTCACAGAACTTCCTGCCAACTACGCACAACTCTCCATCAGACACTCTATGGGCAATATTTTCTATGAGAATGACATCTTCATTGATTTGGCAGCAGCCGTCATTAGGCCTCAAGCTCAGAGTGAAGGATTTAAAGCGGCTTCCTTTGTACTGCGGGAGTCTACAGCTTAGAGGGAGAGTTCCCACATTATCATTTTCCAGCAAAAATTCCCTTGGCCGCCTTTCAAAGTAACTTTGCTGTGCTTTGGAGGTAACTTTGCTGTGCTTTGAAGCTGAAGCTCGCCCTGCGGGCGCTCAGGTCCCTGCTTCCAGAGGGATCAGAAGGACGCCGGCCTGCTTAGAAGCTGCAGGCTTTCTTCGACAGGATGCCGAAAAGCATGGCTAGTCGCCGGGATCCACCACGGATCCCCACAATCCTTCAGTGGAACGTCTACTCTCTTGCAGCACGGTACTCTGAGCTCCGCATGTGAATCGCTGAAAACACCGGAGGTTATCGCGCTGCAGGAGACATATGTGCAGGTCCACAATGGGGAGCCCCAACGACGGCTACCCGGCTATGTCGGCTACCATTCGGCAACGACTTGTGAGGAGATGTCCTGTGCTGAAGTGCCGTGTGGACTGCTCCCACGGGCCTGGGAAATCGCTGTGTGCGGTGTATGTGCGGCGGGATGTACAACTAACTCTCATCGGCTCGGCTGCGGCGACAACCGATGCCCAGGAGTGTGTTGTGGTGACAGTGCGCATCGGTGGTGTTGACATGTCGATGGCCTGCGTTTACGTGCGCCCAGCTGTCTCGTGGAACGCGCTATGTTTTCGTGCAGTGAGTTCGTGCTGTGCCTCGCACCAAATCATCTGCGGTGACTTCACAGTGCGTGGGGCAGTGCGCGCCACTCTGCGCAAGGAGACGGCCTGCATGACGCAGCAACGCAGCTGGGACTGACTCCATTGAACACCAGCGAGCCCACCTTTCGACGACGCGGAACACCCAACTCCTGCATCAACGTTGCCTTTGCATCCAGAAGCATCGAGGTGACATGGCACCAATCATCATCTCTTTGCGGCTCGGACCACTACTCAATTCTGATTGAACCCACTGCGGCGGAGGCGCACGCCACACACTCATACTCCATCGTCAACTGGAGTGCGTTCAGACAGGCTGTAGACCAGGCGGCCGCCTCAGACACCCCCTTTTTCAATAGTTTGGTCCAGAGCGCCCTTGCAGCCACCAGAAGAGCAGGGGTGAGAGCGGGGTAGTCCACATCAGACAACAAACTGCTCGAGCTGCGCGAGAAAAGGGACTGCGCTGAGCGAAGGGCGCGACGGACTGACAGAACTGCCGACTGGACGGTCTACAACCGCATGGACACGGCAGCGCGCCGCCACGCCAACAAACTACCGTCGGCAGTGGGCTTCATTATGCCAAAAGATGGAGGAAGACGCCAGAATGCGGATGCTGTTTGACACCATGCGGTGCATCCCAGAACCGAAGGCGAACCATCAACTGATTGCTGACCTGGCTATATCCAGAAGGCAAAGCTACGAAGACCTCGCATAGCGGTTTGCCGACCGGTTCATACCGCACAGCCCCGCAGGTGCAGCTAGCAAGGCTGCACCCGAGAGCCTCAGAAGCAGTGCCACTCCCTCTCCCGTCACCTTGGAAGGTCCGTGTGACGTGCCTTTCACCGTGACGGAACTGAACAACGTGCTGCAGCGCTGTCGCCGCCGATCGGCAACTGGACTGAACGGGGTGACCTACCAAATGCTGCGAAACCTGGATGCGGAGCAACAACAGATCCTCCTGCAGCAGATTAACGTGGTGTGGGAACGCCGGGAGCTACCGGAGGACTGGCGCACCGCTGTCGTCTGTCCTATTCGAAAGCCACGGCGCTCACCTACGGAACTGAACGGATACCGACCAGTGGCACTAACATCAGCGGCGGGTAAGCTCATGGAGCATATGGCGTTGCAGCGTTTGAACGAGTGAGCTGCGGATGGTTTGGTTTGTTTGAGGAGCGGCAGACGGGTTTCCGTGGGATGCGGTGTACGGCTGATTCGATGTCGGACGTCACAGCGGTGGAGCACGCCAGGGTGGCAGGACAGGTCACGCTGCTGCTGCTACTGGACGTCTCGAGAGCTTTTGACAATGTCCACCGATCACCAATTCTCGCGGTGCTTGAGGGAGCCGGTGTGAACGGGAACCATTTGCAATATGCTCATGCTTCCTGAGCGGGCGCACCATGCGAGTACGAGTATGGGGTAAGTTCTCCGAGCCTCGTCTGGTGGAACTGGGCGTGCCGCAGGGCTCTGTCTTATCACCGTTTCTGTTTAATGTGGCCATGTCAGCGGTGCCGGCCTGCCTCCCCACGAGCGGCCGACACCATGTGTACATGTACACATACGCGGACAACATTGCTCTGTGGTGCCGGGGGCCGGCCACCGGGCGAGGTGCTCCATGTGCAGGAGTGCCTTCAGGGAGTGCTGGCAGCAAATGGCGCCTGCTTGCACGGCCTAGATCTGTCGCTGGACGCGCACAGATCGGTAACCATGGCTTGCGTTTCGCGCTCGCGCGTGCACCTTACGCCACAGTCACTGGACGGGACTTCGATTCTTTGGCGTAAATCGGCGCGGTACCTTGGCCTGGCCATCGACCGGCGCCTTTCCTTCCGCCCCGCTGCGACCAAGTCCTCTTTGCAGATGAAGAGGATCACCGCCGCCGTGCACGAGCTTACCGCTCGAGGACAGGGCATCACCCAGCAAGCCGCGCTGCGACTGTACAACGCCGCAGGATTGGGGGCTGCACTCTACGTGCTATCGCTCGTCTTGGTGCGCAAACCCTGCTGGAGAAAACTGGAGCTCCAGCACTGCAAGTCCCTGCGCGTGTGAATCGGCGTGCTGAAAAATTCCTAGTGCACAGCAACACTGGCAAAGGCAGAAGCGTGGCCGCTCCAGCTCCAAGCAGCGTGAAGAACGTGGCATTACATAGACCGGCTCCCATGCGCACCGGACGGCGGCTCGCTACTGCAGCGGATGCGCACGCACCCACGCTCACGAATGGCTGCGGCGCTGCAGGAATATGAGCGCCTAACAGAAGCCGCACCACCCTACGGCCATTGCCCGCCCTGGCCTGCTGCATCGGAGATACAGCAAGAGATTGTCGGCATCACGGGAAAGCGGAGCAAACCCCTCCTGTGCAGCAGCTGACCAGAGCCGTCATACACGAGGAGCTTCATGACCATCTCCTCGTGTACACCGACGGCTCAGTGGGCCGTGACAGCCGCTCCTCGCAGTGGCGGCTACCATACACACCCTGCAGCTGCACAGCCAGCAACACGCAACCTTCCTGGGCTCCTACACTATGGCGGAATTCATGGGAATCTGGGTCGGGCTGGACATGCTGCTCTCCATCGTCCCTCCGCCACCCAGGAGTGCTCTGCTATGCGACTCCCGCACCACCCTCACCCGCCTGCAGTGCAATGGCCGTGGTACCCCACTAGTGGGTGGCGTTCGCACAAGCATCGAGTGCCCAGCACAGAAAAGGTACGTTGTGCGTGCACAGTGGGTGCCCGGCCACTGCGGCATCGCTGGCAATGAGGAGGCCAACCAACTCACGACCGTCGCGCACCAACTACTTCCAAGTGATCTTCCCCTTGTGCTGGAGGACGTGCGTGCGCTCATCCATGAACATCTCCGATGGCAGCACCCCGACCCACGCACCGCCGCAGGTGAGCGTATTGCCAACATCAACGGCTGCCGAGCTCTTTCGCGGTCCCAACGCGTAATGATCCTCAGCGCGCGCACAGGCTGCGCGTGTCCTGGGGAACGAAGAGTGCGTCACGGGCTCGCGACGAGTGATATGTGTGATAGATGCAGTGCAGTGGAGACACTGGAGCACCTGCTCCTTTGCTGTGCCGCGTTTCGCCGACGCTCGTCGTGATATGCTCGCAGCCTACAGGGCACTGGGCATACTCCTGGACTCGCTCAATACGCTATTGTGGCCGCAGGGCAGTGTGCGCACCCGTGAGCGAACCTTGGTGAGCCTCTGTGCATTTCTTGAAGAGACGGGCTTGACGTCCCGTCTGTTTGCGCCAGGTAGTGACGCGCAGTGACCAAACGTTCCTGATACACTGCCTAGGACGATTAACAGCTGGGCACCCAACTTCAGGTGTTGCGGGCAAAGTGTTGTGCGCGCGTTCTTATTTTTTCTTTCTTGACTGTACATACGCACAACCTGGACACCTTTATTGTTACCCTTTGTAAATAGTGTATATATGACCACTCCCTATGCCCTTTCTTGCTATCCCCTCACTTCTAACATTCAATTCCTTCATACTGCTTGCTATCCTTTATTTCCACTGCCCCAGCTCAGGTGCTGCCGCCACCGTGATGGCAGATACAGGGGTTAGCAAAAATCTTTTAACTTCCATTTTTACTATTATTTTTAATAAACACATACTACTACTTCCTTACTAATCAGTGGGGAAATCCTGCCAGATGCTTGAATTTCGGCCAACGGTGGACCGCCAGCCCCTTTTGTGACGAGGCCTAGCGAGTAAACAGGATTCGTGTGTGCGATTTCGGTGATTGCGGAGAGCGAATTCGCAAGTTTTAGCGCCTAAAAATAGCTGTCGAGCATAGTTTTGGCCACAGTGCCCTCAAAGCGACAACTGCCTACATCGCAGGGTGCGAGTACAATAAGGCGGAAGTGCCGATATGTAACCCAGTCTGTATAGCATGTGCTAAAAACAAGCCGGTAGCAGCCGCCGGCGACGACTGTGGACAACAAATCTAGTTGCTTAAATTAATTCAAGTAATGTCTGAACATAACTTTAGCAAAAGCGCATTAAAATCAAATATACTGATGACACAAAAGGATGCAGATACAATTTGCGGGAAGCGCCGGTCCTATGCGAAGTGTTTCCCAGGCAGGCGATATAGCATCAGCGGCACTTATTGCAGTGTTATCATAGCATGTAAATGAGTAAAACTACAATTTGTGAGCAATACTATGTAATATTTAAGATAAGGAGAGCCCACCTTGCGTTTTATGCCAAGCAAACGAGCCATACTATTTGCACACAGCTATGTAAACAACCCCAGCGCGGCACTGCAGTTGCCGTGATCGTCGCATTCCCAAGACACAATGCGCACGCACAGTAAACGCTAAATGATGTACTATTATTTCCAAGCACTCATTTAGACGGCGGAGATTATTCATCGGTGCGGGCAGTGAAAGCATTCAAGTTGCCTAGGGTTTTGCAGGCGACTTGGTTCCTGCAAAAGGGTTCTACGAGCCGAAGGGAATGTGTGTTCGACTTACAAATGCACACATGCAGAGGGAAGTCGTCTCATTCGGCACTTTCCTCTGCTCTTTTCGCGCCGCAAGGTTACTCTAGAGCCACCTTGTGATGATTTGAGCTTAATTATCGAGCCGATGCATAGCGGACAAGAAATTGGGAGCCAGCTACAAAACGCAGTGGCTTTCATGGCGCACATCGGCGACGGCATGCACGGCACATGCCGCTTTTCACATACAGGAGAGCTTGACTGCTCAAAAGAAACTACACTCATAACATAAAAATAACATGCTTATGAGCGTAAATAATAAAGCAAGGGTCCACTGATTTCTCTTTCCTCAACAAACAGAAAAGGGGTGCCACGAGTAAGTCCGCTTTTTTAAGGATCACTCAGGTCGCGTACTAAGCTGAGGGCTACCAAAAAGAAAACACTGAAAATGCATTTTATTTCGATAAGCTAAAAAAGAGAAAAATTCCGAGCGACCGCCGTGTACGGTGTGTATGCAAGCACCTCAACAGCACAACAGCAGGCAGCAGACGACGCGGGATGGGTATGTCCCTGTGACGTGAGCAATCACAAGTTGCCAGACCAGCAAGCAGTTCGCTGAAGAAACGGCAAAAATTCATTTTAAAAATATTTATCCCACAGAATCAACTGAAACTTGGGGGAATTTTAAATTAACAAGTTGATAATTAAATGTAGTAAGCAGGGTATGTGTGAAAATAGGCTGTCATGGCCCCTTTAATGTAATTCCATCATGACATATAGTCTCATCAGAAGGTTCCAAGGATGCTAAAAAGAAAACCAGAAACAAACAGCAGTGAAACAAGATGGAGCCTGATCCCGGTACATGAGCAAAGACAGGATATGAGCAATACTAAAGGGTCTAATGAATAAAAGGCGAGGTCAAGAACAGCCTTAGCACATGTAGCTGCCCATTTGTTCTCTTTCAGGTAGATTTCAAATAAGGATAGAAAACAAAAGTACACCTGGTACTGTGCTTCAGGATATGATTACAAAGTTCTAAACATGATGTTTTTCTACGGGCTCCAAATAATATCACGCACGGCATTTCTCAATCCCTGCCATGGCATTTTAGCCATGGTAATGCAATGCGAAGGCATGATAACCACTGGTCCTTAAAGGTAACAGTGGATTCCAAGACAAGGCAAGTGTAGCAAAGGTCGGGAGAAAGTTAGGTGGGTGGTTGAGATTAACATGTGTGCTGGCATACGGTGGCAGAAGCTGGCAAAGGACAGGGTGAATTGGAGAAGCATGGGAGAGGCCTTTGCCCTGAAGTGGGTGCAATCAGGCTAATGACGATGATGAAGTAATCCTGCCCAAAGCGCCACCACATTTTTTGTTATGCACTCATCTTTGCGCATGCAAATCACTGAATATGCAACAATAAAGGATACGAGCAAAACATTGTGGGACAGCGTAGTTGGCAGCAGCTGTTTTGGAGGACCTCCCTTAGGCTTCCTGTATTCCTTTAACTCTCTCTGTTGGCCCTGATACCTGCAAAGTGAAGCAAAGCATAGTCACATATGCAGGTGAAAAGCCCCAAAGACACAAGGGCATTGTTCATCTGTAAACGCAGGCAATCGTGCATTGGAAAGGCATCTGGAGGTAGTGCTAATGGTGCAGGTGTGTGCATACACCACACATTACTGCAACTGCAGATGTAAATTTACACGCCTTGAATATCAAAATACTCATAACAGAAAGGTCATTTCTCAACAGCTTGCGATTGTTGGCCTAGATTAGACTGTAAACTCAAGAACAAAGGCTAAAAAGTCTAATAAAACCCAAATTCCGTTCGCTCAGATGTTTACCTACTATAAGAGCAAATGATGATAATATGGCAGAACTATGTTGATTTCAAGGGCGGATTAGTGAAGTTAAGATGGCCTTGGGTAATAACAGTTCTTCACAGTCAAGTATGTACTAGAGGGTCCCTGGAATGACTCTGATGGTCATATTCTAATGCAACAGATCTGCAGAGATGGTCTTTGTGAGTATTTGAATCAAATCTGTGTGGACCTTATAATTTACAAATAATATTTTTAATTGTTTATCGCAGCAGCTCGGAACCGATTACGGCGACTGTTCACCACATATCCCCTACCTCAATGACGTTAAAGGGCAGTCTGGACAAGCCTACTGACGTCATCGGGCATGCTGAGAGAGCGTATGTGGGCGAGTGGGCAGGATGGGGTGCAGGGGTAGAGTCCAAGCCTGTTTTTATTATCTTTCTTTTTCTGGAACATCGGCGTGTATGAGTTGAGGGATACGAAGTGGAGCACCATTTTTAATCGCCGATACCTTCAGTTTTGGTTTGATCATAGAAGGTTGTGGCCAAGTACTACACCAGGGTGGCCAAATCCTGCTCTGGTGCGAGAGTGCGTTGTCGGTTCTGGTCACCGAGATCAGGCCGCACTCCAGGCCTGGTTATGCAATTCCATCGACACGCGGATTTTTTTTCTTTAGGATAGTGTTAATTGGAGAGACATGGGAGAGGCCTTTGCCCTGCAGTGGGTGTAGTAAGGCTGGTGATGATGATGATGATGACCTTCAGTTTTAACGAAGGTGGCTTAAAAATATTTGCGGTGCGATGACGACTGATAGAATACCTATCACTCGTGCTTTTCTTAACCTCAGTATGTGTCATTTCATGGTCCCTTTAAGATGTAGAATTGCATTTGGTAGGAGACATGCATGATTTCTATGCCAAAGAGTTTTGTGGAATGCTGAAACTGCTTCCTGTTTACGCAACGGTTCGACAGGAACCAGTGGTTTGTGCTGCACATTTCTGAAGGACACCTGACCACAGAAGAGAATTGGGACAGTATACATTCAACACACACCAATTCGCTCATTTGTTTCCCGAAGAGGCCCTCTGTCTAATCGTGCCTTGCTAGAACTCTTGCTTATCATGCAGATGGCTAATAGTTTACGAGGGTTTAACGCCCGAAGAGACTCAGGCTATGAGGTACGCCATAGTGAAGGACTTCTGAAATTTCGACCACCTGCGGTTCTTTAACGTGCACTGATGTCGCTCAGCACACGGGCCTCTATAATTTCGCCTCCATCAAAATTCAATTGCCGTGGCCGGCATTGAACCCACGTCTTTTGGGTCAGCAGCCAAGCGCCATAGCCACTGAGCCACCGCGGCGGCTTGCTTCTCATGCAGAGGTTCAGCACATGCATGCACAGTTGGTTAATGCGCAAAGATCCAAAGAGCAGAATCAGCCTTCAACTAGCTCGAGACAAGTTACTCCAGACCAGAACTCAAATAATTCCAGGTGTTTCAACGAAGCACGTCACTAATTTAATAAAATGGGTTTTTTTAGATATAAAGATGGCTTCTGCAGCATAGAAATAGTGTTGATAGACATAAGAAAACAAGCGAAGCATGTTGACTATGTCTACAGTGAAGCTTCGCCCCATTCAGGACCACCGCACGAAATTTCTCTATGACAAAAAAAATAGTCCGTAGTTAAAAGCTATCTTGTTACCTAAACAAGAAGCTAATCGCAAGAAAAAGAAATTGTATGCTCGAGTGTTTTGATATCAGGTTCTTTAATGATTTCAAACTTTAAAAACCTCATTTCATGTATTGTTGTGATCGGTTAGCCAAGTAATATGTGATGGCACGGGCCATGGCCAAGTGTTAACTGCTATTTTTTTTAGTTGTAGCATCGTACCATTGTACCAACTTCGTCAAATGATTCTAATTTATGATGGCTCATAGCTAACCTTTGGACTTCCCCGATTAGACATGTGGTTACGATGATTTGTGCCGGGCCGTTAGATCTGGCAAAAATGCAATCACCCTCGGCATTGTTGCTCAACAAATTTTGGCCACCTTGCGCCAAAGGATGCACGAATGCCATTAGAGTCGCGAGTTGAAAACAACGCCCCTAGCATATGTAACTTTAGAGCAGAAGAGTGGTATATTGAGCGAGTTGGTAATCCATAACGAGCTTTTTTCAGTAGCACAGGACAGCAGGACAAAGAACGTGGAGACTAACACGGCACTGAACCTACAACTGGATTTTGACAAGTTGTATTGTTCTGCCAGGTTTGCGTTCTTTTCCAAAGAAGTCTTGTGTTCTATGAGCCTGACAATGCGACGGCCTGTCTGGTTCATGTAAGCGAGGCTATAAACCAAAGGGAATATGATATATTACGCCCACCTGCAGGAAACGAAATTATTCGCATGTTTTATATTGCAGGCGCTTTTTGTCTCAAATCTTCCCGCTTTCTCTTCCCCACCTTACCAAGTTTATTAGGAGCTGAGAAAAGTACATTTACATCATTTATGCCACTAGACCAGTAATTTTGAAATTCTATGACTCCGGAGAAAAAGACAGTGCTCTTAAGAACTGCCAGAAACTTAAAGGCACATCTGGTAGCATCACCAATGACTATGCAAAAGATATTGTACAAGTTGTACAAGAAATTGTGGAAGTCCGTTGCTGTCGAGAGATTGAACAGACAAAGGGTATCGTTGGTTCACGATAAGCTGAAGATCGATGACCATTTGTATTTTCTGGACGACACTCGAAACAAGCGTTTGCTCTGCCGGACCCAACGTAAGGGTGCTTGAAAAAACCATAACGAATCACCAACAGCAGGTGACTACCATAACAGATCGCATTCCAAAAGTGCAAATAATTCATAGCCCAGGATAGTTCTGCTGAATGCTCGTAGCATTCTTAACAAGGTCACAAAATTAGAATTTTTATTGTTCTCAGAGCAAGAAAAGACTGAGCCACTTTCCATATGTGCACATGTGCATGAGTGGAACATTACAAGGTAGCACATAAGACAAACTGTAGTCCAACGCTCCAAGCGCATACAAGAACTGGGTAGGCGTCCAGAGAGCAAAAAACTAAAGCGCAAATATGCTAAAAATTTAGCACCAGAATACAGCTTATCTAGCTGAGCCAAATAAATACTGGTGCTAAGCATCCTAATGCTTTAGGCGTGCTGAACGGTGCTTCACCACAAAAACCGTAAGAAATGAGCAAATGAAAGGAGTTGTAAAGTTGTGATAATGAAAATACAAAGCACATTGCGAAACGAAATTCAAGAAGCCATCAGACCAGATGAACATCCCAAATGATGTCAAAGTCCACGCTTGTGTGCCGAAAAACAACCTTTCTTAGGAAGCTTTACAACCTTCATACAGGCACTACCCGAAAATTACGCTGTGTCCAAAGTGGCAAGACAACAGACTTGCCTTCGTACGGCAGCTTCACCAGTTTTTTCACATTTTCAATAGGCCAACACATTATTGAGGAGAGTTTGCTCACAACTGAAATGTCAACCCGTCTAGAGTCAAGCGGGCTATAGTACAATGGTTCCGTTTCACAGAACTTTCTGCCAACTATGCACGGTTCTCCGTCAGACACTCTATGAGCAATATTTTCTATGAGAATGACATCTTCATTGATTTGGCAGCAGCTGTCATTAGGTCTTAAGCTCAGAGTGAAGGATTTAAAGCTGCTTCTTTTGTACTGCGGGAGTCTACAGCTTGGAGGGAGAGTTCCCTTGCCCGCCTTTCAAAGTAACTTTGCTGTGCTCTGGTGGCACGTTTTTCCTCTAACCGATTATATATCTGATTCAATGCACGACCAGGTTTACGATGCTTTTTGATTGCCTGCATGTTCTTCTCAAAAGAAAATGCAGAAAAAGAGTCAAGCGTTCCATACAAACAAACGTCTGCTGCTAGATGCAACAAACAGTGAACATTGTACGAAACCTCCTCCTGTCCATAAACTCTAGCAAAGTATTTCACAAAATGCTGAAGCAGTGTTTCTGCATAGTCTGCATACTGTATCGGCAAAGTGATGGAGTGCTAAGAATAGTTGCAGCTGCATGCAAAGTCAGAAAATTCAAAAGCATGGGACTTGGCAGTGACTCCATTTGCAATAGTGGGCCAGTGTATTGCAGAAAAAGCCTAAACTCTGTAGCCTTCCAGCAGCCTTTCTCATCCAGAGTCCACAAGGATTCCTAGCGAACTCAAGTGAAACACAACCCTCAAGGGCGGCCCTTTTGGCTGATATTTCTTTACAATCTGCGGGACTAAGGTGGACTGTCAGTGGTCCCGCAAACCACAAGTTTATCAGCTTACGAACTACACCAAGGTACAGCAAATGCATGAGACCAAGTGGCACATTGCTCACACAGTCAATAGGAAGTTCCGTCAACAATGACACACCGTGGTGGTGCTCAAAATCTTCCTGTTTCCGGAATAATTTATCCGTTCTTAGCGTCGATTCTGAGGTAGGAAAAAACATCTTCTCATTGAAACTGCCTTCTGCAGTACATTTAGGGTACGCCACGTAGCCAGCATGTCCTTTTGTCAAGAATATAAATGCGTGCGCAGGTGCGTCGCAGATAAAGCTTCTCATTTCTACCTTAACCAGTTTGCCAGAGATCATTAGACCTACCCGAATTAAATTTTTTAGCTCGAGAACAAAAGGGCAAAGGAATTCAATGGCAGAGTTTGGCTTTGCAGGGCCCAGAAAAGCACCAACGATCACCGGCTCTGGTAATTTATGGGTGGCACTAAGTTGAATCTGGCATTGAATTGGCCAGAGCTGCAGACGGGAGCTCTTTGAAAAAGGCAGGCCATCTATGCTGAAAGAAAGGCCAACGACCTGTGGCGGGTGCTTTGCGGGACACAGAACATCCTCCAAGCCTTTCTTAAGTCCGAAATTGCAGTAGTGTTCAGGAGGCAATTCAGTAACACCAGCTATAACTGTAGTTCTACGAGGAGTTTGAAGCAACGTTCGTGCGTCTGTTGGAAAATCAGAAAAGCAGCTGTGACCTTTCAAAAGACGCAGCAAGTCCGTTACAGAGCGATGGGATATGTTGTGTTCAAGTGACGCCCAACCAACCAGCCGAGAACGAAACTCGTCAACGGTTCCAACGCTTTCAGTTGTCGGGACGTCGTGTCCCAATTCTTGGGAACCAGCGACCAGTGCACACTGAGAAATGCCACTCGCCACACTGCTCATTATGTCGGCATCGCTAGAGTCACTTGAGCTTGCAGTGTGCTCCGAAGGCAAGTCGAGGCGAGCGTACGAAGAATCAGCAGCTTGCTCAAGAACGCTGGCGCAAGGGTCATCTGAAGAACCGCTGGCACCGCTTGCATTGTCGCAAGGAAGTGCAAAGTAGTCGGCATCACTCGCATCGCGGCGAGTTAATTTCGCCATCCGGTTCACCTGAATGACTCGGAATTGAGCTCGTAAAGCGAGTCTGCGAAGAGCTCGGCGCTTCAGATGCTCGGAAAAGCGCCTGAACTTCTAACCGGGCTTTGTAACGAATAGACCGCGCTTTGCTTGGTTTCGGCATCGCCACGAAGCGGTGCCACTCAGCAGACACACCAATTATTCTTCGTGGGCATCTACAATCAACCTACACCGCTACCTAAGAAAAGGATGGTCTTAAATAGTTCAGTACAAATCGTCCGATGCTGCAACAAAGAAGTAAGGTCTAAGCCTTTTCAATTAAACGTTAGTCAACTGTCAGCAAACGGCTGCACGGCATGCAGAGCACATGGGAAGAAACCGCTATGCAAACGGGGCTATAGCACATACTTTTCATGAATGTCGAGCCATATGTGGAGTGCAGAAATGGTACAACACGCAAAAATATTGTGTGGTAGGAAGCCAGAACCCAACAAACCAACAACTTCAGCGCTACCGCTGGCAAAGCTAAAGCAGTTAAAGCTGAGCTGCCGCGCCGAGTCGAAGACCGCGCTACCACGCAACATGCGGAGCATCGAGTACTACTGGTACTACTATGTACCGATAGGTGCCGCGAGGTGAGGCTGGCATGAGTTTTTCCCGTTATGGCTTTTTGTGCTCATACAAAACCTTTCAGGCCAGAAATTATGTTTGCGTTGTCTTTCTCATGCACCATTTATACAAAAAAAAAAGAATGATTGAAGTTTTTTTTTTGTGCTTGTGTGGACGCGTGACACGGTCGCGCGCCCACACGGACGCCGAGCGGCCTGCGCCGTCGTCTGCTACGGTATGCACTTCGCTTAGCACGCCTTTGGATAACTGCCTTCACTGTAAAGCTGTTTCTCTAGTTTGCCGAGTTCGAACGACTCAGTTTGCAAGCAAATGCACCGCACGTATGCTTTAGCATTTTGGAATATGCAGGAATTAAGCTTCCGATTAATAATAATAATAATAATAATTGGTTTTGGGGGGAAAGGAAATGGCACAGTATCTGTCTCATACAGTATCGTGCGTTTTTATCGCTGAAACTTTCAAAAATTTCGCCGCCTCTACCGCTGGCTCGTTTGCGGTGAAACTGCACACAGAGCTTGCGTATTATGGTAACTTTTGTATCGTAGCAAGTTTGACAACGGTACTTACTTAGTTGAGCCGTGCATGATGCGAAAACATAATCGTCTACGTAGAGATCGGCAACCAAAACCCGCAGACGACGCTTTTTCCCTGAAGGGCGGCAGTGGCGCCATCTGTTTTGGGCAGTGGAAACCGTCACGACAAGGCCGCCGAGGCGAGCATTGCAAACAATATTCTTTAAAAGGTAAAGCCTCGTTAAATCATTTGTTCTGATATTTTTCCGCTTAATTAGTCGAAAATGTTGTAAGCGCTTCAGTAGAAGCAGACGAAACGACAGGAACGGCATATTCAAACGGCCCGCGCTCCTTGCAATGCTCTCCTCGACGGCCTTGTCGTTCGCTTTGCGCTACCGCAAACAGATGGCGCCACTGCCGCCATTCAGCGAAAAAGTGTCGTCTGCGGGTTTTGGTTGCCGATCTCTACGTAGACGATTATGTTTTCGCATCATGCACGGCTCAACTAAGTAAGTACCGCAGTCAAACTTGCTACGATACAAAAGTTACCATAATACGCAAGCTCTGTGTGCAGTTTCACCGCAAACGAGCCAGCGGTTGAAGCGGGGAAATTTTTGAAAGTGTCAGCGATAAAAACGCACGATACTGTATGAGACAGATACTGCGCCATAATAAATTGATTCCATATGGCACGCATCTTAAGATTCAAGCTTTTCGTATGTTCAAATGCGGCACTAAAGCTGCCAAAGATATATGGGCAATATTAATTGATACAGTTTGCGCATCCAATATCCGTGTTTGTTGGACACACATTAGAACATAATTTGCGCATCGAGTGTTCACGCTTGGTGGACATGCACTAGCTATATATTAGGCATCTAGTGTCCACGCTTTGCGGACGTGCTCTAGATGTAAAAAACATTCATGTTATTGACGTCCTGTCAACGTTTAACACGTCCATATGGTGATCCTTATGATGGACATCTAATAGACGCTCCTTTCAGGACATGACGTTTGGATCTTTCCGGCACGTCGAATGGATATTTGTGGTTTACTGGGTGGTGAGAACACACAGGTTTAATCGTAGCAAGCGCCAACAAGCCCAACAACAAAGCACTGCATTATACATAACTTATATGAGAAACATGCACTCACGTTAGTATACAAGAAGTTACTAAGAGCTCATGAATGCTTATATATACTCCCTGATTAAGGGCATCCCACAGGTGTTAGTGGGGAACAGTTAATAACCATAGTTTTCTAACTAAATTTTAGCACTATTTCTGCAATTTATAGCAGAAAAACTTAAAGACATTTAAGTGAAAAATTTTGTTATTTAAGGAATACCATTGGAACATACACAACAGCAAAAAGTTGTCAATCGAACAACACAAAGTTCTCTGCAGGAACCAGTAGACACTTCAGAACCAGAAGCCCAGCAGTGACCAGAAGAGGCTCGATTCCTACAGGGACCATTTCAATTGACCAGCAGCGCAAACCAGAAGGCTTCCTTCTGGGAGCAGTAGACCCCAGCACAAGACCAGAAGGAATTTCTTCTGGGACCAGTGGATCCATTGCAAACAAAAAACCACTTGGTGCATATCAACCAGTGGCAAACCACAGAAAAAAAAAAGCAGGTGCTCATAAAGCTTGCGTTCTGCACAGCTGGATACAGGAAAGAGTCCTCGGGAGAAAAGCGCTGGAGTACGGGCTTTGCAGATAAGGTGGCTCGAACCCCACGCCTTCTTTATGCTCGGCGAGTGAGAAAAATGTGTTCTATATAGCATGCAAAAATGGCTTGAAATTTGCAAGAAATAGAAAACAAAGAGAGGTATCCGTAATCCGCAAGTTTAAAGCATTGAAACCATGCAGAGAACAACATATGTGAAAAGGAAACTTAGAATCTATTCCAGTGCTGGCATAATTCTGTAAAAATGTCTTGCATGTGGTAAGATGTTCTTTTGGCGCTTCATATTGCCGCTTTCTCCTTCCTTTCACTCTGTCCCTCCGCCCCAACCCGAGTTTTTCCTCTTCCCTCCCTTTTATTTCTGATCGTTGTACTTTTTCCTTATGCCCTGAAGCTCTTGCTGTCATTTCTCAGGAACCCTTGGCTTCCGCATTCCCTCCCCCTTCCTCTCGCAATTTTTCTAATCTCGCCCCTATTCTCTATTTCCTCTAATTCCCTTTTTCGTTGTTCTCCCGCATTTCCCTCTGCCTTCAAAGTGCTGCTTCAAATTGTTTCATCATATTCTTTTCGTTTTTCAGGTCAACGAAGCCAGTCGTACCACGCCACCTGTTGCAGGTGGACACAAAGCCCCCACGTTCGCCATATCTCTCCACGCTCAATATACCCTCATATTCCTTTCTGATGAGCCAGCCTTTTTATTTTCTCTATTTGGCAGGTCCACCGGTCAAGCCGCTTTAGCAGCCGCCAAGCCTAGACAAGATTCACCCTCCCCATTCCAACACCCTTCCAACTTAAAACCTTTTCCCCCCCACCGGGCCTTTTTCCTCGGTGGCAAGGCGTTACTCCCCGCCATCGGCTTTACCCAGACGACGACAACTCCTCTAGTTGAAACGTTGGCAAGCACTCTGAGGCTTTCCCCTCCCTTGATGTCACCGAAAACAAGGAGCGTATGTTTTTTTTTTACATTGTGGTGTTCATGCAGTAATTGCAGATTCATAGGGTAATTATTTAAAGATAATTGTTTCGAAGCAGAAGGCCTAGCTTCTTCACTTTGTGAGTGCCAAGACACCATCTGCACACCCTCTCCCTACCATGTAAACATAAATGTTGCCGCATTACGTTCCACTTTCGTTATGTTGTCGATCTATATAGTCAGCGACCTCACAGTTGCAGGTTACATGCAGTGGCTCAATAGCAGTGGACGTGGTTCTTCTAGGACTGTAGTCGACCACGTGTCCCTGCCTGCCGTGCCCGAGGGGTTAACCATCACGCAGGGACCTTCGGCTGCCCAGGGATCCAGGGGGAAGCTGCGTGTGAGGGACCTGACGAAGAAGGCGAGAAGAGGCGAACGGCGTCTGGCGGCCTGCCGTGTTGTCCCTAAGAGTGGCATTTACTTGACATATCTGTTTACTTGACAAGCAAATATCTGGACAGCAGTAAGGGGGCAAATCAGCAATTATCGGTTAAGAAAAAGATTAAAGAAACATAGAGAGCTCTGTGGAAAACAGGGATGATGATGAAATCGGCACTGGGAACATACAGGATCTTTAAGCAGGAAATTGCCAAAGAAAATATCTATCATAATAGTAGGGGAAGGTCTTTGTTGTTTGAGGCCAGGACTGGAGTTTTGCGGACAAAGACATACAGAGTTAGGTACCACGAGATAGACACGTTAACTTGTGCATTGCTTGTGGAGAAGAGGAGGAAACGGCTGAACACTTGATACTTTTCTGTAAAGGGCTTCACCCTACAGTGGAAAGCAGCGGGGCTGATTTATCCAAGGCATTGGGGTTTAAGGACAGTGAAGGGAAAGTAGATTTTAAGCGGGTAGTAGTAGCCAAGCGAAGGTTATATGATTGGTGGCTAAAAGCAAGACAAGAGTAATATTTCATAAGTCATGGCTATATGGCTTGAGCCACCACCCGATTTAAAGGGTTCAGCCGTATCCATCCATCCAATTTCGGTTTCAATGGCTGGGAGACTGTGATGTGCGGCACTCGATTATGGTCTTTCATCCTTATTTTCGGGCTTTGAGCAACAACTGTTATTTTGTTAATGGCAAAAAACTTGTTTTTGAATGTCTCAGAGTGCAGCAAATGCTTAAGAAGTCTGAGCTGACTTCCACATAATACTGCAAGAGGATCATGAGCTTCGATTTCGAAATCTGAAAGCATGCTATGCACGCTGTTCTATCATGCCGTTAGGACCATTTGTCTGCTGCATAATCAGTAACTTTTGGACGATTTACAACAAAAGGAACATGTTCGTAACATCCATATAGCAACCAGTGCTTGAAGTGGCTAGAAATGCAGCAAAATAAGTATTTTCACTGCATGATGCATGGTTGTATATTGTACTGCTGCCAGTGGCAAGAAATCGAGACAAGTACTTAGGACAAGCAAAAAGGGAAAATAATCCATGAGATAGAATAAGGGCTGGAGGAACTCCGGAATTACCTGCGCTCTCAACTGTAGTCAGGTGACCCGTGGGAAAGGAGGACTGAATGGCGCTCAATGGATGAATGCCGAAACGACGCGGTAACCTAGCTTCCTGGGGAGTCCCTGGTCCGCAGGGGGCACGTCCCTCATATCTATAATGTTCTTAGAACATTGTGAAGCACTCCTCTGTAACAATCTTGCTGCGGAGCATTGTGAGAGATCTCTTGATCGGATGAAGCAGATCTTGGAAGGCCCCGCCTGCGCTGTTTCTGGACATTTTTCCGACGAGCTTTCGCTGAACGGTACCCTCTTGAATAACGTTGACAAATTTCAAATAAACCCATGACCCTCCTCTCTATTTTTTCCGCAAGAAACACAGCTCACTAGGTTCCTGTGTGATGTACACGCGCACAGTGACGTTGGGAGTAACACAGCAGGCCTGACTGACCGGATTTCACCAAATGACAAGCGCGTGCGTTAATGAAATGACAACTGGCACAAGAGGAGTATCAGACATATGGCGGGCGACTTGTTAATACTAAAAAAAACTGCACTTGAAGACAGAGACACGTTAGCACTCACAAGGAAAAATGGCATGTGTAGGTGCGATGAGGGCGGCGGAATTCGTTTTACTCCAGTTTCAATAATTTCTGGAAAGAGGTTTCTTGTTGTGCATCTTTGCAACTGCGTTCTTGTCTGTTAATTATGTCAAGTGCATGGTTTATTAGCAATGGTTTGATGAACTTCTTGCACATAATATGCCGCTGTCCTTGTTATCAGGACAGGCAAACCCGCGATTTTATTCACACTGTAGAGCAAGCATGTGTCCAATGGCCTTTGAAGATGCGTTCGCCGGCTTTGAGCATGATATCGACGTACATACTTCTTGGGGCCATGTAACACTCTTAGGAGCGCTGATGTCAGGTAAAAGAGTCCACACCTGTCTTGATGGAAAGTAAACTGTCTACGTGTAGCATTTCCTAGGCTGGAAATGCAAGCTACAAACTGCAGAATAATTTGATATTGTGTTTTGCTGCCAGTCCTTTCTTCGAGTTACCTTGAGCAGTATTTCCCAAAGGTCTTAGTCGGCAGGAATTTCATGGAATGAAACGCCGGGTTTCTTGTTTCGCTGACTGAACATGCGAAACGGAACGCAACAGCAATGCATTTTCGCTCGCTACTCTCTCCAGCAACTGCAGTCATCAACGCGTCACTTGTAAAACGGTAACACTAAACACACGTACCACACAAATATGAGAAACAGCGCACCAAAAGGCATACATTTTGCTGCAACGGCAGTCACAAGAAAATTTTGTGCTGCATGCGTGTCGTCTGCTAGATGGATGGATGGATACGGCCGACCCTTTACATTAGGCTGTGGCTCAAGGCACCTAGCCATGACTTATTAAATTTTACTCTTCTCTTGATTTTAGCCACCAATCAGATAACCTTCGCTTGGTTACTTCTACCCGCTTAAAATCTACTTTCCCTTCAATTTCCTTAAACTCCAATGCCTTGGATAAATCAGCTGCGCTGCTTTCCACTGTAGGGTCACATGAAGCCCTTTACCGAAAACTATCAAGTGTTCAGCCATTTCCTCCTCCTCTCCGTACGCAACACACAACGTGTCTATCTCATATGGTACCTGACTCTATACGTCTTAGTCCGCAAAACTCCAGTCCTGGCCTCAAACAACAAAGAGCTTCCCCTACAATTATCTTAGATATTTTCTTTGGTAATTTCCTGCTTAAAAATCCTGTATGTTCCCAGTGCTGATTTCGTCAGCATACCTGTTTTCCACAGAGCTCTCTCTGCTTCTTTAACCCTTTTCTTAACCGATAATTGCTGATTTGCCCCCCTACTGCTGTCCAGGTATTTACTTGCCAATTTACTAGTTCTTGTCAAATTACTTTACTAGTTCGCTTTCTCCATTTCGTATCAACATATCCTTATATACAGGTATCTGAAAACTTTCCTAGCCCACTGCTTTTCTCACATTTTTTTTATCAATCGCTCCTCAAGTGCTATCTTAATTACTGCTAGCTTCTCTTCTCTCGAACGACGCCCATCCCATATCACTCTGTACCCCTTGGTTTGGTGTATTGCCATGTGCTCCCAAAGATAGCCTCCCTAAGCCACGTTGTTTAATTTCTAACCTTGCTTGAACGTCTGATGAAGACGATTAGAGCGAATTAGCCGGCGAGAAGAGGCGATCACGGCATCTGGTGGCCTGCCGTGTTCGCCCCAAGAGCGGCATTTACTTGACATCTTTTCTGCGCCGTGTTCCCTGCTCCATATAAAACCTGTCCACTTAACTCTATATACAAATGTTTCTTTCATGCAGTTTGGTTTCAGCAGTGAAGCAGTGTAACATGTAAATTTAGTGCTCACGTAACATATGTACAAAAAGCTACAATGACTCCCTCGCGGTTTTATTAACCTGTGCCTCTTAACCGTATAGTAGCCTTCCCCATGAGCCGGAATGTGAGCGACCGAACAAACAACTGTCTTTGTGATCGCAATCATAGTCTGTTTACCGGGTACCTATAGTTGATTACCACGTGGTTATCTATATATTTACCACTGTATGAGAAAATGCGAAATGCAAAAATTTTAATCCTTTCCCATTTAAAGGTGCAGTTGTGGAGTTTTGGGGGACCGCTCAAGCTGATTTAAAATAGTATTTTCCTTGCCTACTATTCGAAATGAAGATTATGTACAACATTTTCGATTTAAAAACAATGAAGAATACCTACTTTAGCTGATTTTTCTTTCATTTCTACTGCACACATGCTCTCATTATAGCCTGATGTGCGGAGATGGTGCTATATTATGTCTAAATTACTGCAATCTTTTTCTTCGTGCAGTTAAGTGCAATGCGCCCATGCTTTTGAATAAAACTATCCTTGTTGCATACGCTGCACTGCAGTTCAGAAAGGCGGCTTGATTGTACTTCTGAATTCACTCATACTTCCACAGTGACAAGAACGAAGTGTGCCCACTTTATCGATGACCTAGCCGTCCATGCTTCGCAATCATGCATCTCGCGCATCCTTCGGCGGACATGTTTAACCGATGGCTGCAGGATCCTTAACGCATTAACGTTCGCTGCATTGTGTGTTGTGAGCCGCCGCCAAGTCTGAGCTGATCCAGTTGTGATTTTTTTCCCTCTTTCACAAGTTGAAAGAAAACACTACAGTCACCTCGCAGACGAAAACTCCGTTCAGTGATCGACAGCGTACCTGCGTTATAGTGAACTAGAATACCTAATAGTATTCTAGTTCACTGTAGTCTGCGTGACGCACTCTGCAGCTGGCAGACGTCAAGCTGAACGAAACAATTCCCAGCACTGTTTGAAGGGCGTGTTTGTATTACTCATCTGCTAAAAGCACAGATCGGAGCTTGGAGAGTAACGTCGTATGTGCTCTAAACGCGCATTCAAAATTGGCACTGCGTGGCACGGAGATTCAGGCCAAATATGTTTCGACAAGGTGAAGTCCACGGTAGCAGCAAGGCAGCACTGCACAAACTTGTTTCGGTTGTCTTTTTTTTTAGCTAGCACGACTTGTTTGCACTAAAATAAACTGTGATTTAAAATAAATCAAAATAAAATATACCGCTCATTCAGCGGGAATTGAACTCTAGTCTTCCGCGTGTGAAGCGAGTTCACTAACCACAGCGGTACTTATGCTTTTTTTCTTTATTGCCTGGCTTTGGCTCATAACATTTAACAAAAAAAACATTCAACAAAAAAACACACAAAACACTATGTACATAAGACACTGTCGTGGTCAGCCAGCATGAGTCTGGCTTCGTCATTCTAAAATTCACGAAGCATACAGAGCGGTTCTAGCCTCGAGAGCCACTCGGGAGGCTCCGCAGCTGCTTTCTGGATGGCCAGAAAGCAGTCCATTCTTTCCCGAAAATAAATTCGGGCAGGTCGTGCGTCTTTGTCACAATAATAGCCTGCCATTCTGGAGCGCCATATACAGTAGAGGCCCAAGAGCATTATGAGATCAAATGGTACCCCATCCTCATTGTCTGTGCTTAAATAACGAATTCCCTGCGCGTCAAGTGGTAGCTCTTTCTTTATTGTCCTTTGTAACACATCCCAAAAATAAACCCCTTCCCAGCAATGCAAAAAAACATGGTCTATTGTTTCGGGCTGTTTACAAATTAAGCTGTTCGATCCCCACGGTAAAAAGAAATCCTTTCCTTCCAAAAACTTTTTAACTGGGAGTGTCCCGGTGTGTAATTTAAAAAAGATGGTCTTTACTCCTGGTGGCACCTGCATTTTCTTTACCCTTTTTAAAACATCAGCTCCAGGACCTCCACTGTACAAGGCCCTGTACATAGGCTCTGGGAAAACAATATCACAAAGATCATGGTACAACTTCTTTCTTCTAGTTATATACAAATAATCGCTAGAAAAACGCGTTGAAAGAAACCTAACGCTTGCTACAATCTCTTTGTAGTAACCAAAAATTCCACCCGAGAGCTCTTCTGTGGTAACAACAAACTCGGGCAGCAATCGCCGCAGCCTCACCTGGCACACGGTGCGCAAGAACGGGTCTGAGACGTCGCGAAAAAACAAAAAACGGTTCAAAAGCTGCCTTAAAAAGAGGTGCCCTAGCCCCAACCCACCGTCTTTTACCCGCCGGAACAGGTTCGTTCGGCTGCAACGTTCCCATTCGGAACCCCATATAAAGACGGCAAAAATCCGGTGTAACTTCTGAATGTGCACCCGAGAGCAATGCAAAACCTGCATCACATACCAGAGCTTGCTAATAAAATACAGGTTGCAGACTGTAGCTCTGGCGAAAATGGAGAGATTGGTGCCTTTCCATTTTCCAGCTCTGTCACGTGCTTCTTTCGTTTGCTGTTTCCAATACTCCTCGCTTTCGCGATAAGCATCGAGCGGAACGCCCAAATACTTGCCCGGTGTCGTCGCCCACGGTACGTTGGCAAAATGGTCCGGGTGGGATGGCCACCATCCATGCCAGAGTCCGAGGCATTTGGACCAATTAACCCCGCTACCGGTGACTTCGCTGAACTCGCGTACACACCCGACAGCTTCGCTTATGCTCCCCTGATCAACCGTGAATACAGCAACGTCGTCAGCATACGCCAGCAGCTTAACTTCAGCAGCTTGCAACCTAAAGCCATTAATACTATTGTCTTCTATTATTTTCCTACACAGTGTTTCGATGTAAATACAAAATAAGAGAGGGCTGAGGGGGCAGCCCTGACGCACCGAACGCTGCACGCTAATGGGGGCCCCCAGGCACTTGTTAACAATCAATCTTGTCGTGCAGTTTCGATACGCCAGGGCTACACCCTCGCGGATAACTGAACCGACATTCACATGGTCTAAAACGGAAAACAAGATTTCATGAGAAACACAATCAAAAGCTTTTTCGAGATCAATCTGAAGCATGGCCACCCGCCCATTAATTGCATCGCAGGTTTCAATTAAGTACACTGCGTGCTTTGTGAATGTTGGAAAAAATCGATCGCCCTTTTATTCCACATGTCTGGTGGGGTCCAACAATATCCATTATCACTGTCTGTAGTCTTCGCGCCATATTACCTTCATAAAAATTTTGTAGTCCACATTAGTGAGTGCTATCGGTCGATATGCGGTAACAGATTTTAATTTCTCTATATCATCAGTTTTCGGTATGAGTACCGTATGGGAAGTCCCAAAAGACGGAGGCAAAAAGTTTATTCCATAGGCTTCGTTAAACATTGTACATAGCACCGGGGCAATTTCATGCTTAAATTCTTTATAAAATGCCTCACTGAATCCATCTGGTCCTGGTGATTTTCCGAGGTTTAATTCATCTATCGCATGCCCTACTTCGTTTTCAGTTATTTCTAGTTCCATTTTCTTTTTCCTTTCTTCGTCCAACCGTGGCATTGCACCAAGAAACTGATGCTTAAATGCAACTGCGTCTGCCGGATGCCACGAAAAAAGCCTCTGGTAGAATTGTGTAAAGGCTGCTTCGATGTGGTCATTGTCTGCCGATAAGATACCCCCCCATTCTATTTCATCGATGTGATTACTTTCAGCGTGGGCTTTTTCTAAACCGAGAGCACGTTTTGATGGCGCTTCGCCAGCAGCTGTGTCTTCCGCCCTCGCCCTCACCAGTGCTCCGCGATAACGCCGTTCTTCGATGAGTTCTATCTTTTGCTTGGTTTTCCTGACATCTTCAATCCATTTCCCAGGCGCCTTGCATTCCTGCTTCAGCAACGTTTGCAGTTGTGCCTTTAACTCAGCTTCGTCTTGTTTTTCCTTATACCGGATGCAAGTGGCCCTTTCTATTGCTTTGATTTTTAAAGATTCTTTGCTTAACTCCCACTGTTGCCATATCTTCAGGGACTTGCACGGGTTTATTTTTCCTATTTCATCCTTTACTGCTCAACAGTAGACATCGTCGAAGAAGCGTGTTGTTTAGCTTCCACATTTCCCATGAAAATGCCTTGCTTCGCTTGACACTTCCGAGGCAGCACTCAACTAAACAGTGGTCTGAGAATGACACTCCCACAACTTCGTACTGGCTGCATACAGGGGCAAGGTCAACTGATGTATAAATGCGGTCCAGTCGTGCATGGCTTGAGCCCTGAAAATGGGTGAACTTCTCTGCCCGCGCACCCTCAAGACATTCAGCCACATCTTCGAGGTTTCCGTTATCAATAATTCTGATCAACACTTCAGTGCTCCTGTCTCGAAACCCCCGGATGCTTGACTTATCGCGAGCATTTAGGACACAATTGAAGTCACCTAAGACGATGAGCTGCCTCTCCGTGCAAACGCGCTCTAGGAGGCTTTGGAAAAAAGCAACTCTTTCCTCTACCCCATTCGGTGCATACACGACAACAATGCGCCACTCAATGCTATTCAGGGAAAAGTCAAGGACAATACACCGGCCAGACACACACGAAAAATACGCTTGCACCTCTAGCCCCGGGATCTTCTTTACAAAGAGCACGCAACCAGTAGATGTCCCCACTGCATGACTGACGACAGCAAAAAATCTAGTCGTGAAACGTTGCACCATGCTGTCGGTTCCTTCGTTGCCGTCCACTTTCGTCTCTTGCACGGCCAATACATCTATCTCGCGCTCCGTAATAAGTCGATACACCTGACCTTGTTTTTTCCTAGTCGCCAGGCCTCGTACATTCAGCGTAGCGACTTTAAAGGCAGAGGCGGGAGCCATTTTAACTTAAGAGGAAGGACCCAACAGCATGGCGCTTACCTCCCACGTCTAGCGCGCGGCTAGACACCACTGTGGCCGCCGGTATCATCCGGCGGAAGAACATCGGCCTGCTCGTGGAGTACTTTGCCGCCGGCCCGCTTGTCATCCGAAAGGTTCGGGCGCGGCCGTAACTTCGGACGCCGGGATTGAGCCGTCTTTGCAGGGGGTTCCTCGACGCCGGGCGCTACCACCTTGTCCCCTTCGGGGCTGGTCTGGTCGTGGGGACGCTTCGCCGTTGTAGTGACGGGGGGCGTGACGCTAGTTACACGGGCGCCGCTCTTCTCGTGGATGTCCTCGCTCGGCTCTTTTGCCTCGACGTCCTCAGGCTCTGTTGGGCAGGCCCCGTTCCCTGACGTCTCGTTAGCAAAGCGGGGGCAGTCTACCGTCGGCGGTTGGCTCGCTGGTTCGTCGGCCGCCTTGGTGCTATTCCTGGAACTCACACACGTGGCAAGCGTTGAAGCCGGCTTGCCCGCCTCGTCCGTGCCAGTCGCTGCTTCCTCCGCCTCGGCGACGTCCATGAGTTCCGCGGTGTCGTTCGCCTTTCCGAGACCGGTAGCCGACGCGTAGGTACGGACGCAGTCCGCGTGTCCATAGCGCCTGCACTGGGAACACCTGGGAACCTTGCATTCTACTTCCGGCCACCGAGCGTGACGGACGCGGGATCATGAGCTCCGGCGGAGCGGCGATTGCGGCTCTTGCTGGCCGCGGAAACAGGCTTGTTGCCGACGCAGATAAGGGCTACGAGATTGTTCTGCCTACTCTGCCAACAGGACGTGTTGTGTTTAACACGGTGTTTCTGCATGGTGACGTGCGAGCGAGGCCCTACCGGGTGGAAGATTTTCGGGACGCCAACGCTGGTGCGCTCCCCGACGTCGTGGCGTTGGGGGCGTATCAGATAAATCATGTGTGGGCGGTGACGCTCAGCAGTGCTGAAGCCACGAAAAAGCTTGCTGCATTGAAGGAGCTACAAGTGAAAGGACGCCGGTGCATCATTTTCGACCCGGAGGATCAGCAGGTTAAGCTGCGCCTGCATTGGATGCTCCACGGTGTGGCTGACGAAGACATCAGGACTGCTTTCGCGGCGTTCGGAAACGTGACGGAGGTGACGCGGGAGCGTTGGCGCGTCCAAGGGATGAAGGAGAAAGGCTCAACCACCAGGACCGTGCTACTCAAGTTGAAGCCTGGAATGAAGGTGGATGATTTGCCACACCAGTTGCGAGTAGCCGGTGAGCTGGCCCTCGTGGTTGTGCCCGGGCGACCGATGCAGTGCTTGCGTTGTCACGGCACGGGCCACGTTCGCCAGCGGTACTTATGCACCGCGTGGGTTCTGCCGCCTTTAAAGAGGTAATTAGGCAAGGATAACGTTCGCAGCGCTCCAAGCGGAAATTACCGGTTTTTACCTCAATTTTGATACACAGGCGGCATATGCGTTTGACACTCTTCTAGTTCACTCTACCAGCGCTGACTCTACCCGCGCACCACACTGCACGACACGACCACCGACAGAGCCTCCAAAGAACGCAACGGCGGACACGCCGCTGCTAACACTAAAAGGCAAAAAAAAAAAAACATTCGATCACGCCGCTGCCGCCGCTGCTGAAGCGCCGCTGCCAGCAGTTGTGAGATGCGGACGATTTCTTTGGCTGTCAACTCTCGATGCCGAGCGCCGGCGAGGTAGTCCTGGACGTTTGCTGCGCCGCACAACACACTGGTAGTGATACGAAGCCTGCCGCCTGCTATTAAAGTGAGGTAGGGCTTGGCGTCGCGCAGTTCGTTATATACGTTTAATGCCGAACTGCGTTCGCTATAGCGAAGAAGTTAAATATACACGTTTGACCAAAATTTTTGCGAGAGTTTGATATATCCAATTATTCGTTATATATGTGTTCATTATATCGAAGTTTGACTGCTTCATGTATCATTCAAGCATCTCTAATATCTGCACTTTGTTTCCATTGTCACAAAAAAGCAAAGTCATCATGTCATGTCAAACAACAACTCTTCTAGCTACAAGTAACAGCAAAACAAAACCAGCAAGGTTGACATAAATGCAAGTTTAATACAGTTCACATATCATATCAATAACAAGGAAATGACCAGATCTTTCCTTTGGCTGTAAAGATGCCTCAATACAAATGGAGAACCTTGCCTCAAAAGACAGCACAGTGTTAAAGTGATGACAAGGCTGTAAAGGGAATCATTTGGAAAATAACGGCAGAAAACTGATTACTCTGTACCCAGCAAGCATGTTAAGCAATCATTACCATATTTTTTTTTTCTGGGAATCAATATTTCCACAGTAATTATCTGCCACCGAAAGGGAAGCATTATCTAGGGTAAGTAGGGGTTTCCATAGCATAGTTCTAGTTCTGTGAAGCAGACAGTAGGAGAAAAAGACTAAGGGAGATCTCTGGTCCTGTTGTGTTTGTTTCTCTTTTGTACCCGTATTTCACACCATTTTCTTTGTGCAAGGGAGATGCTTAAACGTAAAGATAGTAAAGCATAAAACGGTAAAGCATAGTGGTCTGGTTTCTCTACATCTCCTTTTCTATCCTTGTCTGCTATAAAGTGGACTAGCAACTCACCCCGAAATACCCTTTGGTGCTGTATGTACACAATTGTGTACATAGAAAGTAAACTCACAGCTTTTTCTGATAGTGGGCTACATCTAGTGGTGATTTCTTTGTATCAGATGAATTTTTTATCCTTTATCTCGCAAATAAGGTTGTTTTTTATGCTATACAGTCAACGTAGCCAATGACATTTTCCAAAACAGTAAGTGGTGTAGCTCATTGTACACCATATTTGTGCGCACATATTTAGCTACCAGTCGCAGCATTATTTTCATCGCATGTTCAAGTATTAAGTGCATATTCATAATAGAAATTATTTCTACAATCCTTTGGGTGTTTAGCTGCGGGTGTGATAAGTCCCAGCACTTGAAAAGGAATATTGGATTTGAGGAAAGGAAATGACTCAGTAATTGTCTCACTTATCTTGGCGGACACTACATAAGAGAAAGGATAAAGGAGGGAGTGGAAGAAGAAAAGAAGAGAGGTGCTGTTGTGGAGGGCTCCGACAACCTGGGCATCTTTAATCCACCAATATCACACAGCACACGGTGCCTTTTGTGTTTCGCCTCTACCGAAACATGGCCACTGCGGTCGGGTTCCAACCCTGGGATTTACTGTACCACCTGCGAGTACACTAACACGTGCTGCTGGTGTTTCTCATAATGAGACAAGCAATGCTTTTGCTTTAAAAAGATATATACATGTCACCACAACCAGCGGCTTTTGCAAGCAGTCTGCAGTGCATCAAGACAGTTCTTTTCATGTGATCCATGAGGCTACGCCGCCATTCACTTATAAACAGTCATCGTAGAGTTTGTCTTGATCTTGATGTCACGAGTTTGAATTCGGTGGGGGCCAAACTTTTATAATCAAATTTTCCTGGCAATAATTGCATTTTTTTGCCACTGAACAGACATCATCATAGCCAGAAAGAGCCACATAACTATTTTTATTGTGAACAATACAGTGTAAGTGTGAACTAACACTGCCCCAATAAAGTAAAAACATTGATGCCAGTTGAACCTCTACGACCTGCAAACATGTCGGACAAGATTAGAGCTGCTATAAAGGAATGCTGCACTGCTTTTCTCCACAAATTTTTCAGACAGCCCTATAGACGGATGCAACCAGAACTTGGGGAATAATTTTTAAGAGCCCAGTTCTGGTTGCCGCATGTTTATTTGTTAACAACCCTAACTTAAGTAAACAACCGTTGATGTGCAGAATGAAAAGTAAACAAATTTCTCCGAACAAACCAACTAAACCTCTGTACAATGTTGTGTCAATAGGCAGGGAATGCAACCACACAGAGTAGTATAGTTGCAGACATTGCGCTGAGCAATACAACTAGTGACACCAAAAATTATTTTCGGGCGGGAGGCTAGAACTGCCTGTCAACATAAAAGCTCAGTTTAGGGAGAGGAGCAGCTTAGCTACTCACAGAAATGGGAAACCAAAGAGTATGAATGCTTTTGAGTTTTAATGCACAGTATAGTAATAAAAGGAATTAGTACTGCAAAGAGCCAAAATGTTGAGACCACTTTTTGACACCAGCTGTAACAAAATATTCATACAAGGGAACCAAGAACACACAAGAAGAAATAAAATAGAATCTGAAAATACACTGAAAGACTTCTTGCCTCAGTGGACTAAATGTTTCTAAAAGCACATCAGCTGAACAGCTTATAATGAATCAGAGAAATTAGAACAACACTGACATCAGTGGTGACAAACCCAATAGCCTTCTTGTCATTAACACCCATTGAAAATGTCACAAGGCTAGCTTCAGTAACACATACACCTTACAAACAAGTTAACTCAAAGCACAAATCCAGCACAACTGCTATTCTGACCAAAAAGGCTGAAAAAAGGCTGCAATATTCTGCCAAATCTGCCATTTGCATGCAGCACCGAAACAGTGTTCTGAGAAGTGGTACTGGTGCAGTTAAACTCTTTTAACGTTTTTGGTTAAAAAAGTAGTTTTAAAGAATAAAAACAAAAGCATGCCACACAATCTTTTGTTCTCTCCTCTCATACATTCTGCTAGTACTACAAGAACACAACACTGAAAAAACATCACAGCAGCATATTATCTTTTGGTGTTATGCAAATAGAGCTGCTGCATTAGGAATCCGTAAATTGATAAAACATTTAAATAACACAAGTGTGCTTAGGGAAATAAATTTCAATGAATAATCAGGCCACATTTTCTTCTGATCTTCATCGGAAAGCTGAGAACACGAGGCGAAAATATTGGACACATTATCACTGAAAACATTCCTTCAATAGGAAGTGATGTCATCCCTACATGTCAATCTTTTCCTGTCCACGTAAGTCTGGAAGCATAGCAGGCTCGTGGTTCAGAAAGAAGATACAGAATTGCCCAGTGCCAGTGCAGTGTCAACACTAAAGATTACTTGCAAATCAAACTAACTACGGACATAGGGTTTCATTCGGTTTATGGAGTTTAACACACCGATGCGACTCAGGCTACGAGTGGCGCCGTAGTGCAGACCTCTGGTAATTTTGTCCACCTGTGGTGGTCGACATCGCACAGTACACATGCCTTCAACATTTCGCCTCCATTGAAATGCTGCTGTCGCAGCCAGGATCGAAGTCGTGCCTATCGGGACCGCAGTCGAGCGCCATTTTAGGATAGAACACTTGTAACAGGCCACCTAGCTAGCATGCCGTTATCTGGTTGCCAGCAAGATTGCTACCAAAACTCTCTCCAAAGGGCATCACGGAACACTATTATTCCTTTAGTGTCGTGTCTCTTTGTGGTTTTAAATTCCACTTAACTGAGAACGCCTTTGAGCACAAGTCACACTGGAATGGTTTTTCACCCTTGTGGGACCGCACGTGTGCCACAAGAGTTCCCTTTCGTGCAAATGCCATGGGGCACAGCTGGCACTGGAACGGCTTCTCACAAGTGTGGATGCGGACATGATCTACCAGATGGCTCTTTTGTACAAATGCATTGCCACAGTGGCCACAATGGTACGGACGATCACCCGTATGGGTGCGCAGGTGATTGTCCAAATTGCTCTTAACTGCAAATTTGCTGTCACAATGGTCACAATGATATGAACGATCACCGGTATGGGTGCGCAGGTGTCTGACCAGGCTGTTCTTATAAGCGGATGTGCTATCACAGTGACTGCAATGATACGGGCGGTCGCCTGCGTGGGTGCGAATGTGCTCCACCAGGTGTGATCTCTTCTTGAAAATCTTGCCGCAGGGTGGGCATTGGTGAATATGCTTGCCTGTGGACTTGTCCCGGTGAGTACTCATGCTTGTACTAATGGATGGCTCACTGTGTTTGACAGGGCGCTTTTCATCAGGTGGACTATGTCCAGGAAACACGCCAGCCTTGCAGTCTGTGGTGGCCATTCCTGCATTAAAAACCTGACCACTTTTATTAAAACGTGGGGCCCAATACGCCACAGCTCACATACTGCTAGGGCTATCAGATTGTGACTGTAGACAAGAGTGCTATACAATAGCTGCGTTACTTGAGTAGAGTTAAATTTCATATGTAGAGCTTAATCCCTTCAGTCAAGAACAACAGTCCACTAGAATTTTTAGTTTTTATATTTCTATAACAAACATGTCCAACAGCTCAGAAAAAATTCCCACCGTTCCAGTTACCCAATTATTAGGGGTGTGTGAATGCTTAAATTATCAAATGTGAATATTAAGAAAAATATACCTTCCAATATCGAATCGAATGTACGTTTTGTATAAAAACAATTTAAAAATATAAACGTGCAAACATAACTCCATGTTCTTTATCAAAATAGTATCTGGTCTTTGCAACCAAAATATACAAAACTATACTGACTACGATACTAAAAAAAACATGATGTCCATAGAAATGTAGATTTCTTGATTGGACAGCATTAACAGCATGCAATAGGTGATGTAGACACGCAGAATAAGTAACAATACGAAACCATGAATTCATAAGATGCAACATTTAAAGCTAACAGGAAGAATAGTAAAACCTCATTAATTCGGACTTCAAGGGGCTGGAAGATATTCTCTAATTATTCAAAGGTTAAGCTATAAATAGCCCCCTGCCTCATTTCTTCTCAAAGCTGGTTCATAGTTCATACCACAGTCATGGATTGCATAACAAACACATACATCATGAGCAATGGACATAAACACGGTTTCCATTTTCGGTCAGAAAATTATAAAGAATTACATGTAAATATAATATTATTATACTTCATTCAGCAAAAAGTCACCTTCTGTTACCGCAAACCTAAAAATGAAACAGACGTCATGGTGCGAGCTAAACCCATGTAGCAACAGACACTGTTCAGCCAGCCTGTGTGAGCTGTGTTATACACATGAAAATTAATGCCAAGCTTCAATGCCCGGCCACGACAAACCACACTACACTGTGTACTTTGAATTAGCAACTGCAGTGAAATGCACATTAAATGTGGCTTTCATTTCAGAGCAGTTGACATATAACGGATTAAAATGCCACCCTGAATGTCTGGCTGAACAGTAATAAAAGCTGTTGCTGTAGCTTTGGTAGACATGCTTCATCATAAGGTCCCAAATGTGACTAAAGCAAAAACAAAAAACAACAGAGAAAATAACCAAATAATAAGAAATGCACTCGCATGGCACTGTAACAACAAAGACAAGTAAGGCTAGACATTTCTTAAAGTCCATTTAGCACCAGAAGGGAGATTAAGGATGGCCACCAATAGCACATTCATCCAATGGCTACTTATTGCACAGAATGTATTTTTGTTTACAACACCTTGCTCCATGAAAATTTTGAAATAGTGGGGGAAACAAAATATTCTGCTTGCACTGTGCTCTACCAAATGATAACAAGATGTCCTGTATACTCATACCCTTCTTTATGCTTATACCATGTTGCCCCATGATATCTTCAATAATAACCCTCATCGATGCTTAAAGTATCTGTGCTTTTCATGGATGGGGCATTATGCGTCCATGGACACCAGGCACTAAGGTCTAAAAACAAGTTAATTCACAGGCTATGAACATCAGGCCGAAGCATCTGTGAAGGCGAGGATTTATATTCAAGGCTTCTTCCTGTGGTAGCATGTATTCCTTTGGCTTGTCCATATTAGTCTGCAAAATTAACAGAGAAAAGCAGTGTTAAGTGAAAAAAAAACTGCACTGCCATAGACAGCGATGCTTAAATTCTTTCTTTCTAAATGACTGCACGTTGCACAACACACAAAAAGTACTCGGCACCATCCATCAGTTACAGAGAAAAAAAGATATGAAAGAATGTGGACAAGAAAGAAATACCAGCAGACATCGTGCTTATGATACAACTGCTTAGCTTATACTATGGCTGGAAATCAATGCCAGCATTAACAGCATTAACCCAGGTTTTTAATAATTTCGTGATTTCTAGCTCTGATCCTTTTTATATGTAAAGGAGGAGAGATCAAGCTAACAGAAACAGTACTTAAAAGTATGCCACAGGTGATGAGAAACAAAATGAAATCAATGAATTCATATGAAGCAACAATAAGGGTAACATTATGGGTAACAATACCTAATTTTGAATTTCCAGGGACTGGTAGAAACTACCGATTTATCCAACGGTTGAGTTATAAAACGCCCCCTCCCACATCACTGATAAAAAAAATTGCGGTAAATCCTTGTGGGGAGGCTCACAGTGCAAACAGTGATAAGCCCGTGACAAATGTGCAGTTTCGGCGCACTGGAAGAACCACACAGACACAATGTTTCCCTAAATTCCTCACAAATCAGTTTTCCTTTTCCATATTAATAATATGTTAAGTTGCAGAAGTATTTCTCACATGTTGTGAGGCATATTTTGGGAATATATTCTGGATGCAACAACTGCTAGTACCTGATTCGTCCAATCTGTTGGTCCAGTTGAATCCAGTGAGGTTCAATTGGTCGGGTGGCTAAAAACACAGCTAGAATCAATTCGAAGATCCAAATGAAACCAGTTTGAATGTCCAATTGGATCGAAAGAAAATTCCCAACCTTTTTTTTCTGACTGTGGTTAGTGTAGCAGGGGGTGGTAGAAAGTTAGATGGCCTGATGAGATTCAGAAGTTTGCGGGCATTCAGTTGGCACAGCTGGCAAAGGACAGGGATAACTGGAGAGGCATGGGAGTGGCCTTTGGCCTGCAATGGTCGTAGTCAGGCTGCTGCTGCTGATGATGAAAAGATGTGTTCTCATTCTGTGATAGTTTGAAGCAGGTGGTCACGATCATGTTAACAGCTTGTGTGATGTGACCAACCCACCTGCAGAAATTTGCTAAACATCCAAGAAAATCGGTGCCTGGGTGATAACAGTCGACCCGATAAATGACAGAAACAAATGCCATTGTACAGTTTACCTGATACCTTAAACTTAATGTTTGGATAATTTGCCCAGATATTTTGGTTCTGCCATGAATGGATTAATGAAAGTCAGCAAAATATTGGATTGCTGCTAACTAAATATTTCAAAACTTTCGAAAATAAAAAACTCAGATACTAAATTCTTGAACTGAGTACGAGCCGAATAACAAACATGTTCAATTCGATATAGGAATTTCGAATATTTACACTGCCACCCTTATTTTCAATATCGACATCCTCTCATAAGTCTGTATCTGACACAACTTCAGAGCCTCAAACCGTTCCGACTCATTCCTGTCACTAGAGTACCATTTTAGAACTAAGGTATCAAAACAAGCAAATGAAAGCACACATGAAGTAGTCTTGCCAGAACTATTATAATATTATTATAGAAGATGGTTTATGGTATAGGGGAGTTTAACATCCAAAAGCAACTCAGGCTATCAGGGACACTCTAGTGAAGGGCTTCGGAAATATCGACCAGCTGATGTTCTTTAACGTGCACTGACATCACACACTACACCTATTAATAAACAAGAGGCACACATCAAAAACTTTTTCGTTAATTTTACAAGACTGGCTTGAGACGGTTCTCAAAGCCTGCTGCAAAGGGTTCCATATATATAGGTAGCAGCCATTTTCAGCAAAAAAATTCACGGCAGTAGTAAAAACAGACAGAAATTTAATGTGCGCACATGAATGAACTATGACTGGAGGGATTAAAAAGTGCACAGTTGTGAAGTGAAATTTCCTTCTTTGAATTCTGCATACAGTTCGCATTTCAGCTGGCAAAAAGCGCATGTTACCGGCAGACCGTAAGAGTGCAAAACCCTCCTATCTTAAAGCTGGTTCATACCTCGTCCCATACCAAGCTAACATACACTTAGTAATAGACATAAACATAGTTTCCATGTTCAGACACAAAATTTAAAAAAAAACACTTAAAGATAAGGAAGATTTTTAAAAATTACAGTTAAAGATGAGAAAGCTACAGTTCATTCTGCAAACAGACACGTGCTGTTAACACAAACCGAAAAGTGGAATCGACGTCAAGGTTTGAGTTAAACTCATGTAGCAACAGATACTGTTTAGCCAGCTAGTGTCAGCAGTGTCATACACATAAAAAATATCATCAGACTTCTATGTGCACTTCAAATAAACCAACCAATTATGGCTTTTGCTCAAGAGCAGGTAAAACAGAACAGGTTAAAGTTCAACACCGAAAATCTGCTTGAACAGTAATAAAAGCTGTTGCTGCAGCTTTGGTAGAGATACTTCATCATACGGTCTCAGACATGACTAAAGCAAAAACAAGAAGCAGCAGAGAAAATAAACAAAATAATCAGAAATGCGCATGGTACTATAACAACAAAGTCAATTAAGGCAAGACATTTCCAAAAACTAAAAGCCCTTTAGCACCAGAAACGAGATCAAGGATGGTTCACCACACATACATCCATTCAATGGCTACTCATTGCACAGAATGTATTACTTTTACTGCTGATAGCATATATTCCTTGGCTCGTTGATATTACCCTGCAAAATTAACAGAGAAAAGCAGCGGAAGTAAAATAAAAACTGTAATGCCCAAAGCAGCTATGTTAATATGCTTCCTTTAAATATGACTGCACTTTGGACAACACATAAAAAGAACTCAAGACCATTCATTACTTAAAGAAGCAAAAGATATGAAAGAATCTGGACAAGAAAGATATGCAAACAGGCACTGTGCTTAACATACAACTACCTAGCCTATAGTATGGTTTGGTTTATAGGGGTTTAACGTCCCAAAGCAACTCAGGCTATGAGAGACGCCGTAGTGAAGGGCTCCGGAAATTTCGACCATCTGGGGTTCTTTAACGTGCACTGACATCGCACAGTACACGGGCCTCTAGAATTTCGCCTCCATCGAAATTTGAGCGCCGCCGCCGGGATCGAACCCGCGTCTTTCGGTCCGGCAGCCGAACGCCATAACCACTTAGCTGCCGCAGCGGCCCATAGTATGATTGGAAATCAGTGCCTAGAGCCGCCCTAGGCCGCACCTCACTTTTGAAGGTCAGTGGCTGCAAATTGGGATCTTGGAGCTGGGAAATAGTGAGGCTTCATTTCTGCCATAACATGGTACCTATTAGTTTTGAATTATATGTCACGTGGGGTTCTTTGATGTGCATTGACACCACACAGCACATAACTTCTTTGCATTCAACTTCTGTCGAAATGCAGCCGTAGTAGCCAGGATTTCATTCCACAACATTGCACTCGGCAGCCAAACGCCACAGCCACTTAGCCATCGTGACAGTTTGCATGAATATGTATGTTTTATCACATACCCCACCATCTCTAATAAGGTACATACGAGCAGGAAGAAAGGACACTATGAACAAACATGTACGGCATGTACAGAGCGAAACAAGTCAAATGTGTTTCTTCGTTGCATCCAGTCCTCTTCACGCAAGTACGTACCTTATTAGAAATGAACCCGCTCACCTAAACAGAAGTATTAAAGGGGCTGTGAAGGGTGCTCTAATAATGTTGTGGCATGCATGGGATATTGAAGCACGTCACTGCACGAATAGTGTTTAGCAAGGCATATTTAAATGCACTTTGTACAGGCTGAGTAATCTGTAGTTAAAATTCGAATTTCAGCACCTTGGCGCCTTTCCCTCTCCTCTCGTCACTTTTTGCACGCTGGAAGGCAGGCGCTCCTTCGCCGACCCCCCTCTGGGAGCAGAGCTTCCCGACCCGCCGGAGCCAAGCGGCTTATTGGCCGCGGCCACGGTAGCTGCCTAATGTCTGCAAGAATCTAACCAATGGCCACCTCTCATCTTGTATACGCAGATGCGGGGGACGCAGGAGGGTGCGAGGATGAAAACGTCAACGGGAAGGGCTCGCCAACTTTTAAGTGTGATTGTGGGTCGTCTGCTGCATGTAGAAGAGTATTATTTGGCTCTTGTTTTCATGGCAACACAGTGGAGTGATTAAGCGAGTTAATGTGCTCTCCTCGGAAGACGTTTCGGAGCTTCTTTAATACCACACCAATACCCGAAAAAAATGACCAGATCTTCTATTTAGCTTAAAAAAAAAATAGTGTGAATAGCATATCTCGCCTCAAAAGATAACACAGTGTTAAGGTGATGACTAGAAGGATGTGAAGTGAATCATTTGAAAAATTGTAGGAAACTGGTCACAATGTACTCAGCATGTCAGGCAAGCATTGCCAGATTTTTTTGTTCCAGGGGATAAATTTTTCCACAGAAATTATCTGTAACTGCAAGGGAAGCAATGCACAAAGTATTGAGGAATATTCGAAATATAGTTCAAATTTTGTCAAGCAGAAATGGGAGATGCTTAAACATAGAAAAATGGTGAAGCATAAAGTGCCACAATAATGAACTGGTATCTCTCCGTTTACTATTTTTTATCCCTGTCTGCTACAATGTGGAATAGCAACTCGCTCTAAAATACACTTTAACCTTCCGACTTGTTAAGGGCACGATTGCGTATAAAGCGAACTCATAGCTTTTGCAGAGAGTGGGCAGCATCTAACAGTGACTTCTTTGTTTCAGGTGAATTTCGAATCCTTCAAGTTACAAATAAGCTAGATTGGTTATGCCACATAGTGAATGCAGTAAATATTATTTCACAAAACAGTGAGTGTGGTAGGAAGCCATTTGCCATTTTTCTGCGTACATATTTTGCGGGCAGTTGTAAAACGATTTGTTTACTCTCAATGTCAAGCGTAATGTGCACTTTTGAAAAAGAAATTACTTCCTTGACAATTCGGATGTTTACTTTACAAATCGCAGCTTATCTACGTTGCTCTTTTCAATTACGACACTTTGTATACAATTTCTCACATTTCCGCAATAAACACCCAGAAAAACTAACAAATTGTCTTTCTTAAGGCATGAACATATTATTTAGGCTGAAAAATATATAATTCTGATGAAAACAAGAAATAGCACACCAAAGGGACACATGAGACAATTTGAAGCCGACCCAAATAGATACATCACCACACTCTACCGACATGAAAAATAGGTGTCACTACTAGCAGCCGTTTTTGCAAGCAAACATGCAGTGCATCAAGAAAATTTTTTTCATGTGGATCGCTGAGGATACACTGCCATTCACTTATGAAAAGAAACGGCGGATCTGTTTTGATCCTGATATCTTGAGTTTGGATCAGGTGGAGGGAACATTTTTCATCCAATTTTCTTGGCAATAAATGCATTTTTTTCCTGGTGGAGAAACATCAGTACAGCAAGGAAGAGCCACATAACCATTTTTATTGCAATCAATACAGCGCAACTGTGAGCTAAACTTGCCCGATAAAAGAAAGACAATTATGCGAGATGAACCTTTATGACCAGCATACATGTCAAACAAGATTAGAGCTCCACTCTAGAAATGCCGCACTGTGTTTTTCCACAAGTGTTTCAGACAACAGTAATGCAACCACTTTGGGGAATAGTTTTTAAGTAGGCAGTTTATAATTGCTGCCCATCCAATAGTTACCAATCCTAACTCATGTAAATGACTCCTGATGCAAAGAATGAAAGCATCTTTCTCCAATCCAACCAACAAAACAATTGTTCACTGTTGTGTCAGTAGTGAGGGAATGCAACCACACAGAGTAGTAATCTTGCAGGCACAGAGCTGAATAATGCAGCTAGTGATGCCACAAATCATGGGGAGGGCTAAAACCTACACAGATGGGAAACCAAAGAGTACCAATGGTTTTCAGTTTTAAAGTACAGAGCATAAATAAAGGAAAAAAGCACTGCAAATAGCCAAAATGTTGAGACCATTTTTTGACACCAGGTGCAACAAAATATTCATACGAAGGAACAAAGAACACACAAGAAGAAATAAAACGCAATCTGAAGACACACCGATAGACTTCTCGCTGCCACGAAGTGATTGTTTCTACAAGCACATCGGCTGAACAGCCTATGATGAATCAAAGAAATTACAGCAACACTGGCATCAGTGGTGACAAACCCAATAGCCTTCTTGTCATAAACACCTTGAGAAAATGCAACAAGGCTAGCTTCCGTAATATGTATGCCTTACGAAGAAGCTAACTCAAAGCAAAATTCCAGCACTACTGCTACTCCGACGAAAAGGCTGAAAATAGGCCACGATATTCCACAAAATATGCCATTTGCACGCCGCACAGAAAGAGCAATCTGACAAGTGATACCAGTGCAGTGAACCTCTTTCAATGTTTTTGGTTAAAAAAAGTAGTTCTTAAAACCTAAAAACAAAAGCTAGCCATGCAATCTTTTGTTCTCTTCTCTCATACATTCTGCTAGAACTAGAATGCCGCACTGAAAAAAATCACACAGCAGCATCTTTTCTTTTGACGTTATGCAAATAGAGCTGCTGCAATAGGAATCTGTAAAGTGATAAAACATTTAATGAACACAAGTGTGCTTAGGGCAATAAATCTCAATAAACAATAAGGCCAGATTTTCTTCTTCTGATCTTCATCAGAAAGCTGAGAACACGAGGTATAAATCCTGGACACATTATCACTGAAAACCTTTCTTTAATGGTAAGTGATGTCATCCCTATGTGTCACAATTACCTCTACTCCACATAAGTCTGGACGCATAGTAGGCTAGTGGTTCCAAAAGAAGATACGAAATAGCCCATTGCCAGTGTAGTGTCAGCATTAAAAATTAATGCTTGAAATTTAACTAACTACGGACATAGGGTATCATTTGGTTTATGGAGTTTAACATCCCAAAGCGACTCACGCTATGAGCGACGCTGTAGTTAAGGGCTCTGGTAATTTCGACCACCTGGGGTCCTTTAAACATGCACCGACATTGCACAGTACACATGCTTTCAACATTTCGCCTCCACTGAAATGCGGCTGTCGCAGCCGGGATCAAACCCGCATGTTTCGGGACAGTAATCGAGTACCATGTTAGGACAGAACACTTTTCATAGGTCACTTAGCTAGCATGCTGTTATCTGGTTGCCAACAGGATAGCTACCAAAACGTGTTCCAAAGGGCAACATGGAACAATGCTATTCCTTTAGTGTCTTGTCTCTTTGTGGTGTTTTAACTTCCACTTAACTGAGAACGCCTTTGAGCACGAGTCACACTGGAATGGCTTTTCACCCTTGTGGGACCGCACGTGTGCCACAAGGGTTCCCTTTCGTGCAAATGCCATGGGGCACAGCTGGCACTGGAACGGCTTCTCACCAGTGTGGATGCGGACATGATCTACGAGGTGGCTCTTTTGTACATATGCACTGTCACAGTGGTCACAACGGTACGGACGATCACCCGTATGGGTGCGCAGGTGATTGTCCAAACTGCTCTTTACTGAAAATTTTCTGTCACAGTGGTCACAACGGTACGGCCGATCACTCGTATGCGTGCGCAGGTGTCTGACCAGGCTGTTCTTATAAGCGAATGTGCTATCACAGTCACTGCAATGATACGGGCGGTCGCCTGTGTGGGTGCGAATGTGCTCCACTAGGTATGATCTCTTCTTGAAAATGTTGCCGCAGTGGGTGCACTGGTAAATCTGCTTGCCTGTGGGCTTGTCCCGGTGAGTATTCAAGCTTGTACTAGTGGATGGCACACTGTGGTTGAAAAGGCGCTTTTCATCAGGTGGACTTTGTCCAGGAAACAGGCCAAAGTTGTGGTCTGCCATGACTGATCCTGCATTTCAAAACCAGAGCACTTTCATTAAAACCTAGGGCCCAAGATGCCAGAGCTTGTATATAACTAAGGAACAAACGCCAAATTTAGTATTAACCAAATAAAATCATATTTATTTTTCAGAAAACATCTGGATGCCGAGTTTAGGCCCTTCGGTCGAGAAGAACTGACCAGTGGAAGTAAATCTTTAAACTTTTTGGATTTATGCTAGAAACATGGCAACATGGCAAAGAAATAATTCCCACCAACCCAAATGCGCCATTATTAGGAGTCTGCAAATATTGAATATGAATAAAAAGTTTTTATGAAATATTAATAAACAAACATTAGCCAGAGTTCTTTTTCAAAAAAGTGTAAGGCCTTTGCAAACAAAATATAGAACACTATACTGACTCAGCATGATACAAAATAAAATGGTGTGCACAGAAATGTAGTGTTTGATTAGACAGCATTAAACAAGTTTTTTAATAATTTCTGTGTGATTTACAGCTCTGAACTTCTTATATGTAAAAGAGGAGATGAAAGTTATGGACACAGTGAAAAAAAATAAATTGAATTTTTTAAAATGAAAATCGCCGCTTTTTGACTCACATCTCCCCTTAGCAATCTGCAACAGGTGATTTGATCACGAAAAATATCAACAGAAAGACACATCAAAAATACCAACACACATCTATCTCCAACTACAATAAAACAGATTATAACGTGTACTTTGAATTAGCAACCAATTACGGCTTTCAATCAAGATCAGGTAAAACAGAACAGGTTAAAATTCAACACCAAAAATCTGGCTGAGCACTAATAAAAGCTGTTACTGCAGCTTTGGTACAGATTCTATGCTCATAAAGCCTCAAACATGATTGAAGCAAAAAAATAAAACAAGAAACAACAGATTAAATAAACAAAATAATGAGAAATGCACTCGCATGACATTGTAACAAGAAAGACAAGAAAGTCAAGACATTTCCAAAAACTGAAGGCCTTTTAGCACCAGAAGCGAGATCTCAAGGATGGTTGACCAAAGGTACATGCATTCAATGGGTACTCATTGCACAGAATGTATTACTTTTGCTGCACCTTATTCTTTCTGCAAATATCTTGAAAGATTATGGGAAAAAAAATGTTCTGCATGCACTGTGCTCCATCAAATGATAACAAGGTGACCTGCATACGTACACCCTTCTTTATGCTTAGACCATGGTGCCCATGGTATCAAACAATAACCATCATTGATGCCCCAGTATCTGTGCTCTCGATAGATGGGGCATTACACACCCCATTTTGTCCATATACACCATGCACAGAGGTGCATGCAACAAGCTATTTTACAGACTATGAACATCAGGCCATTGAGTCTATGAGGAAAGGTATTGAAGATTTCTTCCTGTGGTAGCATATATCGCTTGGCTTATTGATATTAGACTGCAAAATTAAGCAGAGAAAAGCAGTGTAAGTAAAATACAAACTGCAGTACTGCAAGAAGCAATGCAAAAATGCTTGCTTTAGAAATGACTGCACAACAAACAACACGCAAAAACTACTCTGGATTCACCATTATTTCTCGATGGAAAAAGATAGGAAAGATAACGGACAATAAAAAAAGTACTACAGTCGTCCTGCTTATGATATGCCTACGTAGCTTTGACCATGACAATTGCTGTATGCTTAAGTGCAATGCCACATATTGCATCTTCTACAATGCTCGTAATTTAGGCCTTAGTGATTGGGGACGTTGGATATGAAGACCGATTTGGTTTTCCTGCAGAGTTTCACCCCTTTGGATCACTGAATATGCTCTTCTACAGAATGTGAGCAATAAGCTATATGCATTTGCGTATAGGTTGACTGCAGTTGATTTGAAACATTCTTCCAGCATCTTGTCTTCTCAGCATTGGTTATAATGCCTGCAAAATAAAGAAGAGCAAATTAGCTCATGCAGAAGCAATGCTTCAAAGCCATAGCAGCATTCTTTGTATGCATTCTTTGTGTATTCCAATACTCAAGTTCATAGTGAACTTGGAAGAAGAAGGGATCTTTCTTTACTCAAGGTTCAAAAAAGACAAGGCCTGAAGTATTGTGCTTTGCATGCCAACACAAGACAATGATTACCCAGGATGTATTTGAATGGCCAAGAACACTGAAACACTTAGAAATGTTAATGTTCACAAAAGTTGTTCGGAAAGGTGCTTTGCCGACAGCAGGTGCTTCTTGGCTTGTCTGCGCTGTCTTCTAAGAAAGGCAGAGCAAAGCAGCATAAGCCTCACACATTGCCGCAAGCAGAGGTGCATCCAGCATAAACAATCAATTTTTTAGTCATGTCCAAGAGATTCGGTACAAGCATATTCATTTGGTACAGAGGAACTCTTCACTTTCAAAACCGCTCAGTGACAGACTGAAACCTGTGCCCGGTCTTAATGTTTTTCAGTGTCAACACCTGATTGGCGCTGTATTCTTCCAAGTAGAGACTGCTGACAATAAAGCATTACCAAAACAACACTTATGGCACTCATTGTATCAGACAGTTCTTCCTCGAAGTCAGACCACTCTATCGAATTCTGCCCTGCAGTCCCTATGCTTCCTGATCTAGAGTTTCAGCGCACGCACAGTAACCTAACTCAAGAAGGTATTTACAGGAAAGACGAAGTGTGGGTGGGATGCATGCATTTAGAAAAAAAAAGTCTCTAGCTTTCCCATCTGCAGGGGAGAAGATAACAGTGATATTATAACCAGAGCCCAATTGCAGCCACTAAAATCACTGGATGTCTGAGGTTCATACATCCAACACGAGTGCTTATAGACTGCAGTGTTCGAATAGTGCCACTTCATGGTGCATAACTTGCTTGGTTTACCTAGAAAGAAGTCAAGTGCAATGCCAACTGCAACAATGACAGTGAAGAGACTCATACTCTCATTCTGCTCATAAATAAGGAGCACTGGCAGCTACAAAGAAGGCTCTTAATTGAATCCCCTGCACGGTGGTTGTTCTGCCTTTCCAGTCATAAGTGGTTCACCTTTCTTTCTCCGTACATTAATCAGTGGTGAGGCCAATACAGTACTTTAGTTGAATGCAGAAAAACTGCTAAGGCACCAGCATGAAAACAACATTACAGTAGCCCACGCAGTCTTACTCAAAACATGAAACAGCTCCACTGTCTTTAAGGAAAGAGTGCATACACCAGTGGAAAGGTACACATGTAGACAGGACACACTCACTGTCAGGCCAATGAGGCCACTTTGTTGCCTCCTCAACACTTTTCTTGCAAGAAACGCCTTTGAGAGGCACCCATAGATTTAAAGCAAGGGGTTTCTTTGCTAGAGCGTTGGTACTCATTTCATGCCAGCAGCTAAGCTGGAAAAGAAGTCAGAACTAATTAGAGAAGTGGATGCACATTGTGACCAAATTAAAAGGTACAAAACACCGGTAGCAGACTAACAGAGCACCAGTGTGTGTGAGGTAAGGCCAGAAAAAAAGAGGAAATTTTTATGCAAGCCATCTGACACCTATACACTACCGTAGCGCATATGTTCATTCCTGAATTCACTCTGCAATGTCAACAGGACTGGTATTAAATCAATTCATGTAAGCAATGCATCTGCTTCTGTGCATCACAGTGCGTCCCCCAAAACAATAACTTAAGCCAAAATTTTGGACTGCCTAGAGCAACAAGTTCTACAAGCAAAGCAAGCAAGCAGGTCCGCAGGAGCACCAGAGAAAGCTTGAAAAGGGCACTTTCTTTAGGTGTCATCACATTAATACAAAAAACACAGCCTGGCTTGAACTAGAATGACACATCGTGAGTGACAATTACATCACCTTTCAGTGTTTGACAAAACCAGTAAAAAAAAAGGGTAACACTTTATTTGCATGGCAACTTAAATGTGTAATACAAAACACAAGGAAAAGAATTCCAACTACAGAGCACAGAACGACAGGCACTCTTGATAAGACCGACAACTAAATTTTAGGCATCAAATTTTTTTTCACCACAACAAAAAGCTTACTGTCTAAGCTGTTCGACTACGCAATGGTTTTGCAACAAATGCGATAAAAACTTTTTACCAAGAATTTTTCAAACAGTCGATGAGCGTGTTTCATGTGCCTCTATGCTAAAAACCATGATCAGCAAGCGTGAGAATTGCGCACCTGAAAAAAAATTATGAACTAAAGCTGACATAGTTACAGCCAAAAAAACATTAATTAGGCACTTTTAGTATAGCATAGCGACCATTTCAGTCTCCACACCCAGAGCTGTTATGGTACAGTGATGTGTACCTCTTTGTTGGAAATTTCAGTGGAACATGGTTACCATGTCAACCAAGAAATATAGAGCACTGTGGCACCATCTAGGAATAAAAGTTGAAAAGACAACATTAGTGATGCAAAAATTGAAAACTGAAAAATGGTTTCTGAGGAAACGAAATGCACAGTTATTGTCTCACTTATGTCATGGGCACCCAGACCACATCACAAGGGAAGGGCAGAATGTGGGAGTGAAAGAAGAAAGAGCTGCCATAGTCCTCTCCAGAATAATTTTGACCACTCGGCGATCTTTAATGTGCACTGACATTGCACAGTACACGGGCACTTCTGCCTATCACTTCCATGGAAAGGTGGCTGCTGCAGCAAGGTTCGATCCCGGGAACGGCGGCTTAACCAGTTTTTTCGCATCTTCAATACGCCAACACGTTATTGAGGAGAGTTTGCTCACAACTGAAATGCCAAGCCTTCTTGAGTCAAGTGGTCTATTGTACAATGGTTCTGCTTCACAGAACTTCCTGACAACTATGCACGACTCTCATACAGACACTCTATGGGCAAAATTTTCTATGAGAATGACATCTTCACTGATTCGGCAGCAGCCGTCATTAGGTCTCAAGCTCAAAGTGAAGGATTGAAACCTGATTCCTTTGTACTGTGGCAGTCTAAAGCTTGAAGGGAGAGTTCCCACATCATCATTTTCGAGCAAGAATTCCCTTGACCGCCTTTCAAAGTAACTTTGCTGTGCTTTTGAGGCACGTTTTTCCTCTAAGCGATTATATATCTGATTCAATGCACGACCAGGTTTACGAAGAAGTTTTTTGATTGCCTGTATGTTCTTCTCAAAAGAAAATGCAGGAAAAGAGTCAAGTGTTCCATACAAACGAACGTCTGCTGCTAGATGCAACAAACAGTTTTTGATTGCCTGTATGTTCTTCTCAAAAGAAAATGCAGGAAAAGAGTCAAGCGTTCCATACAAACGAACGTCTGCTGCTAGATGCAACAAACAGTGAACGTTGTACAATACCTCCTCCTGTTCATTAAGTCTACCAAAGCATTTCACAAAATGCTGAAGAAGTGTTTCTGCAGAGTCTGCATACTGTTGGCTGAGTGATGGAGTGCTGAGAATTGTTGCAGCTGCATGCAAAGTCAGAAAATTCAAAAGCATGGGACTTGGCAGTGACTCCCTTAGCACTAGTGGGCCAGTGTAATGCAGAAAAAGCCTACACTCTGTAGCCTTCCAGCGGTCTTTCTCATCCAGAGTCCTAGGTTTCCTAGCGAACTCATGTGGAACACAACCCTCAAGGGCGAAACCTTTGGCTATTTCTTTACGATCTGTGAGACCAAGGTGGACTGTCAGTGGCCTCGCAAACCACAAGTTTATCAACTTACGAACTACAGCAAGGTACAGCAAATTCATGGGATCAAGTGTCACGTTGCTCACACAGTCAATAGGAAGTTCCGTCAACAATGACACACCGTGGTGGTGCTCAAAATCTTCCTGTTTCCGGAATGATTTATCCGTTCTTAGCGTCGATTCTGAGGTAGGAAAAAACATCTTCTCATTGAAACTGCCTTCTGCAGTACATTTAGGGCACACTGCGTAGCCAGCATGTAATTTTGTCAAGAATATAAATGCGCACGCCAGTGCGTCGCAGATAAAGCTTCTCATTTCTACCTTAACCAGTTTGCCAGAGATCATTAGACCTACCCGAACTAAATTTTTTAGCTCGAGAACAAAAGGGTGAAGGAATTCATGGGCAGAGTTTGGCTTTGCAGGGCCCAGAAAAGCACCAACGATCACTGGCTCTGGGAATTTATGGGTAGCATTAAGTTGAATGTGGCATTGAATTGGCCAGAGCTGCAGACGGGAGCTCTTTGACAAAGGCATGCCATCTATGTTGAAAGAAAGGCCAACAACCTGTGTCGGGTGCTTTGCGGGACACAGAACATATCCTCCAAGCCTTTCTTAAGCCCGAAATTGCAGTAGTGTCCAGGAGGCAATTCAGTAACACCAGCTATAATTGCAGTTCGACGAGGAGTTTTAAGCAACGTTCGTGCGTCTGTTGGCAAATCAGAAAAGCAGCTTTGACCTTTCAAAAGACGCAGCAAGTCCGTTAGAGAGCGATGGGATATGTTGTGTTCAAGTGGCGCCCAACCAACCAGCCGAGAACGAAACTCGTCAACCGTTCCAACGCTTTCAATTGTCGGGACGTCGTGTCCCAATTCTTGGGAACCAGCGACCAGTGCACACTGAGAACTGCCACTCGCCACACTGCTCATTATGTCGGCATCGCTAGAGTCACTTAATTGAGCCTGCAGTGTGCTCCGAAGGCAAGTCGAGGGGAGCGTACGTACGAAGAATCAGCAGCTTGCTCAAAAACGCTGGCGCAAGGGTCGTCTGTCGAACCGCTGGCACCGCTTGCATTGTCGCAAGGGAGTGCAAATTAAGTAGTCGGCATCACTCGCTTCGCGCCGAGTTTTGACATCCGGTTCACCTGAATGACTCGGAATTGAGCTCGTAAAGCGAGCCCGCAAAGAGCTCGGCACTTCCGATGCTTGGAAAAGCGCCTGAACTTCTAACCGGGCTTTGATCCGAACAGACCGCGCTTTGCTTAGTTTTGGCATCGCAACAAAACCGTGCTACTCAGCAGACACACCAATTATCCTTCGTGGGCATCTACAGTCAACCTACACCGCTACCTAAAGACAAGGATAGTCTTAAATAGTTCAGCACAAATCGTCCGATGCTGCAACAAAGAAGCAAGGTCTAAGCCTTTTCAATCAAACGTTAGTCAACTGACAGCAAACGGCGGCACGGCATGCCGAACACATGGAAAGAAACCGCTATGCAAACGGGGCCATCACACATACTTTTGATGGATGTCGAGCCATATGTGGAGTGCAGAAACGGTAGAACACGCAAAAATATTGTGTGGTAGGCCGCCAGAACCCAACAAACCAACAACTTCAGCGCTATTGCTGGCAAAGCTAAAGCAGCTAAAGCTGAGCTACCGCGCCGAGTCGAAGACCGCGCTACCACGCAACATGCGGAGCAGCGAGTACTACTGGTACTACTATGTGCCGATAGGTGCCGTTAGGTGAGGCTGGCATGAGTTTTTCCTGCTGTGGCTTTTTGGGCTCATACATAACCTTTCAGGCCAGAAAATATGTTTCTGTTGTCTTTCTCATGCAAAATTTATGCAAAGAAAGAGTGCTTGAAGTTTTTTTTTTTCGTGTCTGTGTGGACACGTGACAAACTCGCGCGCCCACGGGTGCCGAATGGCCTGCGCATGTCGCGGCCAGGCCCGTCGTCTGCTACGGTATGCACTTCGCTCAACACGCCTTTCGATAACTGCCTTCACTGTAAAGCTGTTTCTCTAGATTGCCTATTTCGAACAACTCAGTTTGCAAGCAAATGCACCGCACGTATGCTTAAGAATTTTGGAATACGCAGGAATTAAGCTTCCGATTCGCAAGAAATGCACAGGTAACAGTATGCTTTACAACTTAATAGCAAAGCGGCGGAAGACCCGTTAATAACTCAGTAGCACTACTAGCCGCATTCCTGCATATTCAGCCTCATGACCGAGTGTATGTTTTGCCGAAACCAATAATTAAGGAGGAAGTTTAGGAAAGGAAAAGTGTGCGCGAGCGCCGCTCTAGAACACGTGCGGCGTAGCACGTGACTTTTTTTGCATGCCTCTCGCGCTTTCCTCTAGGTCACAAGGTCACAACACCGCCACTACCTCGTGGTTACATCACAAACGATGGGAATGTTTCGCATTATCAATGTGCCGCATTATCGCCAAAAAGCTCTTTAATTGCCCATGGAAAACCTTAATAAATTAATTCCATATGACATGCGTCTTAGGATTCAGGCTTTTCTTATGTTCGAATGCGGCACTAAAGCTGCCAGAGATATATGGGATATATTAATTGATAGTTTTTGCGTCCAATATCTGTGTTTGTTGGACAAACATTAGAACATAACTTGCGCATCGAATGAGTGAATGAAAAACTTTATTGGTTCCTTTAGGAAGTAGCGGTAGAGGACGAAGTCTTCATCTTGAAGCTTGGGTCCTCCTTGGCCGTGGGTGGGCCCCTAGTCCAGGGCTCCACTGAGTCAGGCCACCTCGCTTGCGTGTGCTATGAGGGCCCTTTGGACCCCTAGCTCGCAGCTGGTGAGCCGGCTCTCCCATTGCTCCGCACTTGGTGTTTTGTGTTTGTGGAATGCTTGATTTCTTCCGCACTCCCATGTGACATGATATAGTGTTGGTTTTGCTCCGCAACACGGACAGGTGGCGCTATACTGTGTGGGGAACATCTTGTTTAATATGTATATGATTGGGAAGGAGCCTGTTTGCAGTCTTCGCCATCCTGTGGCTTCCTCCTTGGATAATGCTTTATGTGGTGGGGGGTATTGGAATCTTAGCCCCTTATATAGGTTTAATAATTCCGAATAGCTGTCCCCGCAATTAATCTGGGGCCCCTCCGGGGGTAATGACGTTCCTGTTCGGCTGGGCATTCCTCGAGCTAGGTTGTCTGCCCCTTCGTTGCCCCTGATCCCTGCGTGACTCGGTATCCAGATTATGTTGTGTATTGGTCGTCCCTCAGGGAGCAGAGCTCTACTGAGGATCTTGAGTGCCGTGCTGCTAATTCTGCCTCTAGTATAGTTCCGGCACGCCTCTTGTGAATCCGTTAAGATGTTAAGGGATCTCCCTGTCCTATATCCTTCATTCGCGGCCAGGGCGACAGCAATCTCCTCTGCCTCCGTTATGTTAGATACTTCGGCTGTGAGGCTTGTGATGTGTTCTCCGTGGTAATTTACAACTACTGCTACCGCGCTATTTTTGTGTGCTTGGGGGTATAGGGAGGCATCAATGTAGACTGTGTTGTCCCGATGCCCCATGTTCCTCTCATAAAATTCTGCCCTAACCTGTCTCCTGTTAGCGTGGAGGTTTGGATCCATGTTTCGGGGGATAGGTTGTATGCATAGCTTCTTTCTTAGCGGGTCCGGTATTGCGGCCCTGTTATTTTGTGGATTTTCTATTTCCCGACCTAGCTTTGTCAGGAGCGCCCTTCCAGTCGTCGTGTTGCTAAGTCTTCGTATTTGTGCCTTGAGCTGGCATTCTCTTAATTCTTGGAAGGTGTTACTGATTCCGAGTTGCATGAGCTTGTCGTTGGATGTATTTCTTGGGGGATGAAGAGCTGTTTTGTATGCCTTTCGGAATATTGTCTCCGCTTGCTCCTTCTCTGCTTTGATAGTCACATGGTACGATAATGAATATGTTACCCGGATGACCACTAGGCTGTTGACTAGCCTGAGTGTGTCCTCCTCCATCATGCCATACCTCTTGTGCGCTACTCTGCTGATCATCCGGCTAACTTGTCCTGCCGCTTTGCTTAGCAGTCTGAGTTTATGACTGCCTTTCCGGCTTTTTGAAAGCCACATGCAGAGGATTCTGATCATCTTTTGTTCCGGGATGTTCCGGCCCTCTAGTTTTATTTCGAGTGGAGCATCCGTAGGGCGCCTACCCACTCTGAGGAGCTCAGATTTTTCCGTGGAGCATTTAAGTCCTCTTTGTTTTGTGTATTCGTCAATGCAGGTGGCAGCCTCTTGTAGCGCCTCCTGCTTCTCCCCCAGTGAGCCTTGGGTGGTCCAGATGGTGAAATCGTCTGCGTACATTGCATGACTAATCCCCTGGACTTGGCTGAGTTTCTTGGCGAGGTTGACCATCGCTATGTTAAAGAGTATTGGCGAGATTACTGAGCCTTGCGGAGTGCCCTTGCATGGCGTTTGAAAGGTGTCACTCCGCAGGTCTCCTAGGCCTACCGTCGCTGTTCTGTCCATGAGGAAGCTTCTAACGTAGTCATGGACCTTCTTCCCGCAGTTGGTGGTGTTAAGTCCTTCCATAATGGCGGCATGGGATACGTTGTCAAAGGCCTCTTTAATATCGATGGCCATGACAACGTTCTCCCCGTTCTTTGGCATTATTTCGAGTACCTCTTCTTTTAGTTGTAGCAAGATGTCTTGGGTTGATAAATTTGCCCTGAATCCGAACATGGTGTTGGGGTACCATTCTCCGTCTTCTAGATGCGTTTGTATTCGTCGGGTTACTATTCTCTCGTACAGCTTGCCTAGGCATGATGTTAGCGAGATCGGTCTGAGGTTTTCAATTTGGAGTTTCTTGCCGGGCTTGGGGATCATGACGACTATGGCGTGTTTCCACTCCGCTGGGACCGTCCCTTCTTCCCATTGTTTGTTTAGGTATAGGGTGAGTTGGCTGATTGCTTCGTCGCTTAAATTTCGGATTATCGAGTTATGAATCTTGTCCGCCCCTGCTGCCGAATTTTTCGTTGTTGCCCTTATGGCCTCGACGACCTCTTCTCTTGTGATGGGTCTGTCCGTGGTTGGGTTTTCTTCGCCCTGGTAGTCGCCTTGGTAGCCGTCTACCTGGTCCTACCCGTAGCAATTCTCTCGTACTGCCTGGAGCAGCTGTTCTTCTGTACCTTCGTACTGGTGAATTAGCCTTTGGATGGATTTGCTGCTTCCCGCCTTGCTTTTGCTCGGATCTATGAGTGTTCTGAGGATCTGCCACGTTCTAGCCTTGCAGAGGGTGCCATTCAGCAAGGTACTTGCTGCTACCCTTGTCTTGCCAGCTGCGTTGCATATTCCTCTGCTTGCCTGGTGATTTCGGCAATCTTCTTCTTTAGCTTTTGGCGCTTCCACCACTTGGTCAGGCCTCGTCTTGCCTCCCAGAGCCTGAGAAGTCGCTTGTCCACAATTCTGGTGCTTGTTCTGTTCGATCCACTTCTTTAGTGTAGAGATCCCCGATTTGTCTAAGCTGTTGGCTCCAATCTTCTGCCGAAGTTATGTCGTCCTTAAGTTGTTTGCAGTAGGTGCGGAAGGCATCCCATGGAGTCAGTTAAGTTTGCCTTGCCGTTCTTCCTTTTGATGCTTTCTGCCTCTGTGCTGACCCTAATGATGTAGTGGCCGCTGCCGAGATTTTCTTGCAGGTTCTCCCATTCGACTTGCTTAGCGCCCCTGACAAAGGAAAGGTTCGGTCGGGACATGTGTCCACGCTTACGCTATTACCCTGTCTAGTAGGCTGACTTTCATCTGTGAGTAACTCGCAGCCTATGTTTTCCGCTGCTGTGCAGATGCCGCGCCCCTTTTTATCTTCGATACTGCTGCCCCATTGTGGGCTTTTCGCATTAAAGTCCCCTGCTATTATTAGGGTATTCTGCCCTGCAAGCTTCTTTGCTTCCGCAAAAAGCTTAATGAAGTCTCCTTTATTTTTAGGTGCGCTGTACAAATTTACTATAAAAGTGCTTTTAGCTTTTCTTTTTCTCTTGGGAATCACTTCAGTTATTATGTGTTCTAGCTGTGTGTCTTCAAACTCCTTATGAGCTATGCTTGTGATTTTGTTCCTAATGAGAGTTGCTGTTCTTCCGTTCTCCTGACATGAGTGTCCTTTTAGGGTTGGGGTGCAATTTGTCTCTTGTAGAAGTATTAGACCTGGTGGGTTTCCTCTAGTGTTAATGAATTGCTGTAAGAGCCCTTGCTTACGCCTGTAGCTCCGGCAATTCCACTGCCATATCTCTAGTTGTTGTTGTCCTGCCATGTTATCGTATTGGTACTGTTGTTTGTTCCCTGGGATTCTGATCGAAACCTGCGCTCATTATAGAGGCGGTCCCTAGCGTCATTTACTGTCTTCCGTGTGTTTTGACTCTTTACATAGTTGCGGAAGCTCTGATCTTGCAGGGCTATCTTTTGATTTAGTTGCTGTATCTGCTGCTGCATCTGCTGCATTTGCTGCTGCATGAATGTCTTTAGATAGTCTATTGTTGAGTTTCCTCCTTCATTAGTTTGTAAACTTTCTACACTCTGTTGTGGGGGTGAGGGTGCCCTGACAGGCGAGCAGCCTGCCTTTCGCATCTCTTGCATTTCCGCTATTAATTCGCTTACTTGTTTCTTAAGCTGTCTGTTTTCCTCTCGGGTCTGCTCTTGTTCCTTCCTGATGTTATTAATTTCGGCAGTAAGCCTTTTTTCATTTTCTGTTCGTGTGTTTGTGTTGTTGTTTTTGTGCGGGGCAAAAAGCGCCTTGGGAGGGCCGGCTCCCCAGCTCACCTTGACTCCGCCGCTGTTCTTCTGTTGCTGCTTCGGCTTCACCCAGGACTGCTGGCCGCCCAGGGGTGGGTAGGACTCGTCCCGCTCCCGGCTCCGGCCCTGGCCCTGGCTGCTGCTGCGCCCCCGGCTGCGACTCCTGGATTCGCTCCGGTAGTCACCTTGCCGCTCCTGGTCCTCGTTCCGGAACCAGCGCGGTCTCCGTGCCCCGCCTCTGCTTCGGCTGCGGCCGCGTCGCTGCTGGCTCTGGGGTCCCCATCGCAGTTCGTTGATTGTCTTCAGTCGTTGTGCACAGTCCTTCGTGCCCGCCGCGTGGGAGCCCCCGCATAGCAGGCACTTGGGTGTACATTGATGTCGTTCTTCCGGATCTTTCTGGCCGCATTGTCTGCATGCCTTGATTCCCGGGTTCGGACAGACGTCCGATCGATGTCCGTGTTGGCAACAAACGTAGCATATTTGCCGCGTCGGCCTATAGGGGTAGCACCACATCTCTCGATCCCCCGTATAGTACAAGACTTGCTTGGGGAGGATGGGGCCATCAAAGGTGATGACGACTGTGCTCGATCGGCCTAGCATCCTTGCCGCCAGGATCTTCACCCCTTGTGAGCGGGTTCGTAAATTCGCCTTGAGTTCTTCGGCCGGAGACCCCGGGTCCACTCCGCGGATGACCCCGCGCAGCGTTCCCTCCGGCGCCGCCACGTGTGCGTTGATTCCGTAGCTATGCTCTCCAAACTTCAGTTGCGTGATGCGCCTGATATGTTGAGCAGCGCTTTCGTTATCGGTACTGATTATTATGATATTCGAGCCGGTGCGCAGTCGGATGATGAGATCTTCTGCCTTGCATCCGTGTCCGGTAGCCGCGACCACCGCCCGCGCCACTTGGTGCGTCTGCAGGTTCTTCACTGCCAGTCCTTTCGGCCGAAGTACTACTTTTAAATCATCCCTGGGAAGCGGAGGCAGCCTTCTCCTCGGGGCTCCTTTCCCTATCCTTGTTTAGGTGCAGTTGGCGTGCCACCTGTGCTCTTCGCCGCGCCTAGGGAATTTTTGTTCCCTAGTGCTTTTCCCGCCAAATCTCCTGCTTGGCATCCACGTTGGCGTTTCTTTTGCCGCTTGGACATGGCTATCTCCCAGTCCGCGTCCAAAACCTTCTTCTGACTTGCCTGTAGCGTTGTTGTCGCTGGGGTGCTGCTTTTTAGGGCTTGAAAGGCTGTCGTTGGTCCGTGGGCGAAGGTCTCCCCGGTAGCGTCTTGATAGTCTTCGTCCATATTTTCTTGGGTTTCCGCCATAAAATTCGTCTGGTCTTTTAGCGGTGCGCGATATACGCTGGGATTTAGTGCATGGGTCATCGCTCCGTCGCTTCTACCGCTGGCCGAGGCCGGGAGGGCCGCAGAACCCCGCTACTGTGTTAGGCCTAATAGGCCTAGCTTCTGTCGGCCACGTGGGAGGTCTTCAAAACCGTATAAATCCAAAAATATTGGACCCAGTGGTTTGAAAGAGGTGTCCTCGTGGCCCGCTTCGCTTGCGACGTCGTCTCCCACCAAAATTTTGGCAGCCCAGTCGAGTTAACCGGGTCAAAAGTCCCGAGAACTGCAGAGCGCATGTGAAGTGCGTCCGCTCTCCTCGGCTGCTCGCAGCGCCACCGAGTGTTCACGCTTGGTGGACATGTACTAGATTATATATTAGGCACCTAGTGTCCACGCTTTGCGGACGTGCTCTAGATATAAAAACATTCATATTATTGACGTCCTATCAACGTGTAGCACGTCCAAATGATGATCCTTATGATGTACATCTAATAGACGCTCCTTTCATCACATGACGTTTGGATCTTTCCGGCACGTCGAATTGATATTTGTGGTTTACTGGGTGGTGAGAACACACAGCTTTAATCGTAGCAAGCGCCAACAAGCCCAGCAACAAAGCACTGCATTATACAGAACTTATATGAGAAACATAGACTCACGTTAGTATACAAACTGTTACTATGAGCTCATGCTTATATATACTCCCTCATTAAGGGCATCCCACAAGTGTTAGTGGGGAACAGTTAATAAACATAGTTTTCTCATTAAATTTCACCACTATTTTTGCAATTTACAGCAGAAAAACACAAACAAATTTAAGTGAAAAATTTTCTTAATTGAGAAATAACATTGGAACATAAACAACAGCAAAAAGTTGTCAATCGAACAACAATAAGCTCTCTGTAGAAGCCAGTAGGTCCCACTTCAGAACCAGAAGCCCAGCAGGTACCAGAAGAGGCTCCTTACAGGGACCATTTCAACCAGCAGCGCAAACCAGAAGGCTTCCTTCTGGGACCAGTAGACAGCACAAAGCCCGAAGGCTTCCTTCTGAAACCAGTAGACCCCAGCACAAAACCAGAAGGCATTCCTTCTGGGACCAGTAGATCCAAGCAAAAAACAAGTTGGTGCACTACAGGGACCGTTTCAGCCATCGGCAAACCGTGGAAAAAAAAAAGCAGGTGCTCATAAAGCTTGCGTTCTGCACAGCTGCATACAGGACGGTGTCCTCGGGACAAAAGCGCTGGCATACGGGCTTTGCAGAAAAGGTGGCTCGAGCCACACAATTTCTTTATGATCGGCTGCTGAGAAAAATGTGTTCTATATAACAAGCAAAAAATGGTTTGAAATTTGCAAGAAATAGAAAACAAAAAGTTGTATCCGTAGTCCACAAGTTTAAAACATTGCAAACCTTGCAGGGAGCAACATATATGCAAAGGAAACTTAGAATCTATTCCAGTACTGGCGTAATTCTTTAAAAAGGTCTGGAACGTGGTAGAATATGTTCTCTCACTGCTTCAATATCGCCGCTTTCTCCTTTCTTTCACTCTGTCCCTCCGCCCCAACCCGAGTTTTTCCCCTTCAGTCCTTTTTCCTTCTCTCTGATTTCTGATCGTTCTACTTTTTCCTTATGCCCTGAAGCTCTTGCTGTCATTTCTCAGGAACCCTTGGCTTCAGCATTAATTCCCTCCCCCTTCCTCTCACAATTCATCTAATCTCGACCCCATTCTCTCTCTTATCCTCTAATTCCTTCTTTTTTTGTTCTCCCGCATTTCACTCCGCCATGCTGCTTCATTGTTTCATCATATTCTTTTCGTTTTTCAGGTCAACGAAGCCAGTCGTGTCACGGTGCACCTGTTGCAGCTGGACACAAAGCCTCCACGTTCGCCACATCTCTCCACCCCCGTATTCCTTTCTGTTGAGCCGGCGTTTTTATTTCAAGCCGCTGTAGCAGCCACCAAGCCTGGACAAGATTCACCCTCCCCATTCTATAACACCCTTCCCACCTTTTCCCCCTCACTGGGCCTTTTTCCTCGGAGGCAAGGCGATACTCCACGCCATTGACGAATGCTTTACCCACACGACGACAACTCCTCTAGTTGAAACGTTGGCAAGCACTCTGAGGCTTTCCCCTCCTTTGATGGAAGCCAACAGTCACCGGAAACAAGGAGCGTATGTTTTTTTTTTTACATTGTGGTGTTCAGTAATTGGAGATAATAGGGTAATTATTTAAAGATAATTGTTTCGAAGCAGAATGCCTTCTTCACTTTGTGAGTGCCAAGACACGTCTGTACACCCTCTCTGTACCACGTAAACATAAATGTTGCCGCATTACGTTCCACCTTCGCGTTGTTGTCGATCTACTCAGCGACCTCACAGTTGCAGGTTAGCAGTGGACGTGGTTCCTCTAGGACTGCAGTCGACCACGTGGCCCTGCCTGCCGTGCCCGAGGGGTTAACCATCACGCAGGGACCTTCGGCTGCCCAGGGATCCAGGGAGAACCTGCGTGTGAGAGACGTACCTGATGAAGACGATTAGAGCGAAGCCGGCGAGAAGAGGAGATCGGCGTCCGGCGGCCTGCCGTGTTGCCCATAAGAGCGGCATTTACTTGACATCTGTTCCGCGCCGTGTTCCCTGCTCCATATAAAACCTGTCCACTTAACACTATATAAAAATGTTTCTTTCATGCAGTTTGGTATCAGCAGTGAAGTGGTGTAAGATGTAAATTTAGTGCTCCCGTCACATATGTACAAAGAGCTACAATAACTCCCTCGCGGTTTTATTAACCTGTGTCTCTTAACCGTACTAGCCTTCCCCATGAGCCGGAATGCGAGCGACCGAACAAACAGCTATGTCTTCGTGACCTCAATCACAGTCTGTTTACCGGGTACCTATAGTTGATTACGTGCTTATCTATATTTGCCAATGTATGAGAAAATGCGAAACACAAATTTTGTTCCTTCCCCCTTTAAATGTGCAGTTGTGGAGTTTTGGGGGCCCGCTCAAGCCGATTTAATATAGCCTTTTCCTTGCCTCCTATTGGAAATGAATATTATTTATGTACAACATTTTCGAGTTAAAAACAATGAAGAATATCTACTTTAGCTGATTTTTCTTTCATTTCTACTGCACACGTGTATACGCTCTCATTATAGCCTGATATGTGCGGAGATAGGTGCTATTATGTCTAAATTACTGCAATCTTTTTCATCGTGCAGTTAAGTGCAATGCGCCCAAGCTTTTGAATAACGCTATCCTCGTTGCATACGCTGCACTGAAGTTCAACAAGGCGGCTTGATTGTACTTCTGAGTTCACTCATACTTTTACATTGACTAGAACGAAGTGTGCCCACTTTGTCGATGAGCTAGCCGTCCATGGTTCGCAATCATGCAGCTCGCGCATCCATCGGTTGACATGTATAACCGGTGGCTTTAGGATCCTTAACAATGCAACGTTCGCTGCATTGTGTGCAGGGAGCCGCCGCCAAGTCTGAGATGATCCAGTTGTGCTTTATTTTCCCTATTCCACAAGCTGAAAGAAAACACTACAGTCACCTCGCAGACGAAAACTCCTTTCAATGATCGACACCGTACGTTTGCGTGACGCACTCTGCAGCTGGAAGACGTCAAGCTGAGCGAAACAATTCCCAGCACGGTTTGAAGGGCGTGTGTGTAGTACTCATCTGCCAAAAGCGCCTATTGGGGTTGGGAGAGTAAAATCGTGGGTGCTCTAAACGCGCATTCAAAAGTGGCGCTGCGTGGCACGGAGAGTCAAAGTCCACGGCAGCAGCAAGACGGCGCGGCACAAACTTCAGTTTCGGTTTCGGTTATTTTTTTTTAGCTAGCACGGCTTGTTCATGCACTGCCAAAGGCTGACATCCGGGACATGCTGCCCAACTTCAGGTGGCTTCACTTTCGGGCGCCCGATGCGGCATCCCAGTGGTTCTGCCGCCTCTAAAAAGGCACCTAGGCAAGGATAACGTGCGCAGCGCTCCAAGCGGAAATTACCTTTTTATTTTTTACCTAGATTTTGATACACAGGCGGCATAGGCGTTTGACACCCTCTCTTCTAGTTCACTTTACCCGCGCACCACACTCGACACGACCACCGACGACCACACGACGACCACACGAGACCCTCTAAAGAACGCAACGGCTGCCACGCCGCTGCTAACACAAGAAGGCAAAAACAACATTCGATCATGCCGCTGCCGCCGCTGCGGAAGTGGCGCTGTAAGCGGTTTTGAGATTAATTAATTTTCTACAGGAAATATATCGAAAGAATAAAGTTGAAATACATGAGAAGGAATTAAGGGTACATCAACTGTCCAGGTACAAAAAAAAAACTAAGGCAAGGTTGTTCTCTATCACCGCTGCTGTTCATGCTTTATATGATAAGTATGGAGAGAAGGCTACAAGGAAGCAACCTAGGTTATGATCTGTGCCGGGTTCGAACCCGACCGCGGCGGCTGCGTTTTTATGGAGGAAAAACGCTAAGGCGCCCGTGTGCTGTGCGATGTCAGTGCACGTTAAAGATCCCCAGGTGGTCAAAATTATTCCGGAGCCCTCCACTACGGCACCTCTTCTTCCTTTCTTCTTTCACTCCCTCCTTTATCCCTTCCCTTACGGCGCGGTACAGGTGTCCAACGCTATATGAGACAGATACTGCACCATTTCCTTCCCCCCAAAACCAATTATTATTATTAGGTTATGATCTGTCATACACATTAGGCGGAAAGGTTGTTGAGCAACGACTACCGGGTTTAATGTATGCGGACGATATTGTACTGTTAGCAAATAACCAGGAAGATTTGCAAACTTTGGTGAACTTCTGTGGAGACGAAGGAGACAGTCTATAGGTTTCAGTTTTAGCGCAACTAGGTCAGGTGTGATGGTTTTCAACGGCACAATTAACTGATCAGGAGCTTACAATACAGGGGCATGAAATACCCAGAGTGGCCGAATACAAATATCTCGGGGTATGGGCAAACAAAGGGCATATGTACACGGAAAAACACGAACAGTCTCTCATAGCAAAAGGGCGAAGAGATGCCGGGATAATGAAACGTAGGGCCTTGTGGGGGTACAACAGGTATGAAGTCCTCAGAGGTATTTGGAAAAGAATAATGGTGCCGGGGCTTACTTTCGGGAATGCGGTTCTATGCTTAAGAGCTGAAGTTCAGTTGCGATTAGAAGTAAATCAGAGAACTGTTGGAAGATTAGCACTAGGTGCCCACGGGAAAACCACAAACGAGGCAGTACAGGGGGATATGGACTTGGCAACGTTCGAAGCACGGGAAGCTCAGAGTAATGTACTATACGAAGAACGCCTGGGGAAATTGGACGATAACAGTTGGGCAGGTAATGTATTTAAATACCTGTACAGAAAGAGCGATGACACACAGTGGCGGAAACGAACTAGAAAGCTGACCAGTAAGTTTGCCAGGGACGAGGAAGGAGAAAGAAAGAGCATTAAACGGCAGGTTAAAAACGTCGAAGGTAAAAATTTGACAGATTCAATGGAAAAGAAGCATAGTGTAGAACTATATCGATGCTAGAAAAGGCAGATCAGGAAGGAAACGTTTTATGATAACTCAAGGGGCAGTGCCCTCCTCTTTGAAGTATAGGTCAGGGAGTCTTAGAACGTTCAGCTACAAAAAGAAATTTAACGAAGAAGATGACCCATGTGCTGTGTGTGGTAAATCTGTAGAAACAACAAACACCTCATTCTAAATTGTGATGGTATCCATCCAGTTGTCGATGCATGCAAAGTGGTTTAGCGCGACTGCAGCACAACCAGAGGATGGGGGGCAAAACACTCATATAAAGAAATAATAAAGCTACAAAATTGGAATGTAATCTGCCAATAAAAAAGAAAAAATATATTAGCACCTTGTTTTATGAAAGAGGTAAGTCATTTTATTAAAACGTGGCAAATTTTGTATTTTTGCAACACTCTTGACTGTCCCCTATTCATGAGTGTGCGGTGCATTACAGCGCGTCTTTGCAGGCCTTGTTTCGATACCCGGCTAACCCGGCCACAGTGGCGGGAGCTTACGAAGCGATTTCTTATCGCCAGCTGTCTGCGATGGCGCGCCTGGTAAAGCGTATAAATTTAGCTCGCTGGTCTCAAAATGCTCCTTTTGCGAAGTTTTCATCGTCCTTGCACGTCGCTTCTTTGTCACCGTACGGTAAGATTTGCACCCCGCTGCACCGCTGCGGCAGTTTTCTCGGTTTTGTCGTTTCCTTCGGCGTGCGGCCAGTGCGAAGTCTTTTTCCGTCTTTGCACGCTTCGCGCTCTTCTTTTGAAGCGCTTAGCGCTTCATTTCAAGATGAGCTTGCGGCATGTGATGAAACGATGCTCCGTGGTACACCAAGGGTACACTGCGACAGCGTGGATAGTACCATTGGTGTCACGCTACACCGATTCCCGCTGGACTTTCACAGGTGTGTCGTCTGCTCTAGGTATGCGCGATAGCTTCGATATGGTTTCGCCGGGCTGTTCGCGCGTGTTTCATAGCTGTAACCCGTTCGTGCGTACTTGGCTTCATGTTTTCGGGGATATTTATGTACTACACTGCAGGGCACACACTTTCAGTGCTGAGGTGTGCGAAAGAGGCCCACATTTTTCTAATTTATAGTGAGTTTCATGCAGCTGACTATCACCAACGTGAACTTCACACCGGGCTCTCAGGAGCAACCACGTGCACGCTACTGACCGGGAGGCCCATTTAGAACAAAGTTTGCTACCTGACGGCTCTGAGTACGACATTGTTTAGTTTTGCAAAACCATGAAGCCAATTTGAGGATCCCCTCGCAGCTGGGAGTATCGAAACTCAGCCTCGTGTATGTGCGCGGCTTTGAGGAGGCTTTAACTAGATTCGCTCAGCAGGAGTTATTGCCTGCCTTGGTATTGCTGTCCTACATATACATGACTGTCAGGGTAATTTTAAACGCACTTCACTCTCGTCACTCGTTGAGCTTAGAAAAGCAGCTAGCCGCGTGGCATGAGGATGAGCGTTACCGCACTCTGGGGCGCAGAGAGCTTGGCGCGAGCATTTACTACCATAGTTCAGATGTAATGCAAGTATAATTTACTGCAGTTAGCAGTGACAGGAATAATGACGCATTGGCGTTTCGAGTATGCGTATTCCTTTTGGTGCAGTTGTATCTAACGTGCATGTTGCATCACGTCCAGGTGCCGAGCGTGGGCGCAGTTCTGCCGCAACGTCAGCCTAGAGAAGAAGGCGCCGTCGCAGCTACGAGAACTCAGGATTTGCTCGAGGCACTTCGAACCATCTATGTATCTGCCGTCAGGAAGGCTGCGACACGATGGTTTGCCTACTTGAGCAAGCATTGCTGGTAATTTTTGTTATCAAACTTTTAAGGCATTCGCCGCTCTTGAAATGTCAGGTTTTGTGAAAAAATGAAATTTTTCCTTTTTGTCGTAACCGTAAACAGTCTAGCGTCTTTTGCAAAACGCAAAACGAATTATGTATCTGTCTTGTGGCTTTAAAAATTACAGTAAATTTTTACCTGCACCCTGCTAAGCGAAAACGAAAATGGAAGTATCGCTTTCACGTGAGCACATATAATTATATACATATCGTGTGTATATATATATATATATATATATATAATATTCGTTTTACATCTCTTGTATGCACTGTACACTGTATGTGAGGTTCTTGACCAATGTCCAACATAGCATAGAATTAGGTTTGTGCTTGTGGTAAGCTAATGGCACAAGCTTAGTAGGCGAAGGGTGCTCAAGCGAATTTCTAGGCACGGGTGCGGAAAAAGTACACTGACGATGTGAATACTCTTGCCTGATATTTCCGGTAAAAAAAAGGATAATGGAAGTGGGATATTCGGTAGTCTGGTATGGCAAAGGACTCCAAAGGATCTTAACGTGAGTCTGTCAGTCTTCCGGTTCAGGCTGTTTGATGCCGCTAGCCACTTCAGCAACGGAAACCAGGCGACTCTACATGTTTTGCAGCAAGTGAGAGTTGAATCTTTCATATTCACCGTGAAACCTTGTCTCATGAATGGTCCCTGTCGTGTCCAGAGGGCATTCTCGTCCTTCCTTTGATAGCTCAAAAGAAGTGAGGGGGAAAAAAGGGTGAGCCTTCCTAAATGTTTGATGAATTTTAGTACTCCAGAACTTTGCTTTCTTGTATGCAGAGCTTCTTTTTTCATCTTCAGTCTTATCAGGATGCAATCTTATGCTGACTTGGGCAAGGTACGCTTGGTGAAAAGCTTCTCGAGATAGTGTGTGCTCATGTGTTATGTATCAAAGCATGCACTGAACGATTATAGAAATGCAATAATTATTGTTTGTGTTGTTGCCTTTTACCTCAATATTCATGCTAGCGAAAGCCAATGTTTGTACAGGTTTTTATTTTTTGCGATAATTGCTTACGAATTCATTCTTGTTGCATCTCATTGCGTAGGCCATAGGCTGACCTGCATAAATCTGTAAACAATATGGGGCACATTACTTGATTTGCGAGCTATCGTTGTTTGTGTGATAGGCGAATTTCGCACTCTTCAAAATAAAACATAGCATATGAAAATTGCAAATGATTTACTGGTGCTCCACAGATGCTGATGACATCAAACTAATGTGCCTAACGATTAAGGGTGGTAAACAGAATTTTATTTCATTGGATAAGCATTTTTCTTTCTAGAGTGATGACAATGTGAACCGCATGCTGTGGAAGCTATAGTTCTTTGGAAATTATTTACTATAAAGGTACTGAATTCTCTTTTCTCTCCGCAATAATGTTGCCATTTCAGACACCTCAAGCGAATGCAGCAGCGACATGGACTGTTCACAATCTCTGAGCGAAACTTCGGCATCAGTGCGCCGGGCTGGAGAACCAGGTGAGCAGGGTTGTATGCATAACTGACATAAATCTTTTGAAAATGGTGACGACTGAAAGCTTATTGGACTGCTTCCTATGATAGCTGCTGTCTCCGGTGAACCTGTTTCCAAGGGGTACGTCCAGAGTCGGTCGTCCCAGTCGCTGCTACTCTTCCAAGAAGGTGATTGTTATTTCGTATCTGCTCGAACAGCCTGAGGAGGTATGGCTCAGAAATATGCTACAATTCCTTGTCTGTGCACTGTGCAGATGCAGATGGTGCCAGCCCTACTGGTTCTACGCTGAACCAAGCTTGTTCCCACGCCAGTGGCTTCATAATGGTTCAGTGTAAGTGTTAATTCCGCCTGTGGCGCTTAGTTATTATTTGTGCATTGTTGGGTTGCTGGCTTCCCTGTCAGAACTGTGCTGTCACTATATTTTGTTCTTTATATTCTGTGGGCGCAGCTGACCACAGATATGCAGGACCAAGCACTGAAGCAAGCGCTTCATCTCTGGAACCTGGCACGGCAGGGGTGGCCGCAACACTGTCAGCGAGTGCTGATCTGTCACCAGGAGCTCCGTTCAGCAGTTCGCCTCTTTCTTATGAAGGTTAGCAATTTTACAACGCTTTCGCAATATTGCGTACTTTTTGGTGCTACAGGACTACATGCAGCTATGACTAAACCCGACGTAGCAACTTATTGCTCTTCCGTCGACTCTGTACGTTGCAGGATCTTTCACCAGCCCCATCAATGAAAGGGCGGCCACTGCAGAAACTTCGAGCCAAGCTCAGGCAGCTGCGTAACCGCAACAAGAGGCTGCAAGGACTGCTGCTTCAGCGCCGTCGCATAAAGACCACTGCCGAATTGGTAGATAGTCTGCGTGAGCATTTAACACCAGCTGTTGCTGCTTTTGTTGAAGCTCAGTTAAAGATGCACAATGTCAGCAGGTTTGGCCGTCGATGGTGCAGCCAAAACAAAACCTTTGCTTTAGGTTTATACTTCCACAGCCCAAAAGGTTACAGATATTGCAGGAAACTCCTGAAACTTCCATCTGTTAGGTCACTGCAGCTGTGGCTTGCACGCGTACCATTGAGGGTTGGATTTTATCCTGAAGTTTTTGATTTGATCGAGAAACGGGCAGCGTCTTTTCCACGGCAAGACAGGGCTTGCACCATAATTTTTGATGAAATGCATGTTTCAAAGGAGCTGTCGTACAATCCAGTGCCGGACAAATTTGAAGGCCTTGAAGAGTACAGTGCAGCACAAGGTCCAAATCTTGCAAACAAGGCACTTGTGTTCATGGCCAAAGGAATATGTACGCCGTAGAAGCAGCCTCTTGGCTACTTCTTTGCAGATAAGGCAGCGCCTGCAACTGTTCTGTATGACCTCCTCTTCAAATGCCACAAAATGTTGGTTGGAGCTGGATTGCAGCCTGTGGCTGTGGTTTGTGATCAGGGGAACCAAAATGTTTCTCTGTTTTCGAAACTTGTGACCCCTGAAAAGCCGTACTTAAGTGTGAATGGTGAACCGCTTTTCTTTATTTTTGATCCACCGCATTTGCTCAAGTGCTTGCACAATATGCTCTTCAAGTATGACTTCAGGGTAGGCAGTGGCACAATTAAAAGCTCGTACATACGGCAGGCTTATGAGAAGGATCGAGAAATGCAAATTCGGTCCATCCCAAAGTTGAGTGCCCGGCACTTTAATTTAACTTTTGCTTCGAAGATGTCTGTGAAACTCGCAGCACAGGTATTCAGCAATCATTGCGCTGCCGCATTGTGCACATTGGTAACATTCCAACAGTTGCCATCAGAGGCTATCCACACAGCCAGATTTGTTGAGAGGATCGATAGACTCTTTGACAGTCTAAATACTTCACAGAAGCGGGGAAAGTCTCCGTATGCATCTGCAATTTGTGCAGGATCTGTGCATGAAGAGTTTTTGGAAGAGTGTATTGCAGTTTTCGAAAACATCGAAGTTCTAGGCTGTGCGCGGCAGCCTCTTTGCATCCGTGGCTTCTGCCAAACTACGAGGGCTGTGCTGCTGTTATGGAACCACCTGGCCTCTCGCTATGGTTTGACATACCTCCTTACCAGGCACCTGAACCAGGATGCACTTGAAAACACCTTTGCTATTGTTAGGTCGAAATCTGGATCGAACAGCAACTCGTCTTGCCGGGAGTTTCAAGCAGCATTTAGGCATCTTTTAGTTAGCAACCTTTTCAAACTGTCGGAAAGCAGCAACTGTGCTGAAGACATGTCTAGCCTTCTAGCCACTCTCCCAGTTTGTCTATCTAAGTCTGCTCCTTCTCTCTGTACAGCTGCCACATCTTTGCCAGTTGCAGTAGAAGTTTTGCCATATGATTATCAGTCTCCAATACTAGAGAACAACATTGTCTATTTTGCTGGCTGGCTTGCCTACAAGTTTATGAATGATCACAGGTGTGTTACAGGGCCACATACGTGCGAGGTGAAGCTAGAAAATGCCGCCTTTGCCGATCAGAGCCAAGTTCTCTTGTACTTAAGTGTCAAAAATCCTGGAGAAGGTGACTTTGGGAGCCTGTCAGTTCCTACACCCTCGTTTGTAGCTTTCATCAATGCTTGCGAGCAGGTTTTTGTCGCATCTAGTTCCAATATTGTGGGAAAAGAACAAGTAGGGCATGATCTGTGCATGTTGCTTCATGCCAAGGTAGAAAAATCGCTGACTGTGTGTGGTGATGACGTTTATGATGGTTTGTTTGCCCTGTTCGTCAGGGTGAGGCTGCATTGGCTTGCACGCAGAAAAAATCTTGAACTGCACAGTCAAACTACTAAACGGAAAGCCACGAAGCAAGCACTGAGGCTAAGCAAATGAAAAGGATGCAATTCCCGAGCTGTTGGCTGAATATTTTGTGAAGTTGCAGGCTATTATGCAGCCTGTGCAACAAATCAGCTTAGTCTGGTTTAACGGTTGCAAAGGGTTTTTTTCTGGTTCACAGCCTGGTTTTATTCTTTTATTTTTTACTTGTGTATTTTGATTTGCTAGGATGTGACGTGGTTGCTCACAGGGGCAATGGTTTAACAATGTAGCATCTTTCATCGTTCATTCCACTATGTCACTCTTTTAGGGTACTTTTATGCCATGTACAGCCTGTTCAAGTGTCACCTATGTACTTGTGCAATATTGTCAGATAAAACGCCATACCGATAAAGCGAATGCCTCTGAAAGGAGACTTTCTAGGCAATGGATTAACCTAGTTTCCGTGGCGCTGGGATTAATTTTTCCACCTGCTCGCCCCCCCTGCAGTTCCGTGCTGGCAGGTATAATGAAATCAACCATTGTCATCATAACTACCACTCGGCACCACTGGCCACCAGGCCACCTTTTAGCAGGCTAGTTGCATCTCAGAGTTTTTAGTAGGATCTTTGTCAGCGCAACGAACATAACAGCGCTTGACTTTTATCTGGCTATATTGTAGCGTACAGTACACTGATTACATGCTTTACTGCCCCGCGAATGTCCTTGCACTTCACTGTATGCTGTACTTCATGTGTACTTTTGTTGACGTAAAATTACTTCAAATTGATCTGGCTAACGACTAGAAGTACTCTGGAGATGGTACGCTGGCTCAATGTATGGTATTTGCTCCTACGTTGAGCACGTTTGAGGGTGCTAAAGCTGGCTTTAACATTGCCTTGCAGATGTAAACGCGCCTGCTATATTCTTTCAGCCGAAGAAATTAAATGTGAAGAATAATCCCAGTGTGCTCTACGGTCTGTGTTGATGCGCCTACTTATGTCATGTTATGTTTGCTTCAATTGAAGCTGTCGTAGCATTGTTTTCTATACTTTTCAATTTCCTAACTGACAACGTTCGTGGCACTTCAGGGCTTTTTCCTATCTGCACTGTGACTATTGAGATGATTAGCCAACTTAAACAATACTGCTTGTGCTGCCTGTGACATGTATTTTTTGTTTGTGTGCCAAGGGTGTGCTTTGTGACTGTATTTGTTTGGTTGCTGCAATAAACAATGAATATGAAACTATGAAAACCATACTTGCCGTACACTCTATTGCGAACTGTGCACTTGAGCCAGTGCTTTGTGCATCATACCTTGCTGTACTCAAAAGCTCTCAAAAGTACTAGCACCAGTATTTGCACTACGAATCATGCATGCTTCGCCAGTGTCTGGAAGTGTTGCTGCCTTTCTATGCTGCCCCTCCTTTACCAGTCACTTTCATTGCGTTCCCAATTGCACATTAACAAGGCCATAACTAGCAGGAACTCGAGCACATTTGACTGGCAAAGGTTGGGGCGCGCTGAAAGGCAGCAACCTTCGAGAGATACGGGCTCGAAAACGCGGTTTCTACAGAAAGACCGCTTTATAATTCGCGCCAAAAGCATACGTGTGCGTGACGTCATTCTACGTCACGTTTGCGTAGTTTGCCCCCCAAAATCCAGGGGGCGCTGGAGTGCCCATGAGCCGCCATTTTTTGGACCAATGGGCGTCTATGGAGCCTTCGCTACCAGTATACATCTACCTTGAACGTTTGTCAGGTGCATGCGCCTCTGTGCTGCTGTATGTTTTCTCGCTGCGTTGCTAGCAATCAGTTTTTTTTTCTGACTACGCTTACCCATTGTTACCTTAACGTGTCGTGAGCACACAGGTAAGAATGGAGAGACGTGTCAACCGTCAAACGCATTGCTCTGCGCCCGGGTGCACGTCAGGATACGTCTCCGCCAGAAACAAGGGCCAGAAAGTCTCCACTTTTGCTGCCCCGAGCGATGAAGAAAGGCTAAAAGTGTGGCAACGGGCGGTACCACGTGCAGACAGGCCCCTGGAGAAAACATCTGTGCTCTGTGAATTGCACTTCGAGCAAAGGTTCATCGTGCGAGACTATATCCACGTTGTGAGTGGGGAGACCGTAAGGATTCCCCGCGGCCGGCCATGCCTGTCTGAGGACGCCGTTCCCACGCTGTTTCCTAACACTCCAGCGTATCTTTCGAAGAGGCTGCCTGTGAAGAGGAAGTCAAGAACATCGAGAGGCGAGGTGCTCGGGAAACGAAGCAAAGGGATCGACGGCTCGCAATGCGAGGTTGCTTCATCCGTGGCTGACAGCACCCGGGACTCCGTGGCAACTGACGACGACGCAGCAGCGGATGGCACAGCGATTCATTACGCCTGCAGCCGGGAGAAATTGGTCAAGTTAACGGGTGAAAATCTTCCAAGTGAATTCTGGTCGAGGAACGTTGTCGCAGAAGCGCCCAAGTCACTTGCATTCAGTGTTTTTTCTCAGGCAGGTGACAGCGTGTGCTTTAAAAAGCTAGTGTTGTGCTCGGCCGAAAATACACACTATCAGTGTGCCGTGTTCGTCCAAGGCGCGGCGTTGAAACAAGTCGACGTGTTTAACCCCCAAGGTGTGGTAAACCTGCTTCAGTTGGTTGATCAAATGAGTGTGTGTCCTGGATTTGAGCAGAGCTTGGCGCCGAGTGAACTGCATCAAAGCCGCAGCCGAGTAAATTACAGACTGCACGGAAATAAGCTGCACAGCAAAGGCTGCCGAGGAGTCTCCCAAGGTGAGAAGCCATGCATTCAGTGCAAGTACCTGCGGAAGCTTTTAGTAAATCAAGCTTGCTATAAGAAGAGGAAGGCGAGGGCGGCTCCTGTTTCCAACGCATCAAAGAAACTTGCGAAGTGCAACCTACAGCGGCGTCGCGAAAAGGAGAAGGTTGCTAAGCTGAAAACAATGATGACAGCAGTGAAAGAAGAAAATGCCGCTATTTCAGAGGGGAAGCTGGAGAAGAGCCTCTCTGGACTGCCTGAAAAGCAGCGGCAGCAAGTTCAAGCATGCTTTCAAGCATCAAAAAGAAAAGGCACGCAGGGAATGACGTATAGCCAAGAATGGGTATTGGAGTGCATCCTAATGAAAATAAGGAGCCCCAAGCTATACGAGTACATACGTAAGCAAAAGGAGATGGTACTACGTAGCAAGAGTTGCCTGCACAAGTATATGAAGGGCTATAAGAGCTCTTTTGGCCTCAATGAGAATATGTTTGCCGCAATCGCCGAACAAACCAAGGGCATGAATCAGTTTGAGAGGCATGGAGGCATTCTGATTGACGAAATGAAGCTTTCAGAAAGCCTGAAAGTGACAAACAGTGGTTTTATTGAGGGCTTCGTTGATCTGGGTGCTTACACTTCTCCAGACCAAAGCAAAGAGACCTGTGACCATGGTCTAGTGGTATTATTTCAGCCATTTTCTGGAAACTCTCAGCAGATCCTTGCCACCTTTGGTTCACATAGCAATGTGAAAGCAGATGTTCTTTCAAAGATTGTGGTTGACATCACATTAGCAGCTGAAAAGTCCGGCCTTTTTGTGGATTTTGTTACAACGGACGCTGCATCATGGAACAGGAGCATGTGGCGTGCTTTTGGCATCGAAGGGACCGCCAAGAAGATAGTCTGCAAAGTCAAGCACCCTGCAGACGACAAAAGAAGTCTGCACTTTTTGTCGGACTTTCCTCATCTGGTTAAATGTGTACGTAATTCTGTTGTGTCCAAAGGCTTTCACACACCTGAAGGATACATTAGAATGGATGTGGTAAGAGAAGCCTGGAAATGAGACAACAGGGATGTTGTAAGGCTAAAAGCAATGCCACATGTAACTAGGGCAGTCATTGAGCCGAATGGATTCGAGAAGATGAAGGTCAACTTTGCTTTTTCACTATTTAGCGACGAGGTACTGAGAGGGCTCTATGCGTACCAAGATGACATTGAACCGGTGTGCGGTGCTGGCTCGAGTGCAGCAACAGCATCATTTGTAAGGCGGATGTCTAAGCTGATAGCAGCTATGACATCCAGGTGCAGTCGTGGTGCTATGCGCATTGGTTCTAAAAGTCGCACCGAGGTGAAGGATTTCTTAGCCTACATAGACGCCTGGGAAGCACAAATAGGAAAAGTAGGCTTTCTTACACAAGGCACAGCTGAAGGGCTTCGTGTTACGCTGACAAGCACAATGTCCCTTCTTGATTACCTCACGGAAGAGCTTGACTACAAGTACCTAATGACCTCTCGTTTGAGTCAGGATCGCTTAGAAAATTTATTCTGTATCCTTAGGCAAATGTCAGGCAATAATGATCACCCTACAGCGTCGCAGTTTTTGATATCAGTGAATTGCTTGTCATTTTGTAGCTTAGCAAAGGCCCCGCCAAATGGAAATGTGTCGCCCTCATTGATGAAGAGCCTGCTCTCGGCAACCAGTGAAAGGCCAGGAAGCATTCAAGGAAAGCTTGATCAGCTGATGGATATTGGGTGCCTGAACGAAGTTCATGAGGTGCTTGCATCTTGCGATCTACTTGCTGATCGTGATGCCACTGTAGCAATAAGGAGTGACTCGCGGCTTTCCTACTATGTCGCAGGATATGTTGCTCGGAAAATGCTCAGCAAAACAAAGTGCCATGACTGCTCTAGAGCACTGCTCCTTCCAGCTGGCTCTCAACTTCCAAAGGAAGCTTGCCTTACACAAGAGGTTGATAATGGAGGCTTGCTATATCCATCTCAGGAGCTTCAGAAATTGATTGTGAAGCTAGAGGATTCGTTCACACATTGTTTCAGTGTCAATGGGCTAAATGCCAACAGTGTGATGGATTTGATTTCCTTTTTGGCAAGGAACTGGCTAAGTACAGTTGGCTGCGACAAACACAGCACAGAAGTAACAAATCATGTTGTGAAGTTTTATGCTCTAACAAGGCTACATTTTCTAGTACAAGCACAGAACAAGGCTAGAGAGGGAAAGAGGCAAAGAATGCGGCACCTTAAGCTGGGGCATGTTACCTGAGGGTGTGTTGTCCCTTGCATGGTGCGTTAATTTTTTGTGTTCTCTTTTAGGCTGCATCACTTGTTTGCCCTTACTGGCTGGCTTTGCCCAAATACTTGTCCATCCCTGCAATAAAATTTTGCGGTGTACTGCAAGGGCCCTGTTGCTTTTTATGGCTTGAGAAAAACACTGTAGAAATCCAGCACTTTTTTTGGCAACAACTTGTTGCGTTCTTTCACGGGCAAAAATAGCTAAAGAAAATTTTTGGCGAGAGCCTCGTACCCGTCGGCTTTACTCGCGCGTCTAGTGCGTTTGCATGTAATGCTAGGCTTGTTAACTTCCTGTTTAGAATGACTGGCCACGTCGGCCGATTAGCATTTTATGTTCTTGTGCTGGGCAAGCGTCACATAGTCAATGCATGCTCCTCGACGCCAAAACAACGCAACACTACCTCGCTCACGGAGCGCGCGAGCAGCGGTAGCGAGCCGCCGGCGCGATCGAAGTGTCGACAGCAGCGCCGCCGCTGCAAGCATGATACCTTGCTACACTCCGCGCCGGCCGATGCTCTCACCTCCCCTTCTAGCCACCGTAGCTACGCCGCCTTTCACCTATAAACAGTCATTGTGGAGCTTTTCTTGATCTTGTTGTCACGAGTAATTTATTCAGGCGCGGGACAAATTTTTATAATCCAATTTTCTTGGCAATAAACGCATTTTTTGCTGCTGAACAGACATCATCATAGCCAGAAAGAGCCACATAACAATTTTTATTGCGAACAATACAATGTAACTTTGAGCTAACACTGCCCCGATAGAGTAAAAACATTGATGCTAATTGAGCCTCTATGACCTGCAAACATGTCGAACAAGATTAAAGCTGCCATCAAGGAATGCTGCACTGTTTTTCTCCACAAATTTTTCAGACAGCCCTATAGACGGATGCAACCAGAACTTGGGGAATAATTTATAAGTGCCCAGTTCTGGTTGCCACATGTTTATTTGTTAACAACCCTAACTTAAGTAAACATCCGTTGATGTGGAGAATGAAAAGTAACCAAATTCCACCAAACAAACCAACAAAACCTCTGTACAATGTTGTGTTAATAGGCAGGGAATCAACCACACAGAGTAGTATAGTTGCAGGCATTCCGCTGAGCAAAACACTAGTGATGCCAAAAATTAGTTTCGAGGGGGAAACTAGAACTGCCTGTCAACATAAAAGCTCAGTTTAGGGAGAGGAGCAGCTTAGCTATTCACAGAAATGGGAAACCAACGAGTACCAATGCTTTTGAGTTTTAATGCACAGAATAGTAATAACAGGAATTAGTACTGCAAACAGCCAACATGTTGAGGCCACTTTTTGACACCAGGTGTAACAAAATATTCATACGAAGGAACCAAGAACACACAAGAAATAAAATAGAATTTGAAAATACACTGAAGGACTTCTTGCCTCAGTGTAGTGAATGTTTCTAAAAGCACATCAGCTGAACAGCTTATAATGAATTGGAGCAATTAGAACAACACTGACATCAATGGTGACAAACCCAACAGCCTTCTTGTCATTAACACCCAATGAAAATGCGACAAGGCTAGCTTCAGTAATACATACACCTTACAAAGAAGCTAACTCGAAGCACAATTCCAGCACGACTGCTATTCTGACCAAAAAGGCTGAAATATTCCACCAAATTTGTCATTTGCATGCAGCACCGAAAGTGATCTGAGAAGTGGTACTGGTGCAGTTGAACTCTTTTAACGTTTATGATTAAAGAAAGTAGTTCTTAAAGAATAAAAACAAAAGCAAGCCATGCAATCTTTTGTTCTCTTCTCTCATACATTCTGCTAGTACCACTGGTACACCACACCCAAAAAACATCACAGCAGCATGTTTTCTTTTGACGTTATGCAAATAGAGCTGCTGCAATAGGAATCCGTAAAGTGATAAAACATTTAAGTAACACAAGTGTGCTTAGGGCAACAAATCTCAATAAACAATAGGGCCAGATTTTCTTCTTCTGATATCCATCAGAAAGCTGAGAACACGAGGTAAAAATCCTGGACATATTATCACTGAAATCCTCTCTTTAATGGGAAGTGATGTCATCCCTATGTGTCACAATTTCCTCTAGTCCACATAAGTCTGGAAGCATAGTAGGCTAGCGATTCCGAAAGAAGATACGAGCCCAGTGACAGTGTAGTGTCAACATTAAAGAATGCTTGCAAATTAAACTAACTACGGACATACAGTTTCATTTGCTTTATGGAGCTTAACGACCCAAAGCAACGCCAAAGTGAAGAGTTCTGGTAATTTCGACCACCTAGGGTGGTCGACATCGCACAGTACACATGCCTTCAACATTTCGCCTCCACTGAAATACGGCCGTCGCAGCCAGGATCGAACTTGTGCTTTTCGAGACAACAGTCGAGCTCCATTTTAGGATAGAACACTTGTCACAAGACACCTAGCTAGCACGCCGTTATCTGGTTGCCAGCAAGATTGCTACCAAAATTTCATCCAAAGGGCACCATGGAACACTATTATTCCTTTAGTGTCGTGTCTTTTTGTGGTGTTTTAAATTCCACTTAACTGAGAATGCCATTGAGCACAGATCACACTGGAATTGTTTTTCACCCTTGTGGGAGTGCACGTGTGCCACAAGGGTTGCCTTTCGTGCAAATGCCATGGGGCACAGCTGGCATTGGAATGGCTTCTCACCAGTGTGGATGCGGAAATGATCTACCAGGTGGCTCTTTTGTACAAATGCATTGCCACAGTGGTCACAACGGTATGGACGATCACCCGTATGGGTGCGCAGGTGATTGTCCAAATTGTTCTTTACTGAAAATTTTCTGTCACAGTGGTCACAATGATATGGACGATCACCCGTATGCGTGCGCAGGTGTCTGTCCAAATTGCTCTTCACAGCAAATGTGCTGCCACAGTGGTCACAACAGTATGGACGATCACCGGTATGGGTGCGCAGGTGTCTGACCAGGCCGTTCTTATAAGCGAATGTGCTATCACAGTCACTGCAATGATACGGGCGGTCGCCTGCGTGGGTGCGAACGTGCGCAGCCAGGACAGATCTCTTCTTGAAAATGTTGCCGCAGTGGGTGCACTGGTGAATCTGCTTTCCTGTGGGCTTGTCCCGGTGAGTACTCGTGCTTGTACTAATGGATGGCACGCTGTGGTTGACTGGGCACTTTTGATCAGGTGAATTTTGTCCGAGAAACACGCCAGCCTTGCAGTCTGTGGTGGCCATTCCTGCATTACAAAACCAGACCACTTTTATTAAAACGTGGGGCCCAATACGCCACAGCTCACATACTGCTAGGGCTATCAGATTGTGACTGTAGACAAGAAAGCTGTGCAATAGCTGCGTTACTTGAGTAGAGTTAAATTTCATATGTAGAGCTTAATCCCTTCAGTCAAGAACAACAGTCCACTAGAAGTAAATTTTTAGTTTTTAGATTTCTATAAGGAACATATCCAACAGCTCAGAAAAAATTCCCACCGTTCCAGTTACCCAATTATTAGGGGTGTGTGAATGCTTAAATTTCAAATGTGAATATTAAGAAAAAATACCTTCCAATATCGAATCGAATGTACGTTTTCTATAAAAACAATTTAAAAATATAAACGTGCAAACATAACTCCATGTTCTTTATCAAAATAGTATCTGGTCTTTGCAACCAAAATATACAAAACTATACTGACTCTACCATACTAAAAAAATCATGGTGTCCATAGAAATGTAGATTTCTTGATTGGACAGCATTAACAGCATGCAATAGGTGATGTAGACACGCAGAATAAGTAACAATACGAAACCATGAATTCATATGATGCAACATTTAAAGCTAACAGGAAGAATAGTAAAACCTCATTAAATCGGACTTCAAGGGGCCGGAAGATATTCCCTAATTATTCAAAGGTTAAGCTATAAATAGCCCCCTGCCTCATTTCTTCTCAAAGCTGGTTCATAGTTCATACCACAGTCATGGATTGCATAACAAACACATACATCATGAGCAATGGACATAAACAAGGTTTCCATTTTTGGTCAGAAAATTATAAAGAATTACATGTAAATATAATAATATTATACTTCATTCAGCAAAAAGTCACCTTCTGTTACCGTAAACCTAAAAATAGAATAGACGTCATGGTGCGAGTTAAACCTATGTAGCAACAGATACTGTTCAGCGAACCTGTGTGAGCTGTGTTATACACATGAAAAATAATGACAAGCTCCAATGCCCAGCCATGACAAACCACATTACACTGTGTACATTGAATTAGCAACTGCAGTGAAATGCACATTAAATGTGGCTTTCATTTCAGAGCAGTCGACATATAACGGATTAAATTGCCACCCTGAATGTCTGGCTGAACAGTAATAAAAGCTGTTGCTGCAGCTTTGGTAGAGATGCTTCATCATAAGGTCCCAAATGTGACTAAAGCAAAAACAAGAAAGAGCAGAGAAAATAAACAAAATAATGAGAAATGCACTCGCATGGCACTGTAACAAGAAAGACAAGTAAGGCTAGACATTTCTTAAAGTTCCTCTAGCACCAAAATGGAGATTAAGGATGGCCCACCAATATCACATTCATCCAATGGCTACTTATTGCACGGAATGTATTTTTGTTTACAACACCTTGCTCCATGAAAATCTTGAAATATTGGGGGAAAATGATAACAAGGTGTCCAGTAAACTCATACTTTTCTTTATGCTTATACCATGTTGCCCCATGGTATCTTCAATATTAACCCTCATCGATGCTTAAAGTATCTGTGCTTTTCATGGATGGGACATTCATTACGCACACCATTTCGTCCATGGACGACAGGCACTAAGGTCTATAAACAAGTTAATTCACAGGCTATGAACATCAGGCCAAAGCATCTGTGAAGGCGAGGATTTATATTCAAGGCTTCTTCCTGTGGTAGCATGTATTCCTTTGGCTTGTCAATATTAGCCTGCGAAATTAACAGAGAAAAGCAGGGTTAAGTGAATAAAAACTGCACTGCCATAAACAGCGATGCTTAAATTTTTTCTTTATAAATGACTGCACGTTGGAAAACACACAAAAAGTACCCGGAACCATCCATCATTACAGAGAAAAAAGGATATGAAAGAATGTGGACAAGAAAGAAATACCAGCAGACATCATGCTTATGATACAACTGCTTAGCTTATACTATGGCTGGAAGTCAACGCCTAGTGCAGCCCTAGACTGCAGCTCACTTATGGAGGTCAGTGGCTGTAGCTCTGGACTTGGGAGATGGGAAGCAGTGGGGCTTGGCTTATGCCAAAACATGGTGATAGCTCCGATAATTTCGATCACATGAGGTTCTTTAATGCGCTCTGACACCGCATACCGTATGGGTGTGCTTGCATCTAACTTCCGTCGAAATGAAGTGACCGTTGCCAGGATTTCATTCGACAACATTGCACTCAGCAGCCAAACAAAAAAGCCATTGAGCCAGTACAGCAGTTTGCATCAATATCCATGTTTCACATGTTGCCAGGTTGCTGCTTCTATTTGTTCACTTGTGAGAAAAGCATTTCTGGCCTTGCAATGAAATAGGTACCGGATGTTGCATACACATTTCTAGATTTGCATGCACTGGAATGTTCGGCTCAGGTGTGTTCATGAAAGTCCACAGTTGTGCATAACATTGAAGTAATTGCAATCAAACTCCTCTTGAGCACGGCAGCTGGCTACAGACATTTTTTGTAGCTCTTGGCTGCATCAAGCTACATGTTGATCGCAGTTATGGCTAAACATGGTTGACAGGGCACTGAAAAAACCCGTTTCATTACATCTGCAGAAAATTGCATTGTGTTGCATTTCAGGGGGTCTTATGTCTCCCAATTTTCTAGAGGCTGTTTCACCATGTGGAAGTTATGTTTCATTTGCTTGTTTTGGAATCTGTTTCACATTGTGGAATTCCTTGAAAGCACTCTCTAAAGCAAGGCCTGGTAGCATTCCAAGCACACTCTGAGTGCCTCTGATGCTCTATAGAAATATCTGTATATTTATGCAATGTTTTGGGTCTAGTAGTAAGCTTATCTGCTTCCTCTAGTGCTGCATACAGCTCTGGGCAGACAAAGGAGTTGACAGGTACCGTTTACGTGATCTGTGTTTTGTACTTGTCATTACAGTGTGTGAAAGGCCCAACAATGGGAAGTTTCGTGGGGCGATAATTTTCAAGAGAAGTGAGTAGCGCTTTCCGCTCTACCTGGTCCTGTGGAAGCAATGCACTGGTGTTAACGTGACCAGCAATGATGACCAAACAGGGAATTGTCATGTGCGTGTAACAGTACTATCCTCTCTTGTGCAAGTATCGCTAATGTCTCCCCTCAGTTTCCACCAATTGGCCCAACGTGTGAAACGAAAAGTCTTCCAGACACAAGTACAAGGCTGATGTGACATGCAAGTTTAATACACTTGGCATACCACGCCATCTCTAATCAGGTACGTACTTGTGCAAAGAAAATAGGTCACAGCGAAACTCGTCCAAACAATAGTATTAATACCATACCAATAGCAGAGAAAAATGACTAGATATTTTCTTTCGGCGTAAAAAACTTGTGTGAACAGAAGATCCCACCTCAAAAGACAACACATAGTTAAGGTGATGACAAGAAGGATATAAAGTGAATCATTTGAAAAGTTTCTGCAGAAAACTGAATATACCCAGTATGTCAGGCAAGCATTGTCAGATATATATTTTTTTTCAGGGGATAAATTTCTGCACAGTAATAATCTGCCACTGAAAGAGAAGAAATTCCCCAAGTATTTAGGAATTTCCGAAACATAATTCAAACTTTGTGAAGCAGAAATGGGAGACGCTTAAGCATACCACAATGGTAAAGTATAAAGCGCCTCAGTTGTGATCTGTATCTCTCTGTATCCTCTTTCTTATCCGTCTGCTACAGAATACAATAGCAACTCACCCCAAAACACACCTTAACCCTTCGACACATTATGTAACAGCACATAAAGCAAACTCACAGCTTTTTCCGAGAGTGGGCTGCATCTAGTAGCCTTTCTTTGTTTTGAGGTGAACTTCACATCCTTCATAACGCAAATACGCTAGATTTTTTTCATGCCATACAGTGAATGCAGTGAATATTTCGTGAAACAGTGAGTGGTGTAGTATATCATCAGCCATTCTTCTGCAAAAATATTTTGCCACAATTTAAGCACAACTTTTTGCCTCAATTTCAAATGTAATGCACACCTTCGAAATAGAAATTAATTTCATGGACCCTCGTGAGTTTACCTTCTAAGTCAAAGCATATTTATGTTGCTATTTTAGTCAATTACGACACTTTGTATAAAATTTTGCACCTTCATGCCATAATATGTCCTAGATTCTTGCGCTGGAAAACTGACAGGCTGTCTTCATAAAAACCTGAATATATTATTTAGGTTGAAAAATATTCCATTTCGATTAAACAAGAAATGGTGCATTCCATACATAACCATTTTCGTTGCAAACACTACAGTGTAACTGTGAGCTAACACCGCCCAACAAAGTGAAAACATCGATGCCAGTTAAACATTTATCGTGTGCATACAAATCAAGCTACACTCTAGTCATACCACATTGCATTTGTCAAATTTTTCACACAGCCGTAATGCAACCAGATCATGGGGAATAATTTTTAAGTGTGCAGTTCTGGTTGCTGCTCATATAAATGTTAATTACCCTAACTTACGTAAACGACTACTGAAGTACAGAATGAACACTTGGCATATTTCTCCAAACCAACAAACAAAACATCTGCCCACTGTTGTGACACTAGTGAGGGAATGCAACCACACAAAGTATTACTCTTGAAGGCACAGCTCTGAGCAGTGCAAAGAGTGATGCCAGAAATCATTTTCTGGGGGGTGGGGGTGCTAAAACTCACACAAATGGCAAACAAAACAGTGCCAGTGCTGTGGAGTTTTAAAGTACAGAACACAAATAAAAGGCATTAGTACTACAACAAACAGTCAGTATGTCAAGACCTGTTTTTGGCAGCACGTTTAACAAAATACTCATGGGAAGCAACCAACAACACACAGGAAGAAATAAAATGGAATCTGAAAACACACTGAAAGATTTCTCGCCACAGTGCAGTGAATGTTTCTGAAAGCACATCAGCTGAACAGCTTATAATGAATCGCAGCAATTACAACACTGACATCAGTGGTGACAGACCCAATAGCCTTCTTGTCATTAACACCCAATGAAAATATGACAAGGCTAGCTTCAGTAACATGTGCAGCTTACAAAGAAGCTAACTCAAACCACAATTTCAGCACAAGTGCTATTCTGACAAAATGGCTAAATATAGTGAGGACACAATATTCCACAAAATATGCCATTTGCATGCAACACAGGAACAGTGATCTGTCAAGTGACACCAGTTCTTCAAATTTTTTGTTCAAAAAACGTAATTCTTAAAGCCTAAATACAAAAGCAAGCCACGTAATCTTGAGGCTCAACTTTTGTTCTCCCCTCTCATACGTTTTGCTAGCAGTATTCCTATGCCAAATTGAAAACACAACACATCCGCAGTTTTCAATTTTGACACTAAGCAAACAAAGCTGCAGTGATATACGGCAGCACTCCAAAACCATTTTTAAAAATTCGGGGCAATCAATTGGACTGATGTGGGGGGTATGTGATAGCCTTTGCTTTCCATTCTCCAATGTATTCCATTAATAATAACAATAATTGGTGTTTCGAAGAAAGGAAATGGCATAGTATCTGTCTCATATATCCTTGAACACCTGAACTGCGCCCTAAGGGAAGGGATAACGGAGGGAGTGAAAGAAGAAAGGAAGAAAGAGGTCCCGTAGTGGAGGGCTCGAGAATAATTTCGACCAGCTGGGGATATTTAATGTGCACTGACATCGCACAGCACACAGGTGCCTTAGCGTTTTGCCACCATAAAAATGCAGCCGCCGCGGTTGGGTTCGAACCCGGGAACTCCGGATCAGTAGCCGAGCATGCTAACCACTCAGGCACCGCGGCGGGGCAATGCATTCCATTCCGACTCTATTTTTTCATTCACCAACACTCCAATTCTGATTACATTCCAATTACGCACAATCTCCCAATATTATATTGCAGCAATGCCATCTCTTTAAAAACACAAGTACACTTGGGACAATAAAATTACACAAACAGTCAGGCCACCCTTTTTTTTCCCCATCTTCATCATAAACCTGAGAACTAGTACCAGCAATAAATATATTAGACACACTGCCGCTGAATGCCTTTTTTCAATGGGAAGTGTTGCCACCCCATATGTCAGATTATTTTTTTTCCTTTAACGTAAGTCTGGAAGTCCAATATACTTGTGGCTCTGGAAGAAGAAATGAAATAGCCCAGCACCAGTGCAGTACAAGGGCATGTCAGCGTCCCATTACGGCAAGGAGCGCGTCAACATTCAAGAATGGCCGCAAATCAAACTAGCTACCGACCTAGCTTAAAAAGGAACACTTGTCATAGGTCACCTAGCTAGCATGCTGCCAGCTGGTTGTCGACAGGACCGCTACCAAAATGCGTTCCAAAGGGCACCAGGGAACTTAGCTGTTCCGTTAGTGTCCTGGCTCTTTGTGGTGTTTTAAACTGCACTTAACTGAGAACGCCTTAGAGCACAAGTCACAATGGAATGGTTTTTCATGCCTGTGGGACCGCACGTGCACCATAAGGGTTAGCTTTTGTTCAAAGGCCATGGGGCACAGCTGGCAATAGAAAGGCTTCTCACCAGTGTGAATGCAGACGTGTCTTACCAAAGTATCTTTTCTAGAAAAGGCACTGTCACGAAAACTGCAACGGTAGGGACGATCACTTGTATGGGTGAGCAGGTGTCTGACCATGCTGTTCCTTGTTGCGAACGCGCTATCACAGTTACTGCAATGATACGGGCGATCGCCTGTGTGGGTGCGAATATGCGCTACGAGGTCAGATCTCTTCTGGAAAATCTTGCCGCAGTGGGTGCACTGGTGAATCTGCTTGCCTGTGGGCTTGTCGCAGTGAGTACTCAAGCTTGTACTAATGGATGGCACACTGTGGTTGGCAGGGTGCTTTTCATCAGGTGGACTTTGTCCAGGAAACACGCCAAGGTTGTGGTCTGCCATGACTGATCCTGCATTTCAAAACTAGAGTACTTTCATCAAAACCTCAGGCCCAAGATGCCACAGCTTGCTTGCAACTAGAGAACAAAAGCCATATTTAGTATGCTCAGTCTAGGCCCTTTAGTCGAGAACTGTCCAGTGGAAGTAAATCTTCAAACTTTTTGGATTTACGTAACGGACATGGAAACATAGCAAAGAATTAATTCCCCACAACTTAGATGCCCACTTATTAGGAGTCTGCGAATCTTTAAATTGCAAATATGAATAAAATTTTTTAAGATAAAAAAACAAACATTGCACAGACTTTTTTTTTTAAAAAAAAGTGTATATCCTTTGCAACCAAAAGATAAAACACTATACTGACTCAGCACTATACAATATAAAATGGTGTGCACAGAAGTGTATATTGTATGATTAGATAGCATTAACCTAGGTTTTTAATAATTTCGTGATTTCAAGCTCTGATCCTTTTTATATGTAAAGGAGGAGAGATCAAGCTAACAGAAACAATACTTAAAAGTATGCCACAGGTGATGTGATCACGCAACATGAGAAACAAAATGAAATCAATGAATTCACATGAAGCAACAATTAAAGGTAACATTATGGGTAGCAATACCTAATTCATTTGAATTTCCAGGGACTGGAAGAAACTACCGATTTATCCAACGGTTGAGTTATAAAACGCCCCCTCCCACATCACTGATAAAAAAAATTGCGGTAAATCCTTGTGGGGAGGCTCACAGTGCAAACAGTGATAAGCCCGTGACAAATGTGTAGTTTCGGCGTACTGGAAGAACCACAAAGACACAATGTTTCCCTAAATTCTTCACAAATCAGTTTTCCTTTTCCATATTAATAATATGTTAAGTTGCAGAAGTATTTCTCACATGTTGTGAGGCATATTTTGGGAATATTTTCTGGATGCAAAAACTGCTAGGACCTGATACGTCCAATCTGTTGGTCCAGTTGGATCCAGTGAGGTTCAACTGGTCGGGTGGCTAAAAACACAACTAGAACCAATTCGAAGATCCAAATGAAACCAGTTCCAATGTCCAATTGGATCGAAAGAAAATTCCCAACCTTCTTCTTTTGGCTATGGTTAGTGTAGCAGGGGGCGGTAGAAAGTTAGACGGCCTGATGAGATTCAGAAGTTTGCGGGCATACAGTGGGCACAGCTGGCAAAGGACAGGGATAATTGGAGAGACACGGGAGAGGCCTTTGGCCTGCAGCGGGCGACGTCAGACTGCTGCTGCTGATGATTAAAAGATGTGTTCTCATTCTGTGATAGTTTGAAGCAGGTGGTCACCTATCATGTTCTCAGCTCGTGTGATGTGACCAGCCCACCTGCAGAAATTTGCTAAACATCCAAGACAAGCGGTGCCCGCTTGACAACGGTCGACCCGATGAATGACAGAAACAGAAGTCGTTGTACAGTTTACCTGACACCTTAAACTTAATGTTTGGATAATTTGCCCATATATTTTGGTTCTGCCATGAATGGATTAATGAAAGTCAGCACAATATTCGACTGCTGCTAACTAAATATTTCAAAACTTTCGAAAATAAAAAACTCATACTAAATTCTCGAACTGAGTACGAGCCGAATAACAAACATGTTCAATTCGATATAGAAATTTCGAATATTTACACTCCCACCTTTATTTTCAATATCGACATCCTCTCATAAGTCTGTATCTGACGCAACTTCAAGGCCTCAAACCGTTCCGACTCATTCCTGTCACTAGAGTACCATTTTAGAACTAAGGTATCAAAACAAGCAAATGAAAGCACACATGAAGTACTCTTGCCAGAGCTATTATTAATATTATTAAAGAAGATGGTTTATGGTATAGGGGAGTTTAACATCCCAAAGCAACTCAGGCTATGATGGACACTCTAGTGAAGGGCTTCGGAACTATCGACCACCTGGGGTTCTTTAACGTGCACTGACATCACATAGTACATATTAATAAACAAGAGGCATTCATCAAAAACTTTTTCGTTAATTTTATGACTGGCTTGAGACGGTTCTCAAAGCCTGCTGCAAAGGGTTCCATATATATAGGTAGCAGCCATTTTCAGCAAAAAAAATTCACGGCAGTAGGAAACACAGACACAAATTCAATGTGCACACATGAATGAACTGTGACTGAAGGGATTAAAAAGAGCATAGATGTAAAGTGAAATTTCCTTCTTTGAATTCTGCATACAGTTCGCATTTCAGCTGGCAAAAAGCTCATGTTACCGGCAGACCATAAGAGTGCAAAACCCTCCTATCTCAAAGCTGGTTCATACCTCGTCGCATACCAAGCTAACATACACTTAGTAATAGACATAAACATAGTTTCCATGTTCAGACACAAAATTTTTTAAAGTAACACGTAAAGATAAGGAAGATTTTTAAAAATTACAGGTAAAGATGAGAAAGCTACAGTTCATTCTGCAAACAGACACGTGCTGTTAACACAAACCGAAAAACGGAATTGACGTCAAGGTTTGAGTTAAACTCATGTAGCAAGCAAATACTGTTTAGCCAGCTAGTGTCAGCAGTGTCATACACATAAAAAATTTCATCAGACTTCTATGTGCACTTCGAATAAGCAACCAATTATGGCTTTCGCTCAAGAGCAGGTAAAACAGAACAGGTTAAAGTTCAACACCGAAAATCTGCTTGAACAGTAATAAAAGCTGTTGCTGTAGCTTTGGTAGAGATACTTCATACGGTCTCAGACATGACTAAAGCAAAAACAAGAAGCAGCAGAGAAAATAAATAAAATAATCAGAAATGTGCATGGTACTGTAACAACAAAGTCAAGTAAGGCAAGACATTTCCAAAAACTAAAAGCCCTTTAGCACCAGAAGCGAGATCAAGGATGCTTCACCACACCCCCTGTAACAGTACTTCTCGGCATTTGTTATAGGCCCCCGCAGTCAAATCCAAACTTCTGTCGACATCTGAATGATACTATAAATCATCTTGTTGTTAAATACCCAAATGCGCGCATTCTCCTTTTCGGGGACTTCAATTATCCGGACATTGATTGGCAGAGTTTAGGCACTTCCTCATTAACATGCAATACAGAGGCCAAGAACTTCATTGATGTCTGTTTAAATTTTAACCTCGCACAGTTAGTCTCGGAACCTACTCGCACCACGCATGCAACCGCAAACACCCTTGACCTAATACTAACTAATAGCCCTGAGTACCTATCATCCATTAATTATCTTCCAGAAAACAGCGACCATAAAATCTTACATGCTCTATTTTCATTTACCCCAGCTCAGAAGCACCCACCCAGAAAAACAATAAATCTTTACGATAAAGGGAATTACGATGCAATAACTGAAGACCTTAACATGTTTTTTTCAGAGTACCAATCCACATTCGACACTCACTCTGTTCACGAAAACTGGTTGATATTCAAAAATAAGTTAAATATGCTCTCTAATATGTTTATCCCCAGGGTATCTTTCCAAAATAACCGCAATAAACCATGGTTTACTAAGCATCTAAAACGTCTAGAAAACAAGAAGAAACGCCTGTTTCGTACAGCCAAACACACTGATAATCAAGCCACTTGGGAAAAATACCTTGCATCTGAGAAATCATACTTACTTGCAGTTCGTAGCGCCAGGCGCTCATTTTATCACACTGACTTACCCAAGCTACTAATCAGCAATCCTAGACAATTCTGGCAGATTTTAAATCCTAAGCACACTCATGATATTACACTGACTAACGACTTGCACGAAGCGGTTACTGACCATGAATGCGCAGAAATATTTAACAACGCCTTTGTATCTGTTTTCACGAGTGAATTTGACATGCCTTCACAGTTACCATCGCTCAACACAGAAGCCATCATGCCAGCTATCACATTCTTCACAGATGGTATCGCTTATATAATTGATAACATGAAACTCTCATCATCAGCTGGTATGGACATGAATAATACAAAACTGCTTAAAAATGTGAAATCAACATGTGCAGCCTACTTATCTTTGATCTTGTCGCAATCGTTCTCTTCAGGGTTCATTCCAGATGACTGGAAAACGGGGAAGGTCGTTCCAGTCCACAAATCAGGTAACAGAGACTCCCCCATGAATTATCACCCCATTTCACTAACTAGCGTACCCTGCAAAATCATGGAACATGTCATCTACTCTCAAATTATAAATTTCTTAGACTCAAATGATTTCTTCCATTCTTCACAACTTGGGTTTCATAAGGGCCTCTCTTGTGAAACCCAATTAGCGTTGTTCCTTTACGACTTGCACACTAATCTTGACCGTAACAAACAGACTGATGCCATATTTCTAGATTTTGCGAAAGCTTTTGATAAAATTCCCCACCGTCGTTTACTAGTAAAACTTGCACAGCTGAACTTACATCCTAACATACTACAGTGGATTGAGCAGTTTCTCACTAATCGTTCTCAATCAGTGTTTGCTAACGGCCACCTGTCTAACAGCCTCCCGGTTACTTCGGGCGTTCCGCAAGGATCTGTACTCGGTCCATTACTCTTTTTGATATATATTAATGATTTACCTGACCACGTTTCCTGTAGTATTCGAATGTTTGCTGACGACTGTGTTATTTACCGCGCTATTAATAACTCTCGTGATCAACTTAGTCTTCAAACCGATCTTAACAGCGTACTTAATTGGTGTAACAACTGGCTCATGTCCCTAAATCCTAATAAATGCAAACTCTTATCCTTCTCTCGTCGCCATAGCCCGCATCGCTTCCAATATTCCATTTCTAACACCTCGATTGATTCAGTATCATCTTATAAGTATCTAGGAGTCACCTTGTCTTATGATTTATCTTGGCGCACCCATATTGGCAACATCATTTCAGCATCGAATAAAACACTTGGTTTTCTCAAGCGCCATCTCCGCCTTGCCCCTCAACACGTAAACTTACTCGCATATAAATCGCTCATCAGACCAAAATTAGAATATGCCTCTGCCATATGGAGCCCGCACCAAACTTATTTAATTAATGCATTAGAAGCTGTCCAAAACCGTGCCACTCGATTCATCCACTCTTCATACTCATATGACGTCAGCATTTCTTCATTGAAAGCATTATCAGGACTACCGCCCCTTTCGTTCCGTCGTCGCATTTCAAGTCTCACCCTTTATCACAAATTATTTCATTCTTCCCTCAATCGGTCACCGTATATCACAACTGCCGCACGCATATCTCACCGCACCAGTCATCCCCTACAAGTTGCCCGGCCGCCATCGCATACTGCCACCTTTTCTGCTTCATTTTTCTTTCGAGCAGCAACGGACTGGAACGGCCTACCCCGTGACATCGTCAACATCGCTTCATCCTCTACTTTTCAAGAACATGTAAGCGATCACCTTCAGTGCTAAATAATATTCGCTGTTTTGTTTGCTCATTTCATTAAAATCCCACCCCTTATGTAATACCCCCGATACAAGGGGGCCTTTAAGGTAAATAAACTGAACTGAACATACATCCATTCAATGGCTCATCATTGCACAGAATGTATTACTTTTACTGCACCTTATTAATTCAGCAAAAATCTTGAAATATTGCAGAAAAAAAATATTCTGCTTGCTCTATCAAATGACAACAAGGTGACCTGCATATTTATATCCTTATTTATGGTTAGGCCATCTTGCCCATGGTATCTTAAACAATAACCATCATTGATGTCCCAGTATCTGTGCTCTCAATAAACGTGTTATTATCTACCCCACTTTGTCCGTATAGACCATGCACTAAGGTCTGTAAACAAGCTTTTTTACAGGCTATGAACATCAGGCAATTGAGTCTATGAGGGTTGGGAAGATTTGTAATTGCAGGTTTCTTCATCTGGTAGCATATATTCCTTGGCTCGTTGATATTACCCTGCAAAATTAACAGAGAAAAGCAGCGGAAGTAAAATAAAAACTGTAATGCCCAAAGCAGCAATGTTAATATGCTTCCTTTATATATGACTGCACTTTGGACAACACATAAAAAAAACACGGGACCATTCATTACTTACACAGTCAAAAGATATGAAAGAATCTGGACAAGAAAAATATGCAAACAGGCACTGTGATTAACATACAACTACCTAGCCTATAGTATGGTTTGGTTTATAGGGGTTTAACGTCCCAAAGCAACTCAGGCTATGAGAGACGCCGTAGTGAAGGGCTCCGGAAATTTCGACCACCTGGGGTTCTTTAACGTGCACTGTCATCGCACAGTACACGGGCCTCTAGAATTTCGCCTCCATCGAAATTCCACCGCTGCCGCCGGGATCGAACCCGCGTCTTTCGGTCAGGCAGCCGAACGCCATAACCACTTAGCCGTCGCGGCGGCCCATAGTATGATTGGAAATCAGTGCCTAGAGCCGCCCTAGGCCGCACCTCACTTTTGAAGGTCAGTGGCTGCAAATTTGGATCTTGGAGCTGGGAAACAGTGAGGCTTCGTTTCTGCCAAAACATGGTACCTATTAGTTTCAAATAATTTGTCACGTGGGGTTCTTTGATGTGCATTGACACCACACAGCACATAACTTCTTTGCATTCAACTTCTGTCGAAATGCAGCCGTAGTAGCCAGGATTTTATTCCACAACATTGCACTCTGTAGCCAAACGCCACAGCCACTTAGACATCGTGACAGTTTGCATGAATATGTACGTTTTATCGCATACCACACATCTCTAATAAGGTACATACTAGCATAGCAGGAAGACAGGACACTATGAACAAACATGTACGGCATGAACAGAGCGAAACAAGTCAAATGTGTTTCTTCGTTGCATCTAGTCCTCTTCGCGCAAGTACGTACCTTATTAGAAATGAGCCCGCTTACCCAAACAGTAGTATTAAAGGGGCTGTGAAGGGTGCTCTAATAAAGTTGTGGCATGCATGTGATATTGAAGCACGTCACTTCACGAATAGTGTTTCGCAAGGCATATTTAAATGCGCTTTGTAGAGGCTGAGTTATCTGTAGTTAAAATTCGAATTTCAGCACCTTGGCGCCTTTCCCCCTCCTCTCGTCACTTTTTGCATGCTGGAAGGTAGGCGCTCCTTTGCCGACCCCCCTCTGAGAGCGAAGCTTCCCGACACACAGGAGCAAAGCGGCTTATTGGCCGTGGCCACTGTAGCTGCCTAATGTCTGCAAGAATCTAGCCAATGGCCACCTCTCACCTTGTCTACGCAGATGCGGGGGACGCAGGAGGGTGCTAGGATGAAAAAGTCGCCGGGAAGGGCTCGTCAACTTTGATGCGTGATTGTGGGTCGTCTGCTGCGTGTAGAAGAGCAGTATTTGGCTCGCGTTTTCATGGCAACACAGTGGAGTCATTAAGCGAGTTAATGTGCTCTCCTCGGAAGACGTTTCGGAGCCCCTTTAATACCACACCAATACCCGAAAAAAATGACCAGATCTTCTATTTAGCTTAAAGAATAGTGTGAATAGCATATCTTGCCTCAAAAGATAACACAGTGTTAAGGTGATGACTAGAAGGATGTGAAGTGAATCATTTGAAAAATTGTAGGAAACTGGTCACAATGTACTCAGCATGTCAGGCAAGCATTGTCAGATTTTTTTTGTCCAGGGAATAAATTTTTCCACAGTAATTATTTGAAGCTGAATGGGAATCAATGCACAAAGTATTGAGGAATTTCCTAAACATAGTTCAAATTTTGTCAAGCAGAAATGGGAGATGCTTAAACATAGAAAAATGGCGAAGCATAAAGTGCCACAATAATGATCTGGTATCTGGTATAGCAACTCACTCTAAAATACACTTTAACCTTCCGACACGTTAAGGGCACGATTGCGTATAAAGCGAACTCTTAGCTTTTGCAGAGAGTGGGCAGCATCTAACAGTGACTTCTTTGTTTCAGGTAAATTTCGAATCCTTCAAGTTACAAATAAGCTAGATTGTTTACGCCACATAGCGAATGCAGTAAATATTATTTCACAAAACAGTGAGTGTGGTAGGAAGCCATTTGCCATTTTTCTGCGTACATATTTTGCGGCCAGCTGTAAAACGATTTGTTTACTCTCAATGTCAAGCGTAACGTGCACTTTTGAAAAAGAAATTACTTCCACGACCCATCGGATGTTTACTTTACAAGTCGCAGCTTATCTACGTTGCTGTTTTCAATTACGACACTTTGTATAAAATTTCTCACATTTCCGCAACAAACACCCAGAAAAACTAACAAATTGTCTTTCTTAGGGCATGAACATACTATTTAGGCTGAAAAATATATAATGCTGATGAAAACAAGAAATAGCACACCAAAGGGACACATAAGACAATTAGAAGCTGACCCAAATAGATATGTCACCACACTCTACCGACATGAAATATAGGTGTCACTACTAGCAGCCGTCTTTGCAAGCAAACATGCAGTGCATCAAAAAAATTTCTTTCATGTGGATCGCTGAGGATACACTGCCATTCACTTATGATAAGTAACAGCGGATCTGTTTTGATCCTGATATCTTGAGTTTGGATCAGGTGGAGGGAACATTTTTCATCCAGTTTTCTTGGCAATAAATGCATTTTTTTCCTCGTGGAGAAACATCAGTACAGCAAGAAAAAGCCACATAACCATTTTTATTGCAAACAATACAGCGCAACTGTGAGCTAAACTTGCCCGATAAAAGAAAGACAATTATGCCAGATGAACCTTTATGACCAGCATACATGTCAAACAAGATTAGAGCTCCACTCTAGAAATGCCGCACTGTGTCTCTCCACAAGTGTTTCAGACAACAGTAATGCAACCACTTTGGGGAATAGTATTTAAGTAGGCAGGTCTAATTGCTGCCCATCCAATTGTTACCAATCCTAACTCATGTAAATGACTCCTAATGCAAAGAATGAAAGCATCTTTCTCCAAACCACCAACAAAACAATTGTTCACTGTTGTGTCAGTAGTGAGGGAATGCAACCACACAGAGTAGTAATCTTGCAGGCACAAAGCTGAATAATGCAGCTAGTGATGCCACAAATCATGGGGAGGGCTAAAACCTACACAGATGGGAAACCAAAGAGTACCAATGGTTTTCAGTTTTAAAGTACAGAGCATAAATAAAGAAAAAAAGCACTGCAAAGAGCCAAAATGTTGAGACCACTTTTTGCCACCAGGTGCAACAAAATATTCATACGAAGGAACAAAGAACACACAAGAAGAAATAAAACGCAATCTGAAGACACACCGATAGACTTCTCGCTGCCACGAAGTGATTGTTTCTACAAGCACATCGGCTGAACAGCCTATGATGAATCAAAGAAATTACAGCAACACTGGCATCAGTGGTGACAAACCCAATAGCCTTCTTGTCATAAACACCTTGAGAAAATGCAACAAGGCTAGCTTCCGTAATATGTATGCCTTACGAAGAAGCTAACTCAAAGCAAAATTCCAGCACTACTGCTACTTCGACGAAAAGGCTGAAAATAGGCCACGATATTCCACAAAATATGCCATTTGCATGCAGCACAGAAAGAGCAATCTGACTAGTGATACCAGTGCAGTGAACCTCTTTCAATGTTTTTGGTAAAAAAAGTAGTTCTTAAAACCTAAAAACAAAAGCTAGCCATGCGATCTTTTGTTCTCTTCTCTCATACATTCTGCTAGAACTAGAATGCCGCACTGAAAAAATCACACAGCAGCATGTTTTTTTTTTGACGTTATGCAAATAGAGCTGCTGCAATAGGAATCTTTAAAGTGATAAAACATTTAATTAACACAGGTGTCCTTAGGGCAATAAATCCCAATAAACAATAAGGCCAGATTTTCTTCTGATCTTCATCAGAAAGCTGAGAACACGAGGTATAAATCCTGGACACATTATCACTGAAAACCTTTCATTAATGGGAAGTGATGTCATCCCTATGTGTCACAATTACCTCTACTCCACATAAGTCTGGAAGCATAGTAGTCTAGTGGTTCCAAAAGAAGATACGGAATAGCCCAGTGCCAGTGTAGTGTCAGCATTAAAAATTAATGCTTGAAATTTAACTAACTACGGACATAGGGTATCATTTGGTTTATGGAGTTTAACATCCCAAAGCGACTTACGCAATGAGCGACGCTGTAGTTAAGGGCTCTGGTAATTTCGACCACCTGGTGTCCTTTAAACGTGCACCGACATTGCACAGTACACATGCCTTCAACATTTCGCCTCCACTGAAATGCGCCTGTCGCAGCCAGGATCGAACCTGCATGTTTCGGGACAGTAGTCGAGTACCATGTTAGGATAGAACACTTCTCATAGGTCACTTAGCTAGCATGCTGTTATCTGGTTGCCAACAGGATAGCTACCAAAACGTGTTCCAAAGGGCACCATGGAACAATGCTATTCTTTTAGTGTCTTGTCTCTTTGTGGTGTTTTAAACTACACTTAGCTGAGAACGCCTTTGAGCACAAGTCACACTGGAATGGTTTTTCACCCCTGTGGGACCGCACGTGTGCCACAAGGGTTTCCTCTCGTGCAAATGCCATGGGGCACAGCTGGCACTGGTATGGCTTCTCACCAGTGTGGATGCGGATGTGCTTTACCAGGTGGCTCCTTTCTACAAATGCACTGACACAGTGGTCACAACGGTACGGACGATCACCCGTATGGGTGCGCAGGTGTTTGTTCAAATTGCTCTTTACTGCAAATTTTCTGTCACAGTGGTCACAACGGTACGGGCGATCACCCGTATGGGTGCGCAGGTGATTGTCCAAACTGCTCTTTACTGAAAATTTTCTGTCACAGTGGTCACAACGGTACGGTCGATCACCCGTATGCGTGCGCAGGTGTCTGACCAGGCTGTTCTTATAAGCAAATGTGCTATCACAGTCACTGCAATGATACGGGCGGTCGCCTGTGTGGGTGCGAATATGCGCTAAGAGGTCAGATCTCTTCTGGAAAATCTTGCCGCAGTGGGTGCACTGGTGAATCTGCTTGCCTGTGGGCTTGTCCCGGTGAGTATTCATGCTTGTACTAGTGGATGGCACACTGTGGTTCAGAAGGCGCTTTTCATCAGGTGGACTTTGTCCCGGAAACATGCCAAAGTTGTGGTCTGCCATGACTGATCCTGCATTTCAAAACCAGAGCATTTTCATTAAAACCTAGGGCCCAAGATGCCAGAGCTTGTTTATAACTAAGGAACAAATGCCAAGTTTAGTATTAACCAAATAAAATAATATTTATTTTTCAGAAAACATCTGGATGCCAAGTTTAGGTCCTTCGGTCGAGAAGAACTGTCCAGTGGAAGTAAATCTTTAAACTTTTTGGATTTATGCTAGAAACATGGCAACATGGCAAAGAAATAATTCACACCAACCCAAATGCACAATTATTAGGAGTCTGCAAATATTGAATATGAATAAAAAATTTATGAAATAATAATAAATATTAGACAGAGTTCTTTTTCAAAAAAAGTGTAAAGCCTTTGCAAACAAAATATAGAACACTATACTGACTCAGCATGATACAAAATAAAATGGTGTGCACAGAAATGTAGTGTTTGATTAGACAGCATTAACCTAGTTTTTTAACAATTTCTGTGTGATTTACAGCTCTGAACTTTTTATATGGACACAGTGAAAAAAAAATAAATTAAATTTTTTAAAATGAAAATCGCCGCTTTTTGACTCACATCTCCCCTTAGCAATCTGCAACAGGTGATTTGATCATGAAAAATATCAACAGAAAGACTCATCAAAAATACCAACACACATCTATGTCCAACCACAATAAAACAGATTATAACGTGCACTTTGAATAATCAACCAATTATGGCTTTCACTCAAGACAAGGTAAAACAGAACAGGTTAAAATTCAACACCGAATATCTGGCTGAGCACTAATAAAAGCTGTTACTGCAGCTATGGTACAGGTTCTATGCTCATAAAGCCTCAAACATGATTGAAGCAAAAAAATAAAACAAGAAACAACAGATTAAATAAACAAAATAATGAGAAATGCACTCACATGACATTGCAACAAGAAAGTCAAGACATTTCCAAAAACTGAAGGCCCTTTAGTACCAGAAGCGAGATCTCAAGGATGGTTGACCAAAGGCACATGCATTCAATGGCTACTCAATGCACAGAATGTATTACTTTTGCTGCACATTATTCTTTCAGCAAATATCTTGAAAGATTATGGGAAAAAAAATGTTCTGCATGCACTGTGCTCCATCAAATGATAACAAGGTGACCTGCATACGTACACCCTTCTTTATGCTTAGACCATGGTGCCCATGGTATCAAACAATAACCATCATTGATGCCCCAGTATCTGTGCTCTCGATAGATGGGGCACCCCATTTTGTCCATATACACCATGCACAAAGGTGCATGCAACAAGCTATTTTACAGACTATGAACATCAGTCATTGAGTCTATGAGGAAAGGTATTGAAGATTTCTTCCTGTGGTAGCATATATCGCTTGGCTTATTGATATTAGCCTGCAAAATTAAGCAGAGAAAAGCAGTGTAAGTAAAATACAAACTGCAGTACTGCAAGAAGCAATGCAAAAATGCTTGCTTTAGAAATGACTGCACAACAAACAACACGCAAAAACTACTCTGGATTCACCATTAGTTCTCGATGGAAAAAGATAGGAAAGATAACAGACAATAAAAAAAGTACTACAGGCGTCTTGCTTATGATATGCCTGCGTAGCTTTGACCATGACAATTGCTGTATGCTTAAGTGCAATGCCACATATTGCATCTTCTACAATGCTCGTAATTTAGGCCTTAGTGATTGGGGTCGTTGGATATGAAGACCGATTTGGTTTTCCTGCAGAGCTTCACCCCTTTGGATCACTGAATATACTATTCTACAGAATGTGAGCAATAAGCTATATGCATTTGCGTATAGGTTGACTGCAGTTGATTTGAAACATTCTTCCAGCATCTTGTCTTCTCAGCATTGGTTATAATGCCTGCAAAATAAAGAACAGCAAATTAGCTCATGCAGAAGCAAAGCTTCAAAGCCATAGCAGCATTCTTTGTGTATTCCAATACTCAAGTTCATAGTGAACTTGGAAGAAGAAGGGATCTTTCTGTACTCATGGTTCAAAAAAGACAAGGCCTGATGTACTGTGCTTTGCATGCCAACACAAGACAATGATTACCCAGGATGTATTTGAATGGCCAAGAACACTGAAACACTTAGAAATGTTAATGTTCACAAAAGTTGATCGGAAAGGTGCTTTGCCGACAGCAGGTGCTTCTTGGCTTGTCTGCGCTGTCTTGTAAAATAGGCAGAGCAAAGCAGCATAAGCCTCACACATTGCCGCAAGCAGAGGTGCTTCCAGCATAAACAATCAATTTTTTAGTCATGTCCAAGAGATTCGGTACAAGCATATTCATTTGGTACAGAGGAACTCTTCACTTTCAAAACCGCTCAGTGACAGACTGAAACCTGTGCCCGGTCTTAATGTTTTTCAGTGTCAACACCTGATTGGCGCTGTATTCTTCCAAGTAGAGACTGCTGACAATAAAGCATTACCAAAACAACACTTATGGTACTCATTGTATCAGACAGTTCTTCCTCGAAGTCAGACCACTCTATCGAATTCTGCCCTGCAGTCCCTATGCTTCCTGATCTAGAGTTTCAGTGCACGCACAGTAACCTAACTCAAGAAGGTATTTACAGGAAAGACGAAGTGTGGGTGGGATGCATGCATTTAGAAAAAAAAACAGTCCAGCTTTCCCATCTGCAGGGGAGAAGATAACAGTGATATTATAACCAGAGCCCAATTGCAGCCACTAAAATCACTGGATGTCTGAGGTTCATACATGCAACACGAGTGCTTATAGACTGCAGTGTTCGAATAGTGCCACTTCATGGTGCACAACTTGCTTGGTTTACCCAGAAAGAAGTCAAGTGCAATGCCAACTGCAACAATGCCAGTGAAGAGACTCATACTCTCATTCTGCTCATAAATAAGGAGCACTGGCAGCTACAAAGAATCCCCTGCACGGTGGTTGTTCTGCCTTTCCAGTCATAAGTGGTTCACCTTTCTTTCTGTGTACATTAATCAGTGGTGAGGCCAATACGGTACTTTAGTTGAATGCAGTAAAACTGCTAAGGCACCAGCATGAAAACAACATTACAGTAGCCCTCGCAGTCTTACTCGAAACATGAAACAGCTCCACTGTCTTTAAGGAAAGAGTGCATACACCAGTGGAAAGGTACACATGTAGACATGACACACTCACTGTCAGGCCAATGAGGCCACTTTGTTGCCTCCTCAACACTTTTCTTGCAAGAAACGCCATTGGGAGGCACCCATAGATTTAAAGCAAGGGGTTTCTTTGCTAGAGTGTTGGTACTTATTTCATGCCAGCAGCTAAGCTGGAAAAGAAGTCAGAACTAATTAGAGAAGTGGATGCACATTGTGACCAAATTAAAAGGTACAAAACACCGGTAGCAGACCAACAGAGCACCAGTGTGTGTGAGGTAAGGCCAGAAAAAAAGAGGAAATTTTTATGCAAGCCGTCTGCCACCTATACACTACCGTAGCGCATATGTTCATTCCTGAATTCACTCTGCAATGTCAACAGGACTGGTATTAAATCAATTCATGTAAGCAAAGCATCTGCTTCTGTGCACCACAGTGCGTCCCCCAAAACAATAACTTAAGCCAAAATTTTGGACTGCCTAGAGCAACAAGTTCTACACGCAAAGCAAGCAAGCAGGACTGCAGGAGCACCAGAGAAAGCTTGAAAAGGGCACTTTCTTAAAGTGTCATCACATTATTACAAAAACACAGCCTGGCTTGAACTAGAATGACACATCGTGAGTGACAATTGCATCACCTTTCAGTGTTTGACAAAACCAGTAAAAAAAAAAGGGTAACACTTTTTTTTTTATTGCATGGCAACTTAAATGTGTAATACAAAACACAAGGAAAAGAATTCCAACTACAGAGCATGGAACGACAGGGACTCTTAATAAGACCGACAACTAAATTTTAGGCATCAAATTTTTTTTCACCACAACAAAAAGCTTACTGTCTAAGCTGTTCGACTACGCAATGGTTTTGCAACAAATGCGATAAAAACTTTTTACCAAGAATTTTTCAAACAGTCGATGAGCGTGTTTCATGTGCCTCTATGCTAAAAACCATGATCAGCAAGCATGAGAATTGCGCACCTGAAAAAAAATTATGAACTAAAACTGACATAGTTACAGCCGTCAAACATTAATTAGGCAGTTTCAGTATAGCATAGCGACCATTTCAGTCTCCACACCCAGAGCGGTTATGGTACAGTGATGTGTACCTCGTTGTTGGAAATTTCAGTGGAACATGGTTACCATGTCAACCAAGAAATATAGAGCACTGTGGCACCATCTAGGAATAAAAGTTGAAAGCACAACCTCAGTGATGCAAAAATTGAAAACTGAAAAATGGTTTCTGAGGAAATGAAATGCACAGTTATTGTCTCACTTATGTCATGGGCACCCAGACAACACCACAAGGGAAGGGAAGAATGTGAGAGTGAAAGAAGAAAGAGCTGCCATAGTCCTCTCCAGAATAATTTTGACCACTCGGCGATCTTTAATGTGCACTGACATTGCACAGTACACGGGCACATCTGCCTTTCACTTCCATGGAAACGTGGCTGCTGCAGCGAGGTTCGATCCCGGGAACGGCGGCTTAACCAGTTTTTTGACATCTTCAATACGCCAACACATTATTGAGGAGAGTTTGCTCACAACTGAAATGCCAAGCCTTCTTGAGTCAAGTGGTCTATTGTACAATGGTTCTGCTTCACAGAACTTCCTGACTACTATGCACGACTCTCAGTCAGACACTATATGGGCAAAATTTTCTATGAGAATGACATCTTCACTGATTCGGCAGCAGCCGTCATTAGGTCTCAAGCTCAAAGTGAAGGATTGAAACCTGATTCCTTTGTACTGTGGGAGTCTACAGCTTGAAGGGAGAGTTCCCACATCATCATTTTCGAGCAAGAATTCCCTTGGCCGCCTTTCAAAGTAACTTTGCTGTGCTTTTGAGGCACGTTTTTCCTCTAAGCGATTATATATCTGATTCAATGCACGACCAGGTTTACGAAGAAGTTTTTTGATTGCCTGTATGTTCTTTTCAAAAGAAAATGCAGGAAAAGAGTCAAACGTTCCATACAAACGAACGTCTGCTGCTAGATGCAACAAACAGTGAACGTTGTACGATACCTCCTCCTGTTAATTAAGTCTACCAAAGCATTTCATAAAATGCTGAAGAAGTGTTTCTGCAGAGTCTGCATACTGTTGGCAAAGTGATGGAGTGCTGACAATTGTTGCAGCTGCATGCAAAGTCAGAAAATTCAAAAGCATGGGACTTGGCAGTGACTCCCTTAGCACTAGTGGGCCAGTGCAATGCAGAAAAAGCCTACACTCTGTAGCCTTCCAGCGGTCTTTCTCATCCAGAGTCCTAGGTTTCCTAGCGAACTCAAGTGGAACACAACCCTCAAGGGCGAAACCTTTGGCTATTTCTTTACGATCTGTGGGACCAAGGTGGACTGTCAGTGGCCTCGCAAACCACAAGTTTATCAGCTTACGAACTACACCAAGGTACAGCAAATGCATGGGATCAAGTGGCACGTTGCTCACACAGTCAATAGGAAATTCCGTCAACAATGACACACCGTGGTGGTGCTCAAAATCTTCCTGTTTCCGGAATGACTTATCAGTTCTTAGCGTCGATTCTGAGGTAGGAAAAAACATCTCATTGAAACTGCCTTCTGCAGTACATTTAGGGCACACTGCGTAGCCAGCATGTAATTTTGTCAAGAATATAAATGCGCGTGCCAGTGCTCTCGCAGATAAAGCTTCTCATTTCTACCTTAACCATTTTGCCAGAGATCATTAGACCTACCCGAGCTAAATTTTTTAGCTTGAGAACAAAAGGGCGAAGGAATTCATTGGCAGAGTTTGGCTTTGCAGGGCCCAGAAAAGCACCAACGATCACCGGCTCTGGTAATTTATGGGTGGCACTAAGTTGAATCTGGCATTGAATTGGCCAGAGCTGCAGACGGGAGCTCTTTGACAAAGGCATGCCATCTATGTTGAAAGAAAGGCCAACAACCTGTGGCGGGTGCTTAGCGGGACACAGAACATATCCTCCAAGCCTTTCTTAAGCCCGAAATGGCAGTAGTGTCCAGGAGGCAATTCAGTAACGCCAGCTATAACTGCAGTTCTACGAGGAGTTTTAAGCAACGTTCGTGCGTCTGTTGGCAGATCAGAAAAGCAGCTGTGACCTTTCAAAAGACGCAGCAAGTACGTTAGAGAGCGATGGGATATGTTGTGTTCAAGTGGCGCCCAACCAACCAGCCGAGAACGAAACTCGTCAACCGTTCCAACGCTTTCAATTGTCGGGACGTCGTGTCCCAATTCTTGGGAAGCAGCGACCAGTGCACACTGAGAAGTGCCACTCGCCACGCTGCTCATTATGTCGGCATCGCTAGAGTCACTTGAGCCTGCAGTGTGCTCCGAAGGCAAGTCGAGGCGACCGTACGAAGAATCAGCAGCTTGCTCAAAACGCTGGCGCAAGGGTCGTCTGTCGAACCGCTGGCACCGCTTGCATGGTCGCAAGGGAGTGCAAATTAAGTAGTCGGCATCACTCGCTTCGCGCCGAGTTTAATTCGCCATCCGGTTCACCTGAATGACTCGGAATTGAGCTCGTAAAGCGAGTCCGCAAAGAGCTCGGCACTTCCGATGCTTAGAAAAAGCGCCTGAACTTCTAACCGGGCTTTGTTCCGAACAGACCGCGTTTTGCTTAGTTTTGGCATCGCAACAAAACCGTGCTACTCAGCAGACACACCAATTATCCTTCGTGGGCATCTAAAATCAACCTACACCGCTACATAAAGATAAGGATAGTCTTAAATAGTGCAGCACAAATCGTCCGACGCTGCAACAAAGAAGCAAGTTCTAAGCCTTTTCAATCAAACGTTAGTCAACTGACAGCAAACGGCGGCACGGCATGCCGAACACATGGAAAGAAACCGCTATGCAAACGGGGCCATCACACATACTTTTGATGGATGTCGAGCCATATGTGGAGTGCAGAAACGGTAGAACACGCAAAAATATTGTGTGGTAGGCCGCCAGAACCCAACAAACCGACAACTTCAGCGCTACCGCTGGCAAAGCTAAAGCAGCTAAAGCTGAGCTACCACGCCGAGTCGAAGACCGCGCTACCACGCAACATGCGGAGGAGCGAGTACTACTGGTACTACTATGTACCGATAGGTGCCGTTAGGTGAGGCTGGCATGAGTTTTTCCTGTTGTGGCTTTTTGTGCTCATACATAACCTTTCAGGCCAGAAAATATGTTTGTGTTGTCTTTCTCATGCACCATTTATGCAAAAAAGAGTGATTGAAGTTTTTTTTTTTTTTGGTGTCTGTGTGGACTCGTGACAAACTCGCGCGCCCACGGGTGCCGAATGGCCTGCGCATGTCGCGGCCAGGCCCGTCGTCTGCTACGGTATGCACTTCGCTCAACACGCCTATCGATAGCTGCCTTCACTGTAAAGCTGTTTCTCTAGATTGCCTATTTCGAACAACTCAGTTTGCAAGCAAATGCACCGCACGTATGCTTAAGAATTTTGGAATATGCAGAAATTAAGCTTCCGATTCGCCAGAAATGCACAGGTAACAGTATACTTTACAACTTAATAGCAAAGCGGCGGAAGACCCGTTAATAGCGCAGTAGCACTACTAGCCGCATTCCTGCATATTCAGCCTCATGACCGTGTGTATGTTTTGCCGAAACCAATAATTAAGGAGGAAGTTTAGGAAAGGAAAAGTGTGCGCGAGCGCCGCTCTAGAACACGTGCGGCGTAGCACGTGACTTTTTTTGCATGCCTCTCGCGCTTTCCTCTAGATCACCAGGTCACAACACCGCCACTACCTCGTGGTTACATCACAAACGATGGGAATGTTTCGCATTATCAATGTTCCGCATTATCGCCAAAAAGCTCTTTAATTGCCCATGGAAAACCTTAATAAATTAATCCCATATGACATGCGTCTTAGGATTCAGGCTTTTCTTATGTTCGAATGCGGCACTGAAGCTGCCAGAGATATATGGGATATATTAATTGACAGTTTGCGCGTCCAATATCTGTGTTTGTTAGACATACATCAGAACATAACATGCGAATCGAGTGTTCCCGCTTGGTGGACATGTACTAGATTATATATTAGGCATCTAGTGTCCACGCTTTGCGGACATGCTCTAGATATAAAAACATTCATATTATTGACGTCCTATCAACGTGTAGCACGTCCAAATGATGATCCTTATGATGTACATCTAATAGACGCTCCTTTCATCACATGACGTTTGGATCTTTCCGGCACGTCGAATGGATATTTGTTGTTTTATTGGGTGGTGAGAACACACAGCTTTAATCGTAGCAAGCGCCAACAAGCCCAGCAACAAAGCACTGCATTATACATAACTTATATGAGAAACATACACTCACGTTAGTATACAAACTTTTACTATGAGCTCATGCTTATATATACTCCCTCATTAAGGGCATCCCACAATTGTTAGTGGGGAACAGTTAATAAACATAGTTTTCTCATTAAATTTCACCACTATTTTTGCAATTTACAGCAGAAAAACGCAAACAAATTTAAGTGAAAAATTTTCTTAATTGAGAAATAACATTGGAACATAAACAACAGCAAAAAGTTGTCAATCGAACAACAAAAAGCTCTCTGTAGGAGCCAGTAGGTCCCACTTCAGAACCAGAAGCCCAGCAGGTACCAGAAGAGGCTCCTTACAGGGACCATTTCAACCAGCAGCGTAAACCAGAAGGCTTCCTTCTGGGACCAGTAGACAGCACAAAGCCCGGAGGCTTCCTTCTGAAACCAGTAGACCCCAGCACAAAACCAAAAGGCATTCCTTCTGGGACCAGTAGATCAAAGCAAAAAACCAGTTGGTGCCCTACAGAGACCGTTTCAGCCAGCGGCAAACCGTAGAAAAAAAAAGCAGGTGCTCATAAAGCTTGCGTTCTGCACAGCTGCATACAGGACGGAGTCCTCGGGACAAAAGCGCTGGCATACGGTCTTTGCAGAAAAGGTGGCTCGAGCCACACACCTTCTTTATGATCGGCTGCTGAGAAAAATGTGTTCTATATAACAAGCAAAAAATGGCTTGAAATTTGCAATAAATAGAAAACAAAAAGTTGTATCCGTAGTCCACAAGTTTAAAACATTGCAAACCTTGCAGGGAGCAACATATATGCAAAGGAAACTTAGAATTTATTCCAGTACTGGCGTAATTCTTTAAAAAGGTCTGGAACGTGGTAGAATATGTTCTCTCACTGCTTCAATATCGCCGCTTTCTGCTTTCTTTCACTCTGTCCCTCCGCCCCAACCCGAGTTTTTCCCCTTCAGTCTCCTTTTTTCCCTCTCTCTGATTTCTGATCGTTCTACTTTTTCCTTATGCCCTGAAGCTCTTGCTGTCATTTCTCAGGAACCCTTGGCTTCAGCATTAATTCCCTCCCCCTTCCTCTCACAATTCATCTAATCTCGACCCCATTCTCTCTCTTTTCCTCTATTTCCTTATTTTTTTGTTCTCCCGCATTTCACTCCGCCATGCTGCTTCATTGTTTCATCATATTCTTTTCGTTTTTCAGGCCAACGAAGCCAGTCGTGCCACGGTGCACCTGTTGCAGCTGGACACAAAGCCTCCACGTTCGCCACATCTCTCCACCCCTGTATTCCTTTCTGTTGAGCCGGCCTTTTTATTTCAAGCCGCTGTAGCAGCCACCAAGCCTGGACAAGATTCACCCTCCCCATTCTATAACACCCTTCCCACCTTTTCCCCCTCACTGGGACTTTTTCCTCGGAGGCAAGGCGATACTCCCCGCCATTGACGAATGCTTTACCCACACGACGACAACTCCTCTAGTTGAAACGTTGGCAAGCACTCTGAGGCTTTCCCCTCCTTTGATGGAAGCCAACAGTCACCGGAAACAAGGAGCGTATGTTTTTTTTTTACATTGTGGTGTTCAGTAATTGGAGATAATAGGGTAATTATTTAAAGATAATTGTTTCGAAGCAGAAGGCCTTCTTCACTTTGTGAGTGCCAAGACACGTCTGTACACCCTCTCTGTACCACGTAAACATAAATGTTGCCGTATTACGTTCCACCTTCGCGTTGTTGTCGATCTACTCAGCGACCTCACAGTTGCAGGTTAGCAGTGGACGTGGCTCCACTAGGACTGCAGTCGACCACGTGGCCCTGCCTGCCATGCCCGAGGGGTTAACCATCACGCAGGGACCTTCGGCTGCCCAGGGATCCAGGGAGAACCTGCGTGTGAGAGACGTACCTGATGAAGACGATTAGAGCGAAGTCGGCGAGAAGAGGAGAACGGCGTCCGGCGGCCTGCCGTGTTGCCCCTAAGAGCGGCATTTACTTGACATCTGTTCCGCGCCGTGTTCCCTGCTCCATATAAAACCTGTCCACTTAACACTATATAAAAATGTTTCTTTCATGCAGTTTGGTATCAGCAGTGAAGTGGTGTAACATGTAAATTTAGTGCTCCCGTCACATATGTACAAAGAGCTACAATAACTCCCTCGCGGTTTTATTAACCTGTGTCTCTTAACCGTACTAGCCTTCCCCATGAGCCGGAATGCGAGCGACCGAACAAACAGCTATGTCTTCGTGACCTCAATCACAGTCTGTTTACCGGGTACCTATACTTGATTACCACGTAGTTATCTATATTTGCCAATGTATGAGAAAATGCGAAACACAAATTTTGTTCCTTCCCCCTTTAAAGGTGCAGTTGTGGAGTTTTGGAGGCCCGCTCAAGCCGATTTAATATAGCCTATTCCTTGCCTCCTATTGGAAATGAATATTATTTATGTACAACATTTTCGAGTTAAAAACAATGAAGAATATCTGCTTTAGCTGATTTTTCTTTCATTTCTACTTCACACGTGTATACGCTCTCATTATAGACTGATATGTGCGGAGATAGGTGCTATTATGTCTAAATTACTGCAATCTTTTCCTTCGTGCAGTTAAGTGCAATGCGCCCATGCTTTTGAATAAAGCTATCCTTGTTGCATACGCTGCACTGAAGTTCAACAAGGCGGCTTGATTGTACTTTTGAGTTCACTCATACTTTTACATTGACTAGAACGAAGTGTGCCCACTTTGTCGATGAGCTAGCCGTCCATGCTTCGCAATCATGCAGCTCGCGCATCCATCGGCTGACATGTATAACCGGTGGCTGTAGGATCCTTAACAATGCAACGTTCGCTGCATTGTGTGCAGGGAGCCGCCGCCAAGTCTGAGCTGATCCAGTTGTGCTTTATTTTCCCTCTTCCACAAGCTGAAAGAAAACACTACAGTCACCTCGCAGACGAAAACTCCTTTCAGTGATCGACAGCGTGCGTTTGCGTGACGCACACTGCAGCTGGAAGACGTCAAGCTGAACGAAACAATTCCCAGCACGGTTTGAAGGGCGTGTTTGTAGTACTCATCTGCCAAAAGCACCTATTGGGGTTGGGAGAGTAAAGTCGTGGGTGCTCTAAACGCGCATTCAAAAGTGGCGCTGCGTGGCACGGAGAGTCCAAGTCCACGGCAGCAGCAAGACGGCGCGGCACAAACTTCAGTTTCGGTTTCGGTTTTTTTTTTTTAGCTAGCACGGCTTGTTCATGCACTGCCGAAGGCTGACATCCGGGACATGCGGCCCAACTTCAGGTGGCTTCACTTTCGGGCGCCCGATGCGGCATCCCAGTGGTTCTGCCGCCTCTAAAAAGGCACCTAGGCAAGGATAACGTGCGCAGCGCTCCAAGCGGAAATTACCTTTTTTTTTTACCTCAATTTTGATACACAGGCGGCATAGGCGTTTGACACCCTCTCTTCTAGTTCACTTTACCCGCGCACCACACTCGACACGACCACACGACGACCACACGAGACCCTCTAAAGAACGCAACGGCTGCCACGCCGCTGCTAACACAAGAAGGCAATAACAACATTCGATCATGCCGCTGCCGCCACTGCTGAAGCGGCGCTGTAAGCGGTTTTGAGATTAATTAATTTTCTACAGGAAATATATCGAAAGAATAAAGTTGAAATACATGAGAAGGAACTAAGGGTACATCAACTGTCCAGGTACAAAAAAAAATTAAGGCAAGGTTGTTCTCTATCACCGCTGCTGTTCATGCTTTATATGATAAGTATGGAGAGAAGGCTACAAGGAAGCAATCTAGGTTATGATCTCTGCCGGGTTCGAACCCGACCGCGGCGGCTGCGTTTTTATGGAGGAAAAACGCTAAGGCGCCCGTGTGCTGTGCGATGTCAGTGCACGTTAAAGATCCCGAGGTGGTCAAAATTATTCCAGAGCCCTCCACTACGGCACATCTTTCCTCCTTTCTTCTTTCACTCCCTCCGTTATCCCTTCCCTTAGGGCGCAGTTCAGGTGTTCTAGGATATATGAGACAGATACTGTGCCATTTCCTTTCTTCGAAAAACCAATTATTATTATTATTAACGGAATACATTGGAGAATGGAAAGCAAAGGCTATCACATGCCCTCCACATAAGTCCAATTGATTGCCCCGAAATTTTTAAAAATGGTTTTGGAGTGCTGCCGTATATCACTGCAGGTTTGTTTGCTTACTGTCAAAATTGAAAACTGCGGACGTGTTGTGTTTTCAATTTGGCATTGTAATAGTGCTAGCAAAACGTATGAGAGGGGAGAACAAAAGTTGAGCCTCAAGATTACGTTCCTTGCTTATGTATTTAGGCTTCAATAATTACGTGTTTTGAACAAAAAATTTGAAGAACTGGTGTCACTTGACAGATCACTGTTCCTGTGTTGCATGCAAATGGCATATTTTGTGGAATATTGTGTCCTCACTATATTCAGCCATTTTGTCAGAATAGCACTTGTGCTGAAATTGTGGTTTGAGTTAGCTTCTTTGTAAGCTGCACATGTTACTGAAGCTAGCCTTGTCATATTTTCATTGGGTGTTAATGACAAGAAGGCTATTGGGTCTGTCACCACTGATGTCAGTGTTGTAATTGCTGCGATTCATTATAAGCTGTTCAGCTGATGTGCTTTTAGAAATATTCACTGCACTGTGGCGAGAAATCTTTCAGTGTGTTTTCAGATTCCATTTTATTTCTTCCTGTGTGTTGTTGGTTGCTTCCCATGAGTATTTTGTTAAACCTGCTGCCAAAATCAGGTCTTGACATACTGACTGTTTGTTGTAGTACTAATGCCCTTTATTTGTGTTCTGTACTTTAAAACTCCACAGCACTGGCACTCTTTCATTTGCCATTTGTGTGACTTTTAGCACCCCCACCCCCAGAAAATGATTTCTGGCATCACTTGTTGCACTGTTCAGCGCTGTGCCTTCAAGAGTACTACTGTGTGTGGTTGCATTCCCTCACTAGTGTCACAACAGTGGTCAGATGTTTTGTTTGTTGGTTTGGAGAAATATGCCAAGTGTTCATTCTGTACATCAGTAGTCGTTTACGTAAGTTAGGGTAATTAACACTTATATGAGCAGCAGCCAGAACCGCACAATTAAGAATTATTCCCCAAGATCTGGTTGCATTTCTGCTGTGTGAAAAATTTGTGGACAAATGCAATGTGGTATGACTAGAGTGTAGCTCGATTTGTATGCACACGATAAATGTTTAACTGGCATCGATGTTTTCACTTTGTTGGGCAGTGTTAGCTCAAAGTTACACTGTAATGTTTGCAACAAAAATGGTTATGTATGGAATGCACCATTTCTTGTTTCATTGAAATGGAATATTTTTCAACCTAAATAATATATTCAGGTTTTTATGAAGACAGCCTGTCAGTTTTCCACCGCAAAAATCAAACATATTATGGCATGAAGGTGCGAAATTTTATACAAAGTGTCGTAATTGACTAAAATAGCGACATAAATATGCTTTGACTTAGAAGGTAAACTCCCGAAGGTCCATGAAATTAATTTCTTTTTCGAAGGTGTGCATTACATTTGAAATTGAGGCAAAAAGTTATGCTAAAAATGGTGGCAAAATATTTTTGCACAACAATGGCGGACGATATGCTACACCGCTCACTGTTTCACAAAATATTCACTGCATTCACTGTATGGCATAAAAAAAAATCTAGCGTATTTGCGTTATGAAGGATGTGAAGTTCACCTCAAAACAAAGAAAGGCTACTAGATGCAGACCACTCTTGGAAAAAATTGCAAGTTTGCTTTATGTGCTGTTACATAACGTGTCGAAGGGTTAAGGTGTGTTTTGGGGTGAGTTGCTATTGTTCTCTGCAGCAGATGGATAAGTAAACCATGGTTTACTAAGCATCTAAAACGTCTAGAAAACAAGAAGAAACGCCTGTTTCGTACAGCCAAACACACTGATAATCAAGCCACTTGGGAAAAATACCTTGCATCTGAGAAATCATACTTACTTGCCGTTCGTAGCGCCAGGCGCTCATTTTATCACACTGACTTACCGAAGCTACTAATCAGTAATCCTAGACAATTCTGGCAGATTTTAAATCCTAAGCACACTCATGATATTACACTGACTAACGACTTGCACGAAGCGGTTACTGACCATGAATGCGCAGAAATATTTAACAACGCCTTTGTATCTGTTTTCACGAGTGAATTTGACATGCCTTCACAGTTACCATCGCTCAACACAGAAGCCATCATGCCAGCTATCACATTCTTCACAGATGGTATCGCTTATATAATTGATAACATGAAACTCTCATCATCAGCTGGTATGGACATGAATAATACAAAACTGCTTAAAAATGTGAAATCAACATGTGCAGCCTACTTATCTTTGATCTTGTCGCAATCGTTCTCTTCAGGGTTCATTCCAGATGACTGGAAAACGGGGAAGGTCGTTCCAGTCCACAAATCAGGTAACAGAGACTCCCCCATGAATTATCACCCCATTTCACTAACTAGCGTACCCTGCAAAATCATGGAACATGTCATCTACTCTCAAATTATAAATTTCTTAGACTCAAATGATTTCTTCCATTCTTCACAACTTGGGTTTCATAAGGGCCTCTCTTGTGAAACCCAATTAGCGTTGTTCCTTTACGACTTGCACACTAATCTTGACCGTAACAAACAGACTGATGCCATAATTCTAGATTTTGCGAAAGCTTTTGATAAAATTCCCCACCGTCGTTTACTAGTAAAACTTGCACAGCTGAACTTACATCCTAACATACTACAGTGGATTGAGCAGTTTCTCACTAATCGTTCTCAATCAGTGTTTGCTAACGGCCACCTGTCTAACAGCCTCCCGGTTACTTCGGGCGTTCCGCAAGGATCTGTACTCGGTCCATTACTCTTTTTGATATATATTAATGATTTACCTGACCACGTTTCCTGTAGTATTCGAATGTTTGCTGACGACTGTGTTATTTACCGCGCTATTAATAACTCTCGTGATCAACTTAGTCTTCAAACCGATCTTAACAGCGTACTTAATTGGTGTAACAACTGGCTCATGTCCCTAAATCCTAATAAATGCAAACTCTTATCCTTCTCTCGTCGCCATAGCCCGCATCGCTTCCAATATTCCATTTCTAACACCTCGATTGATTCAGTATCATCTTATAAGTATCTAGGAGTCACCTTGTCTTATGATTTATCTTGGCGCACCCATATTGGCAACATCATTTCAGCATCGAATAAAACACTTGGTTTTCTCAAGCGCCATCTCCGCCTTGCCCCTCAACACGTAAACTTACTCGCATATAAATCGCTCATCAGACCAAAATTAGAATATGCCTCTGCCATATGGAGCCCGCACCAAACTTATTTAATTAATGCATTAGAAGCTGTCCAAAACCGTGCCACTCGATTCATCCACTCTTCATACTCATATGACGTCAGCATTTCTTCATTGAAAGCATTATCAGGACTACCGCCCCTTTCGTTCCGTCGTCGCATTTCAAGTCTCACCCTTTATCACAAATTATTTCATTCTTCCCTCAATCGGTCACCGTATATCACAACTGCCGCACGCATATCTCACCGCACCAGTCATCCCCTACAAGTTGCCCGGCCGCCATCGCATACTGCCACCTTTTCTGCTTCATTTTTCTTTCGAGCAGCAACGGACTGGAACGGCCTACCCCGTGACATCGTCAACATCGCTTCATCCTCTACTTTTCAAGAACATGTAAGCGATCACCTTCAGTGCTAAATAATATTCGCTGTTTTGTTTGCTCATTTCATTAAAATCCCACCCCTTATGTAATACCCCCGATACAAGGGGGCCTTTAAGGTAAATAAACTGAACTGAACATACATCCATTCAATGGCTCATCATTGCACAGAATGTATTACTTTTACTGCACCTTATTAATTCAGCAAAAATCTTGAAATATTGCGGAAAAAAAATATTCTGCTTGCTCTATCAAATGACAACAAGGTGACCTGCATATTTATATCCTCATTTATGCTTAGGCCATCTTGCCCATGGTATCTTAAACAATAACCATCATTGATGTCCCAGTATCTGTGCTCTCAATAAACGTGTTATTATCTACCCCACTTTGTCCGTATAGACCATGCACTAAGGTCTTTAAACAAGCTTTTTTACAGGCTATGAACATCAGGCAATTGAGTCTATGAGGGTTGGGAAGATTTGTAATTGCAGGTTTCTTCATCTGGTAGCATATATTCCTTGGCTCGTTGATATTACCCTGCAAAATTAACAGAGAAAAGCAGCGGAAGTAAAATAAAAACTGTAATGCCCAAAGCAGCAATGTTAATATGCTTCCTTTATATATGACTGCACTTTGGACAACACATAAAAAAAACACGGGACCATTCATTACTTACACAGTCAAAAGATATGGAAGAATCTGGACAAGAAAAATATGCAAACAGGCACTGTGCTTAACATACAACTACCTAGCCTATAGTATGGTTTGGTTTATAGGGGTTTAACGTCCCAAAGCAACTCAGGCTATGAGAGACGCCATAGTGAAGGGCTCCGGAAATTTCGACCACCTGGGGTTAACGTGCACTGTCATCGCACAGTACACGGGCCTCTAGAATTTCGCCTCCATCGAAATTCCACCGCTGCCGCCGGGATCGAACCCGCGTCTTTCGGTCCGGCAGCCGAACGCCATAACCACTTAGCCGTCGCGGCGGCCCATAGTATGATTGGAAATCAGTGCCTAGAGCCGCCCTAGGCCGCAGCGCACTTTTGAAGGTCAGTGGCTGCAAATTTTGATTTTGGAGCTGGGAAACAGTGAGGCTTCGTTTCTGCCAAAACATGGTACCTATTAGTTTCAAATAATTTGTCACGTGGGGTTCTTTGATGTGCATTGACACCACACAGCACATAACTTCTTTGCATTCAACTTCTCTCGAAATGCAGCCGTAGTAGCCAGGATTTTATTCCACAACATTGCACTCGGTAGCCAAACACCACAGCCACTCAGCCATCGCGACAGTTTGCATGAATATGTACGTTTTATCGCATACCAAACCATCTCTAATAAGGCACATACTAGCAGGAAGACAGGACACTATGAACAAACATGTACGGCATGAACAGAGCGAAACAAGTCAAATGTGTTTCTTCGTTGCATCCAGTCCTCTTCGCGCAAGTACGTACCTTATTAGAAATGAACCCGCTCACCCAAACAGTAGTATTAAAGGGGCTGTGAAGGGTGCTCTAATAAAGTTGTGGCATGCATGTGATATTGAAGCACGTCACTTCACGAATAGTGTCCAGCAAGGTATATTTAAATGCGCTTTGTAGAGGCTGAGTTATCTGTAGTTAAAATTCGAATTTCAGCACCTTGGCGCCTTTCCCTCTCCTCTCGTCACTTTTTGCGCGCTGGAAGGTAGGCGCTCCTTTGCCGACCCCCTCTGGGAGCGAAGCTTCCCGACACACAGGAGCAAAGCGGCTTATTGGCCGTGGCCACTGTAGCTGCCTAATGTCTGCAAGAATCTAACCAATGGCCACCTCTCACCTTGTCTACACAGATGCGGGGGACGCAGGAGGGTGCTAGGATGAAAAAGTCGGAGGGAAGGGCTCGTCAACTTTGATGCGTGATTGTGGGTCGTCTGCTGCGTGTAGAAGAGTATTATTTGGCTCTTGTTTTCATGGCAACACAGTGCAGTGATTAAGCGAGTTAATGTGCTCTCGTCGGAAGAAGTTTCGGAGCCCCTTTAATACCACAGCAATACCCGGAAAAAATGACCAGATCTTCTATTTAGCTTAAAGAATAGTGTGAATAGCATATCTCGCCTCAAAAGATAACACAGTGTTAAGGTGATGACTAGAAGGATGTGAAGTGAATCATTTGAAAAATTGTAGGAAACTGGTCACAATGTACTCAGCATGTCAGGCAAGCATTGTCAGATTTTTTTTGTCCAGGGAATAAATTTTTCCACAGTAATTATTTGAAACTGAATGGGAAGCAATGCACAAAGTATTGAGGAATTTCCGAAACATTGTTCAAATTTTGTCAAGCAGAAATGGAAGATGCTTAAACATTGAAAAATGGTGAAGCTTAAAGTGCCACAATAATGGTCTGGTATCTCTCCGTTTCCTATTTTTTATCCCTGTCTGCTACAAAGTGGAATAGCAACTCGCTCTAAAATACACTTTAACCTTCCGACACGTTAAGGGCACGATGTCGTATAAAGCGAACTCGTAGCTTTTTCAGAGAGTGGACAGCAACTAACAGCGACTTCTTTGTTTCAGGTGAATTTTGAATCCTTCAAGTTACAAATAAGCTAGATTGTTAACGCCACATAGTGAATGCAGTAAATATTATTTCACAAAACAGTGAGTGTGGTAGGAAGCCATTTGCCATTTTTCTGAGTACATATTTTGCGGCCAGCTGTAAAACGATTTGTTTACTCTCAATGTCAAGCGTAATGTGCACTTTTCAAAAAGAAATTACTTCCTTGACAATTCGCATGTTTACTTTACAAATCGCAGCTTATCTACGTTGCTGTTTTCAATTACGACACTTTGTATACAATCTCTCACATTTCCGCAATAAACACCCAGTGCTTTGCGCAGAAAAACTAACAAATTGTCTTTCTTAGGGCATGAACATACTATTTAGGCTGAAAAATATATAATTCTGATGAAAACAAGAAATAGCACACCAAAGGGACACATGAGACAATTTGAAGCCGACCCAAATAGATACATCACCACACTCTACCGACATGAAATATAGGTGTCACTACTAGCAGCCGTCTTTGCAAGCAAACATGCAGTGCATCAAAAAAATTTCTTTCATGTGGATCGCTGAGGATACACTGCCATTCACTTATGAAAAGAAACGGCGGATCTGTTCTGATCCTGATATCTTGAGTTTGGATCAGGTGGAGGGAACATTTTTCATCCAATTTTCTTGGCAATAAATGCATTTTTTTCCTGGTGGAGAAACATCAGTACAGCAAGAAAGAGCCACATAACCATTTTTATTGCAAACAATACAGCGCAACTGTGAGCTAAACTTGTCCGATAAAAGAAAGACAATTATGCCAGATGAACCTTTATGACCAGCATACATGTCAAACAAGATTAGAGCTGCACTCTAGAAATGCCGCACTGTGTATCTCCACAAGTGTTTCAGACAACAGTAATGCAACCACTTTGGGGAATAGTTTTTAAGTAGGCAGGTCTAATTGCTGCCCATCCAATTGTTACCAATCCTAACTCATGTAAATGACTCCTGATGCAAAGAATGAAAGCATCTTTCTCCAAGCCAACCAACAAAACAACTGTCCGCTGTTGTGTCAGTAGTGAGGGAATGCAACCACACAGAGTAGTAATCTTGCAGGCATAGAGCTGAATAATGCAGCTAGTGATGCCACAAATCATGGGGAGGGCTAAAACCTATACAGATGGGAAACCAAAGAGTACCAATGGTTTTCAGTTTTAAAGTACAGAGCATAAAATAAGGAAAAAAGCACTGCAAACAGCCAAAATGTTGAGACCACTTTTTGACACCAGGTGCAACAAAATATTCATACGAAGGAACAAAGAACACACAAGAAGAAATAAAACACAATCTGAAGACACACCGATAGACTTCTCGCTGCCACGAAGTGATTGTTTCTACAAGCACATCGGCTGAACAACCTATGATGAATCAAAGAAATTACAGCCAAACTGGCATCAGTGGTGACAAACCCAATAGCCTTCTTGTCATAAACACCTTGAGAAAATGCAACAAGGCTAGCTTCCATAATATGTACGCCTTACGAAGAAGCTAACTCAAAGCACAATTCCAGCACTACTGCTACTCCGACAAAAAGGCTGAAAATAGGCCACGATATTCCACAAAATATGCCACTTGCATGCAGCACAGAAAGAGCAATCTGACAAGTGATACCAGTGCAGTGAACCTCTTTCAATGTTTTTGGTTAAAAAAAAGTAGTTCTTAAAACCAAAAAAACAAAGCTAGCCATGCAATCTTTTGTTCTCTTCTCTCATACATTCTGCTAGAACTAGAATGCCGCACTGAAAAAATCACACAGCAGCATGTTTTCTTTTGACGTTATGCAAATAGAGCTGCTGCAATAGGAATCTGTAAAGTGATAAAACATTTAATTAACACAAGTGTACTTAGGGCAATAAATCTCAATAAACAATAAGGCCAGATTTTCTTCTTCTGATCTTCATCAGAAAGCTGAGAACACGAGGTATAAATCCTGGACACATTATCACTGAAAACCTTTCTTTAATGGGAAGTGATGTCATCCCTATGTGTCACAATTACCTCTACTCCACATAAGTCTGGAAGCATAGTAGGCTAGTGGTTCCAAAAGAAGATACGGAATAGCCCAGTGCCAGTGTAGTGTCAGCATTAAAGAATGCTTGCAAATTAAACTAACTACGGACATAGGGTATCATTTGGTTTATGGAGTTTAACATCCCAAAGCGACTCACGCTATGAGCGACGCTGTAGTTAAGGGCTCTGGTAATGTCGACCACCTGGGGTCCTTTAAAGATGCACCGACATCGAACAGTACACATGCCTTCAACATTTCGCCTCCACTGAAAAGCGGCTGTCGTAGCCGGGATTGAACCCGCACGTTTCAGGACAGTAGTCAAGTACCATGTTAGAATAGAACACTTCTCATAGGTCACTTAGCTAGCATGCTGTTATCTGGTTGCCAACAGGATAGCTACCAAAACGTGTTCCAAAGGGCACCATGGAACAATGCTATTCTTTTAGTGTCTTGTCTCTTTGTGGTGTTTTAAACTACACTTAGCTGAGAACGCCTTTGAGCACAAGTCACACTGGAATGGTTTTTCACCCTTGTGCGACCGCATGTGTGCCACAAGGGTTGCCTTTTGTGCAAAGGCCATGGGGCACAGCTGACACTGGAATGGCTTCTCACCAGTGTGGATGCGGACGTGCTTTACCAGGTGGCTCCTTTCTACAAATGCACTGCCACAGTGGTCACAACGGTATGGACGATCACCCGTATGGGTGCGCAGGTGTCTGACCAGGCTGTTCTTATAAGCGAATGTGCTATCACAGTCACTGCAATGATACGGGCGGTCGCCTGTGTGGGTGCGAATGTGCTCCACTAGGTGTGATCTCTTCTTGAAAACGTTGCCGCAGGGGGTGCACTGGTGAATCTGCTTGCCTGTGGGCTTGTCCCGGTGAGTATTCACGCTTGTACTAGTGGATGGCACACTGTGATTGAGAAGGCGCTGTTCAACAGGTGGACTTTGTCCAGGAAACACGCCAAAGTTGTGGTCTGCCATGACTGATCCTGCATTTCAAAACCAGAGCACTTTCATTAAAACCTAGGGCCCAAGGTGCCAGAGCTTGTTTATAACTAAGGAACAAACGCCAAGTTTAGTATTAACCAAATAAAATCATATTTATTTTTCAGCAAACATCTGGATGCCGAGTTTAGGCCCTTCGGTCGAGAATAACTGTCCAGTGGAAGTAAATCTTTAAACTTTTTGGATTTCTGCTAGAAACATGGCAACATGGCAAAGAAATAATTCCCACCAACCCAAATGCGCAATTATTAGGAGTCTGCAAATATTGAATATGAATAAAAAGTTTTTATGAAATATTAATAAACAAACATTAGCCAGAGTTCTTTTTCAAAAAAAGTGTAAGGCCTTTGCAAACAAAATATAGAACACTATCTGACTCAGCATGATACAAAATAAAATGGTGTGCACAGAAATGTAGTGTTTGATTAGACAGCATTAACCTAGTTTTTTAAGAATTTCTGCGTGATTTACAGCTCTGAACTTTTTATATGTAAAAGAGGAGATGAAAGTAATGGACACAGTGAAAAAAAATAAATTGAATTTTTTTAAATGAAAATCGCCACTTTTTGACTCACATCTTCCCTTAGCAATCTGCAACAGGTGATTTGATCATGAAAAATATCAACAGAAAGACACATCAAAAATACCAACACACATCTATGTCCAACCACAATAAAACAGATTATAATGTGCACTTTGAATTATCAACCAATTATGGCTTTCACTCAATATCAGGTAAAACAGAACAGGTTAAACTTCAACACCGAATATCTGGCTGAGCACTAATAAAAGCTGTTACTGCAGCTTTGGTACAGATTCTACGCTCATAAAGCCTCAAACATGATTGAAGCAAAAAAATAAAACAAGAAACAACAGATTAAATAAACAAAATAATGAGAAATGCACTCACATGACATTGTGACAAGAAAGTCAAGACATTTCCAAAAACTGAAGGCCCTTTAGCACCAGAAGCGAGATCTCAAGGATGGTTGACCAAAGGCACATGCATTCAATGGCTACTCATTGCACAGAATGTATTACTTTTGCTGCACCTTATTCTTTCAGCAAATATCTTGAAAGATTATGCGAAAAAAAATGTTCTGCATGCACTGTGCTCCATCAAATGATAACAAGGTGACCTGCATACGTATAGCCTTCTTTATGCTTACAGCATGCTGCCCATGGTATCATAAACAATAACCATCATTGATGTCCCAGTATCTGTGCTCTCGATAGATGGGGCATTATGCACCCCATTTTGTCCATATACACCATGCACAGAGGTCTGTAAACAAGCTATTTTACAGACTATGAACATTAGGCCATTGAGTCTATGAGGAAAGGTATTGAAGATTTCTTCCTGTGGTAGCATATATCGCTTGGCTTATTGATAGTAGCCTGCAAAATTAAGCAGAGAAAAGCAGTGTAAGTAAAATACAAACTGCAGTACTGCAAGAAGCAATGCAAAAATGCTTGCTTTAGAAATGACTGCACAACAAACAACACGCAAAAACTACTCTGGATTACCATTAGTTCTTGATAGAAAAAGATAGGAAAGATAACGGACAATAAAAAAAAGTACTACAGGCATCTTGCTTATGATATGCCTACGTAGCTTTGACCATGACAATTGCTGTATGCTTAAGTGCAATGCCACATATTGCATCTTCTACAATGCTCGTAATTAAGGCCTTAGTGATTGGGGACGTTGGATATGAAGACCGATTTGGTTTTCCTGCAGTTTCACCCCTTTGGATCACTGAATATACTCTTCTACAGAATGTGAGCAATAAGCTATATGCATTTGCGTATAGGTTGACTGCAGTTGATTTGAAACATTCTTCCAGCATCTTGTCTTCTCAGCATTGGTTATAATGCCTGCAAAATAAAGAACAGCAAATTAGCTCATGCAGAAGCAAAGCTTCAAAGCCATAGCAGCATTCTTTGTGTATTCCAATACTCAAGTTCATAGTGAACTTGGAAAAAGAAGGGATCTTTCTGTACTCAAGGTTCAAAAAAGACAAGGCCTGATGTATTGTGCTTTGCATGCCAACACAAGACAATGATTACCCAGGATGTATTTGAATGGCCAAGAACACTGAAACACTTAGAAATGTTAATGTTCACAAAAGTTGTTCGGAAAGGTGCTTTGCCGACAGCAGGTGTTTCTTGGCTTGTCTGCGCTGTTTTGTAAAATAGGCAGAGCAAAGCAGCATAAGCCTCACACATTGCCGCAAGCAGAGGTGCTTCCAGCATAAACAATCAATTTTTTAGTCATGTCCAAGAGATTCGGTACAAGCATATTCATTTGGTAGAGAGGAACTCTTCACTTTCAAAACCGCTCAGTGACAGACTGAAACCTGTGCCCGGTCTTAATGTTTTTCAGTGTCAACACCTGATTGGCACCGTATTCTTCCATGTAGAGACTGCTGACAATAAAGCATTACCAAAACAACACTTATGGTACTCATTGTATCAGAAAGTTCTTGCTCGAAGTCAGACCACTCTATCGAATTCTGCCCTGCAGTCCCTATGCTTCCTGATCTAGTTTCAGCGCACGCACAGTAATCTAACTCAAGCAGGTATTTACAGGAAAGACGAAGTGTGGGTGGGATGCATGCATTTAGAAAAAAAAAAATCTCCAGATTTCCCATCAGCAGGGGAGAAGATAACAGTGATATTATAACCAGAGCCCAATTGCAGCCACTAAAATCACTGGATGTCTGAGGTTCATACATCCAACACGAGTGCTTATAGACTGCAGTGTTCGAATAGTGCCACTTCATGGTGCATAACTTGCTTGGTTTACCTAGAAAGAAGTCAAGTGCAATGCCAACTGCAACAATGCCAGTGAAGAGACTCATACTCTCATTCTGCTCATAAATAAGGAGCACTGGCAGCTACAAAGAATCCCCTGCACGGTGGTTGTTCTGCCTTTCCAGTCATAAGTGGTTCACCTTTCTTTCTGTGTACATTAATCAGTGGTGAGGCCAATACGGTACTTTAGTTGAATGCAGTAAAACTGCTAAAGCACCAGCATGAAAACAACATTACAGTAGCCCTCGCAGTCTTACTCGAAACATGAAACAGCTCCACTGTCTTTAAGGAAAGAGTGCATACACCAGTGGAAAGGTACACATGTAGACAGGACACACTCACTGTCAGGCCAATGAGGCCACATTGTTGCCTCCTCAACACTTTTCTTGGAAGAAATGCCTTTGAGAGGCAACCATAGATTTAAAGCAAGGGGTTTCTTTGCTACAGTGTTGGTACTGATTTCATGCCAGCAGCTAAGCTGGAAAAGAAGTAAGAACTAATTAGAGAAGTGGATGCACATTGTGACCAAATTAAAAGGTACAAAACACCGGTAGCAGACCAACAGAGCACCAGTGTGTGTGAGGTAAGGCCAGAAAAAAAGAGGAAATTTTTATGCAAGCCATCTGCCACCTATACACTACCGTAGCGCATATGTTCATTCCTGAAATTCACTCTGCAATGTCAACAGGACTGGTATTAAACCAATTCATGTAAGCAAAGTATCTGTTTGTGTGCACCACATTATGTCCCCCAACACAATAACTTAAGCCAAAATTTCGGCCTGCCTAGAGCAACAAGTTCTACCCGCAAAGCAAGCAAGCAGGACTGCAGGAGCACCAGAGAAAGCTTGAAAAAGGTACTTTCTTTAGGTGTCATCACATTAATACAAAAAACACAGCCTGGCTTGAACTAGAATGACACATCGTGAGTGACAATTACATCACCTTTCAGTGTTTGACAAAACCAGTAAAAAAAAAAAGGGTAACACTTTATTTGCATGGCAACTTAAATGTGTAATACAAAACACAAGGAAAAGAATTCCAACTACAGAGCATGGAACGACAGGCACCCTTAATAAGACCGACAACTAAATTTTAGGCATCAAATTTTTTTTCGCCACAACAAAAAGCTTACTGTCTAAGCTGTTCGACTACGCAATGGTTTTGCAACAAATGCGATAAAAACTTTTTACCAAGAATTTTTCAAACAGTCGATGAGCGTGTTTCATGTGCCTCTATGCTAAAAACCATGATCAGCAAGCATGAGAATTGCGCACCTGAAAAAAAATTATGAACTAAAACTGACATAGTTACAGCCGTCAAACATTAATTAGGCAGTTTCAGTATAGCATAGCGACCATTTCAGTCTCCACACCCAGAGCGGTTATGGTACAGTGATGTGTACCTCGTTGTTGGAAATTTCAGTGGAACATGGTTACCATGTCAACCAAGAAATATAGAGCACTGTGGCACCATCTAGGAATAAAAGTTGAAAGCACAACATTAGTGATGCAAAAATTGAAAACTGAAAAATGGTTTCTGAGGAAACGAAATGCACAGTTATTGTCTCACTTATGTCATGGGCACCCAGACCACACCACAAGGGAAGGGAAGAATGTGGGAGTGAAAGAAGAAAGAGCTGCCATAGTCCTCTCCAGAATAATTTTGACCACTCGGCGATCTTTAATGTGCACTGACATTGCACAGTACACGGGCACTTCTGCCTTTCACTTCCATGGAAACGTGGCTGCTGCAGCGAGGTACGATCCCGGGAACAGCGGCTTAACCAGTTTTTTCACATCTTCAATACGCCAACACGTTATTGAGGAGAGTTTTCTCACAACTGAAATGCCAAGCCTTCTTGAGTCAAGTGGTCTATTGTACAATGGTTTTGCTTCACAGAACTTCCTGACAACTATGCACGACTCTCAGTCAGACACTCTATGGGCAGAATTTTCTATGAGAATGACTTCTTCACTGATTCGGCAGCAGCCGTCATTAGGTCTCAAGCTCAAAGTGAAGGATTGAAACCTGATTCCTTTGTACTGTGGGAGTCTACAGCTTGAAGGGAGAGTTCCCACATCATCATTTTCGAGCAAGAATTCCCTAGGCCGCCTTTCAAAGTAACTTTGCTGTGCTTTTGAGGCACGTTTTTCCTCTAAGCGATTATATATCTGATTCAATGCACGACCAGGTTTACGAAGAAGTTTTTTGATTGCCTGTATGTTCTTCTCAAAAGAAAATGCAGGAAAAGAGTCAAGCGTTCCATACAAACGAACGTCTGCTGCTAGATGCAACAAACAGTGAACGTTGTACGATACTTCCTCCTGTTCATTAAGTCTACCAAAGCATTTCACAAAATGCTGAAGAAGTGTTTCTGCAGAGTCTGCATACTGTTGGAAAAGTGATGGAGTGCTGAGAATTGTTGCAGCTGCATGCAAAGTCAGAAAATTCAAAAGCATGGGACTTGGCAGTGACTCCCTTAGCACTAGTGGGCCAGTGTAATGCAGAAAAAGCCTAAACTCTGTAGCCTTCCAGCGGTCTTTCTCATCCAGAGTCCTAGGTTTCCTAGCGAACTCAAGTGGAACACAACCCTCAAGGGCGAAACCTTTGGCTATTTCTTTACGATCTGTGGGACCAAGGTGGACTGTCAGTGGCCTCGCAAACCACAAGTTTATCAGCTTACGAACTACACCAAGGTACAGCAAATGCATGGGATCAAGTGGCACGTTGCTCACACAGTCAATAGGAAGTTCCGTCAACAATGACACACCGTGGTGGTGCTCAAAATCTTCCTGTTTCCGGAATGACTTATCAGTTCTTAGCGTCGATTCTGAGGTAGGAAAAAACATCTCATTGAAACTGCCTTCTGCAGTACATTTAGGGCACACTGCGTAGCCAGCATGTCCTTTTGTCAAGAATATAAATGCGCACACAGGTGCGTCGCAGATAAAGCTTCTCATTTCAACCTTAACCAGTTTGCCAGAGATCATTAGACCTACCCGAACTAAATTTTTTAGCTCGAGAACAAAAGGGTGAAGGAATTCATGGGCAGAGTTTGGCTTTGCAGGGCACAGAAAAGCACCAACGATCACCGGCTCTGGTAATTTATGGGTGGCACTAAGTTGAATCTGGCATTGAATTGGCCAGAGCTGCAGACGGGAGCTCTTTGAAAAAGGCAGGCCATCTATGTTGAAAGGCCAACAACCTGTGGCGGGTGCTTAGCGGGACACAGAACATATCCTCCAAGCCTTTCTTATTAAGCCCGAAATGGCAGTAGTGTCCAGGAGGCAATTCAGTAACGCCAGCTATAACTGCAGTTCTACGAGGAGTTTTAAGCAACGTTCGTGCCTCTGTTGGCAAATCAGAAAAGCAGCTGTGACCTTTCAAAAGACGCAGCAAGTACGTTAGAGAGCGATGGGATATGTTGTGTTCAAGTGGCGCCCAACCAACCAGCCGAGAACGAAACTCGTCAACCGTTCCAACGCTTTCAATTGTCGGGACGTCGTGTCCCAATTCTTGGGAAGCAGCGACCAGTGCACACTGAGAAGTGCCACTCGCCACGCTGCTCATTATGTCGGCATCGCTAGAGTCACTTGAGCCTGCAGTGTGCTCCGAAGGCAAGTCGAGGCGACCGTACGAAGAATCAGCAGCTTGCTCAAAACGCTGGCGCAAGGGTCGTCTGTCGAACCGCTGGCACCGCTTGCATTGTCGCAAGGGAGTGCAAATTAAGTAGTCGGCATCACTCGCTTCGCGGCGAGTTTAATTCGCCATCCGGTTCACATGAATGACTCGGAATTGAGCTCGTAAAGCGAGTCCGCAAAGAGCTCGGCACTTCCGATGCTTAGAAAAACGCCTGAACTTCTAACCGGGCGTTGTTCCGAACAGACCGCGTTTTGCTTAGTTTTGGCATCGCAACAAAACCGTGCTACTCAGCAGACACACCAATTATCCTTCGTGGGCATCTACAATCAACCTACACCGCTACATAAAGACAAGGATAGTCTTAAATAGTGCAGCACAAATCGTCCGATGCTGCAACAAAGAAGCAAGGTCTAAGCCTTTTCAATCAAACGTTAGTCAACTGACAGCAAACGGCGGCACGGCATGCCGAACACATGGAAAGAAACCGCTATGCAAACGGGGCCATCACACATACTTTTGATAGATGTCGAGCCATATGTGGAGTGCACAAACGGTAGAACACGCAAAAATATTGTGTGGTAGGCCGCCAGAACCCAACAAACCAACAACTTCAGCGCTACCGCTGACAAAGCTAAAGCAGCTATAGCTGAGCTACCACGCCGAGTCGAAGACCGCGCTACCACGCAACATGCGGAGCAGCGAGAACTACTGGTACTACTATGTACCGATAGGTGCCGTTAGGTGAGGCTGTCATGAGTTTTTCCTGTTGTGGCTTTTTGTGCTCATACACAACCTTTCAGGCCAGAAAATATGTTTGTGTTGTCTTTCTCATGCACCATTTATGCAAAAAAAAAGCGATTGAAGTTTTTTTTTTTTTTCGTGTCTGTGTGGACACGTGACAAAGTCGCGCACCCACAGGTGCTGAACGGCCTGCGCATGTCGCGGCCAGGGCCGTCGTCTGCTACAGTATGCACTTCGCTCAACACGCCTTTCGATAACTGCCTTCACTGTAAAGCTGTTTCTCTAGATTGCCTAGTTCGAACGACTCAGTTTGCAAGCAAATGCACCGCACCTATGCTTGAGAATTTTGGAATATGCCGGAATTAAGCTTCCGATTCGCAAAAAATGCACAGGTAACAGTATACTTTACAACTTAATAAAAAAGCGGCAGAAGACCCGTTAATAGCGCAGTAGCACTACTAGCCGCAATCCTGCATATTCAGCCTCATGACCAAGTGTATGTTTTGCCGAAAGCAATAATTAAGGAGGAAGTTTAGGAAAGGAAAAGTGTGCACGAGCGCCGCTCTAGAACACGTGCGGAGTAGCACGTGACTGTTTCTGTGTGCCTCTTGCACTTTCCTCAAGGTCACCAGGTGACAAAACCGCCACTACCTCTTGGTTACATCACAAACGATGACAATGTTTCGCATTATCAATGTTCCATATTATCGCCAAAAAGCTCTTTAATTGCCAATGGAAAACTTTAATAAATTAATTCCATATGACATGCGTCTTAGGATTCAGGCTTCTCTTATGTTCGAATGCGGCACTAAAGCTGCCAAAGATATATGGGATATATTAATTGATACAGTTTGCGCGTCCAATATCTGTGTTTGTTAGACATACATCAGAACATAACATGCGCATCGAGTGTTCCCGCTTGGTGGACATGTACTGGATTATACATTAGGCATCTAGTGTCCACGCTTTGCGGACATGCTCTAGATATAAAAACATTCATATTATTGACGTCCTATCAACGTGTAGCACGTCCAAATGATGATCCTTATGATGTACATCTAATAGACGCTCCTTTCATCACATGACGTTTGGATCTTTCTGGCACGTCGAATGGATATTTATGGTTTACTGGGTGGTGAGAACACACAGCTTTAATCGTAGCAAGCGCCAACAAGCCAAGCAACAAAGCACTGCATTATACATAACTTATATGAGAAACATACACTCACATTAGTATACAAACTGTTACTATGAGCTCATGCTTATATATACTCCCTCATTAAGGGCATCCCACAATTGTTAGTGGGGAACAGTTAATAAACATAGTTTTCTCATTCAATTTCACCACTATTTTTGCAATTTACAGCAGAAAAACACAAACAAATTTAAGTGAAAATTTTTCTTAATTGAGAAATAACATTGGAACATAAACAACAGCAAAAAGTTGTCAATCGAACAACAAAAAGCTCTCTGTAGGAGCCAGTAGGTCCCACTTCAGAACCAGAAGCCCAGCAGGTACCAGAAGAGGCTCCTTACAGGGAGCATTTCAACCAGCAGCGCAAACCAGAAGGCTTCCTTCTGGGACCAGTAGACAGCACAAAGCCCGAAGGCTTCCTTCTGAAACCAGTAGACCCCAGCACAAAACCGAAAGGCATTCCTTCTGGGACCAGTAGATCAAAGCAAAAAACCAGTTGGTGCCCTACAGAGACCGTTTCAGCCAGCGGCAAACCGTAGAAAAAAAAAGCAGGTGCTCATAAAGCTTGCGTTCTGCACATCTGCATACAGGACGGAGTCCTCGGGACAAAAGCGCAGGCATATGGTCTTTGCAGAAAAGGTGGCTCGAGCCACACACCTTCTTTATGATCGGCTGCTGAGAAAAATGTGTTCTATATAACAAGCAAAAAATGGCTTGAAGTTTGCAAGAAATAGAAAACAAAAAGTTGTATCCGTAGTCCACAAGTTTAAAACATTACAAACCTTGCAGGGAGCAACATATATGCAAAGGAAACTTAGAATCTATTCCAGTACTGGCGTAATTCTTTAAAAAGGTCTGGAACGTGGTAGAATATGTTCTCTCACTGCTTCAATATCGCCGCTTTCTCCTTTCTTTCACTCTGTGCCTCCGCCCCAACCCGAGTTTTTCCCCTTCAGTCTCCTTTTTTCCCTCTCTCTGATTTCTGATCGTTCTACTTTTTCCTTATGCCCTGACGCTCTTGCTGTCATTTCTCAGGAACCCTTGGCTTCAGCATTAATTCCCTCCCCCTTCCTCTCACAATTCATCTAATCTCGCCCCCATTCTCTCTCTTATCCTCTAATTCCTTCTTTTTTTGTTCTCCCGCATTTCACTCCGCCATGCTGCTTCATTGTTTCATCATATCCTTTTCGTTTTTCAGGCCAACGAAGCCAGTCGTGTCACGGTGCACCTGTTGCAGCTGGACACAAAGCCTCCACGTTCGCCACATCTCTCCACCCCTGTATTCCTTTCTGTTGAGCCGGCCTTTTTATTTTCAAGCCGCTGTAGCAGCCACCAAGCCTGGACAAGATTCACCCTCCCCATTCTATAACACCCTTCCCACCTTTTCCCCCTCACTGGGACTTTTTCCTCGGAGGCAAGGCGATACTCCACGCCATTGACGAATGCTTTACCCACACGACGACAACTCCTCTAGTTGAAACGTTGGCAAGCACTCTGAGGCTTTCCCCTCCTTTGATGGAAGCCAACAGTCACCGGAAACAAGGAGCGTATGTTTTTTTTACATTGTGGTGTTCAGTAATTGGAGATAATAGGGTAATTATTTAAAGATAATTGTTTCGAAGCAGTAGGCCTTCTTCACTTTGTGAGTGCCAAGACACGTCTGTACACCCTCTATCTAGCACGTAAACATAAATGTTGCCGCATTACGTTCCACCTTCGCGTTGTTGTCGATCTACTCAGCGACCTCACAGTTGCAGGTTAGCAGTGGACGTGGTTCCTCTAGGACTGCAGTCGACCACGTGGTCCTGCCTGCCATGCCCGAGGGGTTAACCATCACGCAGGGACCTTCGGCTGCCCAGGGATCCAGGGAGAACCTGCGTGTGAGAGACGTATCTGATGAAGACGATTAGAGCGAAGCCGGCGAGAAGAGGAGAACGGCGTCCGGCGGCCTGCCGTGGTGCCCTTAAGAGCGGCATTTACTTGCCATCTGTTCCGCGCCGTGTTCCCTGCTCCATATAAAACCTGTCCACTTAACACTATATAAAAATGTTTCTTTCATGCAGTTTGGTATCAGCAGTGAAGTGGTGTAACATGTAAATTTAGTGCTCCCGTCACATATGTACAAAGAGCTACAATAACTCCCTCGCGGTTTTATTAACCTGTGTCTCTTAACCGTACTAGCCTTCCCCATGAGCCGGAATGCGAGCGACCGAACAAACAGCTATGTCTTCGTGACCTCAATCACAGTCTGTTTTCCGGGTACCTATAGTTGATTACCACGTAGTTATCTATATTTGCCAATGTATGAGAAAATGCGAAACACAAATTTTGTTCCTTCCCCCTTTAAAGGTGCAGTTGTGGAGTTTTGGAGGCCCGCTCAAGCCGATTTATATAGCCTTTTCCTTGCCTCCTATTGGAAATGAATATTAGTTATGTACAACATTTTCGAGTAAAAAACAATGAAGAATATCTACTTTAGCTGATTTTTCTTTCATTTCTACTGCACACGTGTATACGCTCTCATTATAGCCTGATATGTGCGGAGATAGGTGCTATTATGTCTAAATTACTGCAATCTTTTTCTTCGTGCAGTTAAGTGCAATGCGCCCATGCTTTTGAATAACTCTATCCTTGTTGCATACGCTGCACTGAAGTTCAACAAGGCGGCTTGATTGTACTTCTGAGTTCACTCATACTTTTGCATTGACTAGAACGAAGTGTGCCCACTTTGTCGATGAGCTAGCCGTCCATGCTTCGCAATCATGCAGCTCGCGCATCCATCGGCTGACATGTATAACCGGTGGCTGCAGGATCCTTAACAATGCAACGTTCGCTGCATTGTGTGCAGGGAGCCGCCGCCAAGTCTGAGCTGATCCAGTTGTGCTTTATTTTCCCTCTTCCACAAGCTGAAAGAAAACAGTACAGTCACCTCGCAGACGAAAACTCCTTTCAGTGATCGACAGCGTGCGTTTGCGTGACGCACTCTGCAGCTGGAAGACGTCAAGCTGAACGAAACAATTCCCAGCACGGTTTGAAGGGCGTGTTTGTAGTACTCATCTGCCAAAAGCACCTATTGGGGTTGGGAGAGTAAAGTCGTGGGTGCTCTAAACGCGCATTCAAAAGTGGCGGTGCGTGGCACGGAGAGTCAAAGCCCACGGCAGCAGCAAGACGGCGCGGCACAAACTTCAGTTTCGGTTTCGGTTATTTTTTTTTTTAGCTAGCACGGCTTGTTCATGCACTGCCAAAGGCTGACATCCGGGACATGCTGCCCAACTTCAGGTGGCTTCACTTTCGGGCGCCCGATGCGGCATCCCAGTGGTTCTGCCGCCTCTAAATAGGCACCTAGGCAAGGATAACGTGCGCAGCGCTCCAAGCGGAAATTACCTTTTTTTTTTACCTAGATTTTGATACACAGGCGGCATAGGCGTTTGACACCCTCTCTTCTAGTTCACTTTACCCGCGCACCACACTCGACACGACCACCGACGACCACACGACGACCACACGAGACCCTCTAAAGAACGCAACGGCTGCCACGCCGCTGCTAACACAAGAAGGCAAAAACAACATTCGATCATGCCGCTGCCGCCGCTGCTGAAGCGGCGCTGTACGCGGTTTTGAGATTAATTAATTTTCTACAGGAAATATATCGAAAGAATAAAGTTGAAATACATGAGAAGGAATTAAGGGTACATCAACTGTCCAGGTACAAAAAAAACTAAGGCAAGGTTGTTCTCTATCACCGCTGCTGTTCATGCTTTATATGATAAGTATGGAGAGAAGGCTACAAGGAAGCAATCTAGGTTATGATCTGTGCCGGGTTTGAACCCGACCGCGGCGGCTGCGTTTTTATGGAGGAAAAACGCTAAGGCGCCCGTGTGCTGTGCGATGTCAGTGCACGTTAAAGATCCCCAGGTGGTCAAAATTATTCCGGAGCCCTCTACTACGGCACCTCTTCTTCCTTTCTTCTTTCACTCCCTCCTTTATCCCTTCCCTTACGGCGCGGTACAGGTGTCCAACGCTATATGAGACAGATACTGCGCCATTTCCTTCCCCCCAAAACCAATTATTATTATTAGGTTATGATCTGTCATACACATTAGGCGGAAAGGTTGTTGAGCAACGACTACCGGGTTTAATGTATGCGGACGATATTGTACTGTTAGCAAATAACCAGGAAGATTTGCAAACTTTGGTGAACTTCTGTGGAGACGAAGGAGACAGTCTAGGTTCCAGTTTTAGCGCAACTAGGTCAGGTGTGATAGATTTCAACGGCACAACTGATCAGGAGCTTACAATACAGGGCCATGAAATACCCAGAGTGGCCGAATACAAATACCTCGGGGTATGGGCAAACAAAGGGCATATGTACACGGAAAAGCACGAACAGTCTCTCATAGCAAAAGGGCGAAGAGATGCCGGGATAATGAAACATAGGGCCTTGTGGGGGTACAACAGGTATGAAGTCTTCAGAGGTATTTGGAAAAGAATAATGGTGCCGGGGCTTACTTTCGGGAATGCGGTTCTATGCTTAAGAGCTGAATTTCAGTTGCGATTAGAAGTAAATCAGAGAACTGTTGGAAGATTAGCACTATAGGTGCACACGGGAAAACCACAAACGAGGCAGTACAGGGGGATATGGACTTGGCAACGTTCGAAGCACGGGAAGCTCAGAGTAAAGTACTATACGAAGAACGCCTGGGGAAATTGGACGCTAACAGTTGGGCAGGTAATGTATTTAAATACCTGTACAGAAAGAGCGATGACACACAGTGGCGGAAACGAACTAGAAAGCTGACCAGTAAGTTTGCCAGGGACGAGGAAGGAGAAAGAAAGAGCATTAAACGGCAGGTTAAAAACGTCGAAGGTAAAAATTTGACAGATTCAATGGAAAAGAAGCATAGTGTAGAACTATATCGATGCTGGAAAAGGCAGATCAGGAAGGAAACGTTTTATGATAACTCAAGGGGCAGTGCCCTCCTCTTTGAAGTATAGGTCAGGGAGTCTTAGAACGTTCAGCTACAAAAAGAAATTTAACGAAGAAGATGACACATGTGCTGTGTGTGGTAAATCTGTAGAAACAACAGAACACCTTATTCTAAATTGTGATGGTATCCATCCAGTTGTCGATGCATGCACAGTCACTCTTCCTGAGGCCTTAGGGTTTAGAGATAAAAATAGTCATGTAAATAAATCTGCGGTGGAAATTAGCAAAAAGAGATTGGAGGATTGGTGGCACAAAAGCAGAGCCGTGACATAAGTTTCAAAGAGAAGGAAAACGTATTTTAATGAAAATGGCGAATTTTATTAACAACTTACAGCAGAGTTAAACAAAAATAAAGGAAAAAAAACTGAGCACGGTGGCAACTACCACTGCCCAGTTTCAAAGGGGACGCTCCTACCTTCCATCCAGCCATCCATCGCCCTTCGGCGTCTTCCCATGGCAGCCACCTTCCGTTTGTCCTTCCTTTTGCTTAAACGTAAAGATAGTAAAGCATAAGACGGTAAAGCATAGTGGTCTGGTTTCTCTACATCTCCTTTTCTATCCTTGTCTGCTACAAAGTGGACTAGCAACTCACCCCAATATACACCCTCTGGCACTGTATGTATGTAGGTACACTATTCTGTACATAGAAAGTAAACTCGCAGCTTTTTCCGATAGTGGGCTACATCTAGTGGTGATTTCTTTGTATCACATTAAGTTTATATCCTTCATCCAGCAAACAAGGTTGTTTTTTATGCTGTGCAGTCAACGTACGTAGCCGATGACATTTTGCAAAACAGTAAGCGGTGTAGCTCATCGTTCACCATATTTGTGTGCACATATTTAGCTACCAGTTGCAGCATTATTTTCATCACAATTTCAAGTATAAAGTGCACATTCATAATAGAAATTATTTCTACAATCCTTTGGGTGTTTAGCTGTGGCTGTGATAAGTCCCTGCATTTGAAAATCAAAATTAGATTTGAGGAAAGGAAATGACTCAGTAATTGTCTCACTTATCTTGGCGGACACCACATAAGAGAAGGGATAAAGAAGGCAGTGGAAGAAGAAAAGAAGAGAGAGGTGCTGTTGTGGAGGGCTCGGACCACCTGGGCATCTTTAATCCACCAATATCACACAGCACACGGCGCCTTTTGTGTTTCGCCTCTGTTGAAACATGGCCGCCGCGGTAGGTTTCCAACCCTGGGATTTTCTGTACCACCTGCGAGTACACTAACACGTGCTGCTGGTGATTCTCATAATGGGACAAGCAATGCTTTTGTATTAAAAATATACTGAAATATACATGTCGCCACAACCAGCGGCTTTTGCAAGCAGTCTGCAGTGCATCAAGACAGTTCTTTTCATGTGATCCCCGAGGCTACGCCGCCATTCATCTATAAACAGTCATTGTGGAGCTTTTCTTGATCTTGTTGTCACGAGTAATTTATTCAGGCGCGGGACAAATTTTTATAATCCAATTTTCTTGGCAATAAACGCATTTTTTGCTGCTGAACAGACATCATCATAGCCAGAAAGAGCCACATAATTTTTATTGCGAACAATACAGTGTAACTTTGAGCTAACACTGCCCCGATAGAGTAAAAACATTGATGCTAATTGAGCCTCTATGACCTGCAAACATGTCGAACAAGATTAAAGCTGCCATCAAGGAATGCTGCACTGTTTTTCTCCACAAATTTTTCAGACAGCCCTATAGACGGATGCAACCAGAACTTGGGGAATAATTTATAAGTGCCCAGTTCTGGTTGCCGCATGTTTATTTGTTAACAACCCTAACTTAAGTAAACATCCGTTGATGTGGAGAATGAAAAGTAACCAAATCCCACCAAACAAACCAACAAAACCTCTGTACAATGTTGTGTTAATAGGCAGGGAATGCAACCACACAGAGTAGTATAGTTGCAGGCATTTCGCTGAGCAAAACACTAGTGATGCCAAAAATTAGTTTCGAGGGGGAAACTAGAACTGCCTGTCAACATAAAAGCTCAGTTTAGGGAGAGGAGCAGCTTAGCTATTCACAGAAATGGGAAACCAACGAGTACCAATGCTTTTGAGTTTTAATGTACAGAATAGTAATAAAAGGAATTAGTACTGCAAACAGCCAACATGTTGAGACCACTTTTTGACACCAGGTGAAACGAAATATTCATACGAAGGAACCAAGAACACACAAGAAATAAAATAGAATTTGAAAATACACTGAAGGACTTCTTGCCTCAGTGGAGTGAATGTTTCTAAAAGCACATCAGCTGAACAGCTTATAATGAATCGGAGCAATTAGAACAACACTGACAGCAATGGTGCCAAACCCAACAGCCTTCTTGTCATTAACACCCAACGAAAATGTGACAAGGCTAGCTTCAGTAATACATACAGCTTACAAAGAAGCTAACTCGAAGCACAATTCCAGCACGACTGCTATTCTGACCAAAAAGGTTGAAATATTCCACCAAATTTGTCATTTGCATGCAGCACCGAAAGTGATCTGAGAAGTGGTACTGGTGCAGTTAAACTCTTTTAACGTTTATGATTAAAGAAAGTAGTTCTTAAAAAATAAAAAGAAAAGCAAGCCATGCAATCTTTTGTTCCATTCTCTCATACATTCTGCTAGTACTACTGGAACACCACACCGAAAAAACATCACAGCAGCATATTATCTTTTGATGTTATGCAAATAGAGCTGCTGCAATAGGAATCCGTAAAGTGATAAAACATTTAAGTAACACAAGTGTGCTTAGGGCACTAAATCTCAATAAACAATAAGGCCAGATTTTCTTCTTCTGATCTTCATCAGAAAGCTGAGAACACGAGGTAAAAATCCTGGACATATTATCACTGAAAACCTCTCTTTAATGGGAAGTGATGTCATCTCTATGTGTCACAATTTCCTCTAGTCCACATAAGTCTGGAAGCATAGTAGGCTAGCGATTCCGAAAGAAGATACGAGCCCAGTGACAGTGTAGTGTCAACATTAAAGAATGCTTGCAAATTAAACTAACTACGGACATACGGTTTCATTTGCTTTATGGAGCTTAACAACCCAAAGCGACGCCAAAGTGAAGAGCTCTGGCAATTTCGACCACCTAGGGTGGTCGACATCGCACAGTACACATGCCTTCAACATTTCGCCTCCACTGAAATACGGCCGTCGCAGCCAGGATCGAACTTGTGCTTTTCGAGACAACAGTCGAGCTCCATTTTAGGATAGAACACTTGTCACAAAACACCTAGCTAGCACGCCGTTATCTGGTTGCCAGCAAGATTGCTACCAAAACTTCTTCCAAAGGGCACCATGGAACACTATTATTCCTTTAGTGTCGTGTCTTTTTGTGGTGTTTTAAATTCCACTTAACTGAGAACGCCTTTGAGCACAAATCACACTAGAATTGTTTTTCACCCTTGTGGGAGTGCACATGTGCCACAAGGGTTGCCTTTCGTGCAAATGCCATGGGGCACAGCTGGCATTGGAATGGCTTCTCACCAGTGTGGATGCGGAAATGATCTACCAGGTGGCTCTTTTGTACAAATGCATTGCCACAGTGGTCACAACGGTATGGACGATTACCGGTATGGGTGCGCAGGTGGTTGTCCAAATTGTTCTTTACTGAAAATTTTCTGTCACAGTGGTCACAATGATATGGACGATCACCCGTATGCGTGCGCAGGTGTCTGTCCAAATTGCTCTTCACAGCAAATGTGCTGCCACAGTGGTCACAACAGTATGGACGATCACCGGTATGGGTGCGCAGGTGTCTGACCAGGCCGTTCTTATAAGCGAATGTGCTATCACAGTCACTGCAATGATACGGGCGGTCACCTGCGTGGGTGCGAATGTGCGCAGCCAGGACAGATCTCTTCTTGAAAATGTTGCCGCAGTGGTTGCACTGGTGAATCTGCTTTCCTGTGGGCTTGTCCCGGTGAGTACTCGTGCTTGTACTAATGGATGGCACGCTGTGGTTGACTGGGCACTCTTGATCAGGTGAATTTTGTCCGAGAAACACGCCAGCCTTGCAGTCTGTGGTGGCCATTCCTGCATTACAATACCAGACCACTTTTATTAAAACGTGGGGCCCAATACGCCACAGCTCACATACTGCTAGGGCTATCAGATTGTGACTGTAGACAAGAGTGCTGTGCAATAGCTGCGTTACTTGAGTAGAGTTAAATTTCATATGTAGAGCTTAATCCCTTCAGTCAAGAACAACAGTCCACTAGAAGTAAATTTTTAGTTTTTAGATTTCTATAAGGAACATATCCAACAGCTCAGAAAAAATTCCCACCGTTCCAGTTACCCAATTATTAGGGGTGTGTGAATGCTTAAATTTCAAATGTGAATATTAAGAAAAAAATACCTTCCAATATCGAATCGAATGTACATTTTGTATAAAAACAATTTAAAAATATAAACGTGCCAACATAACTCCATGTTCTTTATGAAAATAGTATCTGGTCTTTGCAACCAAAATATACAAAACTATACTGACTCTACCATACTAAAAAAATCATGATGTCCATAGAAATGTAGATTTCTTGATTGGACAGCATTAACAGCACGCAATAGGTGATGTAGACACGCAGAATAAGCAACAATACGAAACCATGAATTCATATGATGCAACATTTAAAGCTAACAGGAAGAATAGTAAAACCTCATTAAATCGGACTTCAAGGGGCCGGAAGATATTCCCTAATTATTCAAAGCTTAAGCTATAAATAGCGCCCTGCCTCATTTCTTCTCAAAGCTGGTTCATAGTTCATACCACAGTCATGGATTGCATAACAAACACATACATCATGAGCAATGGACATAAACAAGGTTTCCATTTTTGGTCAGAAAATTATAAAGAATTACATGTAAATATAATAATATTATACTTCATTCAGCAAAAAGTCACCATCTGTTACCGCAAACCTAAAAATAGAATAGACGTCATGGTGCGAGTCAAACCTATGTAGCAACAGATACTGTTCAGCGAACCTGTGTGAGCAGTGTTATACACATGAAAAATAATGCCAAGCTCCAATGCCCAGCCACAACAAGCCACGCTACACTGTGTACTTTGAATTAGCAACTGCAGTGAAATGCACATTAAATGTGGCTTTCATTTCAGAGCAGTTTAAATATAACGGATTAAAATGCCACCATGAATGTCTGGCTGAACAGTAATAAAAGCTGTTGCTGCAGCTTTGGCAGAGATGCTTCATCATAATGTTCCAAATGTGACTAAAGCAAAAACAAAAAACAACAGAGAAAATAACCAAATAATAAGAAATGCACTCGCATGGCACTGTAACAACAAAAACAAGTAAGACTAGACATTTCTTAAAGTCCATTTAGCACCAGAAGGGAGATTAAGGATGGCCACCAATGGCACATTCATCCAATGGCTACTTATTGCACAGACTGTATTTTTGTTTCCAACACCTTGCTCCATGAAGTCTTGAAAAATTGGGGAAAAATATTCTGCTTGCACTGTGCTCTACCAAATGATAACAAGGTGTCCTGTATACTCATACCCTTCTTTATGCTTATACCATGTTGCCCCATGGCATCTTCAACAATAACCCTCATTGATGCTTCAAGTATCTGTGCTTTTGATGGATGGGGCATTCATTATGCACACCATTTCGTCCATGGACGACAGGCACTAAGGTCTATAAACAAGTTAATTCACAGGCTATGAACATCAGGCCAAAGCATCTGTGAAGGCGAGGATTTATATTGAAGGCTTCTTCCTGCGGTAGCATGTATTCCTTTGGCTTGTCAATATTAGCCTGCAAAATTAACAGAGAAAAGCAGTGTAAGTGAATAAAAACTGCACTGCCATAAACAGCGATGCTTAAATTTTTTCTTTATAAATGACTGCACGTTGGACAACACACAAAAAGTAAACGGAACCATCCATCAGTTAGAGAGAAAAAAGGATATGAAAGAATGTGGACAAGAAATCCCAGCAGACATCATGCTTATGATACAACTATCTAGCTTATACTATGGCTGGAAGTCAACGCCTAGTGCAGCCCTAGACTGCAGCTCACTTATGGAGGTCAGTGGATGTAGCTCTGGACTTGGGAGATGGGAAGCAGTGGGGCTTGGCTTATGCCAAAACATGGTGATAGCTTCGAATAATTTCGATCACATGAGGTTCTTTAATGCGCTCTGACACCGCATACCGCATGGGTGTGCTTGCATCTAACTTCCGTCGAAATGAAGTGACCGTTGCCAGGATTTCATTCGACAACATTGCACTCAGCAGCCAAACAAAAAAGCCATTGAGCCAGTACAGCAGTTTGCATCAATATCCATGTTTCACATGTTGCCAGGTTGCTGCTGCTATTTTTTCACTTGTGAGGAAAGCGTTTCTGGCCTTGCAATGAAATAGGTACCGGATGTTGCATACACATTTGTAGATTTGCATGCACTGGAATGTTTGGCTCAGGTGTGTTCATGAAAGTCCACAGTTGTGCATAACATTGAAAGTAATTGCAATCAAACTCCTCTCGAGCACGGGAGCTGGCTACAAATAAGGACATTTTTTGAAGCTCTTGGCTGCGTCAAGCTACATGCTGATTGCAGTTATGGCTAAACATGGTTGACAGGGCACTGAAATAACCCCAGTTTCGTTACATCTGCAGAAAATTGCATTGTGTTGCATTTCAGGGGGTCTTATGTCTCCTAATTTCCTAGTGGCTGTTTCACCAAATGGAAGTTGTTTCATTTGCTTGTTTTGGAATCTGTTTCACATTGTGGAATTCCTTGAAAGCACTCTCTAAAGCAAGGCCTGGTAGCATTCCAAGCACACTCTGAGTGCCTCCGATGCTCTATAGAAATATCTGTATATTTATGCAATGTTTTGGGTCAAGTAGTAAGCATATCTGCTTCCTCTAGTGCTGCATACAGCTCTGGGCAGACAAAGGAGTTGACAGGTACCGTTTACGTGATCTGTGTTTTGTACTTGTCATTACAGTGTGTGAAAGGCCCAACAATAGGAAGTTTTGCGGCGCGATAATTTTCAAGAGATGTGAGTAGCGCTTTCCCCTCTACCTGGTCCTGTGGAAGCAATGCACTGGTGTTAACGTGACCAGCAATGATGACCAAACAGGGAATTGTCATGTGTGTGTAACAGTACTATCCTCTCTCGCGCAAGTATCGCTAATGTCTCCCCTCAGTTTCCACCAATTGGCCCAACGTGTGAAACGAAAAGTCTTCCAGACACAAGTACAAGGCTGATGTGACATGCAAGTTTAATACACTTGGCATACCACGCCATCTCTAATCAGGTACGTACTTGTGCAAAGAAAATAGGTCAGAGTGAAACTCGTCCAAACAGTAGTATTAATACCATACCAATAACAGAGAAAAATGACTAGATATTTTCTTTCGGTGTAAAAAAATCTGTGTGAACAGCAGATCCGACATCAAAAGACAACACATAGTTAAGGTGATGACAAGAAGGATATAAAGTGAATCATTTGAAAAGTTTCAGAAAAAAACTGAATATACCCAGTATGTCAGGCAAGCATTGCCGAATTTTTTTTTCAGGGGATAAATTTCTGCACAGTAATAATCTGCCACTGAAGGAGTAGAAATTCCCCAAGTATTTAGAAATTTCTGAAACAAAATTCAAACTTTGTGAAGCAGAAATGGGAGATGCTTAAACATACAAAAATGGTAAAGTATAATGCGCCTCAGTAGTGATCTGGTATCTCTCTGTATCATCTTTCTTATCCATCTGCTGCAGAGTACAATAGCAACTCACCCCAAAACACACCTTAACCCTTCGACACATTATGTAACAGCACATAAAGCAAACTTGCAATTTTTTCCAAGAGTGGTCTGCATCTAGTAGCCTTTCTTTGTTTTGAGGTGAACTTCACATCCTTCATAACGCAAATACGCTAGATTTTTTTTTATGCCATACAGTGAATGCAGTGAATATTTTGTGAAACAGTGAGCGGTGTAGCATATGAGTCCGCCATTGTTGTGCAAAAATATTTTGCCACCATTTTTAGCATAACTTTTTGCCTCAATTTCAAATGTAATGCACACCTTCGAAAAAGAAATTAATTTCATGGACCCTCGCGAGTTTACCTTCTAAGTCAAAGCATATTTATGTCGCTATTTTAGTCAATTACGACACTTTGTATAAAATTTCGCACCTTCTTGCCATAATATGTTTGATTTTTGCGGTGGAAAACTGACAGGCTGTCTTCATAAAAACCTGAATATATTATTTAGTTTGAAAAATATTCCATTTCAATGAAACAAGAAATGGTGCATTCCATACATAACCATTTTCGTTGCAAACGATACAGTGTAACTGTGAGCTAACACTGCCCAACAAAGTGAAAACATCGATGCCAGTTAAACATTTATCATGTGCATACAAATCGAGGTGCACTCTAGTAATACCACATCGAATTTGTCAAATTTTTCACACAGCAGTAATGCAACCAGATCATGGGGAATAATTTTTAATTGTGCGGTTCTGGTTGCTGCTCATAAAAATGTTAATTACCCTAACTTACGTAAACGACTACTGAAGTACAGAATGAACACTTGGCATATTTCTCCAAAATAACAAACAAAACATCTGCCCACTGTTGTGACACTAGTGAGGGAATGCAACCACACACAGTATTACTCTTGAAGGCACAGCTCTGAGCAGCGCAACAAGCGATGCCAGAAATCATTTTCTGGGGGTTGGGGTGCTAAAACTCACACAAATGGCAAACGAAAGAGTGCCAGTACTGTGGAGTTTTAAAGTACAGAAACAAATAAAGGGCATTAGTACTAGAGCAAACAGTCAGTATGTGAAGGCCACTTTTTGGCAGCAGGTGTAACAAAATACTCGTGGGAAGCAACCAACAACACACAGGAAGAAATTAAATGGAATCTGAAAACACACTGAAAGATTTCTCGCCACAGTGCAGTGAATGTTTCTGAAAGCACATCAGCTGAACAGCTTATAATGAATCGCAGCAATTACAACACTGACATCAGTGGTGACAGACCCAATAGCCTTCTTGTCATTAACACCCATTGAAAATATGACAAGGCTAGCTTCAGTAACATGTGCAGCTTACAAAGAAGCTAACTCAAACCACAATTTCAGCACAAGTGCTATTCAGACAAAATGGCTGAATATAGTGAGGACACAATATTCCACAAAATATGCCATTTGCATGCAACACAGGAACAGTGATCTGTCAAGTGACACCAGTTCTTCAAATTTTTTGTACAAAAAACGTAATTCTTAAAGCCTAAATACAAAAGCAAGCCACGTAATCTTGAGGCTCAACTTTTGTTCTCCCCTCTCATACGTTTTGCTAGCACTATTACAATGCCAAATTGAAAACACAACACATCCGCAGTTTTCAATTTTGACACTAAGCAAACAAAGCTGTAGTGATATACGGCAGCACACCAAAACCATTTTTAAAAATTCGGGGCAATCAATTGGACTGATGTGGAGGGCATGTGATAGCCTTTGCTTTCCATACTCCAATGTATTCCATTAACAATAATAATAATTGGTTTTTTGAAGAAAGGAAATGGCACAGTATCTGCCTCATATATCCTAGAACACCTGAACTGCGCCCTAAGGGAAGGGATTACGGAGGGAGTGAAAGAAGAAAGGAGGAAAGATGTGCCGTAGTGGAGGCCTCTGGAATAATTTCGACCAGCTGGGGATCTTTAACGTGCACTGACATCGCACAGCACACAGGCGCCTTAGCGTTTTGCCGCCATAAAAATGCAGCCGCCGCGGCCGAGTTCGAACCTGGGAACTCCAGATCAGTAGCCGAGCACCCCAACCACTGAGGCACCACGGCGGGGCAATGTATTCCATTCCGACTCTATTTTTTCACTCACCAACACTCCAATTATGATTACATTCCGATTACGCAAAACCTGTCACAATATTATATTGCATCAATGCCATCTCTTTAAAAACACAAGTACACTTGGGACAATAAAATTACACAGACAGTCAGGCCACCTTTTTTTTTCCCCATCTTCATCATTAGCCTGAGAACTAGTACCAGCAATAAATATATTAGACACACTGCCGCTGAATGCCTTTCTTCAATGGGAAGTGATGCCACCCCATATGTCAGATTATTTTTTTTTCCTTTAACGTAAGTCTGGAAGTCCAATATACTTGTGGCTCTGGAAGAAGAAATGAAATAGCCCAGCACCAGTGACGTACAAGGGCATGTCAGCGTCCCATTCCGGCAAGGAGCGCGTCAACATTCAAGAATGGCCGCAAATCAAACTAGCTACCGACCTAGCTTAAAAAGGAACACTTGTCATAGGTCACCTAGCTAGCATGCTGCCAGCTGGTTGTCGACAGGACAGCTACCAAAATGCGTTCCAAAGGGCACCAGAGAACTCAGCTGTTCTGTTAGTGTCCTGGCTCTTTATGGTGTTTTAAACTGCACTTAACTGAGAACGCCTTAGAGCACAAGTCACAACGGAATGGTTTTTCATGCCTGTGGGACCGCACGTGCTCCATAAGAGTTAGCTTTTGTTCAAAGGCCATGGGGCACAGCTGGCAATAGAAAGGCTTCTCACCAGTGTGAATGCAGACGTGTCTTACCAAGTTATCTTTTCTAGAAAAGGCACTGCCACGAAAACTGCAACGGTATGGACGATCACTAGTATGGATGCGCAGGTGTCTGACCATGCTGTTCCTTGTTGCGAACGCGCTATCACAGTTACTGCAATGATACGGGCGATCGCCTGTGTGGGTGCGAATATGCGCTACGAGGTCAGATCTCTTCTTGAAAATGTTGCCACAGTGGGTGCACTGGTGAATCTGCTTGCCTGTGGGCTTGTCCCGGTGAGTACTCATGCTTGTACTAATGAATGGCACACTGTAGTTGACAGGGCACTTTTCATCAGGTGGATTTTCTCCAGGAAACACGCCAACGTTGTGGTCTGCCATGACTGAACCTGCATTTCAACACCAGAGCACTTTCATTAAAACCTAGGGCCCAAGATGCCAGAGCTTGTTTATAACTAGGGAACAAAAGCCAAATTTAGTATCAAGTCATATCTTATTTTCCAGCAAAAATCTGGATGCAGAGTTTGGGCTTTTCAGTCGAGAAGAACTGTCCAGTGGAAGTAGATCTTCCAACTTCTTGGATATATGTAAGGAACATGGCAAAGAAATAATTCCCACCAAACCAAATGCGCAATTATTAGTAGTCTGCAAATATTCAAATATTTAATATGAATAAAAAAATTTTATGAAATAATAATAAGCAAACATTGCCCGGAGTTCTTTTTCAAAAAAGTGTAGGCCTTTGCAACCAAAATATAAAACACTATACTGACTCAGCACTGTACAAAATACAATGGTGTGCACAGAAATGTATAGTGTTTTATTAGACAGCATTAACCGAGTGTTTTAATAATTTCTGGATGATTTCCAGCTCTGAACTTTTTATATGTAAAAGAGGAGAGATGAAAGTTATAAACACAGTAAAAAAAATTAATTGAATTTTTAAAATGAAAATCGCCGCTTTTTGACAAACATGTCCCTTTAATAATATGCAACAGGTGATGTGATCATGCAATATGAGTAAAAAATGAAATCAGTGAATTCATGTGATCCAACAATTGAAGGTAACATTATGGGTAGCAAAACCTCATTAATTCGAATTTCGAGGGACTGGAAGAAATTACCGATTTATTCAAAGGTTGAGTTATAAAATGCCCCCTCCCACATCACTGACAAAAAAAATGCAGTGAAGCCTTGCAACGAAGCTCAATGTGCAAACAGTTATAAGCCTGTAACAACTGTGCATTATCGGTGTACTGGAAGAACAAGACACAATGTCTCTCTAATGTAATCACAAATCAGTTTTCGTTTATCATATTCATAATATGTTAAGTTGTAGAAATAATTTGCACATATTGTGAGCTATATTTTCTGAATATTTTCTGGATGCACTAACTGCTAGGGCCTAATGTGTCCAATTTGTTGGTCCAGTTGGATTTAGCGAGGTTCATTGGTTGGTTCGATAAAAACACAACTGGAACTGATTGGAAGATCCAACTAAAACCAGTTGGAATGTCCAATCGGTTCCAACGGAAATTTCCATAGCTTTTTTTTTTTTACTGTTGCTACAGTAGCAGGGGGCAGTAGAAAGTTAGGTGGGCTGATGAGATTCAGCAGCTTGCAGATATATCATGGGCACAGCCGGCAAAAGAGAGGGTTAATTCGAGAGACATGGGAGAGGCCTTTGGCCTGCAGTGGGCGTAGTCAGGCTGCTGCTGCTGGTGATGAAATGATGTGTTCTCAATCTACGATAGTTTGAAGCAGGTGGTTACCCGTCATGTACTCAGTTCATGTGATGTGACCAACCCACCAGCAGAATTTTGCCTGATGTCCAAGCCAATCAGTGCCCGTATGATAACGGTCCACCCGATGAAGGACAGAAACAAATTACATTGCACAGTTTACCTGACAGACACCTTAAACTTAATATTTGGATAATTTGGCAATATTTTGGTTTTGCCATGAATGAATTAACGAAAGTCAGCATAGTATTCGATTTCTGCTAAGTATTTCAAAATTTTCCAACATTCAAAAACTGTTAGATACTAATTTCTCGAACTGAAAACAAACCGAATAACAAACATATTATATTTATAATAGAAATTTCAAATATTTACACAACCATTCCTATTTGCAATATCTACAGCTTCTCATATGTCTGTACCATGACTTAACTTCAAGGCCTCAAACTCATTCCTGTCACAAGATGAGTAACTATCTAAACAAATCACAATTTAGGCCTTTAGAGGACTAAAGGTAGCAAAACAAGCAAATGAAAGCACACAAAAAAGGCTGTGGTTATGGTCTGGATAAACCTGAAGTGACGTGATAGCTACAGCTGGCCGAGTGGAACTGGCTCAGTCGAATTGCAAAGTCAGTCCTTCACTGCTCCGTTTCACTGGACACCAGACACCAAATATAATGTGCATATAAAAACGAACTGTGACTGGAGGGATTAAAGAGAGCATAGTTGTGAAGCGAAATTTCCTTCTTTGAATTCTCCCTACAGTTGGCATTTGAGCCAGGAAAAAGCTCATGGTTACTAGCAGACCGTAAGAGTGCAAAACCCTCTCATCTCAAAGCTGGTTCATACTTCGTCACAAATGAAACTAACATACACATTGTAATAGACATAAACAAGGTTCCAAGTTAACACACAAAATTTAATAAAATTGCATCTAAAGATAAGAATGCAACACTTCATTACACAAGCAGACACATGTTGCCACAAACCTAGAAATGAAAAAAATGTCAAGGTTTGTGTTAAACTCAGGTAGGAATAGATACTATTTAGCCAGCTAGTGTCAGAAATGTTATACACATGAAAAATATCAACAGACTTCTATGTCCAACCACAACAAAGCAGATTATATTGCGAACATTGAATTAGCAACCAATTATGGCTTTCAGGTAAAACAGAACAGGTTAAAATTCAACACCGAATATCTGGCTGAGCAGCAATAAAAGCTGTTACTGCAGCTTTGGCAGAGATGCTCTGATCATAAAGCCTCAACCATGGCTACAGGAAAAAAACAAGAAACAGCAGAGAAAATAAACAAAATAAAGAGAAATGCACACGCATAGCACTGTAACACGAAAGACAAGGCGAGACATTTCGAAAAATTAAAGGCCCTTAAGCACCAGAAGCGAGATCTCAAGGATGGTTGACCAAAGGCACATGCATTCAATGGCTACTCATTGCACAGAATGTATTTCTTTTACTGCACCTTATTCTTTCAGCAAATATCTTGAAGGATTATGAAAAAAAAATGTTCTGCTTGCATTGTGCTCCATCAAATGACAACAAGGTGACCTGCATACATATACCCTTCTTTATGCTTAGACCATGTTGCCCATGGTATCTTAAACAATAACCATCGTTGATGTCCCAGTATCTGTGCTCTCGATAGAAGGGGCATCATGCACCCCATTTGTCCATATACACCACGCACTGAGGTCTGTAAACAAGCTATTTTACAAACTATGAACATCAGGCCATTGAGCCTATGAGGATAGGTATTGAAGGTTTCTTCCTGTGGTAGCATATACCCCTTGGCTCGATATCAGTCTGCAAAATTAAGCAGAGAAAAACAGTGGAAGTAAAATACAAACTGCAGTGCCACAAGAAGCGATGCTTGAACACTTGCTTTAGAAATGACTGTACAACAAAACACGCAAAAACTACTCTGGATTCACCATTAGTTCTCGACAGAAAAAGATAGGAAACATAATGGACAAGAAAGAAAAAGTACTATAGGCATCTTGCTTATGATATGCCTAAGTAGGTTTGAACATGACATTTGCTGTATGCTTTAGTGCAATGCCACAAAAGGTATCTTCTACAATGTTTGTAATTTAAGGCTTGGTGACTGGGCATGTTGGATTTGAAGACTGATTTGGTTTGCCTGCAGAGTTTCACCCCTTTGGATCACTGAATATGCTCTTCTACAGAATGTGAGCAATAAGCTATATGCATTTGCATACAGCTTGACCGCAGTTGATTTCAAAACATTCTTCCTCAAGCATCTTGTCTTCTCAGCATTGATTATAATGCTGCAATATAAAGAACAGCAAATTAGCTCATGCAGAAGCAAAGCTTCCAAGCGATAGCAGCATTCTTTGTATGCATGCTTTGTGTATTACAATACTCAAGTTCATATTGAACTTGGAAGGGGAAGGGATCTGGCTGTACTCATAGTGCAAAAAAGACAAGGCCTGATGTACTGTGTTTTGTGTGCAAACCCCTGACAATGATTGCCCAGGATGCATTTGAACGGCCAAGAACACAGAAACACTTGGAAATGTTAATGTTCGCAAGAGTTGTTCAGAAAGGTGCATTGCCGACAGCAGGCGCTTCTTGGCTTGTCTGCACTGTCTTGTAAAATAGGCAGAGCAAAGCAGCATAAGCCTCACACGATGCCGCAAGCAGAGCTGCTTCCAGTATAAACAATGATAATATCTTAGTCATGTCCAATAGAAGTGGTAGAAGCATATTTCTTGTGGCATAATAGTGGATAACAAAACAAATTCATTTGGCAGAACGGAACTCTTCCCTTTCAAAACCGCTCAGTGGTAGACTGTAACCTGTGCCCACTCTTAACGTTTTTCAGTGTCAACACCTGATTGGTGCTGCAAGTAGGGACTGCTGACAATAAAGCATTACCGAAACGACACTCATGGTACACACTGCATCAGACGGTTGTTCCTCAAAGTCACGCCACTCTATCGAATTCTGCTCTGCAGTCCCTATGCTTCCTGATCTAGAGTTTTAGCACACGCACAGTAACCTACCTCATGCAGATATTTACAGGACAGATTTGAAGCATAGAAGCATGCATTTAAAAAAAAAAATTCTCCAACTTTCCCCATCTCCAGGGGAGAACATAACAGTGATATCCTAACCAAAGTCCCTTAGCAGCCACTTAAATCACTGGACAGCTGCCGTTCATACATCCAACACGAGTGCTTATAGACTTCAGTGTTCGAATAGTGCCACTTTATGGTGCATAACTTGCTTGGTTTACCTAGAAAGAAGTCAAGTGCAATGCCAACTGCAACAATGCCAGTGAAGAGACTCATACTCTCATTCTGCTCATAAATAAGGAGCACTGGCAGCTACAAAGAAGGCCCTTAATTGAATCCCCTGCACGGTGGTTGTTCTGCCTTTCCAGTCATAAGTGGTTCACCTTTCTTTCTGTGTACATTAATCAGTGGTGAGGCCAATACGGTACTTTAGTTGAATGCAGTAAAACTGCCAAGGCACCAGCATGAAAACAACATTACAGTAGCCCTCGCAGTCTTACTTGAAACATGAAACAGCTCCACTGTCTTTAAGGAAAGAGTGCATACACCAGTGGAAAGGTACACATGTAGACAGGACACACTCACTGTCAGGCCAATGAGGCCACTTTGTTGCCTCCTCAACACTTTTCTTGCAAGAAACGCCTTTGAGAGGCACCCATAGATTTAAAGCAAGGGGTTTCTTTGCTAGAGCGTTGGTACTCATTTCATGCCAGCAGCTAAGCTGGAAAAGAAGTCAGAACTAATTAGAGAAGTGGATGCACATTGTGACCAAATTAAAAGGTACAAAACACCGGTAGCAGACCGACAGAGCCCCAGTGTGGGGTAAGGCCCAAAAAAAACCCAATTTTTATCCAATTCACCTGCAACCTATACACTACCGTAGCGCATATGTTCATTCCTGAATTCGCTCTGCAGTGTCATCAGGATTGGTACTAAACCAATTCATGTAAGCAAAGTATCTGTTTGTGTGCACCACATTATGTCCCCCAACACAATAACTTAAGCCAAAATTTCGGCCTGCCTAGAGCAACAAGTTCTACTAGCAAAGCAAGCAGATCTGAAGCACCACCAGAGAAAGCTTGAAAAAGGTACTTTCTTTAGGTGTCATCACATTATTACAGAAAACACAGCCTGGCTTGAACTAGAATGACACATTTTGAGTGACTATTACATTACCTTTCAGTGTTTGACAAAACCAGTAAAAAAAGTTAACAGTTTATTTGCATTGAACAGAAAAATGTAGCCCATGGCAACTTAAATGTGTAATACAAAACACGAGGAATAGAATTCCACCTACAGAGCATGGAAAGACAGACACTCTTAATAAGACCGACAGCTTAATTTTAGGCATCAATACTTTTTCACCACAACAAAAAGCTTACTGTCTAAGGTGTTCGACTCCACAATGGTTTTGTGACAAATGCGATAAAAAGTTTTTACCAGGAATTTTTCAAACTGTCAATGAGCCTGTTTCATGTGCCCCTATGCGGGAAACAATGATCAGTGAGCATGACGACAATCATGCACCAGAAAAAAAATAATGAACTAAAGCTGACACAGTTACAGCCGTCAAATATTAATTAGGCAGTGATGGTAGAGCATAGCGACCATTTCAGTCTCCACACCCAGAGTTGTTATGTACAGTAATGTGTACCTCCTTGGAAATTTCAGTGGAACATGGCTACCATGTCAACCAAGAAATGTAAAGCACTGTGGCACCATCTAGGAATGAAAGTTGAAAGCACATCATTAGTGATGCAAAAATTGAAAACTGAAAAATGGTTTCTGAGGAAAGGAAATGCACAGTAATTGTCTCACTTATGTCATGGGCACCCAGACCACACCACAAGGGAAGGGAAGAATGTGGGAGTGAAAGAAGAAAGAGAAAGAGCTGCCATAGTCCTGTCCAGAATAATTTTGACCACTCGGCGATCTTTAATGTGCACTGACATTGCACAGTACATGGGCACTCCTGCCTTTCACCTCCATCGAAACGTGGCTGCCGCAGCCAGGTTCGAAACCAGGAACTTCGGCTCAGTAGCCGAGCGTCCTCACCACTAAGCCACCGTGGTGAAGGGAGCATTGCTCGAAAGGTGCATTGGAGTGAGCATAAATTATAATCAGATATGATGGACACGTCTTATCCAAAAATAAGTAATAGTTTACAGAGGTGTGGTCATGTCATGGGATATACCGATAACAGCAAGGTTTCACCACGGGATGGTGCTTCAGTAGGTATGATGCGTTCTCATCGCAACGGGCCTAAAGGCCCCGTTCACCCAAAAATCAATTATCAGTGCTGCCGGCGTTGTGAGCGAAAAGTCACGGGCATGGCTCTGCCAGGCAGTCCCCAGAGAGTAACCTAGGAGGCAGCTGGGCCACCTAGGTCATGTGACCTTATGGCATCATCACAACCTGCCCACAGGGTAGTGAGAAAACTGCACACCATGGCACATGGCAGCTATATTAATTATTGGTCACTCGGAAGGCAGAGCTTAAGTGTCCCCTACAATTTATTCCTATGCCAATTTAATACTACAGATCCTTATTTCTCTAATTACAGTGCTTAAGTTTTACAATATGAATAGAGATCTTTTAATTTCCATCATACTCTGATGATATGTTTTTGTTTTTGGTGAGTTGTCGGTTCGTTTAACACATTGCCACCAATGCTACGGATACAATTAAACGTGCCGAGAGAACACATAAGAAAAATTACAACCAGCAGTGTTTACACAGAATATTTACAGACACTAAACCCAAAACAAAATAAAATAAAGCATATATCCTATTTAGCCACCGCAGAGAAAATGCTTCTGCTCACAATGTATCACTCAATATTTGATTACAACTGTGAAACTCTTAGAGGGGCCATGACATGGTCATTCTTCATATTGCAGTTTTATGCTTCAGTAACTAATACAAGAGCTTATGATTCAGTTTCCGAAATTTGGCTGCCCTGGACGCGCTCCATATTCCAAAAAATACGGTCGAAATTGAGTACGGGGAACTGCTCCCACCAGCAGCTAACGCCATGTTGAATGCTATCGTGACGTCACCAGGACATACACAAAGCAATGTCGTCTGCTCTCATTGGTGCAATGTTCTACAGCGAGGTCTTTTGTCCCCTGTAGTTCCACGGGCGATCGAAGTAGCAGTCGTCCCCCATATATGAGTGACTAGTGCCACAAAAGCGTTAATAATAGTAACGCAGTTATTCTTCGGAATAGGTATAGGGTCCGGTTACACTAGGCCGATGGGGCGGCGATCGGTGGTCGGTTGGCTGGTCGGTATGCAAATGTCATCGCTGACGCACTGGTCTGTCAAGCTAAACTGACGACGACGCCAGCACGACAAACGACCCCGTATCGCAGTAGTGTAAAGAGTGAACTTAGTGTGAACTGGCAGAGTGTGGCGGGGGACTAGCTGGTACGACATTATATAAACTTAAGAATTTTAAAACTTATTGTACCTGATGCTAGCCGCGGCGACATATGTGATGTGCGTGCACCAGCGAAGATGTACTTTCATTTGGTGCCTGCGCATAGAACATATCAGCGAGGCAATTGAGCGACACGGGCAGAAGACGCCGCACGACGGTGCCGCTCGTCGCCGTCGCCTGGGCTTGTGCGGCCGAGTGAAAGCTTCCCGCCCGGTGAATAGACGGCCCAAAAAAAAAACTGCGCTTGTGCACCTTATCCTTATCGAAAAAAGCGAACAGACCAGCTGCATTTCATATCTTCACACTTTCTTAGAATGGCCTGCTTACGAGCGAGGTGAGCAGGCATTGTTTTTTTAAAGGTGCGTCACGGGCTCGATATGAGTGATGTGCCTGATCGATGCGGTGCAGTGGAGATACTGCGGCACCTGCTCCTTCGCGTGGCCATGTTCGCTGACGCTCGTCGCGATATGCTCGCAACTACAGGGTGCTGGGCATACTCCCGGACTCGCTCAAGACGCTGTTGTGGCCGCAGGGCAGTGCGCGCACCCGTGAGCAAGCCTTGGTGAGCCTCTGAGCATTTCTCGAACAGACGGGCTTGACATCCCGTCTATTTTACGCCACGTAGTGACGCGCAGTGACCGAACCCTCCGCGTGCACTACCTAGGACGAGAAACAGCTGGGAGCCCCAACCCAGCTGTTGTGTGCAAAGAGTTGTGCGCGCGTTTTTATTTTTTCTTTCTTGACTGTACATGCGCACAACCTGGACAACTTTATTGTTACCCTTTGTAAATAGTGTCTCAATGACCACTCCCTATGTCCTTTCTTGCTGTCCCCTCACTTCTTTCATCTCACTTCTTTATACAGCTGCCTGCTATCCTTTATTTCCGCTGCCCCAGCTCAGGTGCCATCACCACAGTGATGGCAGATGCCAGGGTCACCAAAAATCTTTTAACTTCCATTTTTAATATTATTTTTAATAAAGACTTATTACTACTTTCTTACTAATCAATGGAGAACTCCTGCCAGATGCTTGAATTTTGGCCGACAGTGGACTGCCCACCCCTTTCGTGACGAGGCCTAGTGGGTACGCAGGATTCGTGTGTGCGATTTCAGCGATTGCGGATAGCGAATTCGCAAGCTTTAGCATCTGAAAATAGCTGTAAAGCGTAATTTTGGCCACAGTACCCTAAACGCAACGGCAGCCTACATCGCAGGGTGCAAGTACAATAAGGGGAAAGTGCCGACATGCGCTGAAGGCAGCCGGCAGCAGCCGTCGGCGTCGACTGTGGACAACAAATCTGGTTGTTTTCATTGATCCAAGTGATATCCGAACGTATTTTTAGCTAAAGCGCTTTAAAATCAAATACTGACGACATAACAGGAAGCAGATACAATTTGCGGAAAGCGCGGTCCTACGCGAAGCGTTTCCCAATAGGCGATATAGCATCAGCGGTGCTTATTGCAGTGTTATCATAGCGTGTAAATGAGTAAAACTACAATTTGTGAGCAATACTATGTAATATTTAAGATAAGGAGAACCCACCTTGCGTTTTATGCCAAGCAAACGAACAGTAGTGCTTGCACACAGCTATGTAAACAACCCCAGCTCGGGGCTGCAGTTGTCGTGATCGTCGCATTCCTAGGCCACAATGTGCACGCACAGTAAACGCTAAATGATGTACTATTGTATTCAAGCGCTCATTTAGATGGTGGAGACTATTCATCGGCGCGGGCAGTGAAAGCATTCAAGTCGCTTAGGGTTTCGCAAGCGGCTTGGTTCCTGCAAAAGGGTTTTACGAGCCGAAGGGAATGTATGTTCCACTTACGAATGCACACATGCAGGGAGGAAGTTGTCTCATTCGGTACTTTTCTCTGCTCCTTTCGTGCCTCAAGGTTACTCTAGTGCCACCTTGTGATGATTTGAGTTTAATTATCGAGCCGAAGAATAGCGGACAAGGAATTGGGAGCCAGCTACAAAACGCAGCGGCTATCATGGTGCACATCGACGATAGCATGCACAACACATGCCGCTTTTCACATGCAGGAGCACTTGACTACTCAAAGGAAACTACACTCATAACATAAAAAAAAAACATGTTAATGAGTGTAAATAACAAAGCAGGGGTCCCCTGATTTCTCTTTCCTCAACAATCAGAAAAGGGGTGCTACGAGTAAGTCCGCTTTTTTAAGGATCACTCAGGTCACGTTTTAAGCTGAGGGCTTCCAAAAAGAAAACACTGAAAATGCATTTTATTTCGATAAGCTAAAAAAGAGAAAACTTTTCTAGCGACCGCCGTCTACGGTGTGCATGCAAGCACCTCAACAGCATCCAGCATACGCAGGGCGAGTATGTCCCTGTGACGTCAGCGATCATGGGTTGCCAGACCAGCAAGCAGTTCGCTGAAGAAACGGCAAAAAATCATTTCAAAAATATTTACCCCACAGAATCAACTGAAACTTGGGGGAATTTTAATTTAACAAGTTGAGAATTAAATGTAATAAGCAGGGTATGTGTAAAAATAGGCTGTCATGGCCCCTTTTATGCCATTCCATCATGGCATATAGTCTCATCAGAAGGTTCCAAGGATGTTGTTAAGCTAAAAAGATAACCAGAAACAAACAGCAGTGGAACAAGTTGGAGCTTGATCCCGGTACATGAGCAATGACAGGATATAAGCAATACTAAAGGGTCTAATGAATAAAAGGCGAGATCAAGAACAGCCTTAGCATATGTACCGGCCCATTTCTCCTCTTTCAGGCAGATTTCAAATAACAAGGATAGAAAAAAAGTACAACTGGCACTGTGCTTCAGGATATGATAACAAAGTTCTAAACATGATGTTTTTCTACGGGATCCAAATAATATCACGCATGGCATTTCTCAATCCCTGCTATGGCATTTTAGCCACGGTAATGCAATGCAAAGGCATGATAACCACTGGTCCTTAAAGGTAACAGTGGATTCCAAGACAAGGCAAGCGTAGCAAAGGTCGGCAGAAAGTTAGGTGGGTGGTTGAGATTAACAAGCTTGCTGGCATACGGTGGCAGAAGCTGGCAAACAACAGGGTCAGTTGGAGAGGCATGCGACAGGCCTTTGCCCTGAAGTGGGTGCAATCAGGCTAATGATGATGATGAAGTAATCCTGCCCAAAGCGCCACCACATTTCTTGATACACACTCATCTTTGCGCACGCAAATCACTGAATATGCAGCGATAAAGGATACGAGCAAAACGTTGTGGGACAGCGTAGTTGGCAGCAGTTGTTTTGGAGGACCTCCCTTAGGCTTCCTGTATTCCTTGAACTCTCTCTGTTGGCTATGATGCCTGCAAAGTGAAGCAAAGCATAGTCGCATATGCAGGTGAAAAGCCCCAAAGACACAAGGGCATTGTTCATATGCAAACGCAGGCAATTGTGCATTGGAAAGGCATCTGGAGGTAGTGCTAATGGTGCTGGTGTGAGCATACGCCACACATTACTGCAACTACAGATGTAAATTTACACGCCATGAATATCAATGCACTCATAACAGAAAGGTCATTTCTCAACAGCTTGAGATTGTTGGCCTAGATTGGACTGTAAACTGAAGAACAGAGCCTGATGAGCCGAACAAAACCCAAATTCCGTTCGCTCAGATATTTATCTACTGTGAGAGTAAACGATGTCAAAATGGCAGCCCTATATTAATTTCAAGGGCAGATTAGTGAAGTTAAGATGGCCTTCGGTAATAACGGTTCTTCACAGATCATGTCTGTACTAGAGGGTCCCTGGAATGACTGTGATGGTCATATTCTAATGCAACAGATCTGTAGAGGTGGTCTTTGTGGGTATTCGAGCCAAATTTATAAGCTCTGTGTGGACCCTACAATTTACAAATAATTTGTTTAAATCGTTTATTGCAGCAGCCCGGAACTGATTAGGGCGACAGCTCACCGCACATCCCCTACCAAAATGACGTTAAAGGGCAGTCTGGACAAGCCTACCGACGTCATCGGGCATGCTGAGAGAGCGTATGCGGGCGAGTGGGGGGCATGGGGTGCAGTTGCACAGTCCCAGCCTGTTTTCTTTATCTTGTTTTTTTTTTCTGGCACATCAGCGTGCATGAGCAGAGGGGTGAAGCAGGAGCACCATTTTTAATCGCCGGTACCTTCAGTGTTAACGAAGCTGGCTTAAAAATATTTGTGGTGCGATGAGTGATATAATACCTATCACTCGTGCTTTTCTTAACCTAGGTATGTGCCATTTCATGGTCCCTTAAAGATGTAGAAATGCATTTGGTAGGAGACATGCATAATTTCTATGCCAAACAGTTTTGTGGAATGCTGAAACTGCTTCCTGTTTGCGCAACGGTTCGACAGGAACCAGTGGTTTGTGCTGCACATTTCCAAAGGACACCTGACCACAGAAGAGAATTGGGACAGTATACATTCAACAAACACTAATTCGCTCATTTGTTTCCCAAAGAGAGACCCTCTGTCTAATCGTGCCTTGCTAGAATTCTTGCTTCTCATGCAGATGGTTTATGGTTTATGAGGGTTTAACGTCCCAAAGCGACTAGGGCTCTGAGGGACGTCGTAGTGAAGGGCTTCGGAAATTTCGACCACCTGGGGTTCTTTAACATGCACTGACATCGCACAGCACACGGGCCTCCATAATTTCGCCTCCATCGAAATTCGACCGCCGTGGCCGGCATCGAACCCGCATCTTTCGGGTCAGCAGCCGAGCGCCATAACCACTGAGCCACCGCGGCGGCTTGCTTCACATGCAGAGGTTCAGGACATGCATGCACAGTGGGTTAATGCGCACAGATGCAAAGAGCAGAATCAGCCTTCAACTAGCTCGAGACAAGTTACTCGAGACCAGAACTCAAATAATTCCAGGTGTTTCAACGAAGCTCGTCACTAATTTAATAAAATGGGTTTTTTGAGATATAAAGATGGCTTCTGCAGCATAGAAATAGTGTTGATAGACATAAGAAAACAAGCGAAGCATGTTGACTATAGTCAGAAAAACTTAAGTCTACAGTGAAGCTTCGCCCCATTCAGGACCACCGCACAAAATTTCTCTATGACAAAAAAAATAGTCCGTAGTTAAAAGCTTTCTTGTTACCTAAACAAGAAGCTAATCGCAAGAAAAAGAAATTGTAAGCTCGAGTGTTTTGATATCAGGTTCTTTAATGATTTCAAACATTAACAAGCTCATTTCATGTATTGTTGTGATCGGTTAGCCAAGTAAAATGTGATGGCACGGACCATGGCCAAGTGTTAACTGCTATTTTTTTTAGTTGTAGCATCGTAACATTGTACCAACTTCGTCAAATGATTCTAATTTATGATGGCTCATAGGTAACCTTTGAACTCCCCCTTTAGACATGTAGTTACGATGATTTGTGCCGAACCGTTAGATCTGGCAAAAATGCAGTCACCCTCGGCATTGTTGCTCAACAAATTTTGGCCACCTTGCGCCAAAGGATGCACAAATGCCATTAGAGTCACGAGTTGAAAACAACGCCCCTAGCATATGTCACTTTAGAGCAGAAGAGTGGTATATTGAGTGAGTTGGTAATGCATAACGAGCTTTTTCAACAGCGCAGGATAACAGGACAAAGAACGTGGAGACTAACACGGCACTGACCCTACAACTGGATTTTATTCGAAGTAAGCAAGTCAATTTATACACGCGAAAAGCGATCCCACATGCGTATAATCACACATAGATGCATTGATTAAAAGATAAAAATATGAAGTCACCCTAACATACTTGGTAACCCCACCTAACATGCTACCCTTTGTGAAGCAGGCCATTTGTCTTTCAGATAAAACTAAATTGGTTTGCTAATGCATCCACTGCATTTCCTTATAATATGGAAGGCCTCCGCAACTTCTCTGGTGGTCTAGCCACTATGAAAAAATAACAATTCAGTACCATCCAAGAATGGTACATGTTGACATGTTGTAATGTTCTGCCAGGTTTGCATTCTTTTCCAAAGAAGTCGTGTGTTCCATGAGCTTGACAAGCAACGGCCTGTCTGGCCCATGTAAGCGAGGCTATAAACCAAAGGGAATTTGATATACTACGCCCATCTGGCAGGAAACGAACCTATTCGCATGGTTTATATTGCAGGCGCTTTTTCGTCTCAAATCTTCCCGCTTTCTCTTCCCCACCTTACCAAGTTTATTAGGAGCTGAGAAAAGTACATTTACATCATTTATGCCACTAGACCAGAAATTATGAAATTCTATGACTCCAAAGAAAAAGGCAGTGTTCTTAAGAACTGTCAGAAACGTAAAGACACATCTGTTAGCATCAGCAATGACGATGCAAAAGATATTGTACAAGTTGTACAAGAAATTGTGGAAGACTTGCTGTCAAAGATTGAATGGACAAATGGTATCGTTGGTTAACGATAAGCTGAAGATCGGTGACCATTTGTATTCTCTGGACGACACCCAAAACAAGCACTTGCTCTGCTGCACCCAAAGTAAGGGTGCTTGGAAAAACCATAACGAATCAGCAACACCAGGTGACTACCATAATGAATCACATTCCAAAGTGAAAATAATTCGTAGCTCAGCATAGTTCTGCTGAATGCTTGCAGCATTCTTAACAAGGTAACAAAATTAGAATTTTTATTGTTCTCAGAGCAAGAAAAGACTGAGCCACTTTCCATATAAACAGCAGCACATGTGCACGAGTGGAACATTAAAAGGTAGCACATAAGACAAACTGCAGTCCAATGCTCCAAGTGCATGCAAGAACTGGGTAGGCGCCCAGAGAGCAAAAAACTAAAGCGCAAAGATGCTAAAATTTTAGGACCAGAATACAGCTTATCTAACTGAGTCCCAGCATAAATACTGGTGGTAAGCATCCTTATGCTTTAGACATGCTGAACGGTCCTTCACCACAAAAACTGTAAGAAACGATCAAATGAAAGGAGTTATAAAGCTGTCACAATGAAAATACAGAGCACACTGTGCAACGAAATTCAAGATGCCATAAGACCAGATTAACATCCCAAATGATATCCAAGTCCATGCTTGTTTCAAAAAACAGCCTTTCTTAGGAAGCTTTAGAATCTTCGTACATGCACTACCAAAAATTATGCTGTGTGCAAAAGCAGCAACACTTCGTGCAAACTTGCCTTTGTACGGCATCTTCACCAGTTTTTTCACATTTTCAATAGGCCAACACATTATTGAGGAGAGTTTGCTCACAACTGAAATGCCAACCCGTCTAGAGTCAAGCGGGCTATTGTACAATGGTTCCGTTTCCCAGAACTTCCTGCCAACTATGCACGGCTCTCCATCAGACACTCTATGGGCAAAATTTTCTATGAGAATGACATCTTCATTGATTTGGCAGCAGCCGTCATTAGGTCTCAAGCTTAGAGTGAAGGATGTAAACCTGCTTCCTTTGTACTGCGGGAGTCTACAGCTTGGAGGGCGAGTTTCCACATCGACATTTTCCACCAAGAATTCCCTTGGCCGCCTTTCAAAGTAACATTGCTGTGCTTTGGAGGCACGTTTTTCCTCTAACCGATTATATATCTGATTCGATGCACAACCAGATTTACGAAGAAGTTTTTTGATTGCCTGCATGTTGTTCTCAAAAGAAAATGCAGAAAGAGAGTCAAGCGTTCCATACAAACGAACGTCTGCTGCTAGATACAACAAACAGTGAACGTTGTACGAAACCTCCTCCTGTCCATAATAAACTCCAGCAAAGTATTTCACAAAATGCTGAAGCAGTGTTTCTGCATAGTCTGCATACTGTTGGCAAAGTGATGGAGTGCTGAGAATAGTTGCACCTGCATGCAATGTCAAAAAATTCAAAAGCATGGGACTTGGCAGTGACTCCCTTAGCACTAGCGGGCCAGTATAATGCAGAAAAAGCCTACACTCCGTAGCCTTCCAGCGGTCTTTCTCATCAAAAGTCCTAGTTTCCTAGCGAACTCAAGTGGAACACAACCCTCAAGGGCGGCACTTTTGGCTGATATTTCTTTACGATTTGTGGGACCAAGGCAGACTGTCAGTGGTCCTGCAAATTACAAGTTTATCAGCTTACAAACTACACCAAGGTACAGCAAATGCATGAGATCAAGTGGCACGTTGCACACACAGTCAATAGGAAGTTCCGTCAACAATGACACACCGTGGTGGTGCTCAAAATCTTCCTGTTTCCGGAATGACTTATCAGTTCTTAGTGTGGATTCTCAGGTAGGAAGAAACATCTTCTCATTGAAACTGCCCTCTGCAGCACATTTAGGGCTACCCGAGTAGCCAGCATGTCCTTTTGTCAAGAATTAAATGCGCGCGCAGGTGCGTCACAGATAAAGCTTCTGATTTCTATCTTAACCAGTTTGCCAGAGATCATTAGACCTACCCGAACTAAGTTTTTAGCTAGAGAACAAAAGCGCAAAGGAATTCATTGGCAGAGTTTGGCTTTGCAGGGCCCAGAAAAGCCCCAACGATCATCGCGCTCTAATAATTTATGGTTGGCACTAAGTTGAATCTGGCATTGAATTGGCCAGAGCTGTAGACGGGAGCTCTTTGACCAAGGCAGGCCATCTATGTTGTAAGAAAGGCCAACAACCTGTGGCGGGTGCTTTGCGGGACACAGAACATTCTCCAAGACTTTCTTAAGCCCGAAATGGCAGTAGTGTCCTGAAGGAAATTCAGTAACACCAGCTATAACTGCAGTTCTACGAGGAGTTTTAAGCAACGTTCGTGCGTCTGTTGGCAAATCAGAAAAGCAGCTGTGACCTTTCAAAAGACGCAGCAAGTCCGTTATAGAGCGATTAGGATATGTTGTGTTCAGGTGGCGCCCAACCAACCAGCCGAGAACGAAGCTCGTCTACCGTTCAAACGCTTTCAATCTGCCTTTTTCATTTTCCTGTGCTGCCACCTCGCGTACAACGCTGGAAGCTCACAGGTAGGGTACTGCACGCCCAACCCGGCCGGACTGAGTGCCGCTCCGGAGCACGTCTTGTTGGAATCTGTCGACGATGGCATGTCCTGGGCAGCACCTGTTACCTGGAGGATTTCTAGCGTTGACTTATGGCTGGGTGCGAAGTCCGAGGCAGGCTGCTGTACCCACTGAAGAGCAAATTCTTAAGTATCTCCGATCATCCGGCATGCGATGCGAACACCAGCTGAGCAAGGGCCGCCGCTTCAGAGATGAAGGCTACATTCGTAACATAATGTTCAATGAAATATCCCCGATCAGTGAGGTTGGCATTTTCCGCTGTATATGCCTGCCATTCGTGAAAGGTGGATACTACATCGTGCACGCCGTAGTACAGAAAACGACTGGGGACAACAGTTTTCACAAGCAATCGTTGTGCTTAAGCGCTTCCGAATAGCTACACGAACTACAAAAGCACAAGCGTACTCGCAACAAAGCAGCTCTGATAGCATTTCACTGTATTTTCCCACAGCACACCACTGCATAGGTTAAACAAGCTTGCGCGTCCATAAAGACGAGCGCGAGAGGCGCACATTGATCCATTCCGGCGATACCACGCAGAGCTCTTCATCATGGATATGATGCGAACACACGCATAACACACCTTCTTCTTCTGTCTCTTAATACATGGCACATACCCACACGGGGGGATTGGCCAGGGTGTAGTGCCATAAACATGGAAATTTAAACAGGAGATTATGACAGAATTTTAGCACCATGCGTGAATGCTCTCGTAGCTTCTTTTTCGTTGCCCGCTCCATCGCGCGTTGAAAGCGGCTCACAGCACTTGCCCATGCGTCCTTCTTGCTTGAGAAAGCAAAAAGCGTCGGAACGAAGTCTGGGTGCCGCGGTGACATTCGAGGCCTTCCTGCTCATGAATAAAACACTTCGTGACAGACTGCACACGAATTTAATCACAGTATTTCGTCCGTACCTGTCACAAAGTGATTCTCGCAGTCTAATTTATTTGCTTGGCGGTGCCCAAGGGCGGCCACAATCGTCGAGCCGGCGAACTGCTTCTGTCCACGCTTCGTGTCGAAGGCGGTCCCAAGAAGCGTTCGGAAAGCGAAAAAGTCCGAGTTTGCTTCCCTTTACATATTGGGCATTGCAGCCGTATGCAACACATGTCGTAGGCATCGCCAAATGCGTCGCGCTGAACGCCCGACGGCTGCAGCAACGCACACCGCGTAGGTATCCGATTTGTTTACACTTCCACGGCCGGTCTCGAGTGGAGCGCGCGACACTTCCAATATGTTTCGCGACACCGCCGCCAGGGGATGGGCGCATGCGCAGTCGCGTCGTGAAAAAGGCGGATTCTTGGGAAGCAGCGACCAGTGCACACTGAGAAATGCCACTCGCCACACTGCTCATTATGTCGGCATCGCTAGAGTCACTTAATTGAGCCTTCAGTGTGCTCCGAGGGCAAGTCGATACGAGCGTACGAAGAATCAGCAGCTTGCTCAAAAACGCTGGCGCAAGGGTCATCTGAAGAACCGCTGGCACCGCTTGCATTGTCGCAAGGAAGTGCGAAGTAGTCGGCATCACTCGCTTCGCGCCGAGTTTCGCCATCCGGTTCACCTGAATGACTAGGAATTGAGCTCGTAAAGCGAGTCCGCAAAGAGCTCGGCGCTTCCAATGTTTGGAAAAGAGCCCGAACTTCTAACCGGGCTTTGTTCCGAACAGACCGCGCTTTGCTTAGTTTTGGCATCGCAACAAAACCGTGCTACTCAGCAGACACACCAATTATCCTTCGTGGGCATCTACAATCAACCTACACCGCTACCTAAAGACAAGGATAGTCTTAAATAGTTCAGCACAAATCGTCCGATGCTGCAACAAAGAAGCAAGGTCTAAGCCTTTTCAATCAAACGTTAGTCAACTGACAGCAAACGGCGGCACGGCATGCCGAACACATGGAAAGAAACCGCTATGCAAACGGGGCCATCACACATACTTTTGATGGATGTCGAGCCATATGTGGAGTGCAGAAACGGTAGAACACGCAAAAATATTGTGTGGTAGGCCGCCAGAACCCAACAAACCGACAACTTCAGCGCTGCCGCTGGCAAAGCTAAAGCAGCTAAAGCTGAGCTACCACGCCGAGTCGAAGACCGCGCTACCACGCAACATGCGGAGCAGCGAGTACTACTGGTACTACTATGTACCGATAGGTGCCGTTAGGTGAGGCTGTCATGAGTTTTTCCTGTTGTGGCTTTTTGTGCTCATACATAACCTTTCAGGCCAGAAAATATGTTTGTGTTGTCTTTCTCATGCACCATTTAAGCAAAAAAAGAGTGATTGAAGTTTCTTTTTTTTTTCGTGTCTGTGTGGACACGTGACAAACTCGCGCGCCCACGGGACAAGCGTTTCGGTGCAGGCGGGCTGGAAACGCTGATTGGTCAAACAAAATGTGACGTCACTCATAAAACGTCACGTGACGTCATAATCACGTGACTTTTAATGACGTCGTGTCCGGTTGGGAAGAGACATATTTTCCCTAGGTTTTTCTCGGAATTCCCCACGTTTTTGACAGCGCGCGCGGGTTCAAAAAGCGCACCTGATGCGCCGCGCTTTCACACACTGCATGCGCGTTTCTGTCCAGAATGGCGTCAGTGTTTCCAAACCAGAGTGAACGTCAACCTGAGCACGGTGATCATGATCGACGTTGCGGCGTCTGCGACAAAGTCTTCACTCAGCGGAAAAACATGCTGCAGCATATGAGGATGGTGCACAAGTTGGAGACGAAAGGAGCCTTTCTCCACTGCGACCAGTGCAGCAGCCTGCTATCAACACTCGAAAATTTGGTTCATCACTACAACGTGGCGCACAAATTCCCAGCCGAAAATCTGCAACTGTCCTTTGGGAACGACAAAGGTAAGGAGACATGTTTGCAACGCGACGTGCATGAATTTTCCTGCGCTGCCTCTTTGGCTTTTTTTTGTTTGTTTTGCTTTAACGTTCTTAGCAAGTCTGTGCGAATGCATCTATATATGTGCGCAGCGGGCGAATTTACAGCTTTTTGCAGCGAGCTAAATCCCGCATTTTATTTTTATTATATATGATATCCTTGAACTGCTGGTGTATTATTTTAGTGCGCTCGAACGGCGCGCTTCGTTGTGCATTTATTATAATCGCCACTGCCTGGCGGACCCGATACAGCTTTTGCAGACCTGAGAGGTTAAACACGTACTATCCATGCAAAGCCACGCAAATGCGCCTACGGGTGACCACGCCCGTCTATCAGCGCTCCGTCGAGTGCCTGCATTTACAATCGAGTGCTGTAGGACTATGAACCTGACCTAGAGCATACATATTATAATTTTTCCTTGTATTCTACATTCTCTACATGCAGGAGACTACACTCATAGCTTTCGTTAGTGCAGAAATTTCGTACAACCGTGTCAAAATTTGGCGGTCCGGTTTTGTTCTACACGACGTTTTGGAGGAGAAAAGCATTGGGTCTTTGAAGGACGACAGTTTATATAAACTCCTATTCACTGTGTCGTCGTACCCATCGTAATTAATGACGACATAAAAGGCTTTTGATACAACTCTCGTGATTTAAAACAAAACTGTTCGTTTCACTAACCCGCGAAAAAATATTGCGCGCAATCATTCGCCACAGCCCGTTGCTGCGTAATTTTTGTTTTGTGCGGATTTTCTTTTATAATATGACAGCTGCACGCGATAGCTTATATATATAGTTGCGCAGCCGACCACTGCAGGTACCAGTAAACACGTACCCCGTTTAGAATGAATTTAAAAACGCGGTCGGGAGTTGGAATTATTTGTCCGGGACGCTGCGGTCAAAGTTCGCAGTTTTGAAAATTGAAACACGGAAATTTTTGCGCATAGCTAGTCACTCTTGCATAAGTAAATATCTTATTCCTACCCATCATCCCTTTGTCAGAACACATATATTAATGAGAAAAACGACCCATTTGATGCAATTAAGTTCACAGTCCTACAGGGTGGGTTCCACAACAAAGAGAGCAACGGGAGTCGTACTTTATTTACAAATTTGTAACAATTCCTCACGGCATTAATGAAAGTCCGGGTTTATTGACCTCCATCGCCCCTTTCAGAGCCAGTGCTGACCTTAGGAGTGCCGGCGCGTCAAACCTCGGTCGTTTGCCGCCAGCGGCATCTTTTTCAAGCTTCGCTGCCCGTCCGCTTACACAAAGCTCATAATTCATCCCCACCCCTGTCTTCCCAGTTCGACGTACCACCTTGTCGAGCGGGGTGCAATTGAAGAACCAAGAACCCTTGATTAAATGCTCCTGCCATTCACCTTTACCCCCCCACAGGACACTTTCGCGAACTCGTATGTTTTGCCGCCTTTTTTTTCTCTTTTGTGTGTGTGTTTCATGCACAGTGCACGTGTGTGTAGTTAAGCTAACTGCGCCGCTGATTCCGCCTTCACTATTCGTACCGAAGACGCTCCTGGAACGTCTCCTGCCCTGTCTGAATTTATTGTTTATTTGTTTGCTCGTTTTGGCCGGCGGCACGGGCAGTACATGCATCTATGATTCTTATCTGCTCCGGGACTCCGCCAAAGTCTGTCATTGTTGCTTTGAGGGCCCGGATGCCCTCCCTCCCCTCGTTATTCCTTTTTTCCCCCGTGCTGGCCTCCCGCGCAAGCTCGCTGGGCGGCAGGGGACAAAGCGTTTTTCTTTTTCTCTTTATTTCTTTCTCCTTTTTCTGGTATTTTTCTTTTGTGCCCATCAAGGGTTCTTGGTTCTTCAATAGCACCCCGCTCGGCAAGGTGGTGCGTCGAACTGGCAAGACAGGGGTGGGGGATGAATTCAGAGCTTTGTGTAAGCGGGCAGCGAAGCTTGAAAAAGATGCCGCTGGCGACAAACGACCGAGGTTTGTCGCGCCGGAATTCCTAAGGTCAGCATTGGCTCTGCAAGGGGCGATGGAGGTCAATACACCCGGACTTTCATTAATGCCGTGAGGAATTGTTATTAAATTTGTAAATAAAGTACGACTCGCGTTGCTCGAGATCTCTTTGTTGTGGAACCCACCCTGTAGGACTGTTAACTTAATTGCATCAAATGGGTCGTTTTTCTCATTAATATATGTGTTTTAACAAGGGGAGGTAGGGATAAAATATGCGCGCGGTGGTTATTAAAGCGAATTCGTATAAAGTTAACGGCCTGCCCAATGTACTGCGTACTGCACACACTGCATCCTAGGAGGTATATTACGTTGCAGAAATCCCAATCAGAGTTGTCATTAATTTTCCATTTGAATCCTGAAGCTGTCCTTATTTCACAGCTTGATGTTTGTAATGTGTTTGCAGACGTGGAATCTACTTTTTCCACAAGGTCGACACCCCAAAACCGGCTCTTTATGTGACTGAGTGTATTAGAATGTTTCGAATGTTTTTCGGTCGTCTGTAGACTGCATGAGGGAGAGCAGTGAAAATTTTGGCGAGGCGCTAGCTCGCTTTGTTTGAGAATGTTGAAATGTTTTTTTGAAGATTTTGTTTACGTACGTTAGGCGGCTGGGTTACTGGTGAAGGGAAGTACGAGATTTGCCTGATGGTCTGTTTGCTCGCTGTATCGACGTCACTCCAGTATTTGCTCTCGGTTGGGTTTAGATGTCCTTTGAATGGCATCGTCGGCAATGGCGACGGGTATCGCTGCTTAATGAGGACTTCTTGCATGCGTTTGGAATTTTTTACGAAGTCTTCATCTTGGGAACATGTTCCTTTAGATCGATGTGCCTGAGAGTATGGGATGCTTGTTTTAGAGTGACGAGGATGGCAGCTTTGGAAGTGTACGTATTGTTGACGGTCCGTCGGTTTTCTATATACACTGGTGGTGAGTGAGCTTTCGTTTACCAAAATCTCAACATCTAGGAAGTTAATTGTGGTGTGGGCGCACGTGTAAGTGAAAGATATGTTGGGGTGGACGAGGTGTGTCAGTCCAAATTAAAAAGATATCATCCAAGTAGCGTTTGTATAGGGTGGGCTTAATGGGACAATCTTTCAAAAATTTAGACTTATTACTATGCATGAAGATGTTGACGTAGGTGTGGGCCATCCTTGTACCCATGGCTGTGCCGTTAATTTGTGAATAGTGTTGATTGATGAATTCGAAGTTGTTATATTCGAGTACGATTTTCAACAGTATTTATAAAACACGTGGAGCAGGGGAGCATCAAATCACTGATCGAAGCGTATGAACAAAACAGAAAGGAGGAATCCCCTGCTGCACGTGTATTAGATATGTTGTTCACAGCAACATCTTGCATGAAGCTGCAGGGAAGAGAAAAGTCGATGAGACGTAGCCAGTTGTACTTGAGCCGTCTACATCGAAGGAATCACCACCGATCCTCTCACCAGGTTTCGTGAAGCTTGCGCTTTATCGTGCCGGTTTACCACTGTCCTTCTTGCTAATGAAGCGATTATTTTCTTAATGTTCTCTTTTTGCCCCATTTGCCATCTGCCATTTTTGATCGTGCCATCTTCTGGGCAAGTACTACGTTTGAGGTTCGAAAAAGGTGCATAAGCGATCACGACCTATGCAAACAATAACAAAGACGAAACACGCTACAAGAGCACCACTAGCTGCATATCTGCTATAAAAGTAAATATTTCCAACAATACATTATCTTTTAGTATGCACCGTTTACTTGCCATACATACACACACACAAGCAAAAAAAAACACGCCATAATGAAGAAAACCGCGAAAAACAACGATAAACAAACCGGCCTCCGAACTCCACTTGCACTTTTACACGCCAGGGCGCGTGGCACATTTCGGCGCGACATCTGAACCGCGCTGTGTGTGTCTTGTGTGTCCCTCCTGTGTCCGTGTCTTTTGCGCTGTTTAAAACAAGTATGCAGCACCAACTAGCCCGCACGTCTACCCTTGTAGCCTTCATTTAAACCGCTTTGAGCGGGCGCTCGAGGCCGCGCTTCCGCAGGACTGTTCCGCATAGTGTAGTCGATTTTTCTGTGCCAAAATTCCAAATTTGATTTTTGGTGGAGGGTTACCCTACCATACTCCCTTAAAAACGCACTGATATCATTGCCTTCAATACCTTTGATATTACTTTATTCATCGGGCGCACACGTCCACAAGACAATAACGATAACACGAGGGGATCGCATTCCAGGATTCCACCACGCAATTGCATGCTTCAGCGTTAAAGTGGGTATTACGAGATAGTAACTAGGGCCACATAGCAAACACGCGTGCAGATATTGAGCAAGGTGATGGCAACAGAAGCATATAGCGCAAGTATCGCAAACCTTCGTGATATTGTTGAATTGGGCATTTGAATGCTGTATTTTCTGCAAGGTACAAAGTTCCGCTTTTTGGTATGTACAGTGTAAACATGAAATTATGGTGCACATAATCCTCCATGTTTTTCGAATATTTTTCAAGCATTGTTCATTCGTCACTGACAATGACAGTGCCTTCAGTTTTAACACCTTTCTACACAATATTTTCTAAAGTATTTTTTATGCATTTTACAGAGTTCCATGATTGGAAAGGACAGGAGGAAGCGAGCCAGGTGTGCAAGTTCGTAATATCCACAGGTGAAAAAAGGCTCACCAACGGATGTACGAGGACCTACTACGCTTGCAACAGGTCAGGAGTGGCACGACCAGGTCGAGGCAACAAGACTCGTGCGATGAAAAGTCAGGGAAGCTGCAGGAGCGGCAGGACATGCCTTTCTTTTCTGATCGTTACTAGAGACGAGGGTACTGTCAAGGTATCGTACCAAAGGACGCATTATGGGCATGATGCAGATGTTGAACACCTGAGTATGACTGACCAGGAAAGGGCAAGCATTGCGGATGACCTTTCGAAAGGAGTGCCCATGAGGACAATATTGAAGAAAATAAGGGAATCGGTGACAAGCAAGCTAACTCCTCTGCATTTGACAAATCGCATGGACTTGCACAACATCAAGCGGCAATATAACCTCACAGTTCCTGAAAGATGTCATGATAATGATGCTGTGAGTGTAAGCATATGGGTGCAAAGCATGAGGAACAAGGGGCAACCTGTTGTTCGCTTGTACAAAGAGCAGGAAGTTGTTGACCCAACGAATACCTTTAGTACAAAAGACTTTGCTCTTGCCTTAATGACGGAGCCACAGGAAGAGCTGCTGAAAGTTCTAGGTACAGGAACAGTCTGTGTTGATTCCACACATGGAACAACGGGGTACCAATTTGAACTGGTGACTGTTCTGGTGCTGGATGAATATGGAGCAGGATTGCCTATGGCTTACTTCATCTGCAGCACGATTAATGAGAAAACCCTATCAGCATTCTTTGAATCCCTGAAGTCCTCCACAGGAGCCCTGTCAGCTAGAACTTTCATGACAGATGATGCATCCGAATACTTCAAGGCCTGGTCAACAGTCATGGGCCCACCTCAACATCGACTACTCTGCACATGGCATGTGGACAAAAACTGGAAGCGAAGGATTTCTGAGAAGATAAAAGGAAAAGAACTCGCAGTAGATGTTTACCATGCTGTTCGTACACTGCTAGAGTGCCCAAAAAAAGACGAAGTGGCTGAGCTTCTCGAGTCATTTCTTGCCAACAAAGATCCCAGGCTTCAGGAGTTTATTCAGTACTTCAGAGGAAATTATGCTCACCGCCTGGAGATGTGGGCCTACAGTTTTCGAACCGGACTTGGCATCAACACAAACATGTACCTTGAAAGGATGCACAGGACTTTAAAGCATAGTTTCCTGGAAGGTAAGAAGAATCATCGTGTTGACAGGCTCATCACTGCACTGATGGACATGACATACGAGTCTTTGATGAAGAGGGTACAACACATTGTGAAAGCAAAGAGAACGAGCAAGATGAGCCGGATCGAGAAGAACCACAGATCTGCTGTGGCAATTACTACGCCTGCCAAGAGGAATGAAGATGGAACATGGACTGTGCAATCCCAGTCCACAAGAGGCCTCACATACAGGATTTCAAAAGAGAAAGGTAGTGCCTGCTGCCCTCTGAAGTGCAGCGAGTGCATGGTGTGTGTGCATAGCTATTCATGTGATTGTGAGGAGCACCGAATGAGCTTGACGATCTGCAAACACATTCACTGTGTGGTCATCGCTGGCGCACCTGAAGGAAGAGATCAGAAGATCCTGAAAGCTACTGAAGCAGTGTCATCCAATTCAAAGGCAAGCGAGGCTTTCCACATTTTGGAAAGTGTTCAAACAGCAGAAGCCTCTACAAGCATGACAAAATCTGACTTGGTCTTGGCCAAGATGGAATTGCTCAAAGAGTATGTCGCAGAGCAAGAAATTCCTCAAGAAGTGCACAACAAGGCCAGCAAGCTTTTGGACCCTGTACTGAAGATTTATGAAGGCACTAAGAAGCAAGAAATGCCCCACACATCAAGGGAGCCTGCAAACAAGAAAATCGAACACCAAGTCAGGTTTCATTCCACTAAGAAGCAGAGGCTGTCCAGCTCAGGTACAAGTTTTTCAAAGCCAACTGAGCTTCAGAAGGAGAACATAAAAAAGCAAATCCTTAACAGCAATGATGAGGCAACTGTTATAATAACATCTCCAGGACACAACTACATATGAAAGATGAGATCGACTCTATGGCCCTCTCTTCTGGTTTACAACCCGTCTACAAGTTCATCTGTGTACTTATAGACCTCGCCTATGAGGTGTGCAGCTGTCTCGAACCAGATGGATGGTGTGTGCGTTAGAGCGCGAGAGGCACCTCCATACTGGCCATATATGCTGCAGGTAAGTATATTTTCCTTTCAGCAGCAGCTTTGTGGTACCAGTAGGATGGTGTGTGCGTTAGAGCGCGAGAGGCACCTCCATACTGGCCATATATGCTGCAGGTAAGTATATTTTCCTTTCAGCTCAGTGTGTTGCACACTTAAACAACTGAAGCGAAACCTACAGCACAATGGTTTCTCTGCATCTGGCTTAGCCAGACCATTTTTTTCTCTCGGCAGAACCTGACTGCTAGAGAGCGCGTCTCCCAGGTGGCGGATAGGGAGGCTCTTACCAAGCACCTGAAGTGTGCAGCTTGCAAAAGGCACAATAAGTTTGATTAAATGAGGGAACCTTCTGGCATGGTGTGTCTTATAAGTACAGAGTGCTCGGTAAGAGTGGTGCGTGCACCCGCGGACCAACAGGGGTTTCACTGCCTTGACACATTCCCCACCTGTACATGCTTCCTTTTTCCTCAGGTCCATGGCTACACATTGCTGGCAATTCACAAAGTTGCTGTTAGGGTGCAACTTGATGCAGACATTTTCTGAACAACTCTGCTAAGTGGCACATGGTACTATTATGCGCTGTCAAATAAGAGTTCGGTGTGTGCAGAGCTAAAAGCGACGACTGTTCTAATTTGCGCTGTTGTGATTGTCTTTCAGGTGACAAACAACCAAAGAGACGTGAAGACAACATTGATGGCCTTTCATGATTGTACTGAAGATGTCATTAGCATCAGTTATTGAAATACTTGGAAGATCGCAACTTATACTATGCCTTACCTTTCCTTCAGATTCTAGTATATTGCAATCTGCCTGTCATAGCACAGAAATAAACCTATATTTATTTTGTTCCTGCAACTACGTTGTCGTCCAATCTCTTTGCAGGTACATGCATCCAGAGATTTGAATTCATTACCAGCATTGTCTGGCGTGCAGTGCAGAAATAAACAAAGCTGCAACACTTTTTAAAGATGCATTGTCACCACAAGCAATCGTAAATTATTTTTCCAATGAAAACAATCTATACATTGTAGATTGTTTACATATTTTCTTAAGCACCCACATAAATTAAAGTAGATAAACTGAGGTGTGACAACTGAACAGATGTGTGAATTGAGATATGGTTAAGTGAGTGCACAAAATAGACAAAGGGACCACAATAACACTGTTCATAACACTGCTCAAAATGCTATACTGTTGCAGTACTGTAGAATCTGCAGAAAGGGCCACACAGCATTTCACTGAGTTAATAGGTAAGATAGATTAGCCTGAATTCATAGTGACAGTCATTAGAACAGCTGCATGGCAAACTCTTTAAGAATGCATCCAAGTCATCAGAGCCTTTTTTTATTAAATAATTATTGCATTAGCACTGCACAAATATTTACTGTTTACATTACAATAGACTACATTGGTAACAATAGCTTGGATTATCATCTCCTGATATGCGTATACAGTTGAGCTTAAAGTGGTATAGACACAAAATTTTTGCTTACATCTTCTTTGAAATGATGCATCAAACATTAGTATAGACGGGTCATCACTTGACATTTGCCTACGGCCGCTAAATAATTTGTAACAATGTCACTAATTAGGTTACATTGTTCACGATACAAAATGTGTGATGCATGTTCTAGGTTTGGGCTAGGATTAGTGTAATGTATGCAAGTCATTTTTCATTTACAGGAGCTTATTCTAGATGTTCAATAAAGCCCAGGAAGGTGTTAGCAGAACACACAGTTATTCTTTTGATTCCATGACAGGTATGACTTAAGATGAACACCAAGATATTTATATCTTGTGATAAGCACGCTAATAGCTGTTATCTGGAAACTATCTGGAGGATATTCGGGTACTCTGTGAATGATGAATTCAGCATTAGAGACATTAAGGAGCAAGAAATTGTTTCATCGAGATGTGACCTTTAATATTAGCAGTCCATATGAGCAATCACACTGAGGTAAATCAAAGCATCATCAGTGAATAATCTAGTCATGCAGACAATCTTATATTACGTGTCGATCAACGACTGGTTCCATGTGATGAGTATAGGGTAAACTGTGCTTGATGACCTGCTTCAATTCGAACTTCCTCCCCCATGAAAAGTAATGCTGATATTCATATGCCCATACACACGCCCATGCCAATATTCATATGCCCATACACAGAGTGTTTAGCGTGGGAGAGTTGAGATGCAAATATGCAGCAGTATGCAGGCCTCCATTACATTTCTGCTACAAAACAGCTCGAATGAGTTCTGCACCAATTGCGTGAATTAATTATCAACTCTTGCAGGAGAAAATATACAATTTAGATTTCAACAACATATATCATACAAATGCTCACACTGAATTCGAAAATTTTGCTGAGGCTCTTGAGTCTGCCATATCGAAATGCACATTATGCACTACCCGTAGGTACGAACAATTCTTTGTGCCTGTGGATGAATCAGAACATACTTGAGGCTATACAAGAGAAGGATCAATGGTATCGTAAGTGGAAACGTCAAAAAGAAAACATTTGTTATTCAAACAAGTTCAGATCCTCCAGAAACTATGGAGTGGCATTAATACAGATGAGAAAGAAAGAATACAACTGTATGCTAATACAGAAAGCAGAAGGAAACTCCTGAAAAATGTGGGATGTGGGAAATAGCGTAATCGGTAGACAGTTAAAACAGCGCGTAGTTCCTGAACACATTGATGAAAACACAGTTGATAGGTTTGATAATTCCTTCACAAACATTGGCCCTGAGTTTGTAGCTCATATCCCTAATCTACCATGCTCTGTTAATGACCCTTGTGTTCATGACACCTTCTTACCGCAAGCTGTTGCCGATTGTGACATCACAGCAATCAAGAAAACTCGTTGCAAACAAGGCAACCAGACATGACGGGATTACTTTGAGAGCATTAAAGAGAACATCCACCAACTTGCTCCACTCCTATCAATAATAATGGATCATGCAGTTTACGAAGGTATTTATGCAAATATTTTGAGGATCGCTGCAGCTATACCAGTTCACAAACAAGGATAGTAATGATTCAGGCAGTTACCGTCCAATCTCGGTTTTGAGTATCATTAACACTGTGTTCGAAAAACTTGTCGGAAAGCAACTAAATTACTACTTGGAGAGAACTAGAATCATATCTCACTGTCAACAAGGCTTCAGAAATAACAGGTCTACATCTACAGCAGTAATGGCATTGTCTCAAGAGTTATGTTCATCTTTGCATAATTATGAAATGTCTGCAGCCTTGTTCCTAGACTTAAAGAAAGCATTTGATACTGTTAATCATAACATTTTAATTCACAAGCTAATGAAATATCTGCAGCCTTGTTCCTAGACTTAAAGAAAGCATTTGATACTGTTAATCATAACATTTTAATTCACAAGCTAGAGCACTATGGTTTTAGGGATTCCACTCTTGATTTCTTTACAAGCTACATTACTAACAGAAAACAATTTTTCCACATAAAACACTTAAAATCATCTCGACAGCCTGTGTGTGCTGGAGTGCCTCCAGGGGTCAGTCTTAGGCCCTGTGCTGTTGAGTGTTGCTTGCTAATACTTTGTTCACTGATCATTTATAACCAAGTTTCATGTTGGCATCTTCTGTTGCTGTAATAACAAATGTGTACATTGGGCCTATACTAGCTTCGGCTATTGACCCAGCAGTTTTTGCAAACGTTTTGTAGTATCTGAAGTTAAAAGAAAGTACATGCTCTGAATTAAGCATCTGTGATCACGACCACTGGTAGAGCCGGATCAAACAAGTGCATTACGTCACAAGTTGAAAGTAGTTACTTCACTTCATGAAAGCTTTGAACTGCCTCAGAGTCCCAAGCGAAAGCAACGTAGTGTCACAAGAGCCTGCGCAGAGGCTCAACAACACCTGCATAGTGAGACCACAATTGGGACCACTTGTTAAAACCACTTGTTTTGAGGTGGCACCACTTGAAAACAAGTGGGACCATTTGGAATCCCACTTCATATTTGGAATCATTGTCTATAAAGTGGGGACATTTGGAATCCCACTTCATAGACACCTCGAATTGCCATGAACTACTTAAGCGCACACTCCAAGGGAATGTTGAAAATCCGCTGCAGCACGAAGAGGCTCATGACTGAAAAAATGCAGATGCAGGAACCATTGGAAGCAAGCTGTTGTCAATGCACAGTGTTTAGAGTAAATGGTACCACAGGCCCACAAAGCGCAGATTTTGTTTAAAAAATCGGCCGTCTTGTTAGCATCAATGCCGCAGTGTCCAGGTATCCAGTGAAAGCGCATTTCTTTAACATGTAGTGGAATGAAAAATCTTAGAGAATGGCCCAGAAGAGCGTCCTTCGAGCCTTCGAGTGAGTCAGGACAGAAAGGCTGTCAGCAAGTATAATGACATCAGTAACGATGCAAGAGACCTTATCTATAGGGCCAACTGAACCCCTAGAAAATGAACAGCGAATATAGGTGTATAATCAGGGGCCCGAAACGAATAACTGCAATCTAGAGCCAATAGCTGCCTATAGGCGACTTCATGCAAACATTTAAAGCGAAAGCCTTTAATGGCTCTCGTTATCCATCCGTCCGCGAAATCTGTCACACTATGACGTCATCAATGGTATAATAATTGATATAACCCATATAGTCTTAGCAATTAAGAAGTAATTGGTGATTAGAAATTGCGCATTAGTTTGTAATTACACATTAATTTGTGAAGTAAATTAATAGCTCAACACGAAACGTTAAAAATAAAAATAAATAACAATTTTAAAGAAACAAAAATAAAAAGGAAAAATTAACTTATGTGACAATGCAGTTTCAGAAGCGAAAAATTAAAAATAATTAAATAAAAATTAAAAGAAGCAGCCACAGTGGGCGCAGGAAGGCTTTCGCCTCGCGCACTTTACATCGCCAAAGTGACCACTGAATTTTAAAAAAAAGTGCCTCTTCGTACAAGCGATTAATCGCCTTTTCCCGGTTCGCCCTGCACCTTCGAGCAACAATTCCATCCTATGAAGTTGTCCGACGCAACGCCAGAAACGAGCTGATCACGAACAACAGTGTTCACGGAATTGTCGAAGTCGCAGTTCTACGCAGGTTCGCGTAACTGAGCAATGTAAACCTGCAGCTGACAGGCTCGCCAGGGTTCTGTAAACATATCTTGAACCGCGGTAGCGTTCCGTCGTGGCTGAGGACAGACGGTTGCAAGTGCTGAGCGCGGTTTGAAACGTATCTTTGCCTTTCGTAACTTCACTTATGGCGAATTCCACTGCTGGATCTGAAGTGAGGCGCTCGAATCGCAAAAGAGCGCCCCAAACCGCCTCGGAGCAGATCCGCCACTGGTCGGCGTATCAACCTTGTGAGCTCCGTTGGAACGGAGTTGCTCCAATCGACCAGCGGAATTCGCGCGGTCGGTCCAGGTCGACCAGTTGAACTCGAATTCGTCGTCGCGGAGCAAGAAAAGCTGCTCCAGCACGACCAGTGGAAATCGCCATTAATTTAGGTCCCTGCTCCTTCATTTTGCGCTCGTGGCAGGAGGCGTTAATTGCGGAACGACGCTGACCTTCGACGCCGCGCGACTGCAAAGGCATGGCTTTGCGCCGGGTTGCAGCAAACTCAGGCCAGACGTCTCCTGAAAGTAGGTAGAAAACAGTGCCTTCCACTGGTTCCATGGTACTGGTGACTGGCCCGGTGTTTCTAGGAATGTACGAGGGGGCGTAAGATCCCGTGCAACTCATAGGTTTACCTCGTCGACACGTTGTTGTATTGTAGATGCAAGATCGAACGACACACCGGAGCGAGCGATGTCATGATGACGCCAAGTTTCCGCCGAACCCCCCCCCCCCCCCTCTACTTTTCTTGCGTCACGTATACGTGGTGTCAAGAGACATGCATGTGACTGAAACTCTGAAGAAGCGAAACTGAAAGTAAGACAACCGAAACTGAAAATAAGAGAAGAGAAACTGAAACTGCCGCACAGTTCATTGCCTGATGGACACATGCAGTATCACGTATTATTTAACGTCTTCATAAAACCGCTGTTTGTTCTTCTATAGGATTAGCAGCATTAGTATATGTTTGCTATTAATGACACCCAGGTAATGAACATGATTTACCAACTTAAGTAGTGTTGGTTCTGGTGTAACGCACGAATAATTTATAGACATGCCTTTGTGTATACGCCAGAAATGAAATTGTGAAGCAAGCCTTGAAACTGCCTGTGCATTTCTCATAAAAAAAAAGAAAAACATTATCTTGTTTTCAAAGCATGCGTGTCATCTATATCAGATGTGACTAATGTTGAGCTATAACTTTAAATGGCTCATGCTGGCTGCCATCAAAAATCACTTTTTTTGATTCAACAAACCTCATAACTCATTTCTGTCACGAAAGCAACGAAATGCTTCACTTATATCTCATTGCTTTGGTGCAGTCATGGTTCATTATGCAATGTAAAATCTGATTCACGAATATTTTTGTTACTTGTTGCACGATACGTTTGTTCCTGAAATTCAGCACATCCACCAGTATTGCGTTCCCGCGCGGCTTTCTTTTTTTTAACTGAGTACAGGTGAATAGCCACCGGATTCTTGGCTGATCGCCCAGTGTAGGTATGTGCCATCTTTTGATAGGCTAACAACATCAACAAAATTCGTCTTTCACTTCCAATCATGTGTGCTGCGGTATACTTTTTCTTCGACTTTGTATTGATTCCATCCGTAGTAGGCATGGGAGGCATTGGCCACGCTATCAGCTTCCGCAAGTTAGGTTCACGCAGAATTTGTTAGCTCCGCTTCAAGTTGATCTGATCTCCTTGCAACGAGTTGCTGAAGAAAACGGGTGGACGGGGCAGTGCGGGAAGAAGAGTCGTCGAAGGAAGACATTTGTAATGTTTCTTGAATATAGCCAAAGTTTCTGTTACCGTTATTCAGTTTTTGTCCCCCTGTGATTTATCAGCTATTATTCGAACCCCCAAAGTTTAAAGTTCAAAGTAGTAGCATTACTTTTAAATTCAGAAGAAGCTACTAAACATTACAATTGGGATATATTCGCAGGATCTGGCTTGGAGCTATTCTGCTTGTATCCCTGATTATACTCCTATATTCTTCGTAGAGTTTTTGGTTATTTTGGCTCTTCTCTTAATTCCCAGGCATGTAGCTTGAGTTCTCATTCTTGCAGACTGCCTTTCAGTTCTAGTCTCCAAAATTCCGGAAAATCGTTATTGAATTGGTCGCTTAGGTTTTATGTTCCGTGCACAGTGCGTGAGATCCACTTGGTCTGAGTACCTGCCTATTCGGGTGTTTATTTTAACGAGGTGGCTGATTTATTGGCAAGGTCAGCTCTCAGCGCTCCTGTAATCTTTCCTGTCCTTCACCTCATTATGTTGGAAACTTCACGTTTCCAGCGGTTCCAACATATTTCAGCCAGCTTGAGTGATCCGTTGCTCAATACCGTGGATTTTCACCACTTAAATTACCCATGGAATGTCCAGTGGTGTAAATCAAGGCGTTGCGAGGTGTCAGTGACGCTTCTGCGATGCAAAATCCCTCACTTAAATTTATACTTGCGCCGATGCGGGTTCGCTGCGACAAACCTTTGTGTCTCATGTGGGCAAGTTGAAACAATAGGTCATTTTCTCCTCTCTCGCCGGCGGTTCGCAGTTCAAGGAAAGCAGTATTTGGAGGTCCCTCTTTCGAGGTTAGGACTCCCTCTGTCTCTTCCAGTTCTTCTCTCGTTCGGTGCGAGCGCCAAGGAATTCCCGTTAAGCAGTGTTTGTGGCTACCTTCATGATTACATAAGTGCGACTGATCGGTCACCTTGTCAGCTGCATACAAAATTCTGTTGCATGTCTAAAATGCTTGATTCTATTCTCGGTAATTCATATTTCTTAAATTTTATTGAATTTTCCAATTTTTATTCTGATTCAGTCTTCTACGCCGCCGCCTCACGTCTTTTTTTTCCCCCGTGCAAATATTTCATTGGCAATCTTCACTGTACCTTGGCAAATCCCCCCGTGTGGGTATGTGCCATATATATTTACCGACGTGAAGAAGAAGAGTGTGGGCTACGAACACTGTCTGTACTTGTGCTCTTCCTTTTATTTGTTGTCTGTTTGCATTGTAAGGCATTAATAGGTAGAAAGGCATGCACGTAATGGGCATACCCTGTACGCATGAATGCGGAAGATGGTCATGGTTGTCCAAGCATTGCCATCAAAGCAACTGGACCTTCAAGAAACAGCTAGGATATGGTTGTGACCCCTCACATGCAGTGATACTCACACAATTTGAAAGTGTTGCAAGTTACAGCAGTCCCGTGGTTATATTGCTGCAAAACAATTAAGCTAGCCCATTCATGCGGAAATATTTTTAGAGGCTGCCAAAAAGGAACATGTCAAAAAGTTACACGTCCTGTTTCATTGTGTTTGAAATGAGGCTTAAGATTAAATTAATGTTACAAATACGCGCTGAAGAAATGAAACGATTAAACTCTCATGTGAAGGAAATACAAAAGGGTATATTTACGAAAACTTATTTACAAGATAAAATACCATCGCACACACACTCTCACGGGTTCCTTGTCGTCTGTCACTTGACTGAGTCGCCTCCAAGCGCTGCAGGCTACCGCGCACCTGCAGTGCACCGGAAGCGCACACACACACAAACACACACACTCTCACGCGCACACGTGCATGGGTCCACTTGAAAGGAGACGCCGCACGGCTCTCCGGTTCGTACTTCTGGCAGCGGCGGCATTTCCCGCGGCCCTAACGACCACACCAATAAGCTAACGAAGCGGGCGCCCATCGGTCCGTTCGCAGAACGGAGGGTGCCGCCAAGGACGCACTCCCGCACCGAAAGCACACATGCGGGCACAAAAGAACGCTCGCTGCGCAGAACGACACTCGCAGAGAAACACATGTATATGAGAAATGGCCCCTTCTTACAAATGATGGTGGTAAACGAAATGAACAAGCAACTGCTGTGCAATCCATGCACTGTCATGCAGTACTTACACAATCACAGTCCAGTGACTGCAGAGCGGTCTGCAACCAGTAACTTGCAAAAAAACTATACTATGCAGCGAGCTTGTTTGCACGGTATTTGTTACATTTATCGAACGATCACATGAAATTGGTATGGCTATTTCTACACAGTGCATTTCCTAAAGACTCCTTTCTGCCATACTGTACTTTTTACCCAAAATGCTTCTTACAGAGTCATAAATTGTTACGTACGCGTATAAAGATGTTTGTAGCAGGTGTGTGAGCCTGAACAAAAAAAAACCTTTTATTTTCCTTAATTCTTCAGTATTCCTGATTATGACGACATATGGGCATTTATATGTTAGTACAATTTTTTTCACGCATCACAATTAACTGATGCACCGATGTGTTTGGTACACATTCATCTTCAGACATTTCATGTCTGTTTGGTCAAAAAAATACGAAATAATAGTTGACTGCATTAGTTTTGGCTACCATCACACAGCATGCTCTTGAAATTCCTCTAGCTGTTGTACAGAAGTCTGTAATTGGCTTCATTGCATAGCTTCATACTTGAACCATTTAAACTCTGCAAACTGTTCTTTTTACCGCACATGGCGACATGGCATGCGAAGCCGCGTGGGAACGGGCGAGGAGGATTCGGAGGTACAGCTGCAACTTCGCTGGAATCCAAAGACCGCTAGGCACTTGTCACGGTTAATTTCGGAAAGGCGGCTATGCCCCAGTAAAGTTGCGTAAGGTCTTTCCTTGCAGACCTTACTAAGTTCCTTCACTTCGCACCAGAAATGCTCACCGCCCGATTTTCACGGCAATGAATAAGCTTGCAAGGAATGTTATCGGCGGTCGCACGTGCATGACAATCCTTTCGACATGCGTGACGATGCCCACCGAAGGCATTTCAGGCTGTCGAAGGGACTTGTACGCTGGCTAAGCGAAGAGCGCGGAACATGCGTCACTGACAGCCCCCTTCCTTTCGCCGTCTTGTCCATCGTGCGTCGCGCCGGGCCCGACAAAGAAAAGGCCGTCACCCCCCCCCCCCCCTTCCCCTTCTGAATGAGGGGCGGGGGGGGGGGGGGGCGGAAATTCCGCAAATAGTTTCCCAGAGGCATCCTTTTTTTTTTCATGGGGTCAAGGAAGGTGGCCCAAACAGTGCGAGGCAACGTTCTCAGTTCATTCTAGAGAAGCAAGCTAATACCCCGGTCACACGGGCACTCTAAAGGCACTTTGAACTAATGCTCCTTTACGCTCCCAAAGGAGCACTACTTCAAGGGAGTTCGTTCGTGCTACACGGTCGCGGAACGACCTTCGCAAGAAGTTTTTAGCGCCCTCATCGGCGAAAAGCGTTATTAAAATTGCAAACCTCACTGTACATGTAAATACAGAAATGTCGCATTTTTTTTTAGTAAATTAGTTTTATAACCGTATTATGTTAAAGCAACGCAATTTTAACTGCAATAATGACATGATTTTCCAAGTACAGAGCATAACATCACAGTGCTGGCCACACTGAGCCGTGGCTACCGTGACGCTCGTGTATCTGGAACGAGAGTATGGCGTGGTGAGACTGCCACAAAACAAATGATTTTATATTTTAAAACACCACTAATCTTATGAAGTGAATTTATAAAATTAAAATTGAACGTTTCTTTTCTCAATTTATTTATGCTGTTAACTCGCTGGGAGAGAGAGTACTCCCTTGAAGCCTCAAAGGACGAACTCGAGCTGCCTTGTTTCGAAGCTCCTTTGAGCTAGGTGTCCTTTGGCGCGTCCGTGTGACAGCGCGCGTTCGTCCTTAGAGTAATGGAGCATTAGTTCAAAGTACCTTTACTGTGTCCGTGTGACAGGGGTATTACACTGCAAAATTAAACCTTGTCTTTCTCTTCCAAATGCAATTAACTAGGAGTCCTGTCCAAAACCATTTCAGGTTGTTATGTGGGCACCCCCAACCTTTTTTATTTCCGTGTAACTCCAGCACTTCTTCACCTTTGTCATTGTAGCCGCTATTGTTCAAGTACCATGCAACATCTTGTTATTAAAGGACCTTTTTAATTGGAAATGAGAGCATGTGCACAGGGTGGAAAGCGCGTGATCTGCCAGGAAACACTAAAGCGGCCCCGAGAAGGGATCTTTATTAAGGATGCCAGCCATCTTGGGCCTCTCCACTTGGCAACGACGACAAAGCGTGTGCGGTCCCTATGGTTAGGCCCCAGCTGTGGAAGCCATCCTCGGACACGACCATGACCTTCGACATCTGATGTTTTTATTTAAAAACACAGGGACCAAAGTCGTGCTGTATGCAGTGCAATCGCCATGTGGTTCCATAATCATCCATTTAGCCCGGCTCTTTGGACGGATTCAGGAAACGACTGAAAAGAACAAAAGTAACGAGCAAACAAAGGTGCGCTGCATAAAAGTTAGAACGTAAAGAGACGAAGGCACGCTGCGCTAATGCTGTAGCGAGGTCTAACATGTAAAATTTCGCGGCTGGCGTCGATTTCTACAAAGCGCGAGTAGTGCCTGCGGAAATAAACAAAGGCGCACTGGAGATGGGTAAGTGTGTATACAAGCACGAGTTTTTGTCTCTACCAGCGATTTACTAGCTCACACCGCGCGATTTTGATGTCTGGCGTCGATTTCGACAGAGAGGGAATACGGGCACGAAACGGGACGCTCGCGATCTGCCAGGAAACAATGAGGTGGCCCTAAAAAGGGCCGTTTGCAGGAGCACTTCAACCGCGACCTGCAGCGGCGTGGCGGCGCGGTGAGCAGTAGGCCCAGCAGTGGTCCGTCTTGTGCCCTTTGGCTCCGCACCGACGACACCGGTGCACGACGTACACCTCTCCTGGTCTTGCCCTTGAAGCCGACGCTATCCCTGGTCCGTAGATCTTGACGAGGGCCGCGACGATAATCTTTGACATCTGGTCGATGCCCCGGTCTGCGGCAAACAAGGACAGCATCGGCTCGCCAGAAGCATCCAGGAAACGATGCTGCAAAAAAAGTTACGTTACAAGCGCCGCAATTTGGCGAGTTCTGCACGAGAAAACTTGCGAAAACATTGTTCAACCCTTACCTCGTGATTGAGAACGTGCACGCCAGACAAGCGCTTCATCGTGGTCGTCGTAATGGAGTTGCAGAATTTTGAACACCAGCACGACGTGCTCCTGCAGCAGGAAAACGAGGTCCTGGAATGCGCAAGGCATGTAGGTAAGCGGTACAGCACTTCATGAAGCGAAATTTGAGATAAAATGCGTACCTTTATGTCGCTGGCGATTTCTCGCGGGTCAGCGCCTTTTGGGGGTCGTCGCAATGTCGTGGAAGCAAGAACTGTACAGAAATTTCAGCTGGCTGCGCCGACGAGCGCACCACGCAAAAAAAAAAGCCATACCTGGACAGCTTCCGAAACGCGCGCGCCGCCGCCTACGCTCACGAAGAGAATGCCCGCAGACCACGCACGCCCGGCGGCCGGCCAGCCGGCCCTAGCGATTCCCTAGGCACTCTAGGGACAGGCCGAGAGAGGCGCGGCGAACCCACGTCCGGTTGAGAACGAGGGAGAAGCAGAAAAACGTCACGGAGAAGCGCATCCCATCGACCAATCAGCGTTTCCAGCCCACCTGCACCGAAACGCTTCTCCCACAGGTGCCGAATGGCCTGCGCATGTCGCGGCCAGGCCCGTCGTCTGCTACGGTATGCACTTCGCTCAACACGCCTTTCGATAACTGCCTTCACTGTAAAGCTGTTTCTCTAGATTGCCTATTTCGAACAACTCAGTTTGCAAGCAAATGCACCGCACGTATGCTTAAGAATTTTGGAATATGCAGGAATTAAGCTTCCGATTCGCAAAAAGTGCACAGGTAACAGTATACTTTACAACTTAATAAAAAAGCGGCAGAAGACCCGTTAATAGTGCAGTAGCACTACTAGCCGCAATCCTGCATATTCAGCCTCATGACCGAGTGTATGTTTTGCCGAAAGCAATAATTAAGGAGGAAGTTTAGGAAAGGAAAAGTGTGCACGAGCGCCGCTCTAGAACACGTGCGGCGTAGCACGTGACTTTTTTTGCATGCCTCTCGCGCTTTCCTCTAGGTCACCCGGTCACAACACCGCCACTACCTCGTGGTTACATCACAAACGATGGGAATGTTTCGCATTATCAATGTTCCGCATTATCGCCAAAAAGCTCTTTAATTGCCCATGGATAACCTTAATAAAATAATTCCGTATGACATGCGTCTTAGGATTCAGGCTTTTCTTATGTTCGAATGCGGCACTAAAGCTGCCAGAGATATATGGGATATATTAATTGATAGTTTGTGCGTCCAATATCTGTGTTTGTTGGACATACATTAGAACATAACTTGCGCATCGAATGTATGAATGAAAAACTTTATTGGTTCCTTTAGGAAGTAGCGGTAGAGGACGAAGTCTTCATCTTGAAGCTTGGGTCCTCCTTGGCCGTGGGTGGGCCCCTAGTCCAGGGCTCCACCGAGTCAGGCCACCTCGCTTGCGTGTGCTATGAGGGCCCTTTGGACCCCTAGCTCGCAGCTGGTGAGCCGGCTCTCCCATTGCTCCGCACTTGGTGTTTTGTGTTTGTGGAATGCTTGATTTCTTCCGCACTCCCATGTGACATGATATAGTGTTGGTTTTGCTCCGCAACACGGACAGGTGGCGCTATACTGTGTGGGCTTAGAGAGGCCTCTGAGAGTGTGCATGTGACCATATGCACAATCCCAGAGGTCCAGAGGCAGGCTCGCGAAACGGAAAGGAGGGTCGTGGAGACTAATCGGGTAATTAGGCTATTGAGTCGACGACTAAGATACGAGGTGATGGAGGTCAACAGGGAAGTGTACGAGGTTAGGCCCCACCCTTTTGCACAGGATGGCATCCACTACGGTGGTGCCACTGGCAAGAAGGTGGGGGGACCCAGAGCTCTGAAGGAACCAGTGTAGAGAAGGAAGAATTAAGATCAAACGGACAATGGAACCATAGGGGAAGAAAGAGACGCAAGCGCCAGGGCCGAGTTAATTCAGATATAGGTTTCATTAACATGCAAGGTGGCAGGAATAGACTGAAATGGGAGGAAATAGAAGAACAGTTAAGACAGGAGGAATTAATGGTATATGGTTTAGCGGAAACACATCTTAGAGACATGGAGCAACCACCCTGTAACCCAGACTACGCATGGGAATATTGCAATAGAACCGAGGGCAGCAGAAAGGGAGGTGGAATTGGGGCATTCATTCATAAAAGTATGAATTTTCAAAGGGTTAGACTGGGATGCAGGGAACATTTATGGCTAAAAGGAACAGTGACAGGCAAGCAAACACTCCTTGGCTTTGTATACCTGTGGACAGGGGTTAATTCCAAAGAGGAAAACAGGAAAATGTTAGAATGTATTGCAAGCGACATTGATGAGCTAGGAGGACAGGGCGAGATAATTATATTAGGCGACATGAATGCACACATAGAAGACCTGGATGGGTACATGGATTCGACAGGAAGCATGCTGCAGGACATGTGTGACAGGCATGATTTAGTTGTATGCAACAGCACCGAAAAGTGTGAAGGGCTCATAACATGGGAGGCGGGGAGTCTGCACTCGACGATAGATTATGCACTAATGTCACAGAGGATGTATAACGGATTAGGGGTAATGAGCATAGATGAAGATGGTTCCAGAAGTCTAGGTAGTGACCACAAGCGTATCAAGTTGAGCTTCAGAAGAAAAAGCAATGTAGGACTGAATCAAGATAAACAATCAGGGGGAAATTTTTACTCAGAAAAGCAATTGGAAGTAGCAGCCAAACAAATCGAGAAAGTAATTTTTGAGGATAGTGAAACAGAATGGACTTATACCAAATTAACTCGATTACTGGAGCTAGAGCTAGCTAAGGTGGGAGTAAAGCTAAAAGGGAAAAGATGCAAACCCAAGAGTTGGTGGGATGAGGAGGTCAAGAGGGCAATAGAAAAGCGCAAGGAAGCATCCAGGGAACACAGATATTCCAAGAAGAGGGGGGAACCAAAACCCGAAGTAGACAGAAAATGGGATACCTTCATAAAGTGTAGAAGGGACGCATCCTATTTGATTAATGAGAAAATTAGAAGAAAGGGTGCCCAATGGATGTCAAAAGTAAATAAAAAGGATAGAAAAGCAGCCCAAAAATTCTGGAAACATCTAAATGCAATGAGTAATAAAACTAGGCTAGAACAAAGGTTTATTGTTACAGATGAGGGTATTCGACTAGAAGGGCATGAAGCAATAAAACACATAGGAACAAGGATGACGGAAAAATTTTCAGCACAGCACGTGGTACATAATTTATCGAAGGAGGATAGACCGGTTACAGCAATAGCTTCACTTGAGCAAGGAGAGTGGGAAAGGGCAGAGAAGAAGGTTCCTAGTGGCACATCAACAGGACCAGATGGTATCCCGATTATGTTGATAAAGAAGTTAGGACCAAAATCCAAGCAAACATTAATACAGGTAGTGAACAAAATGATAGTGGATGAGAAAGTCCCCGATGAATGGCGATTAAGTAGAATGAACATGATATATAAGGGAAAGGGGGACAAAGCAGACGTAAGTAACTATCGCCCCATAACAGTGACGTCTGTGGTTTACAGGGTGGTGATGCAGATTATAAAGGATAGACTGCAGGCTTGGGTGGAGAACGAGGGGGTGTTAGGGGAACTAAAGAATGGGTTCCGGAAACAAAGGAGGTTGGAGGACAATCTATTTTCATTGACACAGTGTAAGAAATTGCGGAAAAGGAACACAGGCCCTTATAGCTAGCATTACCCGATATTAGGGAGCCTATGACAATGTTACTCAGGAGCACTTGTGGGACATACTGGGCACATTGGATGTGGAAAATGGAGTAATTAATCTTCTAAAAGATATATATAGAGGTAACAGAGTGCTCATAAAATGGGAAAAAAATGTATCAGGGCCTGTAGAGATACAGCAGGGGCTTAGACAAGGATGTCCTCTGTCCCCTTTGTTGTTCATGTTGTACCTGCAAGGTTTGGAGGCCAAGCTAGAGGGGAGCGGACTAGGTTTCAACCTATCTTTTTTCAAGCAAGGGGAATTGATTAAACAGACATTACCGGGACTAATATATGCGGACGATATAGTGATAATGGCTGACAACAAGGAAGACCTGCAGAAGTTGTTAGACATATGCAGTACAGAGGGAGATAGATTAGGCTTCAAGTATAGTAAGGAAAAATCTGCAGTCATGACATTTAATGAAGAGGGCGGCGAGCATAGAATACAGGAGTTCGTGCTAAAGGTAGTGAATGAGTACAAGTATCTTGGGGTGTGGATAAATAACAGTGTTGAGTATCTGACAGAGCATGAAAAATATGTAATGAATAAAGCTAGTAGGAATGCAGCTGTCATGAAAAATAGGGCACTGTGGAATTACAATAGGTATGAGGTGGTAAGAGGGATCTGGAAAGGGGTGATGGTCCCTAGCCTGACCTTCGGGAATGCGGTCCTGTGTATGAGGCCAGATGTTCAAGCAAGGCTGGAAATTAGGCAACGGGGAGTAGGGAGGTTAGCTTTGGGAGCACATGGCAATACACCAAATCAGGGGGTACAGGGTGATATGGGATGGGCGTCTTTCGAGAGCAGAGAGGCTAGCAGTAAGATAGCATTTGAGGAACGATTGAGAAGGATGGAGGAAAAGCGGAGGGCTAGGAAAGTTTTCAGATACCTGTATATAAAGAATGTTGACACGAAATGGAGAAAGCGAACTAGAAAATTGACAAGCAAATATCTGGGCAGCAGTAAGGGGGCAAATCAGCAATTATCGGTTAAGAAAAAGGTTAAAGGAACAGAGAGAGCTTTGTGAAAAACAGGGATGCTGACGAAATCGGCACTAGAAACATACCGGACCTTTAAACAGGAAATTATCAAAGAAAATATCTATGATAATTGTAGGGGAAGTTCTTTGTTGTTTGAGGCCAGGACTGGAGTTTTGCGGACTAAGAAGTATAGAGTCAGGTACCAGGAGATAGACACTTTGTGCATTGCGTGCGGAGAGGAGGAGGAAACGGCTGAACACTTGATACTTTTCTGTAAAGGGCTTCACCCTACAGTGGAAGGCAGCGGAGCTGACTTACCCAAGGCATTGGGGTTTAGGGATAGTGAAGGGAAAGTGGATTTTAAGAGGTTAGAAGTAACCAAGCGAAGGTTATCTGATTGGTGGCTAAAAGCAAGACAGGAGTAAAATTTCACAAGACATGGCTAGGTGGCTTGAGCCACCGCCCGATGTAAAGGGTTCAGCCGTATCCATCCATCCATCCATCCATCCAACTACTTGTTTAATATGTATAAGATTGGGAAGGAGCCTGTTTGCAGTCTTCGCCATCCTGTGGCTTCCTCCTTGGATAATGCTTTATGTGGTGGGGGGTATTGGAATCTTAGCCCCTTATATAGGTTTAATAATTCCGAATAGCTGTCCCCGCAATTAATCTGGGGCCCCTCCGGGGGTAATGACGTTCCTGTTCGGCTGGGCATTCCTCGAGCTAGGTTGTCTGCCCCTTCGTTGCCCCTGATCCCTGCGTGACTCGGTATCCAGATTATGTTGTGTATTGGTCGTCCCTCAGGGAGCAGAGCTCTACTGAGGATCTTGAGTGCCGTGCTGCTAATTCTGCCTCTAGTATAGTTCCGGCACGCCTCTTGTGAATCCGTTAAGATGTTAAGGGATCTCCCTGTCCTATATCCTTCATTCGCGGCCAGGGCGACAGCAATCTCCTCTGCCTCCGTTATGTTAGATACTTCGGCTGTGAGGCTTGTGATGTGTTCTCCGTGGTAATTTACAACTACTGCTACCGCGCTATTTTTGAGTGCTTGGGGGTATAGGGAGGCATCAGTGTAGACTGTGTTGTCCCGATGCCCCATGTTCCTCTCATAAAATTCTGCCCTAACCTGTCTCCTGTTAGCATGGAGGTTTGGATCCATGTTTCGGGGGATAGGTTGTATGCATAGCTTCTTTCTTAGCGGGTCCGGTATTGCGGCCCTGCTATTTTGTGGCTTTTTTATTTCCCGAACTAGCTTTGTCAGGAGCGCCCTTCCAGTCGTTGTGTTGCTAAGTCTTCGTATTTGTGCCTTGAGCTGGCATTCTCTTAATTCTTCGAAGGTGTTACTGATTCCGAGTTGCATGAGCTTGTCGTTGGATGTATTTCTTGGGGGATGAAGAGCTGTTTTGTATGCCTTCCGGAATATTGTCTCCGCTTGCTCCTTCTCTGCATTGACAGTCACATGGTACGGTAATGAATATGTTACCCGGATGACCACTAGGCTGTTGACTAGCCTGAGTGTGTCCTCCTCCATCATGCCATACCTCTTGTGCGCTACTCTGCTGATCATCCGGCTTACTTGTCCTGCCGCTTTGCTTAGCAGTCTGAGTTTATGACTGCACTTCCGGCTTCCTTGCAGCCACATGCCGAGGATTCTGATCATCTTTTGTTCCGGGATGTTCCGGCCCTCTAGTTTTATTTCGAGTGGAGCATCCGTAGGGTGCCTACCCACTCTGAGGAGCTCAGATTTTTTCGTGGAGCATTTAAGTCCTCTTTGTTTTGTGTATTCTTCAATGGAGGTGGCAGCCTCCTGTAGCACATCCTGCTTCTCCCCCAGTGAGTCTTGGGTGGTCCAGATGGTGAAATCGTCTGCGTACATTGCATGACTAATCCCCTGGCCTTGGCTGAGTTTCTTGGCGAGGTTGACCATCGCTATGTTAAAGAGTATTGGCGAGATTACTGAGCCTTGCGGAGTGCCCTTGCATGGCGTTTGAAAGGTGTCACTCCGCAGGTCTCCTAGGCCTACCGTCGCTGTTCTGTCCATGAGGAAGCTTCTAACGTAGTCATGGACCTTCTTCCCGCAGTTGGTGGTGTTAAGTCCTTCCATAATGGCGGCATGGGATACGTTGTCGAAGGCCTCTTTAATATCGATGGCCATGACAACGTTCTCCCCGTTCTTTGGCATTGTTTCGAGTACCTCTTCTTTTAGTTGTAGCAAGATGTCTTGGGTTGATAAATTTGCCCTGAATCCGAACATGGTGTTGGGGTACCATTCTCCGTCTTCTAGATGTGTTTGTATTCGTCGGGTTACTATTCTCTCGTAAAGCTTGCCTAGGCATGATGTTAGCGAGATCGGTCTGAGGTTTTCAATTTGGAGTTTCTTGCCGGGCTTGGGGATCATGACGACTACGGCGTGTTTCCACTCCGCTGGGACCGTCCCTTCTTCCCATTGTTTGTTTAGGTATAGGGTGAGTTTGCTGATTGCTTCGTCGCTTAAATTTCGGATTAACGAGTTATGAATCTTGTCCGCCCCTGCTGCCGAATTTTTCGTTGTTGGCCTTATGGCCTCGACGACCTCTTCTCTTGTGATGGGTCTGTCCGTGGTTGGGTTTTCTTCGCCCTGGTAGTCACCTTGGTAGCCGTCTACCTCGTCCTTCCCGTAGCATTTCTCTCGTACTGCCTGGAGCAGCTGTTCTTCTGTACCTTCGTACTGGTGAATTAGCCTTTGGATGGATTTGCTGCTTCCCGCCTTGCTTTTGCTCGGATCTATGAGTGTTCTGAGGATCTGCCACGTTCTAGCCATGCTGAGGGTGCCATTCAGCGAGGTACTTGCTGCCACCCTTGTCTTGCCAGCTGCGTTGCATATTCCTCTGCTTGCCTGGTGATTTCGGCAATCTTCTTCTTTAGCTTTCTGTTTAGCTTTTGGCGCTTCCATCACTTGGTCAGGCCTCGTCTTGCCTCCCAGAGCCTGAGAAGTCGCTTGTCCACTTCTGGTGCTTGTTCTGTTCGATCCACTTCTTTAGTGTAGAGATCCCCGATTTGTCTAAGCTGTTGGCTCCAATCTTCTGCCGAAGTTATGTCGTCCTTAAGTTGTTTGCAGTAGGTGCGGAAGGCATCCCATGGAGTCAGTTAAGTTTGCCTTGCCGTTCTTCCTTTTGATGCTTTCTGCCTCTGTGCTGACCCTAATGATGTAGTGGCCGCTGCCGAGATTTTCTTGCAGGTTCTCCCATTCGACTTGCTTAGCGCTCCTGACAAAGGTTCGGTCGGGACATGTGTCCACGCTTACGCTATTACCCTGTCTAGTAGGCTGACTTTCATCTGTGAGTAACTCGCAGCCTATGTTTTCCGCTGCTGTGCAGATGCCGCGCCCCTTTTTATCTTCGATCCTGCTGCCCCATTGTGGGCTTTTCGCATTTAAGTCCCCTGCTATTATTAGGGTATTCTGCCCTGCAAGCTTCTTTGCTTCCGCAAAAAGCCTAATGAAGTCTCCTTTATTTTTAGGTGGGCTGTACAAATTTACTATAAAAGTGCTTTTGGCTTTTATTTTTCTCTTGGGAATCACTTCAGTTATTATGTGTTCTAGCTGTGTATCTTCAAACTCCTTATGAGCTATGCTTGTGATTTTGTTCCTAATGAGAGTTGCTGTTCTTCCGTTCTCCTGACATGAGTGTCCTTTTAGGGTTGGGGTGCAATTTGTCTCTTGTAGATGTATTAGACCTGGTGGGTTTCCTCTAGTGTTAATGAATTGCTGTAAGAGCCCTTGCTTACGCCTGTAGCTCCGGCAATTCCACTGGCATATCTTTAGTTGTTGTTGTCCTGCCATGTTATCGTATTGGTACTGTTGTTTGTTCCCTGGGATTCTGATCCAAACCTGCGCTCATTATAGAGGCGGTCCCTAGCGTCATTTACTGTCTTCCGTGTGTTTTGACTCTTTACATAGTTGCGGAAGCTCTGATCTTGCAGGGCTATCTTTTGATTTAGTTGCTGTATCTGCTGCTGCATCTGCTGCATTTGCTGCTGCATGAATGTCTTTAGATCGTCTATTGTTGAGTTTCCTCCTTCATTAGTTTGTAAACTTTCTACACTCTGTTGTGGGGGTGAGGGTGCCCTGACAGGCGAGCAGCCTGCCTTTCGCATCTCTTGTATTTCCGCTATTAATTCGCTTATTTGTTTCTTAAGCTGTCTGTTTTCCTCTCGGGTCTGCTCTTGTTCCTTCCTGATGTTATTAATTTCGGCAGTAAGCCTTTTTTCATTTTCTGTTCGTGTGTTTGTGTTGTTGTGCAGAGCAAAAAGCGCCTGGGGAGGGCCGGCTCCCCAGCTCACATTGACTCCTTGACTATGTGCACTTCGAATAAGCAACCAATTATGGCTTTTGCTCAAGAGCAGGTAAAACAGAACAGGTTAAAGTTCAACACTGAAAATCTGCTTGAACAGTAATAAAAGCTGTTGCTGTAGCTTTGGTAGAGATACTTCGTAATAAGGTCTCAGAAATGACTAAAGCAAAAACAAGAAACGGCAGAGAAAATAAACAAAATTATCAGAAATGTGTATGGTTCACCACACATACATCCATTCAATGGCTACTCACTGCACAGAATGTATTACTTTAACTGCACCTTATTAATTCAGCAAAAATCTTGAAATATTACGGAAAAAAATATTCTGCTTGCTCTATCAAATGACAACAAGGTGACCTGCATACTTATATCCTTATTTATGCTTAGGCCATCTTGCTCATGGTATCTTAAAACAATAACCGTTATTGATGTCTCAGCATCTGTGCTCTCAATAAACGTGTTATTATCTACCCCACTTTGTCCGTATAGACCACAGACTAAGGTCTGTAAACAAGCTATTTTACAGGCTATGAACATCAGGCAATTGAGTCTATGAGGGTTGGGAAGATTTGTAATTGCAGGTTTCTTCATCTGGTAGCATATATTCCTTGGCTCGTTGATATTACCCTGCAAAATTACTAGAGAAAAGCTGTGGAAGTAAAATAAAAACTGTAATGCCCAAAGCAGCTATGTTAATATGCTTCCTTTATAAATGACTGCACTTTGGAGAACACATAAAAAGAACTCGGGACCATTCATTACTTAAAGAAGCCAAAGAAATGAAAGAATCTGGACAAGAAAAATATGCAAACAGGCACTGTGCTTAACATACAACTACCTAGCTTATAGTATGGTTGGAAATCAGTGCCTAGAGCCGCCCTAGGCCGCAACTCACTTTTAAAGGTCAGTGGCTGCAAATTGGGATCTTGGAGCTGGGAAACAGTGAGGCTTCATTTCTGCCAAAACATGGTACCTATTAGTTTTGAATAATTTGTCACGTGCGGTTCTTTGATGTGCATTGACACCACACAAATAACTTCTTTGCATTCAACTTCTGTCGAAAAGCTGCCGTAGTAGCCAGGATTTTATTCCACAACATTGCACTCGGTAGCCAAACGCCACAGCCACTTAGCCATCGCGACAGTTTGCATGAATATGTACGTTTTATCGCATACCACACCATCTCTAATAAGGTACATACTAGCAGGAAGACAGGACACTATGAACAAACATGTACGGCATGAACAGAGCGAAACAAGTCAAATGTGTTTCTTTGTTGCATCCAGTCCTCTTCGCGCAAGTACGTACCTTATTAGAAATGAACCCGCTCACCCAAACAGAAGTATTAAAGGGGCTGTGAAGGGTGCTCTAATAAAGTTGTGGCATGCATGTGATATTGAAGCACGTCACTGCACGAATAGTGTTTAGCAAGGCATATTTAAATGCGCTTTGTAGAGGCTGAGTTATCTGTAGTTAAAATTCAAATTTCAGCACCTTAGCGCCTTTCCCTCTCCTCTCGTCACTTTTTGCACGCTGGAAGGTAGGCGCTCCTTCCCGACCCCCCTCTGGGAGCGAAGCTTCCCGAACCACAGAAGCAAAGCGGCTTATTGGCCGCCGCCACTGCCTGACGTCTGCAAGAATCTAGCCAATGGCCACCTCTCACCTTGTCTACGCAGATGCGGGGGACGCAGGAGGGTGCTAGGATGAAAAAGTCGCCGGGAAGGGCTCGCCAACTTTTAAGCGTGATTGTGGGTCGTCTGCTGCGTGTAGAAGAGTATTATTTGGCTCTTGTTTTCATGGCAACACAGTGGAGTGATTAAGCGAGTTAATGTGCTCTCCTCGGAAGACGTTTCAGAGCCCCTTTAATGCCACAGCAAAACCCGAAAAAAAGGACCAGATCTTCTATTTAGCTTAAAGAATAGTGTGAATAGCATATCTCGCCTCAAAAGATAACACAGTGTTAAGGTGATGACTAGAAGGATGTGAAGTGAATCATTTGAAAAATTGTAGGAAACTGGTCACAATGTACTCAGCATGTCAGGCAAGCATTGTCAGATTTTTTTTGTCCAGGGAATAAATTTTTCCACAGTAATTATTTGAAACTGAATGGGAAGCAATGCACAAAGTATTGAGGAATATTCGAAATATAGTTCAAATTTTGTCAAGCAGAAATGGGAGATGCTTAAACATAGAAAAATGGTGAAGCATAAAGTGCCACAATAATGATCTGGTATCTCTCCGTTTACTATTTTTTATCCCTGTCTGCTACAATGTGGAATAGCAACTCGCTCTAAAATACACTTTAACCTTCCGACACGTTAAGGGCACGATGTCGTATAAAGCAAACTCGTAGCTTTTGCAGAGAGTGGGCAGCATCTAACAGTGACTTCTTTGTTTCAGGTGAATTTCGAATCCTTCAAGTTACAAATAAGCTAGATTGTTAACGCCACATAGTGAATGCAGTAAATATTATTTCACAAAACAGTGAGTGTGGTAGGAAGCCATTTGCCATTTTTCTGAGTACATATTTTGCGGGCAGTTGTAAAACGATTTGTTTACTCTCAATGTTAAGCGTAATGCGCACTTTTGAAAAAGAAATTACTTCCTTGACAATTCGGATGTTTACTTTACAAATCGCAGCTTATCTACGTTGCTGTTTTCAATTACGACACTTTGTATACAATTTCTCACATTTCCGCAATAAACACCCAGTGCTTTGCGCACAAAAACTAACAAATTGTCTTCCTTAAGGCATAAAAATAATATTGAGGCTGAAAAATATTTGATTTTGATGAAAACAAGAAATAGTACACCAAAAGGAAACACAAGAGAATTTGAAGCCGACCCAAATAGATACATCACCACACTCTACCGACATGAACTATAGGTGTCACTGCTAGCAGCCGTCTTTGCAAGCAAACATGCAGTGCATCAAGAAAATTTTTTTCATGTGGATCGCTGAGGATACACTGCCATTCACTTATGAGCAGAAACGGCGGATCTGTTTTGATCCTGATATCTTGAGTTTGGATCAGGTGGAGGGAACATTTTTCATCCAATTTTCTTGGCAATAAATGCATTTCTTTCCTCGTGGAGAAACATCAGTACAGCAAGAAAGAGCCACATAACCATTTTTATTGCAAACAATACAGCGCAACTGTGAGCTAACCTTGCCCGATAAAAGAAAGACAATTATGCCAGATGAACCTTTATGACCAGCATACATGTCAAACAAGATTAGAGCTGCACTCTAGAAATGCCGCACTGCGTTTCTCCACAAGTGTTTCAGACAACAGTAATGCAACCACTTTGGGGAATAGTTTTTAAGTAGGCAGTTCTAATTGCTGCCCATCCAATTTTTACCAATCCTAACTCATGTAAACGACTCCTGATGCGACGAATGAAAGCATCTTTCTCCAAGCCAACCAACGAAACAATTGTTCACTGTTGTGTCAGTAGTGAGGGAATGCAACCACACAGAGTAGTAATCGTGCAGGCACAGAGCTGAATAATGCAGCTAGTGATGCCACAAATCATGGGGAGGGCTAAAACCTACACAGATGGGAAACCAAAGAGTACCAATGGTTTTCAGTTTTAAAGTACAGAGCATAAATAAAGGAAAAAAGCACTGCAAACAGCCAAAATGTTGAGACCACTTTTTGACACCAGGTGCAACAAAATATTCATACGAAGGAACAAAGAACACACAAGAAGAAATAAAACGCAATCTGAAGACACACCGATAGACTTCTCGCTGCCACGAAGTGATTGTTTCTACAAGCACATCGGCTGAACAGCCTAAGATGAATCAAAGAAATTACAGCAACACTGGCATCAGTGGTGACAAACCCAATAGCCTTCTTGTCATAAACACCTTGAGAAAATGCAACAAGGCTAGCTTCCGTAATATGTACGCCTTACGAAGAAGCTAACTCAAAGCACAATTCCAGCACTACTGCTACTCCGACAAAAAGGCTGAAAATCGGCCACGATATTCCACAAAATATGCCATTTGCATGCAGCACAGAAAGAGCAATCTGACAAGTGATACCAGTGCAGTGAACCTCTTTCAATGTTTTTGGTTAAAAAAAAGTAGTTCTTAAAGCCAAAAAACAAAGCTAGCCATGCAATCTTTTGTTCTCTTCCCTCATACATTCTGATAGAACTAGAATGCCGCACTGAAAAAATTACACAGCAGCATGTTTTCTTTTGACGTTATGCAAATAGAGCTGCTGCAATGGGAATCTGTAAAGTGATAAAACATTTATTTAACACAGGTGTCCTTAGGGCAATAAATCCCAATAAACAATAAGGCCAGATTTTCTTCTTCTGATCTGCATCAGAAAGCTGAGAACACGAGGTATAAATCCTGGACACATTATCACTGAAAACCTCTCTTTAATGGGAAGTGAAGTCATCCCTATGTGTCACAATTTCCTCTAGTCCACATAAGTCTGGAAGCATAGTAGGCTAGTGGTTCCAAAAGAAGATACGGAATAGCCCAGTGCCAGTGTAGTGTCAGCATTAAAAATTAATGCTTGAAATTTAACTACGGACATAGGGTATCATTTGGTTTATGGAGTTTAACATCCCAAAGCGCCTCACGCAATGAGCGACGCTGTAGTTAAGGGCTCTGGTAATTTCGACCACCTGGGGTCCTTTAAACATGCACCGACATCGCACAGTACACATGCCTTCAACATTTCGCCTCCACTGATATGTGGCTGTCGCAGCCGGGATCAAACCTGCATGTTTCGGGACAGTAGTCGAGTACCATGTTAGGATAAAACACTTCTCATAGGTCACTTAGCTAGCATGCTGTTATCTGCTTGCCAACAGGATAGCTACCAAAACGTGTTCCAAAGGGCACCATGAAACAATGCTATTCCTTTAGTGTCTTGTCTCTTTGTGGTGTTTTAAACTACACTTAGCTGAGAACGCCTTTGAGCACAAGTCACACTGGAATGGTTTTTCACCCTTGTGGAACCGCACGTGCGCCACAAGGGTTTCCTTTCGTGCAAATGCCATGGGGCACAGCTGGCACTGGAATGGCTTCTCACCAGTGTGGATGCGGACGTGCTTTACCAGGTGGCTCCTTTCTACAAATGCACTGCCACAGTGGTCACAACGGTACGGACGATCACCCGTATGCGTGCGCAGGTGTCTGACCAGGCTGTCCTTATAAGCGAATGTGCTATCACAGTCACTGCAATGATACGGGCGGTCGCCTGTGTGGGTGCGAATGTGCTTCACTAGGTATGATCTCTTCTTGAAAACGTTGCCGCAGTGGGTGCACTGGTAAATCTGCTTGCCTGTGGGCTTGTCCCGGTGAGTATTCACGCTTGTACTAGTGGATGGCACACTGTGGTTGAGAAGGCACTTTTCATCAGGTGGACTTTGTCCAGGAAACACGCCAAAGTTGTGGTCTGCCATGACTGATCCTGCATTTCAAAACCAGAGCATTTTCATTAAAACCTAGGGCCCAAGATGCCAGAGCTTGTTTATAACTAAGGAACAAATGCCAAGTTTAGTATTAACCAAATAAAATAATATTTATTTTTCAGAAAACATCTGGATGCCATGTTTATGTCCTTCGGTCGAGAAGAACTGTCCAGTGGAAGTAAATCTTGAAACTTTTTGGATTTATGCTAGAAACATGGCACCATGGCAAAGAAATAATTCCCACCAACCCAAATGCACAATTAGGAGTCTGCAAATATTGAATATGAATAAAAATTTTTTATGAAATATTAATAAACAAACATTAGACAGAGTTCTTTTTAAAAAAAAGTGTAAAGCCTTTGCAAACAAAATATAGAACACTATACTGACTCAGCATGATACAAAATAAAATGGTGTGCACAGAAATGTAGTGTTTGATTAGACAGCATTAACCTAGTTTTTTAACAATATCTGTGTGATTTACAGCTCTGAACTTTTTATATGTAAAAGAGGAGATGAAAGTTATGGACACAGTGAAAAAAAAATAAATTGAATTTTTTAAAATGAAAATTGCCGCTTTTTGACTCACATCTCCCCTTAGCAATCTGCAACAGGTGATTTGATCATGAAAAATATCAACAGAAAATCACATCAAAAATACCAACACACATCTATGTCCAACTACAATAAAACAGATTATAACGTGTACTTTGAATTAGCAACCAATTACGGCTTTCACTCAAGATCAGGTAAAACAGAACAGGTAAAAATTCAACACCGAATATCTGGCTGAGCACTAATAAAAGTTGTTACTGCAGCTTTGGTACAGATTCTATGCTCATAGAGCCTCAAACATGATTGAAGCAAAAAAATAAAACAAGAAACAACAGATTAAATAAACAAAATAATGAGAAATGCACTCACATGACATTGCAACAAGAAAGTCAAGACATTTCCAAAAACTGAAGGCCCTTTAGCACCAGAAGCGAGATCTCAAGGATGGTTGACCAAAGGCACATGCATTCAATGGCTACTCATTGCACAGAATTTATTAATTTTGCTGCACCTTATTCTTTCAGCAAATATCTTGAAAGATTATGGGAAAAAAAATGTTCTGCATGCACTGTACTCCATCAAATGATAACAAGGTGACCTGCATACGTATAGCCTTCATTATGCTTAGACCATGCTGCCCATGGTATCATAAACAATAACCATCATTGATGTCCCAGTATCTGTGCTCTCGATAGATGGGGCTTTATGCACCCCATTTTGTCCATATACACCATGCACAGGGGTCTGCAAACAAGCTATTTTACAGACTATGAACATTAGGCCATTGAGTCTATGAGGAAAGGTATTGAAGGTTTCTTTCTGTGGTAGCATATATCCCTTGGCTTATTGACATTAGCCTGCAAAATTAAGCAGAGAAAAGCAGTGTAAGTAAAATACAAACTGCAGTACTGCAAAAATGCTTGCTTTAGAAATGACTGCACAACAAACAACACGCAAAAACTACTCTGGATTCACCATTAGTTCTCGATGGAAAAAGATAGGAAAGATAACGGACAATAAAAAAAGTACTACAGGCGTCTTGCTTATGATATGCCTACGTAGCTTTGACCATGACAATTGCTGTATGCTTAAGTGCAATGCCACATATTGCATCTTCTACAATGCTCGTAATTTAGGCCTTAGTGATTGGGGACGTTGGATATGAAGACCGATTTGGTTTGCCTGCAGAGTTTCACCCCTTTGAATCACTGAATATACTATTCTACAGAATGTGAGCAATAAGCTATATGCATTTGCGTATAGGTTGACTGCAGTTGATTTGAAACATTCTTCCAGCATCTTGTCTTCTCAGCATTGGTTATAATGCCTGCAAAATAAAGAAGAGCAAATTAGCTCATGCAGAAGCAAAGCTTCAAAGCCATAGCAGCATTCTTTGTGTATTCCAATACTCAAGTTCATAGTGAACTTGGAAAAAGAAGGGATCTTTCTTTACTCAAGGTTCAAAAAAGACAAGGCCTGATGTACTGTGCTTTGCATGCCAACACAAGACAATGATTACCCAGGATGTATTTGAATGGCCAAGAACACTGAAACACTTAGAAATGTTAATGTTCACAAAAGTTGTTCGGAAAGGTGCTTTGCCGACAGCAGGTGCTTCTTGGCTTGTCTGCGCTGTCTTGTAAAATAGGCAGAGCAAAGCAGCATAAGCCTCACACATTGCCGCAAGCAGAGGTGCTTCCAGCATAAACAATCAATTTTTTAGTCATGTCCAAGAGATTCGGTACAAGCATATTCATTTGGTACAGAGGAAGTCTTCACTTTCAAAACCGCTCAGTGACAGACTGAAACCTGTGCCCGGTCTTAATGTTTTTCAGTGTCAACACCTGATTGGCGCTGTATTCTTCCAAGTAGAGACTGCTGACAATAAAGCATTACCAAAACAACACTTATGGTACTCATTGTATCAGACAGTTCTTCCTCGAAGTCAGACCACTCTATCGAATTCTGCCCTGCAGTCCCTATGCTTCCTGATCTAGTTTCAGTGCACGCACAGTAATCTAACTCAAGCAGGTATTTACAGGAAAAACGAAGTGTGGGTGGGATGCATGCATTTAGAAAAAAAAAATCTCCAGCTTTCCCACCAGCAGGGGAGAAGATAACAGTGATATTATAACCAGAGCCCAATTGCAGTCACTTAAATCACTGGACAGCTGCAGTTCATACATTCAACACGAGTGCTTATAGACTGCAGTGTTCGAATAGTGCCACTTCATGGTGCATAACTTGCTTGGTTTACCTAGAAAGAAGTCAAGTGCAATGCCAACTGCAACAATGCCAGTGAAGAGACTCATACTCTCATTCTGCTCATAAATAAGGAGCACTGGCAGCTACAAAGAAGGCCCTTAATTGAATCCCCTGCACGGTGGTTGTTCTGCCTTTCCAGTCATAACTGGTTCACCTTTATTTCTCCGTACATTAATCAGTGGTGAGGCCAATACGGTACTTTAGTTGAATGCAGTAAAACTGCTAAGGCCCCAGAATGAAAACAACATTACAGTAGCCCTCGCACTCTTACTCGAAACATGAAACAGCTCCACTGTCTTTAAGAAAAGAGTGGATACACCAGTGGAAAGGTACACATGTAGACAGGACACACTCACTGTCAGGCCAATGAGGCCACTTTGTTGCCTCCTCAACACTTTTCTTGGAAGAAACACCTTTGAGAGGCACCCATAGATTTAAAGCAAGGGGTTTCTTTGCTAGAGTGTTGGTACTTATTTCATGCCAGCAGCTAAGCTTGAAAAGAAGTCAGAACTAATTAGAGAAGTGGATGCACATTGTGACCAAATTAAAAGGTACAAAACACCGGTAGCAGACCAACAGAGCACCAGTGTGTGTGAGGTAAGGCCAAAAAAAAAGAGGAAATTTTTATGCAAGCCGTCTGCCACCTATACACTACCGTAGCGCATATGTTCATTCCTGAATTCACTCTGCAATGTCAACAGGACTGGTATTAAATCAATTCATGTAAGCAAAGCATCTGCTTCTGTGCACCACAGGGCGTCCCCCAAAACAATACCTTAAGCCAAAATTTTGGACTGCCTAGAGCAACAAGTTCTACCCGCAAAGCAAACAAGCAGGTCCGCAGGAGCACCAGAGAAAGCTTGAAAAGGGCACTTTCTTTAGGTGTCATCACATTAATACAAAAACACAGCCTGGCTTGAACTAGAATGACACATCGTGAGTGACAATTACATCACCTTTCAGTGTTTGACAAAACCAGTAAAAAAAAAGGGTAACACACTATTTGCATGGCAACTTAAATGTGTAATACAAAACACAAGGAAAAGAATTCCAACTACAGAGCATGGAACGACAGGCACTCTTAATAAGACCGACAACTAAATTTTAGGCATCAAATTTTTTTTCACCACAACAAAAAGCTTACTGTCTAAGCTGTTCGACTACGCAATGGTTTTGCAACAAATGCGATAAAAACTTTTTACCAAGAATTTTTCAAACAGTCGATGAGCGTGTTTCATGTGCCTCTATGCTAAAAACCATGATCAGCAAGCGTGAGAACTGCGCACCTGAAAAAAATTATGAACTAAAACTGACATAGTTACAGCCGTCAAACATTAATTAGGCAGTTTCAGTATAGCATAGCGACCATTTCAGTCTCCACACCCAGAGCGGTTATGGTACAGTGATGTGTACCTCGTTGTTGGAAATTTCAGTGGAACATGGTTACCATGTCAACCAAGAAATATAGAGCACTGTGGCACCATCTAGGAATAAAAGTTGAAAGCACAACATTAGTGATGCAAAAATTGAGAACTGAAAAATGGTTTCTGAGGAAACGAAATGCACAGTTATTGTCTCACTTATGTCATGGGCACCCAGACCACACCACAAGGGAAGGGAAAAATGTGAGAGTGAAAGAAGAAAGAGCTGCCATAGTCCTCTCCAGAATAATTTTGACCACTCGGCGATCTTTAATGTGCACTGACATCGCACAGTACACGGGCACTTCTGCCTTTCACTTCCATGGAAACGTGGCTGCTACAGCGAGGTTCGATCCCGGGAACGGCGGCTTAACCAGTTTTTTGACATCTTCAATACGCCAACACATTATTGAGGAGAGTTTGCTCACAACTGAAATGCCAAGCCTTCTTGAGTCAAGTGGTCTATTGTACAATGGTTCTGCTTCACAGAACTTCCTGACAACTATGCACGACTCTCAATCAGACACTCTATGGGCAAAATTTTCTATGAGCATGACATCTTCACTGATTCGGCAGCAGCCGTCATTAGGTCTCAAGCTCAAAGTGAAGGATTGAAACCTGATTCCTTTGTACTGTGGGAGTCTACAGCTTGAAGGGAGAGTTCCCACATCATCATTTTCGAGCAAGAATTCCCTTGGCCGCCTTTCAAAGTAACTTTGCTGTGCATTTGAGGCACGTTTTTCCTCTAAGCGATTATATATCTGATTCAATGCACGACCAGGTTTACGAAGAAGTTTTTTGATTGCCTGTATGTTCTTCTCAAAAGAAAATGCAGGAAAAGAGTCAAGCGTTCCATACAAACGAACGTCTGCTGCTAGATGCAACAAACAGTGAACGTTGTACGATACCTCCTCCTGTTCATTAAGTCTACCAAAGCATTTCACAAAATGCTGAAGAAGTGTTTCTGCAGAGTCTGCATACTGTTGGCAAAGTGATGGAGTGCTGAGAATTGTTGCATGCAAAGTCAGAAAATTCAAAAGCATGGGACTTGGCAGTGACTCCCTTAGCACTAGTGGGCCAGTGTAATGCAGAAAAAGCCTAAACTCTGTAGCCTTCCAGCGGTCTTTCTCATCCAGAATCCTAGGTTTCCTAGCGAACTCAAGTGGAACACAACCCTCAAGGGCGACACCTTTGGCTATTTCTTTACAATCTGTGGGACCAAGGTGGACTGTCAGTGGCCTCGCAAACCACAAGTTTATCAGCTTACGAACTACACCAAGGTACAGCAAATGCATGGGATCAAGTGGCATGTTGCTCACACAGTCAATAGGAAGTTCCGTCAACAATGACACACCGTGGTGGTGCTCAAAATCTTCCTGTTTCCGGAATGACTTATCAGTTCTTAGCGTCGATTCTGAGGTAGGAAAAAACATCTCATTGAAACTGCCTTCTGCAGTACATTTAGGGCACACTGCGTAGCCAGCATGTAATTTTGTCAAGAATATAAATGCGCGTGCCAGTGCTCTCGCAGATAAAGCTTCTCATTTCAACCTTAACCAGTTTGCCAGAGATCATTAGACCTACCCGAACTAAATTTTTTAGCTCGACAACAAAAGGATGAAGGAATTCATGGGCAGAGTTTGGCTTTGCAGGGCCCAGAAAAGCACCAACGATCACTGGCTATGATAATTTATGGGTGGCATTAAGTTGAATCTGGCATTGAATTGGCCAGAGCTGCAGACGGGAGCTCTTTGACAAAGGCATGCCATCTATGTTGAAAGAAAGGCCAAACAACTGTGGCGGGTGCTTAGCGGGACACAGAACATATCCTCCAAGCCTTTCTTAAGCCCGAAATGGCAGTAGTGTCCAGGAGGCAATTCAGTAACGCCAGCTATAACTGCAGTTCTACGAGGAGTTTTAAGCAATGTTCGTGCGTCTGTTGGCAAATCAGAAAAGCAGCTGTGACCTTTCAAAAGACGCAGCAAGTCCGTTAGAGAGCGATGGGATATGTTGTGTTCCAGTGGCGCCCAACCAACCAGCCGAGAACGAAACTCGTCAACCGTTCCAACGCTTTCAATTGTCGGGACGTCGTGTCCCAATACTTGGGAAGCAGCGACCAGTGCGCACTGAGAACTGCCACTCGCCACACTGCTCATTATGTCGGCATCGCTAGAGTCACTTGAGCCTGCAGTGTGCTCCGAAGGCAAGTCGAGGCGACCGTACGAAGAATCAGCAGCTTGCTCAAAACGCTGGCGCAAGGGTCGTCTGTCGAACCGCTGGCACCGCTTGCATTGTCGCAAGGGAGTGCAAATTAAGTAGTCGGCATCACTCGCTTCGCGCCAAGTTTAATTCGCCATCCGGTTCACCTGAATGACTCGGAATTGAGCTCGTAAAGCGAGTCCGCAAAGAGCTCGGCACTTCCGATGCTTGGAAAAGCGCCTGAACTTCTAACCGGGCTTTGTTCCGAACAGACCGCGTTTTGCTTAGTTTTGGCATCGCAACAAAACCGTGCTACTCAGCAGACACACCAATTATCCTTCGTGGGCATCTAAAATCAACCTACACCGCTACATAAAGACAAGGATAGTCTTAAATAGTGCAGCACAAATCGTCCGATGCTGCAACAAAGAAGCAAGGTCTAAGCCTTTTCAATCAAACGTTAGTCAACTGACAGCAAACGGCGGCACGGCATGCCGAACACATGGAAAGAAACCGCTATGCAAACGGGGCCATCACACATACTTTTGATGGATGTCGAGCCATATGTGGAGTGCAGAAACGGTAGAACACGCAAAAAATATTGTGTGGTAGGCCGCCAGAACCCAACAAACCGACAACTTCAGCGCTGCCGCTGGCAAAGCTAAAGCAGCTAAAGCTGAGCTACCACGCCGAGTCGAAGACCGCGCTACCACGCAACATGCGGAGCAGCGAGTACTACTGGTACTACTATGTACCGATAGGTGCCGTTATGTGAGGCTGGCATTTGGCTTTTTTTCGGAGCTCCAGCGACTACGTCTGAAGCTAAGTGCCTTTTGGTTTTTGCGCTGGTACATGCTCTCGGGGAGTAGTTTTAAACCGAGTTAAGGGTAGAAAGGCTAGCGGAAGTGTGTGTGCCGAAGGTTTTTGCGTAGAAATTTTGGAAGGCTTTTACCTTGCGTATTGCTGAAAGTTTTTGGTGTAGGATTTTTGGCGGGCGTTTACGTTGCGTAGTGCCGAAGGTTTTTGTGTAGGAATTTTGGTGGGCTTTTACGTTGTGTAGTGCCGAAGGTTTTTTTGTGTAGGAATTTTGCCGGGCTTTTACGTTGCGCAGTGCCGAAGGTTTTTGTGCAGGATTTTTAGCGGGCTCTTACGTTGACAAGTGCCGAAGGTTTCTTCTGTAGGAATTTTGGCGGGCTTTTACGTTGCGTAGTGCCGAAGTTTTGTGCAGGAGTTTTAGCGGGCTCTTACGTTGACTAGTGCCGAAGGTTTCTTCTCTAGGAATTTTGGCGGGCTTTTACGTTGCGTAGTGCCGAAGTTTTGTGTAATAATCTTGGCGGGTTTTTACGCATAGGAATTTTGGCGGGCTTTCACAAGGCGTAGTCGGCCGGACGATGGGTCGGCAAGCTAGGAAAGTTAAGGAGGACAAGGACGGGGAGTTAGTACAGTGCCAGGAGTGCGACCGTTGGTGTTACTTAGATGAGACAGGGTTCGGGAGCTTAGCCGAGGCGGGTGAGGCTAGCTTCGTGTGTAAGATGTGCAAGCGGTTTGGGGACGCCGTTCATGCGTTAAAAGGGGAATGGGAATCTGGGTTTAATGCACTTAATGCGGACCGGCAGGTCGAACGAGAGGATCGGATTAAGCTGGAAGCTCAGGTCGCCGATTTGATTAAAAAGGAGGAGAATAATGCCGCCCTGTTGAAGCGAATGGTGGGCGAGATTAAAGAAGAGCGGGAAAAGCGGACCCAGCTAGAAAAACAGGTTGAAGCGCTCAGGTCGCGGCCGGCTGGGCACCCCAGTTCGGAGAAGTGTCAGGTGGAGGACGAGGCTCGTCGATCGTACAGTGCTGTAGTGCAGCGAGCATTGAGTGAGAAAAATGCGAACGAAATGAAAAAGGTTAAAGCGGGCATGGAAACTCGCGACAATAGCGTACAGCGGCAGGAGAGTCAGCTAGAGCGATCCGGAGGCCAACAGATGGAATTAGGAAGCGAACGTTTGGGGCACAGGAGAGTTCTGGTGGTCGGGGACTCGAATGTAGCGAGGGTTGAGGGAGGCGTTCTGACGGCAGTGAAGGCAGACAGGCGGGTGCAGGTGGAGGCTCAGTCGGGAAAGTGCATGGTGGATGCAATGGCCAGAGCCCGGGAGGTGGTGGTGGGTAGCATGGATGGCGAACACCTTGTGGTCATCCATGCTGGTCTCAATGATGTACTGCAGGGGAGGAGCCAGAATCTTGAGACGCAGTTGGAGGTGGGGATGCGAAGGCTTAGAGAGGCCTCTGAGAGTGTGCATGTGACCATATGCACAATCCCAGAGGTCCAGAGACAGGCTCGCGAAACGGAAAGGAGGGTCGTGGAGACTAATCGGGTAATTAGGCTATTGAGTCGACGACTAAGATACGAGGTGATGGAGGTCAACAGGGAAGTGTACGAGGTTAGGCCCCACCCTTTTGCACAGGATGGCATCCACTACGGTGGTGCCACTGGCAAGAAGGTGGGTAGTAGGATAGGTCGCCAGGCAACAGCTTTTTTGGGGGGACCCAGAGCTCTGAAGGAACCAGTGTAGAGAAGGAAGAATTAAGATCAAACGGACAATGGAACCATAGGGGAAGAAAGAGACGCAAGCGCCAGGGCCAAGTTAATTCAGATATAGGTTTCATTAACATGCAAGGTGGCAGGAATAGACTGAAATGGGAGGAAATAGAAGAACAGTTAAGACAGGAGGAATTAATGGTATATGGTTTAGCGGAAACACATCTTAGAGACATGGAGCAACCACCCTGTAACCCAGACTACGCATGGGAATATTGCAATAGAACAGAGGGCAGCAGAAAGGGAGGTGGAATTGGGGCATTCATTCATAAAAGTATGAATTTTCAAAGGGTTAGACTGGGATGCAGGGAACATTTATGGCTAAAAGGAACAGTGGCAGGCAAGCAAACACTCCTTGGCTTTGTATACCTGTGGACAGGGGTTAATGCCAAAGAGGAAAACAGGAAAATGTTAGAATGTATTGCAAGCGACATTGATGAGCTAGGAGGACAGGGCGAGATAATTATATTAGGCGACATGAATGCACACATAGAAGACCTGGATGGGTACACGGATTCGACAGGAAGCATGCTGCAGGACATGTGTGACAGGCATGATTTAGTTGTATGCAACAGCACCGAGAAGTGTGAAGGGCTCATAACATGGGAGGCGGGGAGTCTGCACTCGACGATAGATTATGCACTAATGTCACAGAGGATGTATAACAGATTAGGGGTAATGAGAATAGATGAAGATGGTTCCAGAAGTCTAGGTAGTGACCACAAGCGTATCAAGTTGAGCTTCAGAAGAAAAAGCAATGTAGGACTGAATCAAGATAAACAATCAGGGGAAAATTTTTACTCAGAAAAGCAATTGGAAGTAGCAGCCAAACAAATCGAGAAAGTAATTTTTGAGGATAGTGAAACAGAATGGACTTATACCAAATTAACTCGATTACTGGAGCTAGAGCTAGCTAAGGTGGGAGTAAAGCTAAAAGGGAAAAGATGCAAACCCAAGAGTTGGTGGGATGAGGAGGTCAAGACGGCAATAGAAAAGCGCAAGGAAGCATCCAGGGAACACAGATATTCCAAGAAGAGGGGGGAACCAAAACCCGAAGTAGACAGAAAATGGGATACCTTCATAAAGTGTAGAAGGGACGCATCCTATTTGATTAATGAGAAAATTAGAAGAAAGGGTGCCCAATGGATGTCAAAAGTAAATAAAAAGGATAGAAAAGCAGCCCAAAAATTCTGGAAACATCTAAATGCAATGAGTAATAAAACTAGGCTAGAACAAAGGTTTATTGTTACAGATGAGGGTATTCGACTAGAAGGGGATGAAGCAATAAAACACATAGGAACAAGGATGACGGCAAAATTTTCAGCAAAGCACGTGGTACATAATTTATCGAAGGAGGATAGACCGGTTACAGCAATAGCTTCACTTGAGCAAGGAGAGTGGGAAAGGGCAGAGAAGAAGGTTCCTAGTGGCACATCAACAGGACCAGATGGTATCCCGATTATGTTGATAAAGAAGTTAGGACCAAAATCCAAGCAAACATTAATACAGGTAGTGAACAAAATGATAGTGGATGAGAAAGTCCCCGATGAATGGCGATTAAGTAGAATGAACATGATATATAAGGGAAAGGGGGACAAAGCAGACGTAAGTAACTATCGCCCCATAACAGTGACGTCTGTGGTTTACAGGGTGGTGATGCAAATTATAAAGGATAGACTGCAGGCTTGGGTGGAGAACGAGGGGGTGCTAGGGGAACTACAGAATGGGTTCCGGAAACAAAGGAGGTTGGAGGACAATCTATTTTCATTGACACAGTGTATAGAAATTGCGGAAAAGGAACATAGGCCCTTGTTGCTAGCATTTCTGGATATTAGGGGAGCCTATGACAACGTTACTCAGGAGCATTTGTGGGACATATTGGGCACATTGGATGTGGAAAATGGAGTAATTAATCTTTTAAAAGATATATATAGAGGTAACAGAGTGCTCATAAAATGGGAAAAAAATGTATCAGGGCCTGTAGAGATACAGCGGGGGCTTAGACAAGGATGTCCTCTGTCCCCTTTGTTGTTCATGTTGTACCTGCAAGGTTTGGAGGCCAAACTAGAGGGGAGCGGACTAGGTTTCAACCTATCTTTTTTCAAGCAAGGGGAATTGATTAAACAGACATTACCGGGACTAATATATGCGGACGATATAGTGATAATGGCTGACAACAAGGAAGACCTGCAGAAGTTGTTAGACATATGCAGTACAGAGGGAGATAGATTAGGCTTCAAGTATAGTAAGGAAAAATCTGCAGTCATGACATTTAATGAAGAGGGCGGCGAGCATAGAATACAGGAGTTCGTGCTAAAGGTAGTGAATGAGTACAAGTATCTTGGGGTGTGGATAAATAACAGTGTTGAGTATCTGACAGAGCATGAAAAATATGTAATGAATAAAGCTAGTAGGAATGCAGCTGTCATGAAAAATAGGGCACTGTGGAATTACAATAGGTATGAGGTGGTAAGAGGGATCTGGAAAGGGGTGATGGTCCCTAGCCTGACCTTCGGGAATGCGGTCCTGTGTATGAGGCCAGATGTTCAAGCAAGGCTGGAAATTAGGCAACGGGGAGTAGGGAGGTTAGCTTTGGGAGCACATGGCAATACACCAAATCAGGGGGTACAGGGTGATATGGGATGGGCGTCTTTCGAGAGCAGAGAGGCTAGCAGTAAGATAGCATTTGAGGAACGATTGAGAAGGATGGAGGAAAAGCGGTGGGCTAGGAAAGTTTTCAGATACCTGTATATAAAGAATGTTGACACGAAATGGAGAAAGCGAACTAGAAAATTGACAAGCAAATATCTGGACAGCAGTAAGGGGGCAAATCAGCAATTATCGGTTAAGAAAAAAGTTAAAGGAACAGAGAGAGCTTTGTGGAAAACAGGGATGCTGACGAAATCGGCACTAGAAACATACCGGACCTTTAAACAGGAAATTGTCAAAGAAAATTTCTATGATAATTGTAGGGGAAGTTCTTTGTTGTTTGAGGCCAGGACTGGAGTTTTGCGGACTAAGAAGTATAGAGTCAGGTACCAGGAGATAGACACTTTGTGCATTGCGTGCGGAGAGGAGGAGGAAACGGCTGAACACTTGATACTTTTCTGTAAAGGGCTTCACCCTACAGTGGAAGGCAGCGGGGCTGACTTACCCAAGGCATTGGGGTTTAGGGATAGTGAAGGGAAAGTGGATTTTAAGAGGTTAGAAGTAACCAAGCGAAGGTTATCTGATTGGTGGCTAAAAGCAAGACAGGAGTAAAATTTCACAAGACATGGCTAGGTGGCTTGAGCCACCGCCCGATGTAAAGGGTTCAGCCGTATCCATCCATCCATCCATCCATCCATGAGTTTTTCCTGTTGTGGCTTTTTGTGCTCATACATAACCTTTCAGGCCAGAAAATATGTTTGTGTTGTCTTTCTCATGCACCATTTATGCAAAAAAAGAGTGATTGAAGTTTTTTTTTTTCGTGTCTGTGTGGACAAGTGACAAACTCGCGCGCTCAAGGGTGCCGAATGGCCTGCGCATGTCGCGGCCAGGCCCGTCGTCTGCTACGGTATGCACTTCGCTCAACACGCCTTTCGATAACTGCCTTCACTGTAAAGCTGTTTCTCTAGATTGCCTATTTCGAACAACTCAGGTTGCAAGCAAATGCACCGCACGTATGCTTAAGAATTTTGGAATACGCAGGAATTAAGCTTCCGATTCGCAAGAAATGCACTGGTAACAGTATGCTTTACAACTTAATAGCAAAGCGGCGGAAGACCCGTTAATAACGCAGTAGCACTACTAGCCGCATTCCTGCATATTCAGCCTCATGACCGAGTGTATGTTTTGCCGAAAGCAATAATTAAGGAGGAAGTTTAGGAAAGGAAAAGTGTGCACGAGCGCCGCTCTAGAACACGTGCGGAGTAGCACGTGACTGTTTCTGTGTGCCTCTTGCACTTTCCTCAAGGTCACCAGGTGACAAAACCGCCACTGCCTCTTGGTTACATCACAAACGATGACAATGTTTCGCATTATCAATGTTCCATATTATCGCCAAAAAGCTCTTTAATTGCCAATGGAAAACTTTAATAAATTAATTCCATATGACATGCGTCTTAGGATTCAGGCTTTTCTTATCTTCGAATGCGGCACTAAAGCTGCCAGAGATATATGGGATATATTAATTGACAGTTTGCGCGTCCAATATCTGTGTTTGTTAGACATACATCAGAACATAACATGCGAATCGAGTGTTCCCGCTTGGTGGACATGTACTAGATTATATATTAGGCATCTAGTGTCCACGCTTTGCGGACATGCTCTAGATATAAAAACATTCATATTATTGACGTCCTATCAACGTGCAGCACGTCCAAATGATGATCCTTATGATGTACATCTAATAGACGCTCCTTTCATCACATGACGTTTAGATCTTTCCGGCACGTCGAATGGATGTTTGTGGTTTACTGGGTGGTGAGAACACACAGCTTTAATCGTAGCAAGCGCCAACAAGCCCAGCAACAAAGCACTGCATTATACATAACTTATATGAGAAACATACACTCACGTTAGTATACAAACTGTTACTATGAGCTCATGCTTATATATACTCCCTCATTAAGGGCATCCCACAATTGTTAGTGGGGAACAGTTAATAAACATAGTTTTCTCATTAAATTTCACCACTATTTTTGCAATTTACAGCAGAAAAACACAAACAAATTTAAGTGAAAAATTTTCTTAATTGAGAAATACCATTGGAACATAAACAACAGCAAAAAGTTGTCAATCGAACAACAAAAAGCTCTCTGTAGGAGCCTGTAGGTCCCACTTCAGAACCAGAAGCCCAGCAGGTACCAGATGAGGCTCCTTACAGGGACCATTTCAACCAGCAGCGCAAACCAGAAGGCTTCCTTCTGGGACCAGTAGACAGCACAAAGCCCGGAGGCTTCCTTCTGAAACCAGTAGACCCCAGCACAAAACCGAAAGGCATTCCTTCTGGAACCAGTAGATCAAAGCAAAAAACCAGTTGGTGCCCTACAGAGACCGTTTCAGCCAGCGGCAAACCGTAGAAAAAAAAAGCAGGTGCTCATAAAGCTTGCGTTCTGCACAGCTGCATACAGGACGGAGTCCTCGGGACAAAAGCGCTGGCATACGGTCTTTGCAGAAAAGGTGGCTCGAGCCACACACCTTCTTTATGATCGGCTGCTGAGAAAAATGTGTTCTATATAACAAGCAAAAAATGGCTTGAAATTTGCAAGAAATAGAAAACAAAAAGTTGTATCCGTAGTCCACAAGTTTAAAACATTGCAAACCTTGCAGGGAGCAACATATATGCAAAGGAAACTTAGAATCTATTCCAGTACTGGCGTAATTCTTTAAAAAGGTCTGGAACGTGGTAGAATATGTTCTCTCACTGCTTCAATATCGCCGCTTTCTCCTTTCTTTCACTCTGTCCCTCCGCCCCAACCCGAGTTTTTCCCCTTCAGTCTCCTTTTTTCCCTCTCTCTGATTTCTGATCGTTATGCTTTTTCCTTATGCCGGGCTGAAGCTCTTGCTGTCATTTCTCAGGAACCCTTGGCTTCAGCATTAATTCCCTCCCCCTTCCTCTCACAATTCATCTAATCTCGCCCCATTCTCTCTCTTATCCTCTAATTCCTTCTTTTTTTGTTCTCCCGCATTTCACTCCGCCATGCTGCTTCATTGTTTCATCATATTCTTTTCGTTTTTCAGGCCAACGAAGCCAGTCGTGCCACGGTGCACCTGTTGCAGCTGGACACAAAGCCTCCACGTTCGCCACATCTCTCCACCCCCGTATTCCTTTCTGTTGAGCCGGCCTTTTTATTTCAAGCCGCTGTAGCAGCCACCAAGCCTGGACAAGATTCACCCTCCCCATTCTATAACACCCTTCCCACCTTTTCCCCCTCACTGGGCCTTTTTCCTCGGAGGCAAGGCGATACTCCACGCCATTGACGAATGCTTTACCCACACGACGACAACTCCTCTAGTTGAAACGTTGGCAAGCACTCTGAGGCTTTCCCCTCCCTCGATGGAAGCCAAAAGTCACCGAAAACAAGGAGCGTATGTTTTTTGTTACATAGTGGTGTTCAGTAATAGGAGATTCATAGGGTAATTATTTAACGATAATTGTTTCGAAGCAGAAGGCCTTCTTCACTTTGTGAGTGCAAAGACACAATCTGCACACCCTCTCTCCACCATGTAAACATAAATGTTGCCGCATTACGTTCCACCTTCGCGTTGTTGTCGATCTAGTCAGCGACCTCACAGTTGCAGGTTAGCAGTGGACGTGGTTCCTCTAGGACTGCAGTCGACCACGTGGCCCTGCCTGCCATGCCCGACGGGTTAACCATCACGCAGGGACCTTCGGCTGCCCAGGGATCCAGGGAGAACCTGCGTGTGAGAGACGTACACCTGATGAAGACGATTAGAGCGAAGTCGGTGAGAAGAGGAGAACGGCGTCCGGCGGCCTGCCGTGTTGCCCCTAAGAGCGGCATTTACTTGACATCTGTTCCGCGCCGTGTTCCCTGCTCCATATAAAACGTGTCCACTTAACACTATATAAAAATGTTTTTTTCATGCAGTTTGGTATCAGCAGTGAAGTGGTGTAACATGTAAATTTAGTGCTCTCGTCACATATGTACAAAGAGCTACAATAACTCCCTCGCGGTTTTATTAACCTGTGTCTCTTAACCGTACTAGCCTTCCCCATGAGCCGGAATGCGATCGACCGAACAAACAGCTATGTCTTCGTGACCTCAATCACAGTCTGTTTACCGGGTACCTATAGTTGATTACGTGCTTATCTATATTTGCCAATGTATGAGAAAATGCGAAACACAAATTTTGTTCCTTCCCCCTTTAAATGTGCAGTTGTGGAGTTTTGGGGGCCCGCTCAAGCCGATTTAATATAGCCTTTTCCTTGCCTCCTATTGGAAATGAATATTATTTATGTACAACATTTTCGAGTTAAAAACAATGAAGAATATCTACTTTAGCTGATTTTTCTTTCATTTCTACTGCACACGTGTATACGCTCTCATTATAGCCTGATATGTGCGGAGATGGGTGCTATTATGTCTAAATTACTGCAATCTTTTTGTTCGTGCCGTTACGTGCAATGCGCCCATGCTTTTGAATAAAGCTATCCTTGTTGCATACGCTGCACTGAAGTTCAACAAGGCGGCTTGATTGTACTTCTGAGTTCACTCATACTTTTACATTGACTAGAACGAAGTGTGCCCACTTTGTCGATGAGCTAGCCGTCCATGCTTCGCAATCATTCAGCTCGCGCATCCATCGGCTGAGATGTATAACCGGTGGCTGTAGGATCCTTAACAATGCAACGTTCGCTGCATTGTGTGCAGGGAGCGGCCGCCAAGTCTGAGCTGATCTAGTTGTGCTTTATTTTCCCTCTTCCACAAGCTGAAACAAAACACTACAGTTGTCAGGGTGGAACCAGCGGAACACAGACGCAGGACAAGAAAAGGAGGTACACACACCACACCGCTGGACAACATTATGAACCAACTAGCCCAGCAATTTACGCTCCAAAACACTACAGTCACCTCGCAGACGAAAACTCCGTTCAGTGATCGACAGCGTACGTTTGCGTGACGCACACTGCAGCTGGCAGACGTCAAGCTGAACGAAACAATTCCCAGCACGGTTTGAAGGGTGTGTTTGTAGTACTCATCTGCCAAAAGCACCTATTGGGGTTGGGAGAGTAAAATCGTGGGTGTTCTAAACGCGCATTCAAAAGTGGCGCTGCGTGGCACGGAGAGTCAAAGTCCACGGCAGCAGCAAGACGGCGCGGCACAAACTTCAGTTTCGGTTTCGGTTATTTTTTTTTTAGCTAGCACGGCTTGTTCATGCACTGCCAAAAGCTGACATCCGGGACATGCTGCCCAACTTAAGGTGGCTTCACTTTCGGGCGCCCGATGCGGCATCCCAGTGGTTCTGCCGCCTCTAAAGAAGCACCTAGGCAAGGATAACGTGCGCAGCGCTCCAAACGAAAATTACTTTTTTTTTACCTCAATTTTGAAACACCGGCGGCATAGGCGTTTGACACTCTCTCTTCTAGTTCACTTTACCCGCGCACCATACTCGACACGACTACCGATGACCACACGACGACCACACGAAACCCTGTAAAGAACGCAACGGCGGCCACTCTGCTGCTAACACAAGAAGGCAAAAACAACATTCGATTATGCCGCTGCCGCCGCTGCTGAAGCGGCGCTATACGCGGTTTTGAGATTAATTAATTTTCTACAGGAAATATATCGAAAGAATAAAGTTGAAATACATGGGAAGGAATTAAGGGTACATCCACTGTCCAGGTACAAAAAAAATTAAGGCAAGGTTGTTCTCTATCACCGCTGCTGTTCATGCTTTATATGATAAGTATGGAGAGAAGGCTACAAGGAAGCAATCTAGGTTATGATCTGTGCCGGGTTCGAACCCGACCGCGGCGGCTGCGTTTTTATGGAGGAAAAACGCTAAGGCGCCCGTGTGCTGTGCGATGTCAGTGCACGTTAAAGATCCCCAGGTGGTCAAAATTATTCCGGAGCCCTCCACTACGGCACCTCTTCTTCCTTTCTTCTTTCACTCCCTCCTTTATCCCTTCCCTTACGGCGCGGTACAGGTGTCCAACGCTATATGAGACAGATACTGCGCCATTTCCTTCCCCCCAAAACCAATTATTATTATTAGGTTATGATCTGTCATACACATTAGGCGGAAAGGTTGTTGAGCAACGACTACCGGGTTTAATGTATGCGGACGATATTGTACTGTTAGCAAATAACCAGGAAGATTTGCAAACTTTGGTGAACTTCTGTGGAGACGAAGGAGACAGTCTAGGTTTCAGTTTTAGCGCAACTAGGTCAGGTGTGATGGTTTTCAACGGCACAACTGATCAGGAGCTTACAATACAGGGCCATGAAATACCCAGAGTGGCCAAATACAAATACCTCGGCGTATTGGCAAACAAAGGGCATATGTACATGGAAAAGCACGAACAATCTCTCATAGCAAAAGGGCGAAGAGATGCCGGGATAATGAAACATAGGGCCTTGTGGGGGTACAACAGGTATGAAGTCCTCAGAGGTATTTGGAAAAGAATAATGGTGCCGGGGCTTACTTTCGGGAATGCGGTTCTATGCTTAAGAGCTGAATTTCAGTTGCGATTAGAAGTAAATCAGAGAACTGTTGGAAGATTAGCACTATAGGTGCGCACGGGAAAACCACAAACGAGGCAGTACAGGGGGATATGGACTTGGCAACGTTCGAAGCAAGGGAAGCTCAGAGTAAAGTACTATACGAAGAACGCCTGGGGAAATTGGACGCTAACAGTTGGGCAGGTAATGTGTTTAAATACCTGTACAGAAAGAGCGATGACACACAGTGGCGGAAACGAACTAGAAAGCTGCCCAGTAAGTTTGCCAGGGACGAGGAAGGAGAAAGAAAGAGCATTAAACGGCAGGTTAAAAACGTCGAAGGTAAAAATTTGACAGATTCAATGGAAAAGAAGCATAGTGTAGAACTATATCGATGCTGGAAAAGGCAGATCAGGAAGGAAACGTTTTATGATAACTCAAGGGGCAGTGCCCTCCTCTTTGAAGTATAGGTCAGGGAGTCTTAGAACGTTCAGCTACAAAAAGAAATTTAACGAAGAAGATGACACATGTGCTGTGTGTGGTAAATCTGTAGAAACAACAGAACACCTCATTCTAAATTGTGATGGTATCCATCCAGTTCTCGATGCATGCACAGTCACTCTTCCTGAGGCCTTAGGGTTTAGAGATAAAAATAGTCATGTAAATAAATCAGCGGTGGAAATTAGCAAAAAGAGATTGGAGGATTGGTGGCACAAGAGCAGAGCCGTGACATAAGTTTAAAGAGAAGGAAAACGTATTTTATTGAAAATGGCGAATTTCATTAACAACTTACAGCAGAGTTAAACAAAAATAAAGGAAAAAAAACTGAGCACGGTGGCAACTACCACTGCCCAGTTTCAAAGGGGACGCTCCTACCTTCCATCCATCCATCCATCGCCCTTCGGCATCTTCCCGTGGCAGCCACCTTCCGTTTGTCCTTCCTTTTGCTTAAACGTAAAGATAGTAAAGCATAGTGGTCTGGTTTCTCTACATCTCTTTTTCTATCCTTGTCTGCTACAAAGTGGACTAGCAACTCACCCCAATATACACCCTCTGGCACTGTATGTATGTAGGTACACTATTCTGTACATAGAAAGTAAACTCGCAGCTTTTTCCGATAGTGGGCTACATCTAGTGGTGATTTCTTTGTATCACATTAATTTTATATCCTTCATCCCGCAAACAAGGTTGTTTTTTATGCTGTGCAGTCAACGTACGTAGCCGATGACATTTCACCATATTTGTGTGCACATATTTAGCTACCAGTTGCAGCATAATTTTCATCACAATTTCAAGTATAAAGTGCACATTCATAATAGAAATTATTTCTACAATCCTTTGGGTGTTTAGCTGCGGGTGTGATAAGTCCCAGCATTTGAAAATCAAAATTGGATTTGAGGAAAGGCAATGACTCAGTAATTGTCTCACTTATCTTGGCGGACACCACATAAGAGAAGGGATAAAGAAGGCAGTGGAAGAAGAAAAGAAGAGAGAGGTGCTGTTGTGGAGGGCTCGGACCACCTGGGCATCTTTAATCCACCAATATCACACAGCACACGGCGCCTTTTGTGTTTCGCCTCTGTTGAAACATGGCCGCCGCGGTAGGGTTCCAATCCTGGGATTTTCTGTACAACCTGCGAGTACACTAACACGTGCTGCTGGTGATTCTCATAATGGGACAAGCAATGCTTTTGTATTAAAAAAAATACTGAAATATACATGTCGCCACAACCAGCGGCTTTTGCAAGCAGTCTGCAGTGCATCAACACAGTTCTTTTCATGTGATCCCCGAGGCTACGCCGCCATTCACCTATAAACAGTCATTGCGGAGTTTTTCTTGATCTTGATGTCACGAGTAATTTATTCAGGCGCGGGACAAATTTTTATATTCCAATTTTCTTGGCAATAAATGCATTTTTTGCTGCTGAACAGACATCATCATAGCCAGAAAGAGCCACATAACAATTTTTATTGCGAACAATACAGTGTAACTTTGAGCTAACACTGCCCCGATAGAGTAAAAACATTGATGCTAGTTGAGCCTCTATGACCTGCAAACATGTCGAACAAGATTAGAGCTGCCATCAAGGAATGCTGCACTGTTTTTCTCCACAAACTTTTCACGCAGCCCTATAGACGGATGCAACCAGAACTTGGGGAATAATATTTAAGTGCCCAGTTCTGGTTGCCGCATGTTTATTTGTTAACAACCCTAACTTAAGTAAACATCCGTTGATGTGGAGAATGAAAAGTAACCAAATTCCACCAAACAAACCAACAAAACCTCTGTACAATGTTGTGTTAATAGGCAGGGAATGCAACCACACAGAGTAGTATAGTTGCAGGCATTGCGCTGAGCAAAACACTAGTGATGCCAAAAATTAGTTTCGAGGGGGAAACTAGAACTGCCTGCCAACATAAAAGCTCAGTTTAGGGAGAGGAGCAGCTTAGCTATTCACAGAAATGGGAAACCAACGAGTACCAATGCTTTTGAGTTTTAATGCACAGAATAGTAATAAAAGGAATTAGTACTGCAAACAGCCAACATGTTGAGACCACTTTTTGACACCAGGTGTAACGAAATATTCATACGAAGGAACCAAGAACACACAAGAAATAAAATAGAATTTGAAAATACACTGCAGGACTTCTTGCCTCAGTGGAGTGAATGTTTCTAAAACCACATCAGCTGAACAGCTTATAATGAATCGGAGCAATTAGAACAACACTGACATCAATGGTGCCAAACCCAACGGCCTTCTTGTCATTAACACCCAATGAAAATGTGACAAGGCTAGCTTCAGTAATACATACAGCTTACAAAGAAGCTAACTCGAAGCACAATTCCAGCACGACTGCTATTCTGACCAAAAAGGTTGAAATATTCCACCAAATTTGTCATTTGCATGCAGCACCGAAAGTGATCTGAGAAGTGGTACTGGTGCAGTTAAACTCTTTTAACGTTTATGATTAAAGAAAGTAGTTCTTAAAGAATAAAAAGAAAAGCAAGCCATGCAATCTTTTGTTCCATTCTCTCATACATTCTGCTAGTACTACTGGTACACCACACCGAAAAAACATCACAGCAGCATATTATCTTTTGATGTTATGCAAATAGAGCTGCTGCAATAGGAGTCCGTAAAGTGATAAAACATTTAAGTAACACAAGTGTGCTTAGGGCAATAAATCTCAATAAACAATAAGGCCAGAATTTCTTCTTCTGATCTTCATCAGAAAGCTGAGAACACGAGGTATAAATCCTGGACATATTATCCCTGAAAACCTCTCTTTAATGGGAAGTGAAGTCATCCCTATGTGTCACAATTTCCTCTAGTCCACATAAGTCTGGAAGCATAGTAGGCTAGTGGTTCCAAAAGAAGATACGGAATAGCCCAGTGCCAGTGTAGTGTCAGCATTAAAAATTAATGCTTGAAATTTAACTACAGACATAGGGTATCATTTGGTTTATGGAGTTTAACATCCCAAAGCGACTCACGCTATGAGCGACGCTGTAGTTAAGGGCTCTGGTAATTTCGACCACCTGGGGTCCTTTAAACATGCACCGACATCGCACAGTACACATGCCTTCAACATTTCGCCTCCACTGAAATGTGGCTGTCGCAGCCGGGATCAAACCTGCATGTTTCGGGACAGTAGTCGAGTACCATGTTAGGATAGAAGACTTCTCATAGGTCACTTAGCTAGCATGCTGTTATCTGGTTGCCAACAGGATAGCTACCAAAACGTGTTCCAAAGGGCACCATGGAACAATGCTATTCCTTTAGTGTCTTGTCTCTTTGTGGTGTTTTAACTTCCACTTAACTGAGAACGCCTTTGAGCACGAGTCACACTGGAATGGTTTTTCACCCTTGTGGGACCGCACGTGCGCCACAAGGGTTTCCTTTCATGCAAATGCCATGGGGCACAGCTGGCACTGGTATGGCTTCTCACCAGTGTGGATGCGGACGTGCTTTACCAGGTGGCTCCTTTCTACAAATGCACTGCCACAGTGGTCACAACGGTACGGACGATCACCCGTATGGGTCCGCAGGTGTCTGACCAGGCTGTTCTTATAAGCAAATGTGCTATCACAGTCACTGCAATGATACGGGCGGTCGCCTGTGTGGGTGCGAATATGCGCTACGAGGTCAGATCTCTTCTGGAAAATCTTGCCGCAGTGGATGCACTGGTGAATCTGCTTGCCTGTGGGCTTGTCCCGGTGAGTATTCACGCTTGTACTAGTGGATGGCACACTGTGGTTGAGAAGGCACTTTTCATCAGGTGGACTTTGTCCAGGAAACACGCCAAAGTTGTGGTCTGCCATGACTGATCCTGCATTTCAAAACCAGAGCATTTTCATTAAAACCTAGGGCCCAAGATGCCAGAGCTTGTTTATAACTAAGGAACAAATGCCAAGTTTAGTATTAACCAAATAAAATAATATTTATTTTTCAGAAAACATCTGGATGCCAAGTTTAGGTCCTTCGGTCGAGAAGAACTGTCCAGTGGAAGTAAATCTTTAAACTTTTTGGATTTATGCTAGAAACATGGCAACATGGCAAAGAAATAATTCCCACCAACCCAAATGCACAATTAGGAGTCTGCAAATATTGAATATGAATAAAAATTTTTTATGAAATATTAATAAACAAACATTAGACAGAGTTCTTTTTAAAAAAAAGTGTAAAGCCTTTGCAAACAAAATATAGAACACTATACTGACTCAGCATGATACAAAATAAAATGGTGTGCACAGAAATGTAGTGTTTGATTAGACAACATTAACCTAGTTTTTTAACAATTTCTGTGTGATTTACAGCTCTGAACTTTTTATATGTAAAAGAGGAGATGAAAGTTATGGACACAGTGAAAAAAAAATAAATTGAATTTTTTTTAAATGAAAATCGCCGCTTTTTGACTCACATCTCCCCTTAGCAATCTGCAACAGGTGATTTGATCATGAAAAATATCAACAGAAAGACACATCAAAAATACCAACACACATCTATGTCCGACTACAATAAAACAGATTATAACGTGTACTTTGAATTAGCAACCAATTACGGCTTTCACTCAAGATCAGGTAAAACAGAACAGGTTAAAATTCAACACCGAATATCTGGCTGAGCACTAATAAAAGCTGTTACTGCAGCTTTGGTACAGATTCTATGCTCATAATGCCTCAAACATGATTGAAGCAAAAAAAAACAAGAAACAACAGATTAAATGAACAAAATAATGAGAAATGCACTCGCATGACATTGTAACAAGAAAGACAAGAAAGTCAAGACATTTCCAAAAACTGAAGGCCCTTTAGCACCAGAAGCGAGATCTCAAGGATGGTTGACCAAAGGCACATGCATTCAATGGCTACTCATTGCACAGAATTTATTAATTTTGCTGCACCTTATTCTTTCAGCAAATATCTTGAAAGATTATGGGAAAAAAAATGTTCTGCATGCACTGTGCTCCATCAAATGATAACAAGGTGACCTGCATACGTATAGCCTTCTTTATGCTTAGACCATGCTGCCCATGGTATCATAAACAATAACCATCATTGATGTCCCAGTATCTGTGCTCTCGACAGATGGGGCTTTATGCACCCCATTTTGTCCATATACACCATGCACAGAGGTCTGCAAAAGCAGCTATTTTACAGACTATGAACATTAGGCCATTGAGTCTATGAGGAAAGGTATTGAAGATTTCTTCCTGTGGTAGCATATATCGCTTGGCTTATTGATATTAGCCTGCCAAATTAAGCAGAGAAAAGCAGTGTAAGTAAAATACAAACTGCAGTACCGCAAGAAGCAATGCAAAAATGCTTGCTTTAGAAATGACTGCACAACAAACAACACGCAAAAACTACTCTGGATTCACCATTATTTCTCGATGGAAAAAGATAGGAAAGATAACGGACAATAAAAAAAGTACTACAGGCGTCTTGCTTATGATATGCTTATGATATGCCTATGTAGCTTTGACCATGACAATTGCTGTATGCTTAAGTGCAATGCCACATATTGCATCTTCTACAATGCTCGTAATTTAGGCCTTAGTGATTGGGGACGTTGGATATGAAGACCGATTTGGTTTGCCTGCAGAGTTTCACCCCTTTGGATCACTGAATATACTATTCTACAGAATGTGAGCAATAAGCTATATGCATTTGCGTATAGGTTGACTGCAGTTGATCTGAAACATTCTTTCAGCATCTTGTCTTCTCATCATTGGTTATAATGCCTGCAAAATAAAGAAGAGCAAATTAGCTCATGCAGAAGCAAAGCTTCAAAGCCATAGCAGCATTCTTTGTGTATTCCAATACTCAAGTTCATAGTGAACTTGGAAGAAGAAGGGATCTTTCTTTACTCAAGGTTCAAAAAAGACAAGGCCTGAAGTATTGTGCTTTGCATGCCAACACAAGACAATGATTACCCAGGATGTATTTGAATGGCCAAGAACACTGAAACACTTAGAAATGTTAATGTTCACAAAAGTTGTTCGGAAAGGTGCTTTGCCGACAGCAGGTGCTTCTTGGCTTGTCTGCGCTGTCTTGTAAAATAGGCAGAGCAAAGCAGCATAATTAAGCCTCACACATTGCCGCAAGCAGAGGTGTTTCCAGCATAAACAATCAATTTTTTAGTCATGTCCAAGAGATTCGGTACAAGCATATTCATTTGGTACAGAGGAACTCTTCACTTTCAAAACCGCTCAGTGACAGACTGAAACCTGTGCCCGGTCTTAATGTTTTTCAGTGTCAACACCTGATTGGCGCTGTATTCTTCCAAGTAGAGACTGCTGGCAATAAAGCATTACCAAAACAACACTTATGCTACTCATTGTATCAGACAGTTCTTCCTCGAAGTCAGACCACTCTATCGAATTCTGCCCTGCAGTCCCTATGCTTCCTGATCTAGAGTTTCAGCGCACGCACAGTAACCTAACTCAAGATGGTATTTACAGGAAAGACGAAGTGTGGGTGGGATGCATGCATTTAGAAAAAAAAAGTCTCCAGCTTTCCCATCAGCAGGCGAGAAGATAACAGTGATATTATAACCAGAGCCCAATTGCAGCCACTAAAATTACTGGATGTCTGAGGTTCATACATCCAACACGAGTGCTTATAGACTGCAGTGTTCGAATAGTGCCACTTCACGGTGCACAACTTGCTTGGTTTACCTAGAAAGAAGTCAAGTGCAATGCCAACTGCAACAATGCCAGTGAAGAGACTCATACTCTCATTCTGCTCATAAATAAGGAGCACTGGCAGCTACAAAGAAGGCCCTTAATTGAATCCCCTGCACGGTGGTTGTTCTGCCTTTCCAGTCATAAGTGGTTCACCTTTCTTTTTGCGTACATTAATCAGTGGTGAGGCCAATACGGTACTTTAGTTGAATGCAGTAAAACTGCTAAGGCACCAGCATGAAAACAACATTACAGTAGCCCTCGCAGTCTTACTCGAAACATGAAACAGCTCCACTGTCTTTAAGGAAAGAGTGCATACACCAGTGGAAAGGTACACATGTAGACAGGACACACTCACTGTCAGGCCAATGAGGCCATTTTGTTGCCTCCTCAACACTTTTCTTGGAAGAAACGCCTTTGAGAGGCACCCATAGATTTAAAGCAAGGGGTTTCTTTGCTAGAGTGTTGGTACTTATTTCATGCCAGCAGCTAAGCTGGAAAAGAAGTCAGAACTAATTAGAGAAGTGGATGCACATTGTGACCAAATTAAAAGGTACAAAACACCGGTAGCAGACCAACAGAGCACCAGTGTGTGTGAGGTAAGGCCAAAAAAAAGAGGAAATTTTTATGCAAGCCGTCTGCCACCTATACACTACCGTAGCGCATATGTTCATTCCTGAATTCACTCTGCAATGTCAACAGGACTGGTATTAAATCAATTCATGTAAGCAAAGCATCTGCTTCTGTGCACCACAGGGCGTCCCCCAAAACAATACCTTAAGCCAAAATTTTGGACTGCCTAGAGCAACAAGTTCTACCCGCAAAGCAAACAAGCAGGTCCGCAGAAGCACCAGAGAAAGCTTGAAAAGGGCACTTTCTTTAGGTGTCATCACATTAATACAAAAAACACAGCCTGGCTTGAACTAGAATGACACATCGTGAGTGACAATTACATCACCTTTCAGTGTTTGACAAAACCAGTAAAAAAAAAGGGTAACACTTTATTTGCATGGCAACTTAAATGTGTAATACAAAACACAAGGAAAAGAATTCCAACTACAGAGCATGGAACGACAGGCACTCTTAATAAGACCGACAACTAAATTTTAGGCATCAAATTTTTTTTCACCACAACAAAAAGCTTACTGTCTAAGCTGTTCGACTACGCAATGGTTTTGCAACAAATGCGATAAAAACTTTTTACCAAGAATTTTTCAAATAAGTCGATGAGCGTGTTTCATGTGCCTCTATGCTAAAAACCGTGATCAGCAAGCGTGAGAACTGCGCACCTGAAAAAAAATTATGAACTGACATAGTTACAGCCGTCAAACATTAATTAGGCAGTTTCAGTATAGCATAGCGACCATTTCAGTCTCCGCACCCAGAGTGGTTATGGTACAGTGATGTGTACCTCGTTGTTGGAAATTTCAGTGGAACATGGTTACCATGTCAACCAAAAAATATAGAGCACTGTGGCACCATCTAGGAATAAATGTTGAAAGCACAACATTAGTGATGCAAAAATTGAAAACTGAAAAATGGTTTCTGAGGAAACGAAATGCACAGTTATTGTCTCACTTATGTCATGGGCACCCAGACCACACCATAAGGGAAGGGAAGAATGTGAGAGTGAAAGAAGAAAGAGCTGCCATAGTCCTCTCCAGAATAATTTTGACCACTCGGCGATCTTTAATGTGCACTGACATTGCACAGTACACGGGCACTTCTGCCTTTCACTTCCATGGAAACGTGGCTGCTGTAGCGAGGTTCGATCCCGGGAACGGCGGCTTAACCAGTTTTTTGACATCTTCAATACGCCAACACATTATTGAGGAGAGTTTGCTCACAACTGAAATGCCAAGCCTTGTTGAGTCAAGTGGTCTATTGCACAATGGTTCTGCTTCACAGAACTTCCTGACAACTATGCACGACTCTCAGTCAGACACTCTATGGGCAAAATTTTCTATGAGAATGACATCTTCACTGATTCGGCAGCAGCCGTCATTAGGTCTCAAGCTCAAAGTGAAGGATTGAAACCTGATTCCTTTGTACTGTGGGAGTCTACAGCTTGAAGGAGAGTTCCCACATCATCATTTTCAGGCAAAAATTCCCTTGGCCGCCTTTCAAAGTAACTTTGCTGTGCTTTTGAGGCACGTTTTTCCTCTAAGCGATTATATATCTGATTCAATGCACGACCAGGTTTACGAAGAAGTTTTTTGATTGCCTGTATGTTCTTCTCAAAAGAAAATGCAGGAAAAGAGTCAAGCGTTCCATACAAATGAACGTCTGCTGCTAGATGCAACAAACAGTGAACGTTGTACGATACCTCCTCCTGTTCATTAAGTCTACCAAAGCATTTCACAAAATGCTGAAGAAGTGTTTCTGCATAGTCTGCATACTGTTGGCAAAGTGATGGAGTGCTGAGAATTGTTGCAGCTGCATGCAAAGTCAGAAAATTCAAAAGCATGGGACTTGGCAGTGACTCCCTTAGCACTAGTGGGCCAGTGTAATGCAGAAAAAGCCTACACTCTGTAGCCTTCCAGTGGTCTTTCTCATCCAGAGTCCTAGGTTTCCTAGCGAACTCAAGTGGAACACAACCCTCAAGGGCGACACCTTTGGCTATTTCTTTACGATCTGTGGGACCAAGGTGGACTGTCAGTGGCCTTGCAAACCACAAGTTTATCAGCTCACGAACTACACCAAGGTACAGCAAATGCATGGGATCAAGTGGCACGTTGCTCACACAGTCAATAGGAAGTTCCGTCAACAATGACACACCGTGGTGGTGCTCAAAATCTTCCTGTTTCCGGAATGACTTATCAGTTCTTAGCGTCGATTCTGAGGTAGGAAAAAACATCTCATTGAAACTGCCTTCTGCAGTACATTTAGGGCACACTGCGTAGCCAGCATGTCCTTTTGTCAAGAATATAAATGCGCGCACAGGTGCGTCGCAGATAAAGCTTCTCATTTCAACTTTAACCAGTTTGCCAGAGATCATTAGACCTACCCGAGCTAAATTTTTTAGCTTGAGAAAAAAAGGGCGAAGGAATTCATTGGCAGAGTTTGGCTTTGCAGGGCCCAGAAAAGCACCAACGATCACCGGCTCTGGTAATTTATGGGTGGCACTAAGTTGAATCTGGCACTGAATTGGCCAGAGCTACAGACGGGAGCTCTTTGACAAAGGCATGCCATCTATGTTGAAAGAAAGGCCAACAACCTGTGGCGGGTGCTTAGCGGGACACAGAACATATCCTCCAAGCCTTTCTAAGCCCGAAATGGCAGTAGGGTCTAGGAGGCAATTCAGTAACGCCAGCTATAACTGCAGTTCTACGAGGAGTTTTAAGCAACGTTCGTGCGTCTGTTGGCAAATCAGAAAAGCAGCTGTGACCTTTCAAAAGACGCAGCAAGTACGTTAGAGAGCGATGGGATATGTTGTGTTCAAGTGGCGCCCAACCAACCAGCCGAGAACGAAACTCGTCAACCGTTCCAACGCTTTCAATTGTCGGGACGTCGTGTCCCAATTCTTGGGAAGCAGCGACCAGTGCACACTGAGAAGTGCCACTCGCCACGCTGCTCATTATGTCGGCATCGCTAGAGTCACTTGAGCCTGCAGTGTGCTCCGAAGGCAAGTCGAGGCGACCGTACGAAGAATCAGCAGCTTGCTCAAAACGCTGGCGCAAGGGTCGTCTGTCGAACCGCTGGCACCGCTTGCATTGTCGCAAGGGAGTGCAAATTAAGTAGTCGGCATCACTCGCTTCGCGCCGAGTTTAATTCGCCATCCGGTTCACCTGAATGACTCGGAATTGAGCTCGTAAAGCGAGTCCGCAAAGAGCTCGGCACTTCCGATGCTTAGAAAAGCGCCTGAACTTCTAACCGGGCTTTGTTCCGAACAGACCGCGTTTTGCTTAGTTTTGGCATCGCAACAAAACCGTGCTACTCAGCAGACACACCAATTATCCTTCGTGGGCATCTACAATCAACCTACACCGCTACCTAAAGACAAGGATAGTCTTAAATAGTGCAGCACAAATCGTCCGATGCTGCAACAAAGAAGCAAGGTCTAAGCCTTTTCAATCAAACGTTAGTCAACTGACAGCCAATGGCGGCACGGCATGCCGAACACATGGAAAGAAACCGCTATGCAAACGGGGCCATCACACATACTTTTGATGGATGTCGAGCCATATGTGGAGTGCACAAACGGTAGAACACGCAAAAATATTGTGTGGTAGGCCGCCAGAACCCAACAAACCAACAACTTCAGCGCTACCGCTGGCAAAGCTAAAGCAGCTAAAGCTGAGCTACCACGCCGAGTCGAAGACCGCGCCAACCGCGCTACCACGCAACATGCGGAGGAGCGAGTACTACTGGTACTACTATGTACCGATAGGTGCCGTTAGGTGAGGCTGGCATGAGTTTTTCCTGTTGTGGCTTTTTGTGCTCATACATAACCTTTCAGGCCAGAAAATATGCTTGTGTTGTCTTTCTCATGCACCATTTAGGCAAAAAAAGAGTGATTGAAGTTTTTTTTTTTTCGTGTCTGTGTGGACACGTGACAAAGTCGCGCACCCACAGGTGCCGAACAGCCTGCGCATGTCGCGGCCAGGCCCGTCGTCTGCTACAGTATGCACTTCGCTCAACACGCCTTTCGATAACTGCCTTCACTGTAAAGCTGTTTCTCTAGATTGCCTAGTTGGAACGACTCAGTTTGCAAGCAAATGCACCGCACCTATGCTTAAGAATTTTGGAATATGCCGGAATTAAGCTTCCGATTCGCAAAAAATGCACAGGTAACAGTATACTTTACAACCTAATAAAAAAGCGGCAGAAGACCCGTTAATAGCGATATAGCACTACTAGCCGCAATCCTGCATATTCAGCCTCATGACCGAGTGTATGTTTTGCCGAAAGCAATAATTAAGGAGGAAGTTTAGGAAAGGAAAAGTGTGCACGAGCGCCGCTCTAGAACACGTGCGGAGTAGCACGTGACTGTTTCTGTGTGCCTCTTGCACTTTCCTCAAGGTCACCAGGTGACAAAACCGCCACTACCTCTTGGATACATCAAAAACGATGACAATGTTTCGCATTATCAATGTTCCATATTATCGCCAAAAAGCTCTTTAATTGCCAATGGAAAACTTTAATAAATTAATTCCATATGACATGCGTCTTAGGATTCAGGCTTTTCTTACGTTCGAATGCGGCACTAAAGCTGCCAGAGATATATGGGATATATTAATTGACAGTTTGCGCGTCCAATATCTGTGTTTGTTAGACATACATCAGAACATAACATGCGAATCGAGTGTTCCCGCTTGGGGGACATGTACTAGATTATATATTAGGCATCTAGTGTCCACGCTTTGCGGACATGCTCTAGATATAAAAACATTCATATTATTGACGTCCTATCAACGTGTAGCACGTCCAAATGATGATCCTTATGATGTACATCTAATAGACGCTCCTTTCATCACATGACGTTTGGATCTTTCCGGCACGTCGAATGGATATTTGTGGTTTACTGGGTGGTGAGAACACACAGCTTTAATCGTAGCAAGCGCCAACAAGCCCAGCAACAAAGCACTGCATTATACATAACTAATATGAAAAACATACACTCACGTTAGTATACAAACTGTTACTATGAGCTCATACTTATATATACTCCCTCATTAAGGGCATCCCACAATTGTTAGTGGGGAACAGTTAATAAACATAGTTTTCTCATTAAATTTCACCAATATTTTTGCAATTTACAGCAGAAAAACACAAACAAATTTAAGTGAAAAATTTTCTTAATTGAGAAATAACATTGGAACATAAACAACAGCAAAAAGTTGTCAATCGAACAACAAAAAGCTCTCTGTAGGAGCCAGTAGGTCCCACTTCAGAACCAGAAGCCCAGCAGGTACCAGAAGAGGCTCCTTACAGGGACCATTTCAACCAGCAGCGCAAACCAGAAGGCTTCCTTCTGGGACCAGTAGACAGCACAAAGCCCGGAGGCTTCCTTCTGAAACCAGTAGACCCCAGCACAAAACCGAAAGGCATTCCTTCTGGGACCAGTAGATCAAAGCAAAAAAACCAGTTGGTGCGCGCCCTACAGAGACCGTTTCAGCCAGCGGCAAACCGTAGAAAAAAAAAGCAGGTGCTCATAAAGCTTGCGTTCTGCACAGCTGCATACAGGACGGAGTCCTCGGGACAAAAGCGCTGGCATACGGTCTTTGCAGAAAAGGTGGCTCGAGCCACACACCTTCTTTATGATCGGCTGCTGAGAAAAATGTGTTCTATATAACAAGCAAAAAATGGCTTGAAATTTGCAAGAAATAGAAAACAAAAAGTTGTATCCGTAGTCCACAAGTTTAAAACATTGCAAACCTTGCAGGGTGCAACATATATGCAAATGAAACTTAGAATTTATTCCAGTACTGGCGTAATTCTTTAAAAAGGTCTGGAACGTGGTAGAATATGTTCTCTCACTGCTTCAATATCGCCGCTTTCTCCTTTCTTTCACTCTGTGCCTCCGCCCCAACCCGAGTTTTTCCCCTTCAGTCTCCTTTTTTCCCTCTCTCTGATTTCTGATCGTTCTACTTTTTCCTTATGCCCTGAAGCTTTTGCTGTCATTTCTCAGGAACCCTTGGCTTCAGCATTAATTCCCTCCCCCTTCCTCTCACAATTCATCTAATCTCGCCCCCATTCTCTCTCTTTTCCTCTAATTCCTTCTTTTTTTGTTCTCCCGCATTTCACTCCGCCATGCTGCTTCATTGTTTCATCATATTCTTTTCGTTTTTCAGGCCAACGAAGCCAGTCGTGTCACGGTGCACCTTTTGCAGCTGGACACAAAGCCTCCACGTTCGCCACATCTCTCCACGCTCAATACCCCAGTATTCCTTTCTGTTGAGCCGGCCTTTTTATTTCAAGCCGCTGTAGCAGCCACCAAGCCTGGACAAGATTCACCCTCCCCATTCTATAACACCCTTCTCACCTTTTCCCCCTCACTGGGCCTTTTTCCTCGGAGGCAAGGCGATACTTCACGCCATTGACGAATGCTTTACCCACACGACGACAACTCCTCTAGTTGAAACGTTGGCAAGCACTCTGAGGCTTTCCCCTCCTTTGATGGAAGCCAACAGTCACCGGAAACAAGGAGCGTATGTTTTTTTTTACATTGTGGTGTTCAGTAATTGGAGATAATAGGGTAATTATTTAAAGATAATTGTTTCGAAGCAGAAGGCCTTCTTCACTTTGTGAGTGCCAAGACACGTCTGTACACCCTCTCTGTACCACGTAAACATAAATGTTGCCGCATTACGTTCCACCTTCGCGTTGTTGTCGATCTACTCAGCGACCTCACAGTTGCAGGTTAGCAGTGGACGTGGTTCCTCTAGGACTGCAGTCGACCACGTGGCCCTGCCTGCCATGCCCGACGGGTTAACCATCACGCAGGGACCTTCGGCTGCCCAGGGATCCAGGGAGAACCTGCGTGTGAGAGACGTACACCTGATGAAGACGATTAGAGCGAAGCCGGCGAGAAGAGGAGAACGGCGTCCGGCGGCCGGCCGTGTTGCCCCTAAGAGCGGCATTTACTTGACATCTGTTCCGCGCCGTGTTCCCTGCTCCATATAAAACCTGTCCACTTAACACTATATAAAAATGTTTCTTTCATGCAGTTTGGTATCAGCAGTGAAGTGGTGTAACATGTAAATTTAGTGCTCCCGTCACATATGTACAAAGAGCTACAATAACTCCCTCACGGTTTTATTAACCTGTGTCTCTTAACCGTACTAGCCTTCCCCATGAGCCGGAATGCGAGCGACCGAACAAACAGCTGTCTTCGTGACCTCAATCACAGTCTGTTTACCGGGTACCTATAGTTGATTACCACGTAGTTATCTATATTTGCCAATGTATGAGAAAATGCGAAACACAAATTTTGTTCCTTCCCCCTTTAAAGGTGCAGTTGTGGAGTTTTGGAGGCCCGCTCAAGCCGATTTAATATAGCCTTTTCCTTGCCTCCTATTGGAAATGAATATTATTTATGTACAACATTTTCGAGTTAAAAACAATGAAGAATATCTACTTTAGCTGATTTTTCTTTCATTTCTACTGCACACGTGTATACGCTCTCATTATAGCCTGATATGTGCGGAGATAGGTGCTATTATGTCTAAATTACTGCAATCTTTTTCATCGTGCAGTTAAGTGCAATGCGCCCAAGCTTTTGAATAACGCTATCCTCGTTGCATACGCTGCACTGAAGTTCAACAAGGCGGCTTGATTGTACTTCTGAGTTCACTCATACTTTTACATTGACTAGAACGAAGTGTGCCCACTTTGTCGATGAGCTAGCCGTCCATGGTTCGCAATCATGCAGCTCGCGCATCCATCGGCTGACATGTATAACCGGTGGCTGTAGGATCCTTAACAATGCAACGTTCGCTGCATTGTGTGCAGGGAGCCGCCGCCAAGTCTGAGCTGATCCAGTTGTGCTTTATTTTCCCTCTTCCACAAGCTGAAAGAAAACACTACAGTCACCTCGCAGACGAAAACTCCTTTCAGTGATCGACAGCGTGCGTTTGCGTGACGCACTCTGCAGCTGGAAGACGTCAAGCTGAACGAAACAATTCCCAGCACGGTTTGAAGGGCGTGTTTGTAGTACTCATCTGCCAAAAGCACCTATTGGGGTTGGGAGAGTAAAGTCGTGGGTGCTCTAAACGCGGATTCAAAAGTGGCGCTGCGTGGCACGGAGAGTCAAAGTCCACGGCAGCAGCAAGACGGCGCGGCACAAACTTCAGTTTCGGTTTCGGTTATTTTTTTTTTAGCTAGCACGGCTTGTTCATGCACTGCCAAAAGCTGACATCCGGGACATGCTGCCCAACTTAAGGTGGCTTCACTTTCGGGCGCCCGATGCGGCATCCCAGTGGTTCTGCCGCCTCTAAAAAGGCACCTAAGCAAGGAATACGTGCGCAGCGCTCCAAGCGGAAATTACCTTTTTTTTTTACCTAGATTTTGATACACAGGCGGCATAGGCGTTTGACACCCTCTCTTCTAGTTCACTTTACCCGCGCACCACACTCGACACGACCACCGACGACCACACGACGACCACACGAGACCCTCTAAAGAACGCAACGGCTGCCACGCCGCTGCTAACACAAGAAGGCAAAAACAACATTCGATCATGCCGCTGCCGCCGCTGCTGAAGCGGCGCTGTACGCGGTTTTGAGATTAATTAATTTTCTACAGGAAATATATCGAAAGAATAAAGTTGAAATACATGAGAAGGAATTAAGGGTACATCAACTGTCCAGGTACAAAAAAAATTAGGGCAAGGTTGTTCTCTATCACCGCTGCTGTTCATGCTTTATATGATAAGTATGGAGAGAAGGCTACAAGGAAGCAATCTAGGCTATGATCTGTGCCGGGTTCGAACCCGACCGCGGCGGCTGCGTTTTTATGGAGGAAAAACGCTAAGGCGCCCGTGTGCTGTGCGATGTCAGTGCACGTTAAAGATCCCCAGGTGGTCAAAATTATTCCGGAGCCCTCCACTACGGCACCTCTTCTTCCTTTCTTCTTTCACTCCCTCCTTTATCCCTTCCCTTACGGCGCGGTACAGGTGTCCAACGCTATACGAGACAGATACTGCGCCATTTCCTTCCCCCCAAAACAAATTATTATTATTAGGTTATGATCTGTCATACACATTAGGCGGAAAGGTTGTTGAGCAAGGACTACCGGGTTTAATGTATGCGGACGATATTGTACTGTTAGCAAATAACCAGGAAGATTTGCAAACTTTGGTGAACTTCTGTGGAGACGAAGGAGACAGTCTAGGTTTCAGTTTTAGCGCAACTAGGTCAGGTGTGATGGTTTTCAACGGCACAACTGATCAGGAGCTTACAATACAGGGCCATGAAATACCCAGAGTGGCCGAATACAAATACCTCGGGGTATGGGCAAACAAAGGGCATATGTACACGGAAAAGCACGAACAGTCTCTCATAGCAAAAGGGCGAAGAGATGCCGGGATAATGAAACATAGGGCCTTGTGGGGGTACAACAGGTATGAAGTCCTCAGAAGTATTTGGAAAAGAATAATGGTGCCGGGGCTTACTTTCGGGAATGCGGTTCTATGCTTAAGGGCTGAAGTTCAGTTGCGATTAGAAGTAAATCAGAGAACTGTTGGAAGATTAGCACTAGGTGCGCACGGGAAAACCACAAACGAGGCAGTACAGGGGGATATGGACTTGGCAACGTTCGAAGCACGGGAAGCTCAGAGTAAAGTACTATACGAAGAACGCCTGGGGAAATTGGACGCTAACAGTTGGGCAGGTAATGTATTTAAATACCTGTACAGAAAGAGCGATGACACACAGTGGCGGAAACGAACTAGAAAGCTGACCAGTAAGTTTGCCAGGGACGAGGAAGGAGAAAGAAAGAGCATTAAACGGCAGGTTAAAAACGTCGAAGGTAAAAATTTGACAGATTCAATGGAAAAGAAGCATAGTGTAGAACTATATCGATGCTGGAAAAGGCAGATCAGGAAGGAAACGTTTTATGATAACTCAAGGGGCAGTGCCCTCCTCTTTGAAGTATAGGTCAAGGAGTCTTAGAACGTTCAGCTACAAAAAGAAATTTAACGAAGAAGATGACACATGTGCTGTGTGTGGTAAATCTGTAGAAACAACAGAACACCTCATTCTAAATTGTGATGATATCCATCCAGTTGTCGATGCATGCACAGTCACTCTTCCTGAGGCCTTAGGGTTTAGAGATAAAAATAGTCATGTAAATAAATCAGCGGTGGAAATTAGCAAAAAGAGATTGGAGGATTGGTGGCACAAAAGCAGAGCCGTGACATAAGTTTTAAGGGGAAAGAAATCGTATTTTAAAGAAAATGGCGAATTTTATTAACAACTTACAGCAGAGTTAAACAAAAATAAAGGAAAAAAACTGAGCATGGTGGCAACTACCACTGTCCAGTTTCAAAGGGGACGCTCCTACCTTCCATCCATCCATCCATCGCCCTTCGGCATCTTCCCGTGGCAGCCACCTTCCGTTTGTCCTTCCTTTTGCTTAAACGTAAAGATAGTAAAGCATAAGACGGTAAAGCATAGTGGTCTGGTTTCTCTACATCTCCTTTTCTATCCTTGTCTGCTACAAAGTGGACTAGCAACTCACCCCAATATACACCCTCTGGCACTGTATGTATGTAGTTACACTATTGTTTACAAAGTAAGTAAACTCGCACCTTTTTCCGATAGTGGGCTACATCTAGTGGTGATTTTTTTGTATCACATTAAGTTTATATCCTTCATCCCGCAAACAAGGTTGTTTTTTATGCTGTGCAGTCAACATACGTAGCCGATGACATTTTGCAAAACAGTAAGCGGTGTAGCTCATCTTTCACCATATTTGTGTGCACATATTTAGCTACCAGTTGCAGCATTATTTTCATCACAATTTCAAGTATAAAGTGCACATTCATAATAGAAATTATTTCTACAATCCTTCGGGTGTTTAGCTGTGGGTGCGATAAGTCCCAGCATTTGAAAATCAAAATTGGATATGAGGAAAGGAAATGACTCAGTAATTGTCTCACTTATCTTGGCGGACACCACATAAGAGAAGGGATAAAGAAGGCAGCGGAAGAAGAAAAGAGAGAGGTGCTGTTGTGGAGGGCTCGGACCACCTGGGCATCTTTAATCCACCAATATCACACAGCACACGGCGCCTTTTGTGTTTCGCCTCTGTTGAAACATGGCCGCCGCGGTAGGGTTCCAACCCTGTGATTTTCTGTACCACCTGCGAGTACACTAGCACTTGCTGCTGGTGATTCTCATAATGGGACAAGCAATGCTTTTGTATTAAAAAAAATACTGAAATATACGTCGCCACAACCAGCGGCTTTTGCAAGCAGTCTGCAGTGCATAGAGACAGTTCTTTTCATGCGATCCCCGAGGCTACGCCGCCATTCACCTATAAACAGTCATTGTGGAGTTTTTCTTGATCTTGATGTCACGAGTATTGAATTCAGGCGCGGGACAAATTTTTATATTCCAATTTTCTTGGCAATAAATGCATTTTTTGCTGCTGAACAGACGTCATCATAGCCAGAAAGAGCCACATAACAATTTTTATTGCGAACAATACAGTGTAACTTTGAGCTAACACTGCCCCGATAGAGTAAAAACATTGATGCTAGTTGAGCTTCTATGACCTGCAAACATGTCGAACAAGATTAGAGCTGCCATCAAGGAATGCTGCACTGTTTTTCTCCACAAATTTTTCAGACAGCCCTATAGACGGACGCAACCAGAACTTGGGGAATAATTTATAAGTGCCCAGTTCTGGTTGCCGCATGTTTATTTGTTAACAACCCTAACTTAAGTAAACATCCGTTGATGTGGAGAATGAAAAGTAACCAAATTCCACCAAACAAACCAACAAAACCTCTGTACAATGTTGTGTTAATAGGCAGGGAATGCAACCACACAGAGTAGTATAGTTGCGGGCATTGCGCAGAGCAAAACACTAGTGATGCCAAAAATTAGTTTCGAGGGGGAAACTAGAACTGCCTGTCAACATAAAAGCTCAGTTTAGGGAGAGGAGCAGCTTAGCTGTTCACAGAAATGGGAAACCAACGAGTACCAATGCTTTTGAGTTTTAATGCATAGAATAGTAATAAAAGGAATTAGTACTGCAAACAGCCAACATGTTGAGACCACTTTTTGACACCAGGGGTAACAAAATATTCATACGAAGGAACCAAGAACACACAAGAAATAAAATAAAATCTGAAAATACACTGAAAGACTTTTTGCCTTAGTGGAGTGAATGTTTCCAAAAGCACATCAGCTGAACAGCTTATAATGAATCGGATCAATTAGAACAACACTGACATCAATGGTGACAAACCCAATAGCCTTCTTGCCATTAACACCCAATGAAAATGTGACAAAGATAGCTTCCGTAATACATACACCTTACAAAGAAGCTAACTCAAAGCACAATTCCAGCACAACTGCTATTCTGACCAAAGAGGCTGAAAAAAGGCTGAAATATTCCACCAAATTTAGCATTTGCATGCAGCACAGAAAGTGTTCTGAGAAGTGGTACTGGTGCAGTTAAACTCTTTTAACGTTTATGATTAAAGAAAGTTGTTCTTAAAGAATAAAAACAAAAGCAAGCCATGCAAGCAATCCATGCAATCTTTTATTCTCTTCTCTCATACATTCTGCTAGTACCACTGGTACACCACACCGAAAAAACATCACAGCAGCATATTATCTTTTGATGTTATGCAAATAGAGCTGCTGCAATAGGAATCCGTAAAGTGATAAAACATTTAAGTAACACAAGTGTGCTTAGGGCACTAAATCTCAATAAACAATAAGGCCAGATTTTCTTCTTCTGATCTTCATCAGAAAGCTGAGAACACGAGGTAAAAATCCTGGACATATTATCACTGAAAACCTCTCTTTAATGGGAAGTGATGTCATCCCTATGTGTCACAATTTCCTCTAGTCCACATAAGTCTGGAAGCATAGTAGGCTAGCGGTTCCGAAAGAAGATACGAGCCCAGTGACAGTGTAGTGTCAACATTAAAGAATGCTTGCAAATTAAACTAACTACGGACATACAGTTTCATTTGCTTTATGGAGCTTAACGACCCAAAGCGACGCCAAAGTGAAGAGCTCTGGTAATTTCGACCACCTAGGGTGGTCGACATCGCACAGTACACATGCCTTCAACATTTCGCCTCCACTGAAATACGGCCGTCGCAGCCAGGATCGAACTTGTGCGCTTCGAGACAACAGTCGAGCTCCATTTTAGGATAGAACACTTGTCACAAGACACCTAGCTAGCACGCCCTTATCTGGTTGCCAGCAAGATTGCTACCAAAACTTCCTCCAAAGGGCACCATGGAACACTATTATTCCTTTAGTGTCGTGTCTTTTTGTGGTGTTTTAAATTCCACTTAACTGAGAACGCCTTTGAGCACAAATCACACTGGAATTGTTTTTCACCCTTGTGGGAGTGCACATGTGCCACAAGGGTTGCCTTTCGTGCAAATGCCATGGGGCACAGCTGGCATTGGAATCGCTTCTCACCAGTGTGGATGCGGAAATGATCTACCAGGTGGCTCTTTTGTACAAATGCATTGCCACAGTGGTCACAACGGTATGGACGATCACCCGTATGGGTGCGCAGGTGATTGTCCAAATTGTTCTTTACTGAAAATTTTCTGTCACAGTGGTCACAATGATATGGACGCTCACCCGTATGAGTGCGCAGGTGTCTGTCCAAATTGCTCTTCACAGCAAATGTGCTGCCACAGTGGTCACAACAGTATGGACGATCACCGGTATGGGTGCGCAGGTGTCTGACCAGGCCGTTCTTATAAGCGAATGTGCTATCACAGTCACTGCAATGATACGGGCGGTCGCCTGCGTGGGTGCGAACGTGCGCAGCCAGGACAGATCTCTTCTTGAAAATGTTGCCGCAGTGGGTGCACTGGTGAATCTGCTTTCCTGTGGGCTTGTCCCGGTGAGTACTCGTGCTTGTACTAATGGATGGCACGCTGTGGTTGACTGGGCACTTTTGATCAGGTGAATTTTGTCCGAGAAACACGCCAGCCTTGCAGTCTGTGGTGGCCATTCCTGCATTACAAAACCAGACCACTTTTATTAAAACGTGGGGCCCAATACGCCACAGCTCACATACTGCTAGGGCTATCAGATTGTGACTGTAGACAAGAGTGCTGTGCAATAGCTGCGTTACTTGAGTAGAGTTACATTTCATATGTAGAGCTTAATCCCTTCAGTCAAGAACAACCATCCACTAGAGGTAAATTTTTAGTTTCTATATTTCTATAAGGAACATATCCAACAGCTCAGAAAAAATTCCCACCGTTCCAGTTACCCAATTATTAGGGGTGTGTGAATGCTTAAATTTCAAATGTGAATATTAAGAAAAAAATACCTTCCAATATCGAATCGAATGTACGTTTTGTATAAAAACAATTTAAAAATATAAACGTGCAAACGTAACTCCATGTTCTTTATCAAAATAGTATCTGGTCTTTGCAACCAAAATATACAAAACTATAGTGACTCTACCATACTAAAAAAATCATGGTGTCCATAGAAATGTAGATTTCTTGATTGGACAGCATTAACAGCATGCAATAGGTGATGCAGACACGCAGAATAAGTAACAATACGAAACCATGAATTCATATGATGCAACATTTAAAGCTAACAGGAAGAATAGTAAAACCTCATTAAATCGGACTTCAAGGGGCCGTAAGATATTCCCTAATTATTCAAAGGTTAAGCTATAAATAGCCCCCTGCCTCATTTCTTCTCAAAGCTGGTTCATAGTTCATACCACAGTCATGGATTGCATAACAAACACATACATCATGAGCAATGGACATAAACAAGGTTTCCATTTTTGGTCAGAAAATTATAAAGAATTACATGTAAATATAATAATATTATACTTCATTCAGCAAAAAGTCACCTTCTGTTACCGCAAACCTAAAAATAGAATAGACGTCATGGTGCGAGTTAAACCTATGTAGCAACAGATACTGTTCAGCGAACCTGTGTGAGCAGTGTTATACACATGAAAAATAATGCCAAGCTCCAATGCCCAGCCACAACAAGCCACGCTACACTGTGTACTTTGAATTAGCAACTGCAGTGAAATGCACATTAAATGTGGCTTTCATTTGAGAGCAGTTTAAATATAACGGATTAAAATGCCACCCTGAATGTCTGGCTGAACAGTAATAAAAGCTGTTGCTGCAGCTTTGGCAGACATGCTTCATCGTAATGTTCCAAATGTGACTAAAGCAAAAACAAAAAACAACAGAGAAAATAACCAAATAATAAGAAACGCACTCGCATGGCACTGTAACAACAATGACAAGTAAGGCTAGACATTTCTTAAAGTTCCTTTAGCACCAGAATAGAGATTACGGATGGCCACTAATGGCACATTCATCCAATGGCTACTTATTGCACAGAATGTATTTTTGTTTACAACACCTTGCTCAATGAAAATTTTGAAATAGTTGGGGAAAATGATAACAAGGTGTCCAGTAAACTCATACTTTTCTTTATGCTTATACCATGTTGCCCCATGGTATCTTCAATAATAACCCTCATCGATGCTTAAAGTATCTGTGCTTTTCATGGATGGGGCATTATGCACACCATTTCGTCCATGGACGACAGGCACTAAGGTCTATTAACAGGTTAATTCACAGGCTATGAACATCAGGCCAAAGCATCTGTGAAGGCGAGGATTTATATTCAAGGCTTCTTCCTGTGGTAGCATGTATTCCTTTGGCTTGTCAATATTAGCCTGCGAAATTAACAGAGAAAAGCAGGGTTAAGTGAATAAAAACTGCAATGCCATAAACAGCGATGCTGAAATTCTTTCTTTACAAATGACTGCACGTTGGACAACACACAAAAAGTACCCGGAACCATCCATCAGTTACAGAGAAAAAAAGATATGAAAGAATGTGGACAAGAAAGAAATACCAGCAGACATCATGCTTATGATACAACTATCTAGCTTATACTATGGCTGGAAATCAACGCCTAGTGCAGCCCTAGACTGCAGCTCACTTATGGAGGTCAGTGGCTGTAGCTCTGGACTTGGGAGATGGGAAGCAGTGGGGCTTGGCTTATGCCAAAACATGGTGATAGCTTCGAATAATTTCGATCACCTGAGGTTCTTTAATGCGCTCTGACACCACATACCACATGGGTGTGCTTGCATCTAAATTCCATCGAAATGTGGTGACCGTTGCCAGGATTTCATTCGACAACATTGCACTCAGCAGCCAAACAAAAAAGCCATTGAGCCAGTACAGCAGTTCGCATGAATATCCATGTTTCACATGTTGCCAGATTGCTGCTGCTATTTTTTCACTTGTGAGGAAAGCGTTTCTGGCCTTGCAATGAAATAGGTACCGGATGTTGCATACACATTTGAAGATTTGCATGCACTGGAATGTTTGGCTCAGGCATGTTCATGAAAGTCCACAGTTGTGCATAACATTGAAAGTAATTGCAATCAAACTCCTCTCGAGCACGGGAGCTGGCTACAAACAAGGACATTTTTTGTAGCTCTTGGCTGCGTCAAGCTACATGCTGATTGCAGTTATGGCTAAACATGGTTGACAGGGCACTGAAATAACCCGTTTCGTTACATCTGCAGAAAATTGCATTGTGTTGCATTTCAGGGGGTCTTATGTCTCCTAATTTCCTGGAGGCTGTTTCACCATATGGAAGTTGTTTCAATTGCTTGTTTTGGAATCTGTTTCACATTGTGGAATTCCTTGAAAGCACTCTCTAAAGCAAGGCCTGGTAGCATTACAAGCACACTCCGAATGCCTCCGATGCTCTATAGAAATATCTGTATATTTATGCAATGTTTTGGGTCTAGTAGTAAGCATATCTGCTTCCTCTAGTGCTGCATACAGCTCTGGGCAGACAAAGGAGTTGACAGGCACCGTTTACGTGATCTGTGTTTTGTACTTGTCATTACAGTGTGTGAAAGGCCCAACAATGGGAAGTTTCGCGGGGCGATAATTTTCAAGAGAAGTGAGTAGCGCTTTCCGCTCTACCTGGTCCTGTGGAAGCAATGCACTGGTGTTAACGTGACCAGCAATGATGACCAAACAGGGAATTATCATGTGCGTGTAACAGTACTATCCTCTCTCGCGCAAGTATCGCTAATGTCTCCCCTCAGTTTCCACCAATTGGCCCAACGTGTGAAACGAAAAGTCTTCCAGACACAAGTACAAGGCTGATGTGACATGCAAGTTTAATACACTTGGCATACCACGCCATCTCTAATCAGGTACGTACTTGTGCAAAGAAAATAGGTCAGAGTGAAACTCGTCCAAACAATAGTATTAATACCATACCAATAGCAGAGAAAAATGACGATATTTTCTTTCGGCATAAAAAATTTGTGTGAACAGCAGATCCCACCTCAAAAGACAACACATAGTTAAGGTGATGACAAGAAGGATATAAAGTGAATCATTTGAAAAGTTTCCGCAGAAAACTGAATATACCCAGTATGTCAGGCAAGCATTGCCAGATATATATTTTTTTTCAGGGGATAAATTTCTGCACAGTAATAATCTGCCACTGAAAGAGAAGAAATTCCCCAAGTATTTAGGAATTTCCGAAACATAATTCAAACTTTGTGAAGCAGAAATGGGAGACGCTTAAGCATACCACAATGGTAAAGTATAAAGCGCCTCAGTTGTGATCTGTATCTCTCTGTATCCTCTTTCTTATCCGTCTGCTACAGAATACAATAAAAGATCACCCCAAAACACACCTTAACCCTTCGACACGTTATGTGCACAACAGCACATAAAGCAAACTCACAGCTTTTTCCGAGAGTGGGCTGCATCTAGTAGCCTTTCTTTGTTTTGAGGTGAACTTCACATCCTTCATAATGCAAATACGCTAGATATTTTTTTATGCCATACAGTGAATGCAGTGAATATTTCGTGAAACAGTGAGCGGTGTAGTATATCATCAGCCATTCTTCTGCAAAAATATTTTGCCACAATTTAAGCACAACTTTTTGCCTCAATTTCAAATGTAATGCACACCTTCGAAATAGAAATTAATTTCATGGACCCTCGTGAGTTTACCTTCTAAGTCAAAGCATATTTATGTTGCTATTTTAGTCAATTACGACACTTTGTATAAAATTTTGCACCTTCATGCCATAATATGTCCTAGATTCTTGCGCTGGAAAACTGACAGGCTGTCTTCATAAAAACCTGAATATATTATTTAGGTTGAAAAATATTCCATTTCGATTAAACAAGAAATGGTGCATTCCATACATAACCATTTTTGTTGCAAACACTACAGTGTAACTTTGAGCTAACACTGCCCAACAAAGTGAAAACATCGATGCCAGTTAAAACTTTATCGTGTGCATACATATCGAGCTGCACTCTAGTAATACCACATTGCATTTGTCCACAAATTTTTCACACAGCAGTAATGCAACCAGATCTTGGGGAATAATTTTTAATTGTGTGGTTCTGGTTGCTGCTCATATAAATGTTAATTACCCTAACTTACGTAAACGACTACTGATATACAGAATGAACACTTGGCATATTTCTCCAAACCAACAAACAAAACATCTGCCCACTGTTGTGACACTAGTGAGGGAATGCAACCACACACAGTAGTACTCTTGAAGGCACAGCTCTGAGCAGTGCAACAAGCGATGCCAGAAACCATTTTCTGGGGGTTGGGGTGCTAAAAGTCACACAAATGGCAAACGAAAGAGTGCCAGTGCTGTGGAGTTTTAAAGTACAGGACACAAATAAAAGGCATTAGTACTACAACAAACAGTCAGTATGTCAAGACCTGTTTTTGGCAGCAGGTTTAACAAATTACTCATGGGAAGCAACCAACAACACACAGGAAGAAATAGAATGGAATCTGAAAACACACTGAAAGATTTCTCGCCACAGTGGTCTAAATGTTTCTAAAAGCACATCAGCTGAACAGCTTATAATGAATCAGAGCAGTTAGAACAACACTGACATCAGTGGTGACAAACCCAATAGCCTTCTTGTCATTAACACCCAATGAAAATATGACAAGACTAGCTTCAGTAACATGTGCAGCTTACAAAGAAGCTAACTCAAACCACAATTTCAGCACAAGTGCTATTCTGACAAAATGGCTGAATATAGTGAGGACACAATATTCCACAAAATATGCAATTTGCATGCAACACAGGTACGGTGATCTGTCAAGTGACACCAGTTCTTCAAATTTTTTGTTCAAAAAACGTAATTCTTAAAGCCTAAATACAAAAGCAAGCAACGTAATCTTGAGGCTCAACTTTTGTTCTCCCCTCTCATACGTTTTGATAGCAGTATTCCAATGCCAAATTGAAAACACAACACATCCGCAGTTTTCAATTTTGACACTAAGCAAACAAAGCTGTAGTGATATACGGCAGCACACCAAAACCATTTTTAAAAATTTCGGGGCAATCAATTGGACTGATGTGGAGGGCATGTGATAGCCTTTGCTTTCCATTCTCCAATGTATTCCATTAATAATAATAATAATTGGTTTTTTGAAGAAAGGAAATGGCACAGTATCTGTCTCATATATCCTAGAACACCTGAACTGCGCCCTAAGGGAAGGGATAACGGAGGGAGTGAAAGAAGAAAGGAGGAAAGATGTGCCGTAGTGGACGGCTCTGGAATAATTTCGACCAGCTGGGGATCTTTAACGTGCACTGACATCGCAAAGCACACAGGCGCCTTAGCGTTTTGCCACCATAAAAATGCAGCCGCCGTGGTCGGGTTCGAACCTGGGAACTCCAGATCAGTAGCCGAGCACCCCAACCACTGAGGCACCGCGGCGGGGCAATGTATTCCATTCCGACTCTATTTTTTCACTCACCAACACTCCAATTCTGAATAAATTCCAATTACACACAATCTGCCAATATTATATTGCAGCAATGCCATCTCTTTAAAAACACAAGTACACTTGGGACAATAAAATTCAACAGACAGTCAGGCCACCCTTTTTTTCCCCATCTTCATCATAAACCTGAGACCTAGTACCAGCAATAAATATATTAGACATACTGCTGTTGAATGCCTTTCTTCAATGGGAAGTGATGCCACCCCATATGTCAGATTATTTTTTTTTTCGTTCACGTAAGTCTGGAAGTCCAATATACTTGTGGCTCTGGAAGAAGAAATGAAATAGCCCAGCACCAGTGCAGTACAAGGGCATGTCGGCGTCCCATTCAGGCAAAGAGCGCGTCAACATTCAAGAATGGCCGCAAATCAAACTAGCTACCGACATAGCTTAATAAGGAACACTTGTCACAGGTCACCTAGCTAGCATGCTGCCAGCTGGTTGTCAACAGGACCGCTACCAAAATGCATTCCAAAGGGCACCAGGGAACTCAGCTGTTCTGTTAGTGTCCTGGCTCTTTATGGTGTTTTAAACTGCACTTAACTGAGAACGCCTTAGAGCACAAGTCACAATGGAATGGTTTTTCATGCCTGTGGGACCGCACGTGCACCATAAGGGTTAGCTTTTGTTCAAAGGCCATGGGGCACAGCTGGCAATAGAAAGGCTTCTCACCAGTGTGAATGCAGACATTTCTTACCAAAGTATTTTTTCTAGAAAAGGCACTGTCACGAAAACTGCAACGGTAGGGACGATCACTTGTATGGGTGCGCAGGTGTCTGACCATGCTGTTCCTTGTTGCGAACGCGCTATCACAGTTACTGCAATGATACGGGCGATCGCCTGTGTGGATGCGAATATGCGCTACGAGGTCAGATCTCTTCTGGAAAATCTTGCCGCAGTGGGTGCACTGGTGAATCTGCTTGCCTGTGGGCTTGTCCCAGTGAGTACTCAAGCTTGTACTAATGGATGGCACACTGTGGTTGGCAGGGTGCTTGTCATCAGGTGGACTTTGTCCAGGAAACACGCCAACGTTGTGGTCTGCCATGACTGATCCTGCATTTCAAAACCAGAGCACTTTCATCAAAACCTCAGGCCCAAGATACCACAGCTTGCTTGCAACTAGAGAACAAAAACCATATTTAGTATGCTCAGTCTAGGCCCTTTAGTCGAGAACTGTCCAGTGGAAGTAAATCTTCAAACTTTTTGGATTTACGTAAGGGACATGGCAACATAGCAAAGAAATAATTCCCAGCAACTTCGATGCACAATTATTAGGAGTCTGCGAATATTTAAATTGTAAATATGAATAAAAAATTTTAAGAAGATATAAATAAGCAATCATTGCACAGACTTCTTTTTTTAAAAAAAAGTGTATATCCTTTGCAACCAAAAGAAAAAACACTATACTGACTCAGCACTATACAATAAAAAATGGCGTGCACAGAATTGTGTATTGTATGATTAGACAGCATTAACCCAGGTTTTTAATAATTTCGTGATTTCCAGCTCTGATCCTTTTTATATGTAAAGGAGGAGAGATCAAGCTAACAGAAACAGTACTGTAAAGTATGCCACAGGTGATGTGATCACGCAACATGAGAAACAAAATGAAATCAATGAATTCAGATGAAGCAACAATTAAAGGTAACATTATGGGTAGAAAAACCTAGTTAAATTGAATTTCCAGGGACTGGAAGAAACTACCGATTTATCCAACGGTTGAGTTATAAAACGCCCCCTCCCACATTACTGATAAAAAAAATTGCGGTAAATCCTTGTGAGGAGGCTCAAAGTGCAAACAGTGATAAGCCCGTGACAAATGTGCAGTTTCTGCATACTGGAAGAACAACACAGACACAATGTTTCCCTAATTTCCTCACAAATCAGTTTTCCTTTTCCATATTAATATTATGTTAAGTTGCAGAAGTATTTCTCACATGTTGTGAGGCATATTTTGGGAATATTTTCTGGATGCAATAACTGCTAGGACCTGATTCATCCAATCTGTTGGTCCAGTTGGATCCAGTGAGGTTGAATTGGTCGGGTGGCTAAAAACACAGCTAGAACCAATTCGAAGATCCAAATGAAACCAGTTCGAATGTCCAATTGGATCAAAAGAAAATTCCCAACCTTTTTTTTCTGACTGTGGTTAGTGTAGCAGGGGGCAATAAAAAGTTAGATGGCCTGATGAGATTCAGAAGTTTGTGGGCATACAGTGGGCACAGCTGGCAAAGGACAGGGATAATTGGGGAGACATGAAAGAGGCCTTTGGCCTGTAGTGGGCGTTGTCAGACTGCTGCTGCTGATGATTAAAAGATGTGTTCTCATTCTGTGATGGTTTGAAGCAGGTGGTCACCCATCATGCTCTCAGCTCGTGTGATGTGACCAGCCCACCTGCAGAAATTTGCTAAACATCCAAGACAATCGGTGCCCGCGTGAAAACGGTTGACCCGATGAATGACAGAAACAAATGCCTTTGTACAGTTTACCAGGCACCTTAAACTTAATGTTTGGATAATTTGCCCATATATTTTGGTTCTGCCATGAATGGATTAATGAAAGTCAGCAAAATATTTGATTGCTGCTAACTAAATATTTCAAAACTTTCGAAAATAAAAAACTCAGATACTAAATTCTCGAACTGAGTACGAGCCGAATAACAAACATGTTCAATTCGATATAGGATTTTTTCGAACATTTACACTCCCACCCTTATTTTCAATATCGACATCCTCTCATAAGCCTGTATCTGACGCAACTTCAAGGCCTCAAACCGTTCAGACTCATTCCTGTCACTAGAGTACCATTTTAGAACTAAGGTATCAAAACAAGCAAATGAAAGCACGCATGAAGTACTCTTGCCAGAGCTATTATTAATATTATTAAAGAAGATCGTTAATGTATACGGGAGTTTAACGTCCCAAAGCAACTCAGGCTATCAGGGATGCTCTAGTGAAGGGCTTCGGAAATATCGACCACCTGGGGTTCTTTAACGTGCACTGACATCGTATAGTACACATATTAATAAAAAAGAGGCATACACCAAACACTTTTTCGTTAATTTTACAAGACTGGCTTGAGACGGTTCTCAAAGCCTGCTGCAAAGGGTTCCATATATGTAGGTAGCAGCCATTTTGAGCAAAAAAATTCACGGCAGTAGGTAAAACAGACACAAATTTAATGTGCGCACATGAACGAACTGTGACTGGAGGGATTAAAAAGTGCACAGTTGTGAAGTGAAATTTCCTTCTTTGAATTCTGGATACAGTTCGCATTTCAGCTGGCAAAAAGCTCATGTTACCGGCAGACCGTAAGAGTGCAAAACCCTATCTCAAAGCTGGTTCATACCTCGTCGCATACCAAACTAACATACACTTAGTAATAGACGTAAACATAGTTTCCATGCTGAGACACAAACGTCTTAAAAATTACACTTAAAGATAAGGACAATTTTTAAAATTACAGGTAAAGATGAGGACGCTACAGTTCATTCCGCAGACACGTGCTATTAACACAAACCGAAAAATGGAATTGACGTCAAGGTTTCAGACAAACTCATGTAGCAACAGATACTGTTTAGCCAGCTAGTGTCATCAGTGTTATACACATAAAAAATATCATCAGACTTCTATGTGCACTTTGAATTAGCAACCAATTAAGGCTTTCGCTCAAGAGCAGGTAAAACAGAACAGGTTAAAGTTCAACACCGAAAATCTGCTTGAACAGTAATAAAAGCTGTTGCTGTAGCTTTGGTAGAGATACTTCATCATAAAGCCTCAGACATGACTAAAGCAAAAACAAGAAACGGCAGAGAAAATAAACAAAATTATCAGAAATGTGCATGGTACTGTAACAACAAAGACAAGTAAGGCAAGACATTTCCAAAAACTAAAAGTCATTTATCACCAGAAGCCAGATCAAGGATGGTTCACCACACATACATCCATTCAATGGCTCATCATTGCACAGAATGTATTACTTTTACTGCACCTTATTAATTCAGCAAAAATCTTCTGGTAGCATATATTCCTTGGCTCGTTGATATTACCCTGCAAAATTAACAGAGAAAAGCAGCGGAAGTAAAATAAAAACTGTAATGCCCAAAGAAGCTATGTTAATATGCTTCCTTTATATATGACTGCACTTTGGACAACACATAAAAAGAACTCAAGACCATTCATTACATAAAGAAGCAAAAGATATGAAAGAATCTGGACAAGAAAGATATGCAAACAGGCACTGTTCTCAACATACTACTCAGCTTATACTATGGTCAGAAATCTGTGCCTAGAGCAGCCCTAGGCTGCAGCTAACATTTGGAGGTGTCTGGTTGTAACTCTAGACTTGGGAGATGGGGAGCAGTGAGGCTTCGTTTCTGCCAAAACATGGTACCTATTAGTTTCCAATAATTTGTTACGTTGGTTTTCTTTGATGTGCACCGACACCACACAGCACATAATTTCTTTGTATTCAACTTATGTCACAATGTAGCCACAGTAGCCAGGATTTAAATTCGCAACATTGCACTTGGCAGCCAAACGCCACAACCACTTAGCCATCGCGGCAGTTTGCATATGTGTTTTATCGCATACCACACCACCTCTAATAAGGTACATACTAGCAGGAAGACAGGACACTATGAACAAACATGTACGGCATGAACAGAGCAAAACAAGTCAAATGTGTTTCTTCGTTGCATCCAGTCCTCTTCGCGCAAGTACGTACCTTATTAGAAATGAACCCGCTCACCTAAACAGAAGTATTAAAGGGGCTGTGCAGGGTGCTCTAATTAAGTTGTGGTATGCATGTGATATTGAAGCACGTCACTTCACGAATAGTGTTTAGCAAAACATATTTAAATACGCTTTGTAGAAGCTGAGTTATCTGTAGTTAAAATTCGAATTTCAGCACCTTGGCGCCTTTCCCCCTCCTCTCGTCACTTTTTGCACGCTGGAAGGTAGGCGCTCCTTCGCCGACCCCCCTCTGAGAGCGAAGCTTCCCGACACACAGGAGCAAAGCGGCTTATTGGCCGTGGCCACTGTAGCTGCCTAATGTCTGCAAGAATCTAACCAATGGCCACCTCTCACCTTGTCTACGCAGATGCGGGGGACGCAGGAGGGTGCTAGGATGAAAAAGTCGCCGGGAAGGACTCGCCAACTTTTAGGCGTGATTGTGGGTCGTCTGCTGCGTGTAGAAGAGCAGTATTTGGGTCGTGTTTTCATGGCAACGCAGCGGAGTCATTAAGCGAGTTAATGTGCTCTCCTCGGAAGACGTTTCGGAGCCCCTTTAATACCACACCAATACCCGAAAAAAATGACCAGATCTTCTATTTAGCTTAAAGAATAGTGTGAATAGCATATCTCGCCTCAAAAGATGACACAGTGTTAAGGTGATGACTAGAAGGATGTGAAGTGAATCATTTGAAAAATTGTAGGAAACTGGTCACAATGTACTCAGCATGTCAGGCAAGCATTGCCAGATTTTTTTTGTCCAGGGAATAAATTTTTCCACAGTAATTATTTGAAACTGAATGGGAATCAATTCACAAAGTATTGAGGAATTTCCGAAACATTCTTCAAATTTTGTCAAGCAGAAATGGGAGATGCTTAAACATAGAAAAATGGTGAAGCATAAAGTGCCACAATAATGATCTGGTATCTCTCCGTTTCCTATTTTTTATCCCTGTCTGCTACAAAGTGGAATAGCAACTCGCTCTAAAATACACTTTAACCTTCCGACACGTTAAGGGCACGATGTCGTATAAAGCGAACTCGTAGCTTTTGCAGAGAGTGGGCAGCATCTAACAGTGACTTCTTTGTTTCAGGTGAATTTCGAATCCTTCAAGTTACAAATAAGCTAGATTGTTTGGGCCACATAGTGAATGCAGTAAATATTATTTCACAAAACAGTGAGTGTGGTAGGAAGCCATTTGCCATTTTTCTGAGTACATATTTTGCGGGCAGTTGTAAAACGATTTGTTTACTCTCAATGTCAAGCATAATGTGCACTTTTGAAAAAGAAATTACGTCCACGACCCTTCGGATGTTTACTTTACAAGTCGCAGCTTATCTATGATGCTGTTTTCAATTACGACACTTTGTATACAATTTCCCACATTTCCGCAATAAACACCCAGCGCTTTGCGCACAAAAACTAACAAATTGTCTTCCTTAAGGCATAAAAATAATATTGAGGCTGAAAAATATTTGATTTTGATGAAAACAAGAAATAGTACACCAAAAGGAAACACAAGAGAATTTGAAGCCGACCCAAATAGATATATCACCACACTCTACCGACATGAAAAATAGGTGTCACTACTAGCAGCCGTCTTCGCAAGCAAACATGCAGTGCATCAAGAAAATTTTTTTCATGTGGATCGCTGAGGATACACTGCCATTCACTTATGAAAAGAAACGGCGGATCTGTTTTGATCCTGATATCCCGAGATTGAATCAGGTGGAGGGAACATTTTTCATCCAATTTTCTTGGCAATAAATGCATTTTTTTCCTGGTGGAGAAACATCAGTACAGCAAGAAAAAGCCACATAACCATTTTTATTGCAAACAATACAGCGCAACTGTGAGCTAAACTTGCCCGATAAAAGAAAGACAATTATGCCAGATGAACCTTTATGACCAGCATACATGTCAAACAAGATTAGAGCTGCTCTCTAGAAATGCCGCACTGTGTTTCTCCACAAGTGTTTCAGACAACAGTAATGCAACCACTTTGGGGAATAGTTTTTAAGTAGGCAGTTCTAATTGCTGCCCATCCAATTGTTACCAATCCTAACTCATGTAAATGACTCCTGATGCAAAGAATGAAAGCATCTTTCTCCAAGCCAACCAACAAAACAATTGTTCACTGTTGTGTCAGTAGTGAAGGAATGCAACCACACAGAGTAGTAATCTTGCAGGCACAGAGCTGAATAATGCAGCTAGTGATGCCACAAATCATGGGGAGGGCTAAAACCTACACAGATGGGAAACCAAAGAGTATCAATGCTTTTGAGTTTTGATGCACAGAGCACAAATAAAGGAAATAAGCACTGCAAACAGCCAGAATGTCGCGACCACTTTTTGGCAGCAGGTGCAACAAAATACTCATACTCACAAGAAGAAATAAAATGTGAACTGAAAACAACTGAAAGACTTCTCGATGCTACGAAGTGATTGTTTCTACAAACGCATTGGCTGAACAGCCTATGATGAATCAAAGCAATTACAGCAACACTGGCATCAGTGGTGACAAACCCAAAAGCCTTCTTGTCATAAACACCTTGTGAAAATGCAACAAGGCTAGCTTCCGTAATATGTACGCCTTACGAAGAAGCTAACTCAAAGCACAATTCCAGCACTACTGCTACTCCAACAAAAAGGCTGAAAATAGGCCACGATATTCCACAAAATATGCCATTTGCACGCAGCACAGAAAGAGCAATCTGACAACTGATACCAGAGCAGTGAACCTCTTTCAATGTTTTTGGTTCAAAAAAAGTAATTCTTAAAACCAAAAAACAAAGCTAGCCATGCAATCTTTTGTTCTCTTCTCTCATACATTCTGCTAGAACTAGAATGCCGCACTGAAAAAATCACACAGCAGCATGTTTTCTTTTGACGTTATGCAAATAGAGCTGCTGCAATGGGAATCTGTAAAACGATAAAACATTTAAGTAACACAAGTGTGCTTAGGGCAACAAATCTCAATAAACAATAAGGCCAGATTTTCTTCTTCTGATCTTCATCAGAAAGCTGAGAACACGAGGTATAAATCCTGGATACATTATCACTGAAAACCTTTCTTTAATGGGAAGTGATGTCATCCCTATGTGTCACAATTTCCTCTAGTCCACATAAGTCTGGAAGCATAGTAGGCTAGCGGTTCCGAAAGAAGATACGGAATAGCCCAGTGCCAGTGTAGTGTCAGCATTAAAAATTAATGCTTGAAATTTAACTAACTACGGACATAGGGTATCATTTGGTTTATGGAGTTTAACATCCCAAAGCGACTCACGCAAAGAGCGACGCTGTAGTTAAGGGCTCTGGTGATGTCGACCACCTGGGGTCCTTTAAAGATGCACCGACATCGAACAGTACACATGCCTTCAACATTTCGCCTCCACTGAAATGTGGCTGTCGCAGCCGGGATTGAACCCGCACGTTTCAGGACAGTAGTCGAGTACCATGTTAGGATAGATCACTTCTCATAGGTCACTTAGCTAGCATGCTGTTATCTGGTTGCCAACAGGATAGCTACCAAAACGTGTTCCAAAGCGCACCATGGAACAATGCTATTCCTTTAGTGTCTTGTCTCTTTGTGGTGTTTTAACTTCCACTTAACTGAGAACGCCTTTGAGCACGAGTCACACTGGAATGGCTTTTCACCCTTGTGGGACCGCACGTGTGCCACAAGGGTTCCCTTTTGTGCAAATGCCATGGGGCACATTTGGCACTGGTATGGCTTCTCACCAGTGTGGATGCGGACGTGCTTTACCAGGTGGCTCCTTTCTACAAATGCACTGCCACAGTGGTCACAACAGTACGGACGATCACCCGTATGGGTGCGCAGGTGATTGTGCAAACTGCTCTTTACTGAAAATTTGCTGTCACAGTGGTCACAACGGTACGGTCGATCACCCGTATGCGTGCGCAGGTGTCTGACCAGGCTGTCCTTATAAGCGAATGTGCTATCACAGTCACTGCAATGATACGGGCGGTCGCCTGTGTGGGTGCGAATGTGCTTCACTAGGTATGATCTCTGCTTGAAAACGTTGCCGCAGTGGGTGCACTGGTGAATCTGCTTGCCTGTGGGCTTGTCCCAGTGAGTATTCACGCTTGTACTAGTGGATGGCACACTGTGGTTGAGAAGGCGCTGTTCATCAGGTGGACTTTGTCCAAGAAACACGCCAAAGTTGCGGTCTGCCATGACTGATCCTGCATTTCAAAACCAGAGCACTTTCATTAAAACCTAGGGCCCAAGATGCCAGAGCTTGTTTATAACTAAGGAACAAACGCCAAATTTAGTATTAACGAAATAAAATCATATTTATTTTTCAGAAAACATCTGGATGCCGAGTTTAGGCCCTTCGGTCGAGAAGAACTGACCAGTGGAAGTAAATCTTGAAACTTTTTGGATTTATGCTAGAAACATGGCAACATGGCAAAGAAATAATTCCCACCAACCCAAATGCGCAATTATTAGGAGTCTGCAAATATTGAATATGAATAAAAAGTTTTTATGAAATATTATTAAACAAACATTAGCCAGAGTTCTTTTTCAAAAAAGTGTAAGGCCTTTGCAAACAACATATAGAACACTATACTGACTCAGCATGATACAAAATAAAATGGTGTGCATAGAAATGTAGTGTTTGATTAGACAGCATTAACCTAGTTTTTTAATAATTTCTGTGTGATTTACAGCTCTGAACTTTTTATATGTAAAAGAGGAGATGAAAGTTATGGACACAGTGAAAAAAAAATAAATTGAATTTTTTTAATTGAAAATCGCCGCTTTTTGACTCACATCTCCCCTTAGCAATCTGCAACAGGTGATTTTATCATGAAAAATATCAAGAGAAAGACACATCAAAAATACCAACACACATCTATGTCCAACCACAATAAAACAGATTATAATGTGTACTTTCAATTATCAACCAATTATGGCTTTCACTCAATATCAGGTAAAACAGAACAGGTTAAAATTCAACACCGAATATCTGGCTGAGCACTAATAAAAGCTGTTTACTGCAGCTTTGGTACAGATTCTATGCTCATAAAGCCTCAAACATGATTGAAGCAAAAAAATAAAACAAGAAACAACAGATTAAATAAACAAAATAATGAGAAATGCACTCGCATGACATTGTAACAAGAAAGTCGAGACATTTCCAAAAACTGAAGGCCCTTTAGCACCAGAAGCGAGATCTCAAGGATGGTTGACCAAAGGCACATGCATTCAATGGCTACTCACTACTCAGAATGTATTACTTTTGCTGCACCTTATTCTTTCTGCACATATCTTGAAAGATTATGGAAAAAAAATGTTCTGCTTGAAAGATTATGGGAAAAAAAATGTTCTGCATGCACTGTGCTCCATCAAATGATAACAAGGTGGCCTGCATACATATACCCTTCTTTATGCTTAGACCATGCTGCTCATGGTATCATAAACAATAACCATCAATGATGTCCCAGTATCTGTGCTCTCGATAGATGGGGCAATATGCACCCCATTTTGTCCATATACACCATGCACAGAGGTGCATGCAACAAGCTATTTTACAGACTATGAACATTAGGCCATTGAGTCTATGAGGAAAGGTATTGAAGATTTCTTCCTGTGGTAGCATATATCCCTTGGCTTGTTGATATTAGCCTGCAAAATTAAGCAGAGAAAGGCAGTGTAAGTAAAATACAAACTGCAGTACCGCAAGAAGCAATGCAAAAATGCTTGCTTTAGAAATGACTGCACAACAAACAACACGCAAAAACTACTCTGGATTACCATTAGTTCTCGATGGAAAAAGATAGGAAACATAACGGACAATAAAAAAAAAAGTACTACAGGCGTCTTGCTTATGATATGCCTACGTAGCTTTGACCATGACAATTGCTGTATGCTTAAGTGCAATGCCACATATTGCATCTTCTACAATGCTCGTAATTTAGGCCTTAGTGATTGGGGACGTTGGATATGAAGACCGATTTGGTTTTCCTGCAGAGTTTCACCCCTTTGGATCACTGAATATACTATTCTACAGAATGTGAGCAATAAGCTATATGCATTTGCGTATAGGTTGACTGCAGTTGATCTGAAACATTCTTCCAGCATCTTGTCTTCTCAGCATTGGTTATAATGCCTGCAAAATAAAGAACAGCAAATTAGCTCATGCAGAAGCAAAGCTTCAAAGCCATAGCAGCATTCTTTGTGTATTCCAATACTCAAGTTCATAGTGAACTTGGAAGAAGAAGGGATCTTTCTGTACTCATGGTTCAAAAAAGACAAGGCCTGATGTATTGTGCTTTGCATGCCAACACAAGACAATGATTACCCAGGATGTATTTGAATGGCCAAGAACACTGAAACACTTAGAAATGTTAATGTTCACAAAAGTTGTTCGGAAAGGTGCTTTGCCGACAGCAGGTGCTTCTTGGCTTGTCTGCGCTGTCTTGTAAAATAGGCAGAGCAAAGCAGCATAAGCCTCACACATTGCCGCAAGCAGAGGTGCTTCCAGCATAAACAATCAATTTTTTAGTCATGTCCAAGAGATTCGGTACAAGCATATTCATTTGGTACAGAGGAACTCTTCACTTTCAAAACCGCTCAGTGACAGACTGAAACCTGTGCCCGGTCTTAATGTTTTTCAGTGTCAACACCTGATTGGCGCTGTATTCTTCCAAGTAGAGACTGCTGACAATAAAGCATTACCAAAACAACACTTATGGTACTCATTGTATCAGACAGTTCTTCCTCGAAGTCAGACCACTCTATCGAATTCTGCCCTGCAGTCCCTATGCTTCCTGATCTAGAGTTTCAGCGCACGCACAGTAACCTAACTCAAGAAGGTATTTACAGGAAAGACGAAGTGCGGGTGGGATGCATGCATTTAGAAAAAAAAAGTCTCCAGCTTTCCCATCAGCAGGGGAGAAGATAACAGTGATATTATAACCAGAGCCCAATTGCAGCCACTAAAATCACGGGATGTCTGAGGTTCATACATCCAACACGAGTGCTTATAGACTGCAGTGTTCGAATAGTGCCACTTCATGGTGCATAACTTGCTTGGTTTACCTAGAAAGAAGTCAAGTGCAATGCCAACTGCAACAATGCCAGTGAAGAGACTCATACTCTCATTCTGCTCATAAATAAGGAGCACTGGCAGCTACAAAGAAGGCCCTTAATTGAATCCCCTGCACGGTGGTTGTTCTGCCTTTCCAGTCATAAGTGGTTCACCTTTCTTTCTGTGTACATTAATCAGTGGTGAGGCCAATACGGTACTTTAGTTGAATGCAGTAAAACTGCTAAGGCACCAGCATGAAAACAACATTACAGTAGCCCTCGCAGTCTTACTCGAAACTTGAAACAGCTCCACTGTCTTTAAGGAAAGAGTGCATACACCAGTGGAAAGGTACACATGTAGACAGGACACACTCACTGTCAGGCCAATGAGGCCACTTTGTTGCCTCCTCAACACTTTTCTTGGAAGAAACGCCTTTGAGAGGCACCCATAAATTTAAAGCAAGGGGTTTCTTTGCTACTAGTGTTGGTACTTATTTCATGCCAGCAGCTAAGCTGGAAAAGAAGTCAGAACTAATTAGAGAAGTGGATGCACATTGTGACCAAATTAAAAGGTACAAAACACCAGTAGCAGACCAACAGAGCACCAGTGTGTGTGACGTAAGGCCAGAAAAAAAGAGGAAATTTTTATGCAAGCCGTCTGCCACCTATACACTATCGTAGCGCATATGTTCATTCCTGAATTCACTCTGCAATGTCAACAGGACTGGTATTAAATCAATTCATGTAAGCAAAGCATCTGCTTCTGTGCACCACAGGGCGTCCCCCAAAACAATAACTTAAGCCAAAATTTTGGACTGCCTAGAGCAACAAGTTCTACCCGCAAAGCAAGCAAGCAGGTCCGCAGAAGCACCAGAGAAAGCTTGAAAAGGGCACTTTCTTTAGGTGTCATCACATTAATACAAAAAACACAGCCTGGCTTGAACTAGAATGACACATCGTGAGTGACAATTACATCACCTTTCAGTGTTTGACAAAACCAGTAAAAAAAAAGGGTAACACTTTATTTGCATGGCAACTTAAATGTGTAATACAAAACACAAGGAAAAGAATTCCAACTACAGAGCATGGAACGACAGGCACTCTTAATAAGACCGACAACTAAATTTTAGGCATCAAATTTTTTTTCACCACAACAAAAAGCTTACTGTCTAAGCTGTTCGACTACGCAATGGTTTTGCAACAAATGCGATAAAAACTTTTTACCAAGAATTTTTCAAACAGTCGATGAGCGTGTTTCATGTGCAACTATGCTAAAAAACCATGATCAGCAAGCGTGAGAATTGCGCACCCGAAAAAAAATTATGAACTAAAGCTGACATAGTTACAGCCGAAAAAACATTAATTAGGCACTTTTAGTATAGCATAGCGACCATTTCAGTCTCCACACCCAGAGCTGTTATGGTACAGTGATGTGTACCTCGTTGTTGGAAATTTCAGTGGAACATGGTTACCATGTCAACCAAGAAATATAGAGCACTGTGGCACCATCTAGGAATAAAAGTTGAAAGCACAACATTGTGATGCAAAAATTGAAAACTGAAAAATGGTTTCTGAGGAAACGAAATGCACAGTTATTGTCTCACTTATGTCATGGGCACCCAGACCACACCACAAGGGAAGGGAAGAATGTGAGAGTGAAAGAAGAAAGAGCTGCCATAGTCCTCTCCAGAATAATTTTGACCACTCGGCGATCTTTAATGTGCACTGACATTGCACAGTACACGGGCACTTCTGCCATTCACTTCCATGGAAACGTTGCTGCTGCAGCGAGGTTCGATCCCGGGAACGGCGGTTTAACCAGTTTTTTGACATCTTCAATACGCCAACACATTATTGAGGAGAGTTTGCTCACAACTGAAATGCCAAGCCTTCTTGAGTCAAGTGGTCTATTGTACAATGGTTCTGCTTCACAGAACTTCCTGACAACTATGCACGACTCTCAGTCAGACACTCTATGGGCAAAATTTTCTATGAGAATGACATCTTCACTGATTCGGCAGCAGCCGTCATTAGGTCTCAAGCTCAAAGTGAAGGATTGAAACCTGATTCCTTTGTACTGTGGGAGTCTACAGATTGAAGGGAGAGTTCCCACATCATCATTTTCGAGCAAGAATTCCCTAGGCCGCCTTTCAAAGTAACTTTGCTGTGCTTTTGAGGCACGTTTTTCCTCTAAGCGATTATATATCTGATTCAATGCACGACCAGGTTTACGAAGAAGTTTTTTGATTGCCTGTATGTTCTTCTCAAAAGAAAATGCAGGAAAAGAGTCAAGCGTTCCATACAAACGAACGTCTGCTGCTAGATGCAACAAACAGTGAACGTTGTACCATACCTCCTCCTGTTCATTAAGTCTACCAAAGCATTTCACAAAATGCTGAAGAAGTGTTTCTGCAGAGTCTGCATACTGTTGGCAAAGTGATGGAGTGCTGAGAATTGTTGCAGCTGCATGCAAAGTCAGAAAATTCAAAAGCATGGGACTTGGCAGTGACTCCCTTAGCACTAGTGGGCCAGTGCAATGCAGAAAAAGCCTAAACTCTGTAGCCTTCCAGCGGTCTTTCTCATCCGGAGTCCTAGGTTTCCTAGCGAATTCAAGTGGAACACAACCCTCAAGGGCGAAACCTTTGGCTATTTCTTTACGATCTGTGGGACCAAGGTGGACTGTCAGTGGCCTCGCAAACCACAAGTTTATCAGCTTACGAACTACACCAAGGTACAGCAAATGCATGGGATCAAGTGGCACGTTGCTCACACAGTCAATAGGAAGTTCCGTCAACAATGACACACCGTGGTGGTGCTCAAAATCTTCCTGTTTCCGGAATGACTTATCAGTTCTTAGCGTCGATTCTGAGTTAGGAAAAAACATCTCATTGAAACTGCCTTCTGCAGTACATTTAGGGCACACTGCGTAGCCAGCATGTAATTTTGTCAAGAATATAAATGCGCGCGCCAGTTTTCTCGCAGATAAAGCTTCTCATTTCTACCTTAACCAGTTTGCCAGAGATCATTAGACCTACCCGAGCTAAATTTTTTAGCTTGAGAACAAAAGGGCGAAGGAATTCATTGGCAGAGTTTGGCTTTGCAGGGCCCAGAAAAGCACCAACGATCACCGGCTCTGGTAATTTATGGGTGGCACTAAGTTGAATCTGGCATTGAATTGGCCAGAGCTGCAGAAGGGAGCTCTTTGACAAAGGCATGCCATCTATGTTGAAAGGCCAACAACCTGTGGCGGGTGCTTAGCGGGACACAGAACATATCCTCCAAGCCTTTCTTATTAAGCCCGAAATGGCAGTAGTGTCCAGGAGGCAATTCAGTAACGCCAGCTATAACTGCAGTTCTACGAGGAGTTTTAAGCAACGTTCGTGCCTCTGTTGGCAAATCAGAAAAGCAGCTGTGACCTTTCAAAAGACGCAGCAAGTCCGTTAGAGAGCGATGGGATATGTTGTGTTCAAGTGGCGCCCAACCAACCAGCCGAGAACGAAACTTGTCAACCGTTCCAACGCTTTCAATTGTCGGGACGTCGTGTCCCAATTCTTGGGAAGCAGCGACCAGTGCACACTGAGAAGTGCCACTTGCCACGCTGCTCATTATGTCGGCATCGCTAGAGTCACTTGAGCCTGCAGTGTGCTCCGAAGGCAAGTCGAGGCGACCGTACGAAGAATCAGCAGCTTGCTCAAAACGCTGGCGCAAGGGTCGTCTGTCGAACCGCTGGCACCGCTTGCATTGTCGCAAGGGAGTGCAAATTAAGTAGTCGGCATCACTCGCTTCGCGCCGAGTTTAATTCGCCATCCGGTTCACCTGAATGACTCGGAATTGAGCTCGTAAAGCGAGTCCGCAAAGAGCTCGGCACTTCCGATGCTTAGAAAAGCGCCTGAACTTCTAACCGGGCTTTGTTCCGAACAGACCGCGTTTTGCTTAGTTTTGGCATCGCAACAAAACCGTGCTACTCAGCAGACACACCAATTATCCTTCGTGGGCATCTAAAATCAACCTACACCGCTACATAAAGACAAGGATAGTCTTAAATAGTGCAGCACAAATCGTCCGACGCTGCAACAAAGAAGCAAGGTCTAAGCCTTTTCAATCAAACATTAGTCAACTGACAGCAAACGGCGGCACGGCATGCCGAACACATGGAAAGAAACCGCTATGCAAACGAGGCCATCACACATACTTTTGATGGATGTCGAGCCATATGTGGAGTGCAGAAACGGTAGAACACGCAAAAATATTGTGTGGTAGGCCGCCAGAACCCAACAAACCGACAACTTCAGCGCTACCGCTGGCAAAGCTAAAGCAGCTAAAGCTGAGCTACCACGCCGAGTCGAAGACCGCGCTACCACGCAACATGCGGAGGAGCGAGTACTACTGGTACTACTATGTACCGATAGGTGCCGTTAGGTGAGGCTGGCATGAGTTTTTCCTGTTGTGGCTTTTTGTGCTCATACATAACCTTTCAGGCCAGAAAATATGTTTGTGTTGTCTTTCTCATGCACCATTTATGCAAAAAAGAGTGATTGAAGTTTGTTTTTTTTCGTGTCTGTGTGGACACGTGACAAACTCGCGCGCCCACGGGTGCCGAATGGCCTGCGCATGTTGCGGCCGGGCCCGTCGTCTGCTACGGTATGCACGTCGCTCAACACGCCTATCGATAACTGCCTTCACTGTAAAGCTGTTTCTCTAGATTGCCTATTTCGAACAACTCAGTTTGCAAGCAAATGCACCGCACGTATGCTTAAGAATTTTGGAATATACAGGAATTAAGCTTCCGATTCGCCAGAAATGCACAGGTAACAGTATACTTTACAACTTAATAGCAAAGCGGCGGAAGACCCGTTAATAGCGCAGTAGCACTACTAGCCGCATTCCTGCATATTCAGCCTCATGACCGAGTGTATGTTTTGCCGAAACCAATAATTAAGGAGGAAGTTTAGGAAAGGAAAAGTGTGCGCGAGCGCCGCTCTAGAACACTTGCGGCGTAACACGTGACTCTTTTTGCATGCCTCTCGCGCTTTCCTCTAGGTCACCCGGTCACAACACCGCCACTACCTCGTGGTTACATCACAAACGATCGGAATGTTTCGCATTATCAATGTTCCGCATTATCGCCAAAAAGCTCTTTAATTGCCCATGGAAAACCTTAATAAATTAATCCCATATGACATGCGTCTTAGGATTCAGGCTTTTCTTATGTTCGAATGCGGCACTAAAGCTGCCAGAGATATATGGGATATATTAATTGATAGTTTGTGCGTCCAATATCTGTGTTTGTTAGACATACATCAGAACATAACATGCGAATCGAGTGTTCCCGCTTGGTGGACATGTACTAGATTATATATTAGGCATCTAGTGTCCACGCTTTGCGGACATGCTCTAGATATAAAAACATTCATATTATTGACGTCCTATCAACGTGTAGCACGTCCAAATGATGATCCTTATGATGTACATCTAATAGACGCTCCTTTCATCACATGACGTTTGGATCTTTCCGGCACGTCGAATGGATATTTGTGGTTTACTGGGTGGTGAGAACACACAGCTTTAATCGTAGCAAGCGCCAACAAGCCCAGCAACAAAGCACTGCATTATACATAACTTATATGAGAAACATACACTCACGTTAATATACAAACTGTTACTATGAGCTCATGCTTATATATACTCCCTCATTAAGGGCATCCCACAATTGTTAGTGGGGAACAGTTAATAAACATAGTTTTCTCATTAAATTTCACCACTATTTTTGCAATTTACAGCAGAAAAACACAAACAAATTTAAGTGAAAAATTTTCTTAATTGAGAAATAACATTGGAACATAAACAACAGCAAAAAGTTGTCAATCGAACAACAAAAAGCTCTCTGTAGGAGCCAGTAGGTCCCACTTCAGAACCAGAAGCCCAGCAGGTACCAGAAGAGGCTCCCTACAGGGACCATTTCAACCAGCAGCGCAAACCAGAAGGCTTCCTTCTGGGACCAGTAGACAGCACAAAGCCCGGAGGCTTCCTTCTGAAACCAGTAGACCCCAGCACAAAACCGAAAGGCATTCCTTCTGGGACCAGTAGATCAAAGCAAAAAACCAGTTGGTGCGCGCCCTACAGAGACCGTTTCAGCCAGCGGCAAACCGTAGAAAAAAAGAAAGCAGGTGCTCATAAAGCTTGCGTTCTGCACAGCTGCATACAGGACGGAGTCCTCGGGACAAAAGCGCTGGCATACGGTCTTTGCAGAAAAGGTGGCTCGAGCCACACACCTTCTTTATGATCGGCTGCTGAGAAAAATGTGTTCTATATAACAAGCAAAAAATGGCATGAAATTTGCAAGAAATAGAAAACAAAAAGTTGTATCCGTAGTCCACAAGTTTAAAACATTGCAAACCTTGCAGGGAGCAACATATATGCAAATGAAACTTAGAATCTACTCCAGTACTGGCGTAATTCTTTAAAAAGGTCTGGAACGTGGTAGAATATGTTCTCTCACTGCTTCAATATCGCCGCTTTCTCCTTTCTTTCACTCTGTCCCTCCGCCCCAACCCGAGTTTTTCCCCTTCAGTCTCCTTTTTTCCCTCTCTCTGATTTCTGATCGTTCTACTTTTTCCTTATGCCCTGAAGCTCTTGCTGTCATTTCTCAGGAACCCTTGGCTTCAGCATTCATTCCCTCCCCCTTCCTCTCACAATTCATCTAATCTCGCCCCCATTCTCTCACTTTTCCCCTAATTCCTTCTTTTTTTGTTGTCCCGCATTTCACTCCGCCATGCTGCTTCATTGTTTCATCATATCCTTTTCGTTTTTCAGGCCAACGAAGCCAGTCGTGTCACGGTGCACCTGTTGCAGCTGGACACAAAGCCTCCACGTTCGCCACATCTCTCCACGCTCAATACCCCAGTATTCCTTTCTGATGAGCCGGCCTTTTTATTTTCTCTATTTTGCAGGTCCACCGGTCAAGCCACTTTAGCAGCCACCAAGCCTGGACAAGATTCACCCTCCCCATTCTAACACCCTTCCCACTTAAAACCTTTTCCCCCTCACTGGGCCTTTTTCCTCGGAGGCAAGGCGATACTCCCGCCATTGATGAATGCTTTACCCGCACGACGACAACTCCTCTAGTTGAAACGTTGGCAGACACTCTGAGGCTTTTCCGTCGCTTGATGGAAGCCAACAGTCACCGAAAACAAGGAGCGTATGTTTTTTGTTACATAGTGGTGTTCAGTAATAGGAGATTCATAGGGTAATTATTTAACGATAATTGTTTCGAAGCAGAAGGCCTTCTTCACTTTGTGAGTGCAAAGACACCATCTGCACACCCTCTCTCCACCATGTAAACATAAATGTTGCCGTATTACGTTCCACCTTCGCGTTGTTGTCGATCTAGTCAGCGACCTCACAGTTGCAGGTTAGCAGTGGACGTGGTTCCTCTAGGACTGCAGTCGACCACGTGGCCCTGCCTGCCATGCCCGAGGGGTTAACCATCACGCAGGGACCTTCGGCTGCCCAGGGATCCAGGGAGAACCTGCGTGTGAGAGACGTACCTGATGAAGACGATTAGAGCGAAGCCGGCGAGAAGAGGAGAACGGCGTCCGGCGGCCTGTCGTGTTGCCCCTACGAGCGGCATTTACTTGACATCTGTGCAGTGTTCCCTGCTGCATATAAAACCTGTCCACTTAACACTATATAAAAATGTTTCTTTCATGCAGTTTGGTATCAGCAGTGAAGCGTGAATGTAAATTTGAATGTAAATTTAGTGCTCTCGTGACATATGTAAAAAAAGCGCTACAATAACTCCCTCGCGGTTTTATTAACCTGTGCCTCTAAACCGTAGCCTTCCCTATGAGCCGGAGTGCGGGAGACCGAACAAACAGCTATGTCTTCGTGACCGCAATCACAGTCTGTTTACTGGGTACCTATAGTTGACTGCAATGCAGTTATCTATATTTAACAATGTATGAGGAAATGTGAAACAAAAATATTCCTCCCCCATTAAAGGTGCAGTTGTGGACTTTTGGGGGCCCGCTCAAGCCGATTTAAAATAGCCGTTTCCTTGCCTCCTATTGGAAATGAAGAATAGGTACATTTTCGAGTTAAAAACAATGAAGAATATCTACTTTAGCTGATTTTTCTTTCATTTCTACTGCACGCATGTATACGCTCTCATTATAGCCTGATGTGCGGAGATGGTGCTATTATGTCTAAATTACTGCAATCTTTTTCTTCGTGCAGTTAAGTGCAGTGCGCCCATGCTTTTGAATAAAGCTATCCTTGTTGCATACTCTGCACTGCAGTACAGCAAGGCGGCTTGATTATACTTCTGAGTTTACTCATACATTTACAGTGACTAGAACGAAGTGTGCCCACTTGTCGATGAGCTAGCCGTCCATGCTTCGCAATCATGCAGCTGGCGCATCCATCGGCTGACGTGTATAACCGGTGGCTGTAGGATCCTTGACAACCCAACGTTCGGTGCATTGTGTGCAGTGAGTCGCCGCCAAGTCTGAGCTGATCCAGTTGTGCTTTATTTTCCCTCTTTCACAAGCTGAAAGAAAACACTACAGTCACCCCGCAGACGAAAACTCCGCTCAGTGATCGACAGCGTACATCTGCGTGACGCACTCTGCAGCTGGCAGACGTCAAGCTGAACGAAACAGTTCCCAGCACTGTTTGAAGGGCGTGTTTGTAGTAATCATCTCCTAAAAGCACAGATCGGAGCTTGGAGAGTAACATCGTGGATGCTTTAAACGCGCATACAAAGTTCGCGCTGCGTGGCACGGAGAGTCAGGTGAAGCCCACGGCAGCAGAAAAGCGGCGCTGCACAAACTTCAGTTTCGGTTTCGGTTGTCTTTTTTTTTTTTAGCTAGCACGGTTTGTTCATGCACTGCCAAAGGCTGACTACCGGGACATGCTGCCCAACTTCCGGTGGCTTCCCTTCGGGCGCCCGATGCGGCATCCCAGTGGTTCTGCCGCCTCTAAAGAGGCATCTAGGCAAGGATAATGTTCGCAGCGCTCCAAGCGGAAATTACTTTTTTTACCTCAATATTGATACACAGGTGGCATTGGAGTTTGACACTCTCTCTTCTAGTTCACTCTACCCGCGCACCACACACGACACAACCACCGACAGAGCATCCAAAGAACGCAATGGCGGCCACGCCGCTGCTAACACTAAAAGGCAAAAACCAAGACCTACTGACCTAGAACATTTGACACTGTTCCAGCGCGTGCCGTTTAGTTCATGTCTTTTGCCGCTAGGTATTAACATCTACGGTTGGCGTGGCGCTAAAATTAACCTGTTGAGCAAGATGGAGTCAGATAATTTACTTCAAGGATGCAATGGTTTTGTCATTTGTCTACTTATTGAGTATTTATCATTTATCCATTGCCTTAGCAAAGATGCCGGAAAGTCTCACGCATGCATGCGCGCAAACATAATATTCACCGCAAGGATTTAAAGAAATGTCCTATTTGCATCTTTCATTACTAGGTTTCAAAATAGTAAGACGGGACAAATGCACAGGGAGGCAGTGAGAGGAGAAAAATAATTTGTCGCAGACGATGATCATGACCTACGGATGGAAGGTTGGAGCGTTCCCTTCGAAACGGGGCAGTGGTAGTTGCCACTATGCTGTTTTTTTTTTCTTTATTTTTGTTGAACTCTGCTGTAAGTTGTTAATTCGCCATTTTCTTTAAAATACGTCTTCCTACACTTTAAAACTTTTGTCACCTCTCTGCTTTTGTGCCAGCAATCCCCCAATTGCTTTTTGCTAATTTCCACCGCAGATTTATTTCCATGACTATTGTTATCTCTAAACCTTAAGGCCTCAGGAAGAGTGACTACGAACAGGTCAACCGAACGCCCTCAACGGCCAAAACGTTAAACGAAAGTTGGCGCACGCAGTCCCGCCATATGCGCAGGTCTGTAGTTCCGTAGGTCTTGGCGAAAACAACATTCGATCATGCCGCTGCCGCCGCTGCTGAAGCGGCGCTGTCGGCGGTTATGAGATGGCCACTAGGAGGTCAGGAAAAAAGAAATTTAACATTAGGATCAGGTACATAAACATGCAAGGCGGTAGAAAGAGAGCAAAGTGGTTAGAGACAGAACAGCAGTTGAAGGATGAAGTAGGTGTATACGCGCTATGCGAGACACATCTCAGGGATCTAGAATACCCACCATTTATTGATGGCTACGTCTGGGAAGGGAGCAACAGAACAACAACGGAGAGGAAGGGAGGAGGAGTAGGTATGCTGATACATCAAGGAACAAATTGGCAAAGAATAAAGTCAACTTGCAAAGAACAAGTCTGGGTATCAGGTACAACTGCCAGTAAAAGGACATGGCTAGGAATAGTTTATTTAGGGACAGGGGAAAAATGCAGGCAAGAGAACACAGATCTAGTTAAGTGTCTCAATGATGATATGTTTGGCGAAGGCACCAATATTATTCTGTTGGGGGACATGAATGACCACATTGAGGATCTGGATGGATACACAGATTATAACGGTATGTTGATCCTAGACTTCTGTGAGCGACACAATCTAGTTATTGTAAATAGAGAAAGTAAGTGTGACGGACAAATCACGTGGGAATCCCGTAACAGGCAAACGACCATTGACTACTGCTTAATCTTGCAGGGGATGTATAGCAAGCTCGCAATGATAGAAACAGACGAAGAGGGGAAGTACAGCCTCGGTAGTGATCATAAGCGTATTAGTCTACAGTTTGGAGCCCTGCTCCAAAGAGAAGTGGAGTCAAAAAGAGGGTGCAAAATTAAATGACGAACAAATAGCGCAAATAGCGGCCTGCATAGAGGAACCAATACAGATCGACACATCCCATGGAAAAGTGGGATTATAACAAGTTAGAACTACTCATTAGTACAAAAATAAAACAAGTAAAAGGAGTAAACCACTGGAGAGGAAAGAGGAAGCCACGAAGTTGGTGGAATAAGGAAATTAGCGAGGCCATCGAACAACGACGGTTGGCATCATGGGAACACCAGAAGCAAAGAGGGAGCAGTTATCTGAAGAGGCGATAGGCCGAAAATGGGAATCATCGACAAAAGAAACAGCAAGTGCAGGTCCTCGTCCAGGCTAAAATAAAGCAGTCCTCTGATCGCTGGCTGGCTGAAGTTCACAATGCAACTAAAGGGGGGCCAAGCAAATTCTGGAACCATATAGGCTGGCTGGGCAAAGCGAATCACAGAAAGCAGGAACGCATTGACGATGCCGAAGGAAAATGTTTAGAAGGAGATGACGCTGTGAACTACATTTCATCAGTTATAGCTAAGTCATTTAAGAAAGACGATAGAGTAATCACCCCAAATGAGGGAGCAACACAGGACAGCACAATAGAAAACAGCATGGAACTGACGAATCTTAACTGGAAAACGGCGGAAGCAAATATTACAAGATGTACGTCAGCAGGGATCAACGAAATTCCAATCAAGCTAATTAATGAACTTGGCCCAAGAGGCAAGGAAACGCTGATAAAAGCATTGGAGGCAGTCATAACGAATCAGCAAATTCCGCACAGCTAGAAACAGAGTAAAATGAATTTGATTTATAAAGAAAAAGGCAATAAGACGAACATAAAATCCTTCCAACTGATTACGATAACATCAGTTACACACCGGCTGGCGATGCAGGCGGTGAAAATAAAAATGCAGTCAGTCATGGGTAGAAAGTAATAGAATACTCAGAGAACTTCAGAACGGGTTCAGAAGTGGTAGGCGCTTAGATAATTGCCTGTTCGTGCTTACCCAGTGCATAGAAATAGCTAACGCGGAAAACAGACCTCTGTATTTAGCCTTCCTGGACATAAGCTGTGCATACGACAATGTGAACAGGGAACTCCTGTGGAACATATTAAAAGGTGTCGGTTGATCATGAGGTAATTAATTTTCTGCAGGAAATATATTGAGAAAATGAAGTTGAAATGACATGGGAAGGAATTAAGAGTACAACTGTCTAGATACACAAAAGATTAAGGCAAGGTTGTCCTCTATCATCGCTGCTGTTCATGCTTTATATGATAAGTATGGAAAGAAGGCTAGAAGGAAGCAATCTAGGTTATGATCTGTCATACACATTAGGCAGAAAGGTTGTTGAGCAACGACTACCGGGACGATATTGTACTGTTAGCAGATAGCCAGGAAGATTTGCAAAATTTTGTGAATTGCTGTGGAGACGAAGGAGACAGTCTAGGTTTCAGTTTTAGCGCAACTAAGTCAGGTGTGATGGTTTTTAATGGAACAACTGATCAGGAGCTTACAATACAGGGCCATGAAATACCCCGAGTGGCCGAATACAAATATCTCGGGGTATGGGCAAACAAAGGGCATATATACACGGAAAAGCACGAATAGTCTCTCATAGCAAAAGGGCGAAGAGATGCCGGGATAATGAAACATAGGGCCTTGTGAGGGTACAACAGGTATGAAGTCCTCAGAGGTATTTGGAAAGGAATAATGGTGCCGGGGCTTACTTTCGGGAATGCGGTTCTATGCTTAAGGGCTGGAGTTCAGTCGCGATTAGAAGTAAATCAGAGAACTGTCGGAAGATTAGCACTAGGTGCCCACGGGAAAACCATGAACGAGGCAGTACAGAGGGATATAGGCTGGACAACGTTCGAAGCACGGGAAGCTCAGAGTAAAGTACTATACGAAGAACACCTGAGGAAATTGGACGATAACAGGTGGGCAGGTAAGGTATTTAAATACCTGTATACAGAAAGAGCGTTGACACACAGTGGCGGAAACGAACTAGAAAGCTGACCAGTAAGTTTGCCAGGGACGAGGAAGGAGAAAGAAAGAGCATTAAACGGAAGGTTAAAAACGTTGAAGGTAAAAATTGGATAGATTCAATGGAAAAGAAGCAAGTGTAGATGCTGGAAAAGGCAGATCAGGAAGGAAACGTTTTATGATAACTCAAGGGGCAGTGCCCTCCTCTTTGTAGCTAGGTCAGGGTGTCTTAGAATGCACAGCTACAGAAAAAATTTAACGAAGATGACACATGTGCTGTGTGTGGTAAATCGGTAGAAACAATACCTCGGTAGAAACCTCATCCTAATATGTGATGGTATCCATCCCGATGTCGATGCAGGCACAGTCACTCTTCCTGAGGCTCTAGGGTTTAGAGATAACAATAGTCATGTAAATAAACCTGCGGTGGAAATTAGCAAAAAGCAATTGGAGGATTGGTGGCACAAAAGTAGAGAGGTGACATATGTTTTAAAGCGTAGGCAGACGTTTTTTCTTAAAGGAAATGGAGAATTGTATTAACAACTTACAGCAGAGTAAACAAAAATAAAGGAGAAAAATAAACTGAGCATAGTGGCAACAACCACTGCCCCGTTTCAAAGGGGACGCTCCAACTTTCCATCCATCCATCCAGATGCGGATGATTTATTTGGCTGCGAACTCCCGATGCCGAGCGCTGGCAAGGTAGTCCTGGACGTTTGCTGCGCCGCAACACACACTGGTAGTGAAACGAAGCCTGCCGCCTGCTATTAAAGTGAGGTAGGGCTTGGCATCGCTAAGTTCGTTATATGCGTTTAATGCCGAACCGCATTCACTATAGGAAGTTAAAAATACATGTCTGACAAAAATTTTTGGAAGAGTTCGATATATTCAATAATTCGTTATGTGTGTGTTTGTTATGTCAAAGTTTGACAGCATCATGTCTCATTAAAGCATCTCTAATATCTGCACTTTGTTTCCATTGTCACAAAAAAAGCAAAGTCATGTCAAACGGCAACTCTTCTAGCTACAAGTGACACCAAAGCAAAACCAGCAAGGTTGACATAAATGCAAGTTTAATGCAGTTCCCATATCATATCAATAAGAAAATGACCAGATCTTTCCTTTGGCTGTAAAAATGCCTCAATACAAATGGAAAACCTTGCCTCAAAAGACAACACAGTGTTAAGGTGATGACATGGCTGTAAAGGGAATCATTTGGAAAATAACGGCAGAAAACTGATTACACTGTACCCAGCAAGCATGTTAAGCAATCATTACCATATTTTTTTTTCTGGGAATCAATATTTCCACAGTAATTATCTGCCACCGAAAGGGAAGCATTATCTAGGGTATGTAGGAATTTCCATAGCATAGTTCTAGTTCTGTGAAGCAGACAGTAGGAGAAAAAGACTAAGGGAGATCTCTGGTCTTGTTGTGTTTGTTTCTATTTGCCCCCTATTTCGCGCCATTTTCTTTGTGTAAGGGCAATGCTCAAAAGTAAAGATAGTAAAGCATAAGACGGTGAAGCATAGTGGTCTGGTTTCTCTGCATCTCCTTTTCTATCCTCGTCTGCTATAAAGTGGACTAGCAACTCACCCCAATATACACCCTCTGGCACTGTATGTATGTAGGTACACTATTGTTTACATAGTAAGTAAACTCGCAGCTTTTTCCGATAGTGGGCTACATCTAGTGGTGGTTTCTTTGTATCAGATGAATTTTATATCCTTTATCTGGCAAATAAGGTTGTTTTCTATGCTATACAGTCAACGTAGCCAATGACATTTTCCAAAACAGTAAGTGGTGTAGCTCATTGTACACCATATTTGTGCGCACATATTTAGCTACCAGTCGCAGAATTATTTTCATTGCAATGTCAAGTATAATGCACACATTCATAGTAGAAATTATTTGTAATCTTTAGGGCGTTTAGCTGCGGGTGTAATAGTTTCCAGCACTTGAAAATGAATATTGGATTTAAGGAAAGGAAATGACTCAGTAATTGTCTCACTTTAAATCATGGCGGACACCACATAAGAGAAGGGATAAAGAAGGCAGCGGAAGAAGAAAAGAAGAGAGAGGTGCTGTTGTGGAGGGTCGGACCACCTGGGCATCTTTAATCCACCAATATCACACAGCACACGGCGCCTTTTGTGTTTCGCCTCTGTTGAAACATGGCCGCCGCGGTAGGGTTCCAACCCTGGGATTTTCTGTACCACCTGCGAGTACACTAACACGTGCTGCTGGTGATTCTCATAATAAGACAAGCAATGCTTTTGGTTTAAATAAAATATATACATGTCGCCACAACCAGCGGCTTTTGCAAGCAGTCTGCAGTGCATCAAGACAGTTCTTTTCATGTGATCCATGAGGCTACGCCGCCATTCACTTTTAAACAGTCATCGTAGAGTTTTTCTTGATCTTGATGTCACGAGTTTGAATTCGGTGGGGGGCCAAACTTTTATAATCAAATTTTTCTGGCATTAATTGCATTTTTTTGCCACTGAACAGACATCATCATAGCCAGAAAGAGCCACATAACTATTTTTATTGCGAACAATACAGTGTAAGTGTGAACTAACACTGCCCCAATAAAGTAAAAACATTGATGCCAGTTGAACCTCTACGACCTGCAAACATGTCGGACAAGATTAGAGCTGCTATAAAGTAATGCTGCACTGCTTTTCTCCACAAATTTTTCAGACAGCCCTATAGACGGATGCAACCAGGCCTCGAGGAATAATTTTTAAGAGCCCAGTTCTGGTTGCCGCATGTTTATTTGTTAACAACCCTAACTTAAGTAAACAACCGTTGATGTGCAGAATGAAAAGTAAACAAATTTCTCCGAACAAACCAACTAAACCTCTGTACAATGTTGTGTCAATAGGCAGGGAATGCAACCACACAGAGTAGTATAGTTGCAGACATTGCGCTGAGCAATACAACTAGTGACACCAAAAATTATTTTCGGGCGGGAGGCTAGAACTGGCTGTCAACATAAAAGCTCAGTTTAGGGAGACGAGCAGCTTAGCTACTCACAGAAATGGGAAACCAAAGAGTATGAATGCTTTTGAGTTTTAATGCACAGAATAGTAATAAAAGGAATTAGTACTGCAAAGAGCCAAAATGTTGAGACCACTTTTTGACACCAGCTGTAACAAAATATTCATACAAGGGAACCAAGAACACACAAGAAGAAATAAAATAGAATCTGAAAATACACTGAAAGACTTCTTGCCTCAGTGGACTAAATGTTTCTAAAAGCACATCAGCTGAACAGCTTATAATGAATCAGAGAAATTAGAACAACATTGACATCAGTGGTGACAAACCCAATAGCCATCTTGTCATTAACACCCATTGAAAATGTCACAAGGCTAGCTTCAGTAACACATACACCTTACAAACAAGCTAACTCAAAGCACAATTCCAGCACAACTGCTATTCTGACCAAAAAGGCTGAAAAAAGGCTGCAATATTCCGCCAAATCTGCCATTTGCATGCAGCACCGAAACAGTGATCTGAGAAGTGGTACTGGTGCAGTTAAACTCTTTTAACGTTTTTGGTTAAAGAAAGTAGTTCTTAAAGAATAAAAACAAAAGCAAGCCATGCAATCAATCCATGCAATCTTTTGTTCTCTTCTCTCATACATTCTGCTAGTACTACAACACTGAAAAAATATCACAGCAGCATATTATCTCTTGGTGTTATGCAAATAGAGCTGCTGCATTAGGAATCCGTAAATTGATAAAACATTTAAATAACACAAGTGTGCTTAGGGAAATAAATTTCAATGAATAATCAGGCCACATTTTCTTCTGATCTTCATCGGAACGCTGAGAACACGAGGCGAAAATATTGGACACATTATCACTGAAAACATTCCTTCAATAGGAAGTGATGTCATCCCTACATGTCAATCTTTTCCTGTCCACGTAAGTCTGGAAGCATAGCAGGCTCGTGGTTCAGAAAGGGGAAACAGAATAGCCCAGTGCCAGTGCAGTGTCAACAATAAAGATTACTTGCAAATCAAACTAACTACGGACATAGGGTTTCATTTGGTTTATGGAGTTTAACACACCGATGCGACTCAGGCTACGAGTGGCGCCGTAGTGAAGACCTCTGATAATTTTGTCCACCTGTGGTGGTCGACATCGCACAGTACACATGCCTTCAACATTTCGCCTCCATTGAAATGCTGCTGTCGCAGCCAGGATCGCGCCATTTTAGGATAGAACACTTGTAACAGGCCACCTAGCTAGCATGCCGTTATCTGGTTGCCAGCAAGATTGCTACCAAAACTCTCTCCAAAGGGCATCACGGAACACTATTATTCCTTTAGTGTCATGTCTCTTTGTGGTTTTAAATTCCCCTTAACTGAGAACGCCTTTGAGCACAAGTCACACTGGAATGGTTTTTCACCCTTGTGGGCGTGCACGTGTGCCACAAGGGTTGCCTTTCGTGCAAATGCCATGGGGCACAGCTGGCACTGGAACGGCTTCTCACCAGTGTGGATGCGGACATGATCTACCAGGTGGCTCTTTTGTACAAATGCATTGCCACAGTGGCCAAAATGGTATGGACGATCACCCGTATGGGTGCGCAAGTGAATGTCCAAAGTGCTCTTAACTGCAAATGTGCTGCCACAGTCGTCACAACGGTATGGACGATCACCCGTATGAGTGTGCAAGTGTCTGACCAGGCTGTTTTTTGTTGCAAATGCGCTATCACAGTCACTGCAATGATACGGGCGGTTGCCTGTGTGGATGCGAGCATGCGTCGCCAGGACAGATCTCTTCTTAAAAATCTTGCCGCAGGGGGGGCATTGGTGAATCTGCTTTCCTGTGGGCTTGTCCTGGTGAGTACTCGTGCTTGTACTAATGGATGGCACGCTGTGGTTGACTGGGCACTTTTGATCAGGTGAATTTTGTCCAAGAAACACGCCAGCCTTGCAGTCTGTGGTGGCCATTCCTGCATTACAAAACCAGACCACTTTTATTAAAACGTGGGGCCCAATACGTCACAGCTCACATACTGCTAGGGCTATCAGATTGTGACTGTAGACAAGAGTGCTATGCAATAGCTGCGTTACTTGAGTAGAGTTAAATTTCATATGTAGAGCTTAATCCCTTCAGTCAAGAACAACCATCCACTAGAGGTAAATTTTTAGTTTCTATATTTCTATAAGGAACATATCCAACAGCTCAGAAAAAATTCCCACCGTTCCAGATACCCAATTATTAGGGGTGTGTGAATGCTTAAATTTTCAAATGTGAATATTAAGAAAAATATACCTTCCAATATCGAATCGAATGTACGTTTTGTATAAAAACAATTTAAAAATATAAACTTGCAAACATAACTCCATGTTCTTTTTTAAAATAGTATCCCGCCTTTCGAACCAAAATATACAAAATTATACTGAATCTACCATACAAAAAAAAACATGGTGTCCATAGAAATGTAGATTTCTTGATTGGACAGCACTAACAGCATGCAATAGGTGATGTAGAGACGCAGAATAAGTAACAATATGAAACCATGAATTCATATGATGCAACATTTAAAGCTAACAGGATGGATAGTAAAACCTCATTAATTCGCACATCAAGGGACCGGAAGAGACTCCCAATTTATCCAAAGGTTGAGTTATAAATAGGCCCCTGCCTCGTTTCTTCTCAAAGCTGGTTCATAGTTCATACCACAGTCATGGAATGCGTAACGAACACATACATCATGAGCAATGGACATAAACACGGTTTCCATTTTCGGTCAGAAAATTATAAAGAATTACATGTAATTATAATATTATACTTCATTCAGCAAAAAGTCACCTTCTGTTACCGCAAACCTAAAAATGAAACAGACGTCATGGTGCGAGCTAAACCCATGTAGCAACAGACACTGTTCAGCCAGCCTGTGTGAGCTGTGTTATACACATGAAAATTAATGCCAAGCTTCAATGCCCGGCCACGACAAACCACGCTACACTGTGTACTTTGAATTAGCAACTGCAGTGAAATGCACATTAAATGTGGCTTTCATTTCAGAGCAGTTGAAATATAACGGATTAAAATGCCGCCCTGAATGTCTGGCTGAACAGTAATAAAAGCTGTTGCTGCAGCTTTGGTAGAGATGCTTCATCATAAGGTCCCAAATGTGACTACAGCAAAAACAACAAACAGCAGAGAAAATAACCAAAATAATAATAAATGCACTCGCATGGCACTGTAACAACAAGGCTACAAGTAAGGCTAGACATTTCTTAAAGTTCCTTTAGCACCAAAAGAGAGATTAAGGATGGCCACCAATGGCACATTCATCCAATGGCTACTTATTGCACAGAATGTATTTTTGTTTACAACACCTTGCTCCATGAAAATTTTGAAATAGTGGGGGAAACAAAATATTCTGCTTGCACTGTGCTCTACCAAATGATAACAAGGTGTCCTGTATACTCATACCCTTCTTTATGCTTATACCATGTTGCCCCATGATATCTTCAATAATAACCCTCATCGATGCTTAAAGTATCTGTGCTTTTGATGGATGGGGCATTCATTATGCACACCATTTCGTCCATGGACGACAGGCACTAAGGTCTATAAACAAATTAATTCACAGGCTATGAACATCAGGCCAAAGCATCTGTGAAGACGAGGATTTATATTGAAGGCTTCTTCGTGTGGTAGCATGTATTCCTTTGGCTTGTCCATATTAGTCTGCAAAATTAAGAGAGAAAAGCAGTGTTAAGCGAAAAAAAAACTGAACTGCCATAGACAGCGATGCTTAAATTTTTTCTTTCTAAATGACTGCACGTTGGACAACACACAAAAAGTACCCGGAACCATCCATCAGTTAAAGAGAAAAAAAGATATGAAAGAATGTGGACATGAAAGAAATACCAGCAGACATCATGCTTATGATACAACTGCTTAGCTTATACTATGGCTGGAAGTCAACGCCTAGTGCAGCCCTAGACTGCAGCTCACTTATGGAGGTCAGTGGCTGTAGCTCTGGACTTGGGAGATGGGAAGCAGTGGGGCTTGGCTTATGCCAAAACATGGTGATAGCTTCGAATAATTTCGATCACATGAGGTTCTTTAATGCGCTCTGACACCACATACCACATGGGTGTGCTTGCATCTAACTTCCGTCAAAATGTAGTGACCGTTGCCAGGATTTCATTCGACAACATTGCACTCAGCAGCCAAACAAAAAAGCCATTGAGCCAGTACAGCAGTTTGCATGAATATCCATGTTTCACATGTTGCCAGGTTGCTGCTTCTATTTGGTCACTTATGAGAAAAGCGTTTCTGGCCTTGCAATGAAATAGGTACCGGATGTTGCATACACATTTGAAGATTTGCATGCACTGGAATCTTTGGCTCAGGTGTGTTCATGAAAGTCCACAGTTGTGCATAACATTGAAGTAATTGCAATCAAACTCCTCTCGAGCACGGCAGCTGGCTACAGACATTTTTTGTAGCTCTTGGCTGCGTCAAGCTACATGCTGATTGCAGTTATGGCTAAACATGGTTGACAGGGCACTGAAATAACCTGTTTCGTTACATCTGCAGAAAATTGCATTGTGTTGCATTTCAGGGAGTCTTATGTCTCCTAATTTCCTGGAGGCTGTTTCACCATATGGAAGTTGTTTCAATTGCTTGTTTTGGAATCTGTTTCACATTGTGGAATTCCTTGAAAGCACTCTCTAAAGCAAGGCCTGGTAGCATTCCAAGCACACTCTGAGTGCCTCCGATGCTCTATAGAAATATCTGTATATTTATGCAATGGATTGGGTCTAGTAGTAAGCATATCTGCTTCCTCTAGTGCTGCATACAGCTCTGGGCAGACAAAGGAGTTGACAGGCACCGTTTACTTGATCTGTGTTTTCTACTTGGCACTACAGTGTGTGAAAGGCCCAACAATGGGAAGTTTCGTGGGGCAATAATTTTCAAGAGAAGTGAGTAGCGCTTTCTGTTCTACCTGGTCCTGTGGAAGCAATGCACTGGTGTTGACGTGACCAGCAATGATGACCAAACAGGGAATTGTCATGTGCGTGTAACAGTACTGTCCTCTCTCGTGCAAGTATCGCTACTGTCTCAGTTTCCATTATTGTGACAAAAGCAAAGCACCAATTGGCCATCCTGTGAAACGAAGTCTTCCAGACACAAGTACAAGGCTGACGTGACATGCAAGTTTAATACACTTGGCATACAACGCCATCTCTAATCAGGTACGTACTTATGCAAAGAAAATAAGTCACAGTGAAACTCGTCCAAACAATAGTATTAATACCATACCAATAACAGAGAAAAATGACTAGATATTTTCTTTCGGTGTAAAAAATTTGTGTGAACAGCAGATCCCACCTCAAAAGACAACACATAGTTAAGGTGATGACAAGAAGGATATAAAGTGAATCATTTGAAATGTTTCCGCAGAAAACTGAATATACCCAGTATGTCAGGCAAGCATTGCCAGATATATATTTTTTTTTTCAGGGGATAAATTTCTGCACAGTAATAATCTGCCACTGAAAGAGAAGAAATTCCCCAAGTATTTAGGAATTTCCGAAACATAATTCAAACTTTGTGAAGCAGAAATGGGAGACGCTTAAGCATACCACAATGGTAAAGTATAAAGCGCCTCAGTTGTGATCTGGTCTCTCTCTGTATCCTCTTTCTTATCCATCTGCTAGAGAGTACAATAGCAACTCACCCCAAAACACACCTTAACCCTTCGACACGTTATGTGCACAAACGCACATAAAGCAGACTGGCAGGTTTTTCCGAGAGTGGGCTGCATCTAGTAGCCTTTCTTTGTTTTGAGGTGAACTTCACATCCTTCATAACGCAAATACGCTAAATCTTTTTTATGCCATACCGTGAATGCAGTGAATATTTCGTGAAACAGTGAGTGGTGTAGTATATCATCAGCCATTCTTCTGCAAAAATATTTTGCCACAATTTAAGCATAACTTTTTGCCTCAATTTCAAATGTAATGCGAACCTTCGAAATATAAATTATTTTCATGGACCTTCGGGAGTTTACCTTCTAAGTCAAAGCATATTTATGCCGCTATTTTAGTCAATTACGACACTTTGTATAAAATTTCGCACCTTCTTGCCATATTATGTTTGATTTTTGCGGTGGAAAACTGACAGGCTGTCTTCATAAAAACCTGAATATATTATTTAGGTTGAAAAATATTCCATTTCAATGAAACAAGAAATGGTGCATTCCATACATAACCATTTTCGTTTCAAACGATACAGTGTAACTGTGAGCTAACACTGCCCAACAAAGTGAAAACATCGATGCCAGTTAAACATTTATCGTGTGCATACAAATCGAGCTGCACTCTAGCAATACCACATTGCATTTGTCAAATTTTTCACACAGCAGTAATGCAACCAGATCATGGGGAATAATTTTTAAGTGTGCAGTTCTGGTTGCTGCTCATATAAATGTTAATTACCCTAACTTACGTAAACGACTGCTGATATACAGAATGAACACTTGGCATATTTCTCCAAACTAACAAACAAAACATCTGACCACTGTTGTGACACTAGTGAGGGAATGCAACCACACACAGTAGTACTCTTGAAGGCACAGCTCTGAGCAGTGCAAAGAGTGATGCCAGAAATCATTTTCTGGGGGTTGGGGTGCTAAAACTCACACAAATGGCAAACAAAACAGTGCCAGTACTGTGGAGTTTTAAAGTACATGACACAAATAAAGGGCATTAGTACTACAACAAACAGTCAGTATGTCAAGACCTGTTTTTGGCAGCAGGTTTAACAAAATACTCATGGGAAGCAACCAACAAAACACAGGAAGAAATAAAATAGAATATGAAAACACACTGAAAGATGTCTCGCCACAGTGCAGTGAATGTTTCCAAAAGCACATCAGCTGAACAGCTTATAATGAATCGCAGCAATTACAACAACACTGACATCAGTGGTGACAGACCCAATAGCCTTCTTGTCATTAACACCCAATGAAAATATGACAAGGCTAGCTTCAGTAACATGTGCAGCTTACAAAGAAGCTAACTCAAACCACAATTTCAGCACAAGTGCTATTCTGACAAAATAGCTGAATATAGTGAGGACACAATATTCCACAAAATATGCCATTTGCATGCAACACAGGAACAGTGGTCTGTCAAGTGACACCAGTTCTTCAAATTTTTTGTTCAAAAAACGTAATTCTTAAAGCCTAAATACAAAAGCAAGCCACGTAATCTTGAGGCTCAACTTTTGTTCTCCCCTCTCATACATTTTGCTAGCACTATTAAAATGCCAGATTGAAAACACAACACATCCGCAGTTTTCAATTTTGACAGTAAGCAAACAAAGCTGCAGTGATATACGGCAGCACTCCAAAACCTTTTTTAAAAATTTCGGGGCAATCAATTGGAATGATTTGAAGGGTATGTCATAGCCTTTGCTTTCCATTCTCCAATGTATTCCATTAATAATAATAATAATTGGTTTTAGAAAGAAAGGAAATGGCACAGTATCTGTCTCATATATCCTAGAACACCTGAACTGCACCCTAAGGGAAGGGATAACGGAGGGAGTGAAAGAAGAAAGGAAGAAAAATGTGCCGTAGTGGAGGGCTCTGGAATAATTTCGACCAGCTGGGGATCTTTAACGTGCACTGACATCGCACAGCACACAGGCGCCTTAGCGTTTTGCCGCCATAAAAACGCAGCCGCCGCGGTCGGGTTCGGGTTAGAAGTAACCAAGCGAAGGTTATCTGATTGGTGGCTAAAAGCAAGACAGGAGTAAAATTTCACAAGACATGGCTAGGTGGCTTGAGCCACCGCCCGATGTAAAGGGTTCAGCCGTATCCATCCATCCATCAATCCATGCTGATGATTAAAAGAAGTGTTCTCATTCTGTGATAGTTTGAAGCAGGTGGTCACCCATCATGTTCACAGCTTGTGTCATGTGACCAGCCCACCTGCAGAAATTTGCTAAACATCCAAGACAATCGGTGCCCGCGTGAAAACGGTTGACCCGATGAATGACAGAAACAAATGCCTTTGTACAGTTTACCTGACACCTTAAACTTAATGTCTGGATAATTTGCCCAGATAATTTGGCTCTGCCATGAATGGATTAAAGGAAGTCAGCACAATATTCGACTGCTGCTAACTAAATATTTCAAAACTTTCGAAAATAAAAAACTCAGATACTAAATTCTCGATCTGAGTACGAGCCGAATAACAAACATGTTCAATTCGATATAGGAATTTCGAATATTTACACTCGCACCTTTATTTTCAATATCGACATCTTCTCATAAGTCTGTATCTGACGCAACTTCAAGGCCTCAAACCGTTCCGACTCATTCCTGTCACTAGAGAACCATTTTAGAACTAAGGTATCAAAACAAGCAAATGAAAGCACACATGAAGTACTCTTGCCAGAGCTATTATTAATATTATTAAAGAAGATCATTAATGTATAGGGGAGTTTAACGTCCCAAAGGAACTCAGGCTATCAGGGACACTCTAGTGAAGGGCTTCGGAAATATCGACCACCTGGGGTCCTTTAACGTGCACTGACATCGCATAGTACACATATTAATAAACAAGAGGCATTCATCAAAAACTTTTTCGTTAATTTTATATGACTGGCTTGAGACGGTTCTCGCAGCCATCTGTAGAGGGTTCCATATATATATGTTGCAGCCATTTCCAGCAAAAAAATTCACAGCAGTAGTAAAAACACAATAATTTAATGTGCGCACATGAACGAACTGTGACTGAAGGGATTAAAAAGAGCATAGATATAAAATGAAATTTCCTTCTTTGAATTCTGCATACAGTTCGCATTTCAACTGGCAAAAAGCGCATGTTACCGGCAGACCGTAAGAGTGCAAAACCCTCCTATCTTAAAGCTGGTTCATACCTCGTCACATACCAAACTAACATACACTTAGTAATAGACATAAATATAGTTTCCATGTTCAGACAAAACTTTTTTAAAATAACACGTAAAGATAAGGAAGATTTTTAAAAATTACAGGTAAAGATGAGGAAGCTACAGTTCATTCTGCAAACAGACACGTGCTGTTAACACAAACCGAAAAACGGAATTGACGTCAAGGTTTGAGTTAAACTCATGTAGCAAGCAGATACTGTTTAGCCAGCTAGTGTCAGCAGTGTCATACACATAAAAAATACCATCAGACTTCTATGTGCACTTCGAATAAGCAACCAATTATGGCTTTTGCTCAAGAGCAGGTAAAACAGAACAGGTTAAAGTTCAACACCGAAAATCTGCTTGAACAGTAATAAAAGCTGCTGCTGTAGCTTTGGTAGAGATACTTCATCATAAAGCCTCAGACATGACTCAAGCAAAAACAAAAAACAGCAGAGAAAATAAACAAAATAATCAGAAATGTGCATGGTACTGTAACAACAAAGTCAAGTAAGGCAAGACATTTCCAAAAACTAAAAGCCCTTTAGCACCAGAAACGAGATCAAGGATGGTTCACCACACATACATCCATTCAATGGCTACTCATTGCACAGAATGTATTACTTTTGCTGCACCTTAATAATTAAGCAAAAATCTTGAAATATTGCGGAAAAAAAATATTGTGCTTGCTCTATCAAATGACAACAAGGTGACCTGCATACTTATATCCTTATTTATGCTTAGGCCATCTTGCCCATGGTATCTTAAACAATAACCATAATTGATGTCCCAGTATCTGTGCTCTCAATAAACGTGTTATTATCTATCCCACTTTGTCCGTATAGACCACAGACTAAGGTCTGTAAACAAGCTATTTTACAGGCTATGAACATCAGGCCATTGAGTCTATGAGGGTTGGGAAGATTTGTAATTGCAGGCTTCTTCCTCTGGTAGCATATATTCCTTGGCTCATTGATATTAGCCTGCAAAATTAACAGAGAAAAGCAGCGGAAGTAAAATAAAAACTGTAATGCCCAAAGCAGCGATGTTAATATGCTTCCTTTATAAATGACTGCACTTTGGAAAACACATAAAAAGAACTCAAGACCATTCATTACATAATGAAGCAAAAGATATGAAAGAATCTGGACAAGAAAAATATGCAAACAGGCACTGTGCTTAACATACAACTACCTAGCCTATAGTATGGTTTGGTTTATAGGAGTTTAACGTCCCAAAGCAACTCAGGCTATGAGAGACGCCGTAGTGAAGGGCTCCGGAAATTTCGACCACCTGGGGTTCTTTAACGTGCACTGACATCGTACAGTACACGGGCCTCTAGAATTTCGCCTCCACCGAAATTCGACCGCCGCCGCCGAGATCGAACCCGCGTCTTTCGGTCCGGCAGCCGAGTGCCATAACCACTTAGCCGCGGCGGTGGCCCATAGTATGATTGGAAATCAGTGCCTAGAGCCGCCCTAGGCCGCAGCTCACTTTTGAAGGTCAGTGGCTGCAAATTGGGATCTGGGAGCTGGGAAACAGTGAGGCTTCATTTCTGCCAAAACATGGTACCTATTAGTTTCAAATAATTTGTCACGTGGGGTTCTTCGATGTGCATTGACACCACACAGCACATAACTTCTTTGCATTCAACTTCGGTCGAAATGCAGCCGTAGTAGCCAGGATTTTATTCCACAACATTGCACTCGGTAGCGAAACGTAAACAGCCACTTAGCCATCGCGACAGTTTGCATGAATATGTACGTTTTATCACATACCCCACCATCTCTAATAAGGTACATACTAGCAGGAAGACAGGACACTATGAACAAACATGTACGGCATGAACAGAGCGAAACAAGTCAAATGTGTTTCTTTGTTGCATCCAGTCCTCTTCGCGCAAGTACGTACCTTATTAGAAATGAACCCGCTCACCCAAACAGAAGTATTAAAGGGGCTGTGAAGGGTGCTCTAATAAAGTTGTGGCATGCATGTGATATTGAAGCACGTCACTGCACGAATAGTGTTTAGCAAGGCATATTTAAATGCGCTTTGTAGAGGCTGAGTTATCTGTAGTTAAAATTCGAATTTCAGCACCTTGGCGCCTTTCCCTCTCCTCTCGTCACTTTTTGCATGCTGGAAGGTAGGCGCTCCTTTGCCGACCCCCCTCTGGGAGCGAAGCTTCCCAAACCACAGAAGCAAAGCGGCTTATTGGCCGCCGCCACTGCCTGACGTCTGCAAGAATCTAGCCAATGGCCACCTCTCACCTTGTCTACACAGATGCGGGGGACGCAGGAGGGTGCTAGGATGAAAAAGTCGCCAGGAAGGGCTCGCCAACTTTTAAGCGAAGATTGTGGGTCGTCTGCTGCGTGTAGAAGAGTATTATTTGGCTCTTGTTTTCATGGCAACACAGAGCAGTGATTAAGCGAGTTAATGTGCTCTCCTCGGAAGACGTTTCGGAGCCCCTTTAATACCACACCAATACCCGAAAAAAATGACCAGATCTTCTATTTAGCTTAAAAAATAGTGTGAATAGCATATCTCGCCTCAAAAGATAACACAGTGCTAAGGTGATGACTAGAAGGATGTGAAGTGAATCATTTGAAAAATTGTAGGAAACTGGTCACAATGTACTCAGCATGTCAGGCAAGCATTGTCAGATTTTTTTTGTCCAGGGAATAAATTTTTCCACAGTAATTATTTGAAACTGAATGGGAAGCAATGCACAAAGTATCGAGGAATATTCGAAATATAGTTCAAATTATGTCAAGCAGAAATGGGAGATGCTTAAACATAGAAAAATGGTGAAGCATAAAGTGCCACAATAATGATCTGGTATCTCTCCGTTTACTATTTTTTATCCCTGTCTGCTACAATGTGGAATAGAAAATCGCTCTAAAATACACTTTAACCTTCCGACACGTTAAGGGCACGATTGCGTATAAAGCGAACTCATAGCTTTTGCAGAGAGTGGACAGCATCTAACAGTGACATCTTTGTTTCAGGTGAATTTCGAATCCTTCAAGTTACAAATAAGCTAGATTGTTTATGCCACATAGTGAATGCAGTAAATATTATTTCACAAAACAGTGAGTGTGGTAGGAAGCCATTTGCCATTTTTCTGAGTACATATTTTGCGGGCAGTTGTAAAATGATTTGTTTACTCTCAATGTCAAGCGTAATGTGCACTTTTGAAAAAGAAATTACTTCCTTGACAATTCGGATGTTTACTTTACAAATCGCAGCTTATCTACGTTGCTGTTTTCAATTACGACACTTTGTATACAATTTCTCACATTTCCGCAATAAACACCCAGTGCTTTGCACAGAAAAACTAACAAATTGTCTTTCTTAGGGCATGAACATACTATTTAGGCTGAAAAATATATAATTCTGATGAAAACAAGAAATAGCACACCAAAGGGACACATGAGACAATTTGAAGCCGACCCAAATAGATACATCACCACACTCTACCGACATGAAATATAGGTGTCACTACTAGCAGCCGTCTTTGCAAGCAAACATGCAGTGCATCAAGAAAATTTTTTTCATGTGGATCGCTGAGGATACACTGCCATTCACTTATGAAAAGAAACGGCGGATCTGTTTTGATCCTGACATCTTGAGTTTGGATCAGGTGGAGGGAACATTTTTCATCCAATTTTCTTGGCAAGAAATGCATTTTTTTCCTGGTGGAGAAACATCAGTACAGCAAGAAAAAGCCACATAACCATTTTTATTGCAAACAATACAGCGCAACTGTGAGCTAAACTTGCCCGATAAAAGAAAGACAATTATGCCAGATGAACCTTTATGACCAGCATACATGTCAAACAAGATTATAGCTGCACTCTAGAAATGCCGCACTGTGTTTCTCCACAAGTGTTTCAGACAACAGTAATGCAACCACTTCGGGGAATAGTTTTTAAGTAGGCAGTTCTAATTGCTGCCCATCCAATTGTTACCAATCCTAACTCATGTAAACGACTCCTGATGCGACGAATGAAAGCATTTCTTTCTCCAAGCCAACCAACAAAACAAATAATCCGCTGTTGTGTCAGTAGTGAGAGAATGCAACCACACAGAGTAGTAATCGTGCAGGCACAGAGCTGACTAATGCAGCTAGTGATGCCACAAATCATGGGGAGGGCTAAAACCTATACAGATGGGAAACCAAAGAGTACCAATGGTTTTCAGTGTTAAAGTACAGAGCATAAATAAAGGAAAAAAGCACTGCAAACAGCCAAAATGGTGATACCACTTTTTGACACCAGGTGCAACAAAATATACATACGAAGGAACAAAGAACACACAAGAAGAAATAAAACGCAATCTGAAGACACACCGATAGACTTCTCGCTGCCACGAAGTGATTGTTTCTACAAGCACATCGGCTGAACAGCCTAAGATGAATCAAAGAAATTACAGCAACACTGGCATCAGTGGTGACAAACCCAATAGCCTTCTTGTCATAAACACCTTGTGAAAATGCAACAAGGCTAGCTTCCGTAATATGTACGCCTTACGAAGAAGCTAACTCAAAGCACAATTCCAGCACTACTGCTACTCCGACGAAAAGGCTGAAAATAGGCCACGATATTCCACAATATGCCATTTGCACGCCGCACAGAAAGAGCAATCTGACAAGTGATACCAGTGCAGTGAACCTCTTTCAATGTTTTTAGTTAAAAAAAAGTAGTTCTTAAAACCTAAAAACAAAAGCTAGCCATGCAATCTTTTGTTCTCTTCTCTCATACATTCTGCTAGAACTAGAATGCCGCACTGAAAAAATCACACAGCAGCATGTTTTCTTTTGACGTTATGCAAATAGAGCTGCTGCAACAAGAATCTGTAAAGTGATAAAACATTTAATAAACACAAGTGTGCTTAGGGCAATAAATCCCAATAAACAATAAGGCCAGATTTTCTTCTTCTGATCTTCATCAGAAAGCTGAGAACACGAGGTATAAATCCTGGACACATTATCACTGAAAACCTTTCTTTAATGGGAAGTGATGTCATCCCTATGTGTCACAATTACCTCTACTCCACATAAGTCTGGAAGCATAGTAGGCTAGTGGTTCCAAAAGAAGATACGGAATAGCCCAGTGCCAGTGTAGTGTCAGCATTAAAAATTAATGCTTGAAATTTAACTACGGACATAGGGTATCATTTGGTTTATGGAGTTTAACATCCCAAAGCGACTCACGCAAAGAGCGACGCTGTAGTTAAGGGCTCTGGTGATGTCGACCACCTGGGGTCCTTTAAAGATGCACCGACATCGAACAGTACACATGCCTTCAACATTTCACCTCCATCGAAATGTGGCCGACACGGCTCGATCGAACCCGCGTCTTTCAGAACAGCAGTCGAGCGCCATTTTAACATGGTACACTTGTCACAGGCCACCTAACTAGCATGCCGTTATCTGGTTCCCAACAAGATTGCTACCAAAACTTTCTCCAAAGGAAACCAGGGAACACTCTTATTCCTTTAGTGCCTCGTCTCTTTGTGGTGTTTTAACTTCCACTTAACTGAGAACGCCTTTGAGCACGAGTCACACTGGAATGGTTTTTCACCCTTGTGGGATCGCACGTGTGCCACAAGGGTTCCCTTTCGTGCAAATGCCATGGGGCACAGCTGGCACTGGAATGGCTTCTCACCAGTGTGGATGCGGACGTGTGTTACGAGGTGGCCCTTTTCTACAAATGCACTGCCACAGTGGTCACAACGGTACGGACGATCACCCGTATGGGTGCGCAGGTGTCTGACCAGGCTGTTCTTATAAGCAAATGTGCTATCACAGTCACTGCAATGATACGGGCGGTCGCCTGTGTGGGTGCGAATATGCGCTACGAGGTCAGATCTCTTCTGGAAAATCTTGCCGCAGTGGGTGCACTGGTGAATCTGCTTGCCTGTGGGCTTGTCCCGGTGAGTATTCACGCTTGTACTAGTGGATGGCACACTGTGGTTGAGAAGGCACTTTTCATCAGGTGGACTTTGTCCAGGAAACACGCCAAAGTTGTGGTCTGCCATGACTGATCCTGCATTTCAATACCAGAGCGTTTTCATTAAAACCTAGGGCCCAAGATGCCAGAGCTTGTTTATAACTAAGGAACAAATGCCAAGTTTAGTATTAACCAAATAAAATAATATTTATTTTTCAGAAAACATCTGGATGCCAAGTTTAGGTCCTTCGGTCGAGAAGAACTGTCCAGTGGAAGTAAATCTTTAAACTTTTTGGATTTATGCTAGAAACATGGCAACATGGCAAAGAAATAATTCCCACCAACCCAAATGCACAATTAAGAGTCTGCAAATATTGAATATGAATAAAAAATTTTTATGAAATATTAATAAACAAACATTAGACAGAGTTCTTTTTAAAAAAAAGTGTAAAGCCTTTGCAAACAAAATATAGAACACTATACTGACTCAGCATGATACAGAATAAAATGGTGTGCACAGAAATGTAGTGTTTGATTAGACAGCATTAACCTAGTTTTTTAACAATTTCTGTGTGATTTACAGCTCTGAACTTTTTATATGTAAAAGAGGAGATGAAAGTTACGGACACAGTGAAAAAAAATAAATTGAATTTTTTAAAATGAAAATCGCCGCTTTTTGACTCACATCTCCCCTTAGCAATCTGCAACAGGTGATTTGATCATGAAAAATATCAACAGAAAGACACATCAAAAATACCAACACACATCTATGTCCAACCACAATAAAACAGATTATAACGTGTACTTTGAATTAGCAACCAATTACGGCTTTCACTCAAGATCAGGTAAAACAGAACAGGTTAAAATTCAACACCGAATATCTGGCTGAGCACTAATAAAAGCTGTTACTGCAGCTTTGGTACAGATTCTATGCTCATAATGCCTCAAACATGATTGAAGCAAAAAAATAAAACAAGAAACAACAGATTAAATAAACAAAATAATGAGAAATGCACTCGCATGACATTGTAACAAGAAAGTCAAGACATTTCCAAAAACTGAAGGCCCTTTAGCACCAGAAGCGAACATTAGGCCATTGAGTCTATGAGGAAAGGTATTGAAGATTTCTTCCTGTGGTAGCATATATCCCTTGGCTTATTGATATTAGCCTGCAAAATTAAGCAGAGAAAAGCAGTGTAAGTAAAATACAAACTGCAGTACTGCAAGAAGCAATGCAAAAATGCTTGCTTTAGAAATGACTGCACAACAAACAACACGCAAAAACTACTCTGGATTACCATTAGTTCTCGATGGAAAAAGATAGGAAAGGTAACGGACAATAAAAAAAGTACTACAGGCGTCTTGCTTATGATATGCCTACGTAACTTTGACCATGACAATTCCTGTATGCTTAAGTGCAATGCCACATATTGCATCTTCTACAATGCTCGTAATTTAGGCCTTAGTGATTGGGAACGTTGGATATGAAGACCGATTTGGTTTTCCTGCAGAGTTTCACCCCTTTGGATCACTGAATATACTATTCTACAGAATGTGAGCAATAAGCTATATGCATTTGCGTATAGGTTGACTGCAGTTGATTTGAAACATTCTTTCAGCATCTTGTCTTCTCAGCATTGGTTATAATGCCTGCAAAATAAAGAAGAGCAAATTAGCTCATGAAGAAGCAAAGCTTCAAAGCCATAGCAGCATTCTTTGTGTATTCCAATACTCAAGTTCATAGTGAACTTGGAAGAAGAAGGGATCTTTCTGTACTCAAGGTTTAGAAAAGACAAGGCCTGATGTATTGTGCTTTGCATGCCAACACAAGACAATGATTACCCAGGATGTATTTGAATGGCCAAGAACACTGAAACACTTAGAAATGTTAATGTTCACAAAAGTTGTTCGGAAAGGTGCTTTGCCGACAGCAGGTGCTTCTTGGCTTGTCTGCGCTGTCTTGTAAAATAGGCAGAGCAAAGCAGCATAAGCCTCACACATTGCCGCAAGCAGAGGTGCTTCCAGCATAAACAATCAATTTTTTAGTCATGTCCAAGAGATTCGGTACAAGCATATTCATTTGGTACAGAGGAACTCTTCACGTTCAAAACTGCTCAGTGACAGACTGAAACCTGTTCCCGGTCTTAATGTTTTTCAGTGTCAACACCTGATTGGCGCTGTATTCTTCCAAGTAGAGACTGCTGGCAATAAAGCATTACCAAAACAACACTTATGGTACTCATTGTATCAGACAGTTCTTCCTCGAAGTCAGACCACTCTATCGAATTCTGCCCTGCAGTCCCTATCCTTCCTGATCTAGAGTTTCAGCGCACGCACAGTAACCTAACTCAAGAAGGTATTTACAGGAAAGACGAAGTGTGGGTGGGATGCATGCATTTAGAAAAAAAAACTGTCCAGCTTTCCCATCTGCAGGGGAGAAGATAACAGTGATATTATAACCAGAGCCCAATTGCAGCCACTAAAATCACTGGATGTCTGAGGTTCATACATGCAACACGAGTGCTTATAGACTGCAGTGTTCGAATAGTGCCACTTCATGGTGCATAACTTGCTTGGTTTACCTAGAAAGAAGTCAAGTGCAATGCCAACTGCAACAATGCCAGTGAAGAGACTCATACTCTCATTCTGCTCATAAATAAGGAGCACTGGCAGCTACAAAGAAGGCCCTTAATTGAATCCCCTGCACGGTGGTTGTTCTGCCTTTCCAGTCATAAGTGGTTCACCTTTCTTTCTGTGTACATTAATCAGTGGTGAGGCCAATACGGTACTTTAGTTGAATGCAGTAAAACTGCTAAGGCACCAGCATGAAAACAACATTACAGTAGCCCTCGCAGTCTTACTCGAAACATGAAACAGCTCCACTGTCTTTAAGGAAAGAGTGCATACACCAGTGGAAAGGTACACATGTAGACAGGACACACTCACTGTCAGGCCAATGAGGCCACTTTGTTGCCTCCTCAACACTTTTCTTGCAAGAAACGCCATTGGGAGGCACCCATAGATTTAAAGCAAGGGGTTTCTTTGCTAGAGTGTTGGTACTTATTTCATGACAGCAGCTAAGCTGGAAAAGAAGTCAGAACTAATTAGAGAAGTGGATGCACATTGTGACCAAATTAAAAGGTACAAAACACCGGTAGCAGACCAACAGAGCACCAGTGTGTGTGACGTAAGGCCAGAAAAAAAGAGGAAATTTTTATGCAAGCCGTCTGCCACCTATACACTACCGTAGCGTATATGTTCATACCTGAATTCACTCTGCAATGTCAACAGAACTGGTATTAAATCAATTCATGTAAGCAAAGCATCTGCTTCTGTGCACCACAGGGCATCCCCCAAAACAATAACTTAAGCCAAAATTTTGGACTGCCTAGAGCAACAAGTTCTACCCGCAAAGCAAGCAAGCAGGTCCGCAGGAGCACCAGAGAAAGCTTGAAAAGGGCACTTTCTTTAGGTGTCATCACATTAATAGAAAAAACACAGCCTGGCTTGAACAAGAATGACACATCGTGAGTGACAATTACATCACCTTTCAGTGTTTGACAAAACAAGTAAAAAAACAGGGTAACACTTTATTTGCATGGCAACTTAAATGTGTAATACAAAACACAAGGAAAAGAATTCCAACTACAGAGCATGGAACGACAGGCACTCTTAATAAGACCGACAACTAAATTTTAGGCATCAAATTTTTTTTCACCACAACAAAAAGCTTACTGTCTAAGCTGTTCGACTACGCAATGGTTTTGCAACAAATGCGATAAAAACTTTTTACCAAGAATTTTTCAAACAGTCGATGAGCGTGTTTCATGTGCAACTATGCTAAAAAACCATCATCAGCAAGCGTGAGAATTGCGCACCCGAAAAAAAATTATGAACTAAAGCTGACATAGTTACAACCGAAAAAACATTAATTAGGCACTTTTAGTATAGCATAGCGACCATTTCAGTCTCCACACCCAGAGCTGTTATGGTACAGTGATGTGTACCTCGTTGTTGGAAATTTCAGTGGAACATGGTTACCATGTCAACCAAGAAATATAGAGCACTGTGGCACCATCTAGGAATAAAAGTTGAAAGCACAACATTAGTGATGCAAAAATTGAAAACTGAGAAATGGTTTCTGAGGAAACGAAATGCACAGTTATTGTCTCACTTATGTCACGGGCACCCAGACCACATCACAAGGGAAGGGAAGAATGTGGCAGTGAAAGAAGAAAGAGCTGCCATAGTCCTCTCCAGAATAATTTTGACCACTCGGCGATCTTTAATTTGCACTGACATTGCACAGTACACGGGCACTTCTGCCTTTCACTTCCATGGAAACGTGGCTGCTGCAGCAAGGTTCGATCCCGGGAACGGCGGCTTAACCAGTTTTTTCACATCTTCAATACGCCAACACGTTATTGAGGAGAGTTTGCTCACAACTGAAATGCCAAGCCTTCTTGAGTCAAGTGGTCTATTGTACAATGGTTCTGCTTCACAGAACTTCCTGACAACTATGAGCGACTCTCAGTCAGACACTCTATGGGCAAAATTTTCTATGAGAATGACATCTTCACTGATTCGGCAGCAGCCGTCATTAGGTCTCAAGCTCAAAATGAAGGATTGAAACCTGATTCCTTTGTACTGTGGGAGTCTACAGCTTGAAGGGAGAGTTCCCACATCATCATTTTCGAGCAAGAATTCCCGTGGCCGCCTTTCAAAGTAACTTTGCTGTGCTTTTGAGGCACGTTTTTCCTCTAAGCGATTATATATCTGATTCAATGCTCGACCAGGTTTACGAAGAAGTTTTTTGATTGCCTGTATGTTCTTCTCAAAAGAAAATGCAGGAAAAGAGTCAAGCGTTCCATACAAACGAACGTCTGCTGCTAGATGCAACAAACAGTGAACGTTGTACGATACCTCCTCCTGTTCATTAAGTCTACCAAAGCATTTCACAAAATGCTGAAGAAGTGTTTCTGCAGAGTCTGCATACTGTTGGCAAAGTGATAGAGTGCTGAGAATTGTGGCAGCTGCATGCAAAGTCAGAAAATTCAAAAGCATGGGACTTGGCAGTGGCTCCCTTAGCACTAGTGGGCCAGTGTAATGCAGAAAAAGCCTAAACTCTGTAGCCTTCCAGCGGTCTTTCTCATCCAGAGTCCTAGGTTTCCTAGCGAACTCAAGTGGAACACAACCCTCAAGGGCGACACCTTTGGCTATTTCTTTATTATCTGTGGGACCAAGGTGGACTGTCACTGGCCTCGCAAACCACAAGTTTATCAACTTACGAACTACACCAAGGTACAGCAGATGCATGGGATCAAGTGGCACGTTGCTCACACAGTCAATAGGAAGTTCCGTCAACAATGACACACCGTGGTGGTGCTCAAAATCTTCCTGTTTCCGGAATGATTTATCCGTTCTTATCGTCGATCCTGAGGTAGGAAAAAACATCTTCTCATTGAAACTGCCTTCTGCAGTACATTTAGGGCACACTGCGTAGCCAGCATGTAATTTTGTCAAGAATATAAATGCGTGCGCAGGTGCGTCGCAGACAAAGCTTCTCGTTTCTACCTTAACCAGTTTGCCAGAGATCATTAGACCTACCCGAACTAAATTTTTTAGCTCGAGAACAAAAGGGTGAAGGAATTCATGGGCAGAGTTTGGCTTTGCAGGGCCCAGAAAAGCACCAACGATCACTGGCTCTGGTAATTTATGGGTGGCATTAAGTTGAATCTGGCATTGAATTGGCCAGAGCTGCAGACGGGAGCTCTTTGACAAAGGCATGTCATCAGTGTTGAAAGAAAGGCCAACAACCTGTGGCGGGTGCTTTGCGGGACACAGAACATATCCTCCAAGCCTTTCTTAAGCCCGAGATGGCAGTAGTGTCCAGGAGGCAATTCAGTAACGCCAGCTATAACTGCAGTTCTACGAGGAGTTTTAAGCAACGTTCGTGCGTCTGTTGGCAAATCAGAAAAGCAGCTGTGACCTTTCAAAAGACGCAGCAAGTCCGTTAGAGAGCGATGGGATATGTTGTGTTCAAGTGGCGCCCAACCAAGCAGCCGAGAACGAAACTCGTCAACCGTTCCAACGCTTTCAATTGTCGGGACGTCGTGTCCCAATTCTTGGGAAGCAGCGACCAGTGTACACTGAGAACTGCCACTCGCCACACTGCTCATTATGTCGGCATCGCTAGAGTCACTTAATTGAGCCTGCAGTGTGCTCCGAAGGCAAGTCGAGGGGAGCGTACGTACGAAGAATCAGCAGCTTGCTCAAAAACGCTGGCGCAAGGGTCGTCTGTCGAACCGCTGGCACCGCTTGCATTGTCGCAAGGGAGTGCAAATTAAGTAGTCGGCATCACTCGCTTCGCGCCGAGTTTCGCCATCAGGTTCACCTGAATGACTCGGAATTGAGCTCGTAAAGCGAACCCGCAAAGAGCTCGGCACTTCCGATGCTTGGAAAAGCGCCTGAACTTCTAACCGGGCTTTGTTCCGAACAGACCGCGCTTTGCTTAGTTTTGGCATCGCAACAAAACCGTGCTACTCAGCAGACACACCAATTATCCTTTGTGGGCATCTAAAATCAACCTACACCGCTACATAAAGACAAGGATAGTCTTAAATAGTGCAGCACAAATCGTCCGATGCTGCAACAAAAAAGCAAGGTCTAAGCCTTTTCAATCAAACGTTAGACAACTCACAGCAAACGGCGGCACGGCATGCCGAACACATGGAAAGAAACCGCTATGCAAACGGGGCCGTCACACATACTTTTGATGGATGTCGAGCCATATGTGGAGTGCAGAAACGGTAGAACACGCAAAAATATTCTGTGGTAGGCCGCCAGAACCCAACAAACCGACAACTTCAGCGCTACCGCTGGCAAAGCTAAAGCAGCTAAAGCTGAGCTACCGCGCCGAGTCGAAGACCGCGCTACCACGCAACATGCGGAGCAGCGAGTACTACTGGTACTACTATGTACCGATAGGTGCCGTTAGGTGAGGCTGTCATGAGTTTTTCCTGTTGTGGCTTTTTGTGCTCATACATAACCTTTCAGACCAGAAAATATGTTTATGTTGTCTTTCTCATGCACCATTTATGAAAAAAAAGAGTGATTGAAGTTTTTTTTTTCGTGTCTGTGTGGACACGTGACAAACTCGCGCGCCCACGGGTGCCGAATGGCCTGCGCATGTTGCGGCCGGGCCCGTCGTCTGCTACGGTATGCACTTCGCTCAACACGCCTATCGATAACTGCCTTCACTGTAAAGCTGTTTCTCTAGATTGCCTATTTCGAACAACTCAGTTTGCAACCAAATGCACCGCACGTATGCTTAAGAATTTTGGAATATGCAGGAATTAAGCTTCCGATTCGCCAGAAATGCACAGGTAACAGTATACTTTACAACTTAATAGCAAAGCGGCGGAAGACCCGTTAATAGCGCAGTAGCACTACTAGCCGCATTCCTGCATATTCAGCCTCATGACCGTGTGTATGTTTTGCCGAAACCAATAATTAAGGAGGAAGTTTAGGAAAGGAAAAGTGTGCGCGAGCGCCGCTCTAGAACACGTGCGGCGTAGCACGTGACTTTTTTTGCATGCCTCTCGCGCTTTCCTCTAGGTCACCCGGTCACAACACCGCCACTACCTCGTGGTTACATCACAAACGATGGGAATGTTTCGCATTATCAATGCTCCGCATTATCGCCAAAAAGCTCTTTAATTGCCCGTGGAAAACCTTAATAAATTAATTCCATATGACATGCGTCTTAGGATTCAGGCTTTTCTTATGTTCGAATGCGGCACTAAAGCTGCCGGAGATATATGGGATATATTAATTGATAGTTTGTGCGTCCAATATCTGTGTTTCTTGGACATACATAAGAACATAACTTGCGCATCGAATGAATGAATGAAAAACTTTATTGGTTCCTTTAGGAAGTAGCGGTAGAGGACGAAGTCTTCATCTTGAAGCTTGGGTCCTCCTTGGCCGTGGGTGCGCCCCTAGTCCAGGGCTCCACTGAGTCAGGCCACCTCGCTTGCGTGTGCTATGAGGGCCCTTTGGACCCTTAGCTCGCAGCTGGTGAGCCGGCTCTCCCATTGCTCCGCACTTGGTGTTTTGTGTTTGTGGAATGCTTGATTTCTTCCGCACTCCCATGTGACATGATATAGTGTTGGTTTTGCTCCGCAACACGGACAGGTGGCGCTATACTGTGTGGGGAACATCTTGTTTAATATGTATGAGATTGGGAAGGAGCCTGTTTGCAGTCTTCGCCATCCTGTGGCTTCCTCCTTGGATAATGCTTTATGTGATGGGGGGTATTGGAATCTTAGCCCCTTATATAGGTTTAATAATTCAGAATAGCTGTCCCCGCAATTAATCTGGGGCCCCTCCGGGGGTAATGACGTTCCTGTTCGGCTGGGCATTCCTCGAGCTCGGTTGTCTGCCCCTTCGTTGCCCCTGATCCCTGCGTGACTCGGTATCCAGATTATGTTGTGTATTGGTCGTCCCTCAGGGAGCAGAGCTCTACTGAGGATCTTGAGTGCCGTGCTGCTAATTCTGCCTCTAGTATAGTTCCGGCACGCCTCTTGTGAATCCGTTAAGATGTTAAGGGATCTCCCTGTCCTATATCCTTCATTCGCGGCCAGGGCGACAGCAATCTCCTCTGCCTCCATTATGTTAGATACTTCGGCTGTGAGGCTTGTGATGTGTTCTCCGTGGTAATTTACAACTAATGAATATGTTACCCGGATGACCACTACGCTGTTGACTAGCCTGAGTGTGTCCTCCTCCATCATGCCATACCTCTTGTGCGCTACTCTGCTGATCATCCGGCTTACTTGTCCTGCCGCTTTGCTTAGCAGTCTGAGTTTATGACTGCACTTCCGGCTTCCTTGCAGCCACATGCCGAGGATTCTGATCATCTTTTGTTCCGGGATGTTCCGGCCCTCTAGTTTTATTTCGAGTGGAGCATCCGTAGGGTGCCTACCCACTGTGATGAGCTCAGATTTTTCCGTGGAGCATTTAAGTCCTCTTTGTTTTGTGTATTCTTCAATGCAGGTGGCAGCCTCTTGTAGCGCCTCCTGCTTCTCCCCCAGTGAGCCTTGGGTGGTCCAGATGGTGAAATCGTCTGCGTACATTGCATGACTAATCCCCTGGACTTGGCTGAGTTTCTTGGCGAGGTTGACCATCGCTATGTTAAAGAGTATTGGCGAGATTACTGAGCCTTGCGGAGTGCCCTTGCATGGCGTTTGAAAGGTGTCACTCCGCAGGTCTCCTAGGCCTACCGTCGCTGTTCTGTCCATGAGGAAGCTTCTAACGTAGTCATGGACCTTCTTCCCGCAGTTGGTGGTGTTAAGTCCTTCCATAATGGCGGCATGGGATACGTTGTCAAAGGCCTCTTTAATATCGATGGCCATGACAACGTTGTCCCCGTTTTTTGGCATTGTTTCGAGTACCTCTTCTTTTAGTTGTAGCAAGATGTCTTGGGTTGATAAATTTGCCCTGAATCCGAACATGGTGTTGGGGTACCATTCTCCGTCTTCTAGATGCGTTTGTATTCGTCGGGTTACTATTCTCTCGCACAGCTTGCCTAGGCATGATGTTAGCGAGATCGGTCTGAGGTTTTCAATTTGGAGTTTCTTGCCGGGCTTGGGGATAATGACGACTACGGCGTGTTTCCACTCCGCTGGGACCGTCCCTTCTTCCCATTGTTTGTTTAGGTATAGGGCGAGTTGGCTGATTGCTTCGTCGCTTAAATTTCGGATTAACGAGTTATGAATCTTGTCCGCCCCTGCTGCCGAATTTTTCGTTGTTGCCCTTATGGCTTCGACGACCTCTTCTCTTGTGATGGGTCTGTCCGTGGTTGGGTTTTCTTCGCCCTGGTAGTCACCTTGGTAGCCGTCTACCTCGTCCTTCCCGTAGCATTTCTCTCGTACTGCCTGGAGCAGCTGTTCTTCTGTACCTTCGTACTGGTGAATTAGCCTTTGGATGGATTTGCTGCTTCCCGCCTTGCTATTGCTCGGATCTATGAGTGTTCTGAGGATCTGCCACGTTCTAGCCGTGCTGAGGGTGCCATTCAGCGAGGTACTAAACTGCTGCCACCCTTGTCTTGCCAGCTGCGTTGCATATTCCTCTGCTTGCCTGGTGATTTCGGCAATCTTCTTCTTTAGCTTTCTGTTTAGCTTTTGGTGCTTCCACCACTTGGTCAGGCCTCGTCTTGCCTCCCAGAGCCTGAGAAGTCGCTTGTCCACTTCTGGTGCTTGTTCTGTTCGATCCACTTCTTTAGTGTAGAGATCCCCGATTTGTCTAAGCTGTTGGCTCCAATCTTCTGCCGAAGTTATGTCGTCCTTAAGTTGTTTGCAGTAGGTGCGGAAGGCATCCCATGGAGTCAGTTAAGTTTGCCTTGCCGTTCTTCCTTTTGATGCTTTCTGCCTCTGTGCTGACCCTAATGATGTAGTGGTCGCTGCCGAGATTTTCTTGCAGGTTCTCCCATTCGACTTGCTTAGCGCCCCTGACAAAGGTTCGGTCGGGACATGTGTCCACGCTTACGCTATTACCCTGTCTAGTAGGCTGACTTTCATCTGTGAGTAACTCGCAGCCTATGTTTTCCGCTGCTGTGCAGATGCCGCGCCCCTTTTTATCTTCGATCCTGCTGCCCCATTGTGGGCTTTTCGCATTAAAGTCCCCTGCTATTATTAGGGTATTCTGCCCTGCAAGCTTCTTTGCTTCCGCAAAAAACTTAATGAAGTCTCCTTTATTTTTAGGTGGGCTGTACAAATTTACTATAAAAGTGCTTTTAGCTTTTCTTTTTCTCTTGGGAATCACTTCAGTTATTATGTGTTCTAGCTGTGTGTCTTCAAACTCCTTATGAGCTATGCTTGTGATTTCGTTCCTAATGAGAGTTGCTGTTCTTCTATTCTCCTGACATGAGTGTCCTTTTAGGGTTGGGGTGCAATTTGTCTCTTGTAGATGTATTAGATCTGGTGGGTTTCCTCTAGTGTTAATGAATTGCTGTAAGAGCCCTTGCTTACGCCTGTAGCTCCGGCAATTCCACTGCCATATCTCTAGTTGTTGTCCTGCCATGTTATGGTATTGGTACTGTTGTTTGTTCCCTGGGATTCTGATCCAAACCTGCGCTCATTATAGAGGCGGTCCCTAGCGTCATTTACTGTCTTCCGTGTGTTTTGACGCTTTACATAGTTGCGGAAGCTCTGATCTTGCAGGGCTATCTTTTGATTTAGTTGCTGTATCTGCTGCTGTATCTGCTGCATTTGCTGCTGCATGAATGTCTTTAGATCCTCTATTGTTGAGTTTCCTCCTTCATTAGTTTGTAAACTTTCTACACTCTGTTGTGGGGGTGAGGGTGCCCTGACAGGCGAGCAGCCTGCCTTTCGCATCTCTTGCATTTCCGCTATTAATTCGCTTATTTGTTTCTTAAGCTGTCTGTTTTCCTCTCGGGTCTGCTCTTGTTCCTTCCTGATGTTATTAATTTCGGCAGTAAGCCTTTTTTTCATTTTCTGTTCGTGTGTTTGTGTTGTTGTTGTTGTGCGGAGCAAAAAGCGCCTTGGAAGGGCCGGCTCCCCAGCTCACCTTGACTCCGCCGCTCTTCTGTTGCTGCTTCGGCTTCACCCAGGACTGATGGCCGCCCAGGGGTGGGTAGGACTCATCCCGCTCCCGGCTCCGGCCCTGGCCCTGGCTGCTGCTGCGCCCCCGGCTGCGACTCCTGGATTCGCTCCGGTAGTTACCTTGCCGCTCCTGGTCCTCGTTCCGGAACCAGCGCGGTCTCCGTGCCCCGCCTCTGCTTCGGCTGCGGCCGCGTCGCTGCTGGCTCTGGGGTCCCCATCGCAGTTCGTTGATTGGCTTCAGTCGTTGTGCACAGTCCTTCGTGCCCGCCGCGTGGGAGCCCCCGCATAGCAGGCACTTGGGTGTACATTGATGTCGTTCTTCCGGATCTTTCTGGCCGCATTGTCTGCATGCCTTGATTCCCGGGTTCGGACAGTCGTCCGATCGATGTCCGTGTTGGCAACAAACGTAGCATATTTGCCGCGTCGGCCTATAGGGGTAGCACCACATCTCTCGATCCCCCGTATAGTACAAGACTTGCTTGGGGAGGATGGGGCCATCAAAGGTGATGACGACTGTGCTCGATCGGCCTAGCATCCTTGCCGCCAGGATCTTCACCCCTTGTGAGCGGGTTCGTAAATCCGCCTTGAGTTCTTCGGCCGGAGACCCCGGGTCCACTCCGTGGATGACCCCGCGCAGCGTTCCCTCCGGCGCCGCCACGTGTGCGTTGATTCCGTAGCTATGCTCTCCAAACTTCAGTTGCGTGATGCGCCTGATATGTTGAGCAGCGCTTTCGTTATCGGTACTGATTATTATGATATTCGAGCCGGTGCGCAGTCGGATGATGAGATCTTCTGCCTTGCATCCGTGTCCGGTAGCCGCGACCACCGCCCGCGCCACTTGGTGCGTCTGCAGGTTCTTCACTGCCAGTCCTTTCGGCCGAAGTGCTACTTTTAAATTATCCCTGGGAAGCGGAGGCAGCCTTCTCCTCGGCGCTCCTTCCCCCTCTCCTTGTTTAGGTGCAGTTGGCGTGCCACCTGTGCTCTTCGCCGCGCCTAGGGAATTTTCGTTCCCTAGCGCTTTTCCCGCCAAATCTCCTGCTTGGCTCCCACGTTGGCGTTTCTTTTGCCGCTTGGACATGGCTATCTCCCAGTCCGCGTCCAAAACCTTGTTCTGACTTGCCTGTAGCGTTGTTGTCGCTGGGGTGCTGCTTTTTAGGGCTTGAAAGGCTGTCGTTGGTCCGTGGGCGAAGGTCTCCCCGGTAGCGTCTTGATAGTCTTCGTCCATATTTTCTTGGGTTTCCGCCATAAAATTCGTCTGGTCTTTTAGCGGTGCGCGATATACGCTGGGATTTAGTGCATGGGTCATCGCTCCGTCGTTTCTACCGCTGGCCGAGGCCGGGAGGGCCGCAGAGCCCCGCTACTGTGTTAGGCCTAATAGGCCTAGCTTTGGTCGGCCACGTGGGAGATCTTCAAAACCGTATAAATCCAAAAATATTGGACCCAGTGGTCTGAAAGAGGTGTCCTCGTGGCCCGCTTCGCTTTCGACGTCGTCTCCCACCAAAATTTTGGCAGTCCAGTTGAGTTAACCGGGTCAAAAGTCCCGAAAACTGCAGAGCGCATGTGAAGTGCGTCCGCTCTCCTCGGCTGCTCGCAGCGCCACCGAGTGTTCACGCTTGGTGGACATGTACTAGATTATATATTAGGCATCTAGTGTCCACGCTTTGCGGACGTGCTCTAGATATAAAAACATTCATATTATTGACGTCCTATCAACGTGTAGCACGTCCAAATGATGATCCTTATTATGTACATCTAATAGACGCTCCTTTCATCACATGACGTTTGGATCTTTCCGGCACGTCGAATGGATATTTGTGGTTTACTGGGTGGTGAGAACACACAGCTTTAATCGTAGCAAGCGCCAACAAGCCCAGCAACAAAGCACTGCATTATACATAACTTATATGAGAAACATACACTCACGTTAGTATACAAACTGTTACTATGAGCTCATGCTTATATATACTCCCTGATTAAGGGCATCCCACAATTGTTAGTGGGGAACAGTTAATAAACATAGTTTTCTCATTAAAATCACCACTATTTTTGCAATTTACAGCATAAAAACACAAACAAATTTAAGTGAAAAATTTTCTTAATTGAGAAATAACATTGGAAAATAAACAACAGCAAAAAGTTGTCAATCGAACAACAAAAAGCTCTCTGTAGGAGCCAGTAGGTCCCACTTCAGAACCAGTAGCCCAGCAGGTACCAGAAGAGGCTCCTTACAGGGACCATTTCAACCAGCAGCGCAAACCAGAAGGCTTCCTTCTGGGACCAGAAGACAGCACAAAGCCCGAAGACTTCCTTCTGAAACCAGTAGACCCCAGCACAAAACCGAAAGGCATTCCTTCTGGGACCAGTAGATCAAAGCAAAAAACCAGTTGGTGCCCTACAGAGACCGTTTCAGCCAGCGTCAAACCGTAGAAAAAAAAAGCAGGTGCTCATAAAGCTTACGTTCTGCACAGCTGCATACAGGACGGAGTCCTCGGGACAAAAGCGCTGGCATACGGTCTTTGCAGAAAAGGTGGCTCGAGGCACACACCTTCTTTATGATCGGCTGCTGAGAAAAATGTGTTCTATATAACAAGCAAAAAATGGCTTGAAATTTGCAAGAAATAGAAAACAAAAAGTTGTATCCGTAGTTCACAAGTTTAAAACATTGCAAACCTTGCAGGGAGCAACATATATGCAAAGGAAACTTAGAATCTATTCCAGTACTGGCGTAATTCTTTAAAAAGGTCTGGAACATGGTAGAATATGTTCTCTCACTGCTTCAATATCGCCGCTTTCTCCTTTCTTTCACTCTGTCCCTCCGCCCCAACCCGAGTTTTTCCCCTTCAGTCTCCTTTTTTCCCTCTCTCTGATTTCTGATCGTTCTACTTTTTCCTTATGCCCTGAAGCTCTTGTTGTCATTTCTCAGGAACCCTTGGCTTCAGCATTCATTCCCTCCCCTTCCTCTCACAATTCATCTAATCTCGCCTCCATTCTCTCTCTTTTCCTCTAATTCCTTCTTTTTTTGTTCTAACGCATTTCACTCTGCCATGCTGCTTCATTGTTTCATCATATTCTTTTCGTTTTTCAGGTCAACGAAGCCAGTCGTGTCACGGTGCACCTGTTGCAGCTGGACACAAAGCCTCCACGTTCGCCACATCTCTCCACGCACAATACCCCCGTATTCCTTTCTGTTGAGCCGGCCTTTTTATTTCAAGCCACTGTAGCAGCCACCAAGCCTGGACAAGATTCACCCTCCCCATTCTATAACACCCTTCCCACCTTTTCCCCCTCACTGGGCCTTTTTCCTCGGAGGCAAGGCGATACTCCACGCCATTGACGAATGCTTTACCCACTTGACGACAACTCCTCTAGTTGAAACGTTGGCAAGCACTCCGAGGCTTTCCCCTCCTTTGATGGAAGCCAACAGTCACCGGAAACAAGGAGCGTATGTTTTTTTTTTACATTGTGGTGTTCAGTAGCAGGAGATTCATAGGGTAATTATTTAAAAATAATTGTTTCAAACCAGAAGGCCTTCTTCACTTTGTGAGTGCAAAGACACCATCTGCACACCCTCTCTCCACCATGTAAACATAAATGTTGCCGCAATACGTTCCATCTTCGCGTTGTTGTCGATCTACTCAGCGACCTCACAGTTGCAGGTTAGCAGTGGACGTGGTTCCTCTAGGACTGCAGTCGACCACGTTGCCCTGCCTGCCGTGTCCGAGGGGTTAACCATCACGCAGGGACCTTCGGCTGCCCAGGGATCCAGGGACAACCTGCGTGTGAGAGACGTACCTGATGAACACGATTAGAGCGAAGCCGGCGAGAAGAGGAGAACGGCGTCCGGCGGCCTGCCGTGTTGCCCCTAAGAGCGGCATTTACTTGACATCTGTTCCGCGCCGTGTTCCCTGCTCCATATAAAACCTGTCCACTTAACACTATATAAAAATGTTTCTTTCATGCAGTTTGGTATCAGCAGTGAAGTGGTGTAACATGTAAATTTAGTGCTCCCGTCACATATGTACAAAGAGCTACAATAACTTCCTCGCGGTTTTATTAACCTGTGTCTCTTAACCGTACTAGCCTTCCCCATGAGCCGGAATGCGAGCGACCGAACAAACAGCTATGTCTTCGTGACCTCAATCACAGTCTGTTTACCGGGTACCTATGGACCTCCTGCATGTTTGTAAACAAACGAGGTGGCGCTGCAGTCGCTAGCGAGCTCGTGGTAGGCAAAAGGTCGGGGAGTGGCGTCGCGGATAGGTGTTGAGCGCGGGTTTTCAAGGCTTGTAGGCGCATTTCCAGTTTCTGCGAATCATAGCAATGGTTGATGCTTCCAACTTAGTAATTTGTCGATGTACACGAGCTCGCGTTGTCCACGTGCGGCCTATAAAGAGAAATAGTTTGCCACTGTGTATTGTATATATGGTTAGTAGTAAACATGTAGAAAGCGTTCCTGCCGTTTATTTATGCGCTAGGCATTGAATAAAACAAGTTTGACACTCTGCACTAGCCGGAATGATTTTACTTCGGGACAGTAGTGAGGGGAAGTGGTGGCGTTGTTTCGTCGGAGCGGACATGCGCTCATCGTCTGCTGACATACGTAAGTGTCGCGCTGCGCGAAAAGTGGGGACAGCGTCGTGTCCCCGATCTCCTGTCTCGCTTAGCGCTGTTGTTAGCCGCATGACCACGCACCAGCCAGGCCGACTTGTCCTCTTGTTAAGCTGGTCGATTTGGTGAAAATTTTTGATTTCTAGAATTATTTTCTTTCCTAGCCCTGAAGTCTAGCTTCGTGACGAAAAATTATAGCAAAATATTGAGTACAAATTTATAAATTACGCTTTTTCGAAGTGTGGTCGTCCAAAATTGTGAGGTAATTTCTTTGATTTCAGTGCCGCATTTCTTTGACCAAAGCGAAAGCGAAGATGCCATAAACGAGGGAATAAACTTTAAGGTTCGTTTTCTGACCTCTCACATTTTCTGCGACTGGATCACTCACCTTCGTAATTCGCATGAAAATCAAATGATTCCATTTGTCGCAAACTATTCCTGAGACGTTGAGGAGCGTAATAAATCTCGATTTTTTTCCCTACACGTGCAGTATTGTGTTAGTTATTTTTTGTAAGAAACGTTTTCATGTAACTATGCATGCATAAGTACTGATCATATAGAAAAAGAACTAACGCGTCATCATACAGAACAGGGCTTTATGTACATGCTGGCATAAAAAAACTGCTCACTATCTACTCAATTATTTGAGACCTTGGGGGGACTTGACGACGGTGTTAATTATAATTGCCCAGAACTGCACCAGGTATAGCTATAAATAAAAGGAATGACTGAAACTAGCGTAGGAATTTCATATTTGCACCAAGTTTAGCTACATATCGCATGCATGAATAACGAAAACACTTTTCACGCCGCGTCCCCTCTCAATCTCGCCACGTGTCTGTTAGTAGCACGCCTGCTGCTGCTTCTTTGCAAACAAGCTTCGCGATCATGTATTACCCCATGAAACATGACACATGCATGATACAATGAAAAAGCATATGGCGTTTAGCACACTTAAGGTACGCTAATCTAAGCACACAATTGCGACCGCGCAAGATTGACACAACTTACCAGACTTCTTTCTACTCGAATGAAATAATTACGTCGTCATATCAAGAAACAGTTTCAAGTAAATATTAATTGTCACAAAACGCGCCATTAAAACATGGTGTGCTATTAACAAAAAAAAAACGCATTCCTTGGGGGCGAGTGAACTTGTCGGCGCCCCGTGCACCCCGGCTCAAGGTGATAAGTATGTGTGCAACTACATGTCTTTTTTTCCTTGAGCAATTATCAGCCTACTAACCTGAAGTTCAGGTGAATGAACGCGGTAACTTGCATGCTATTAAGTGCATTGAGTGGCAGTGCCTATCGACTCCCAGACTTCGCGCTTTACTACCGTGGCCCAATGCCTGTTAGCCAGTTTCCGCGGCATTTATGCGCGAGAAACCTATCGAGGCTAATACCCGCCGCGGTGGCTCAGTGGTTAGGGCGCTCGACTACTGATCCGGAGTTCCCGGGTTCGAACCCGACCGCGGCGGCTGCGTTTTTATGGAGGAAAAACGCTAAGGCGCCCGTGTGCTGTGCGATGTCAGTGCACGTTAAAGATCCCCAGGTGGTCGAAATTATTCCGGAGCCCTCCACTACGGCACCACCTTCTTCCTTTCTTCTTTCACTCCCTCCTTTATCCCTTCCCTTACGGCGCGGTTCAGGTGTCCAACGATATATGAGACAGATACTGCGCCATTTCCTTTCCCTCAAAACCAATTATTATTATTAATTTAATATTTTTTATGCTACTACGCGGATCCAGCAGTGACGCAGCTGGTCAATATTTGCTGCTTCTGCAGTGCACAGGCTTGAAGCAGCCGCCGCTAACTGCGGCAGCTGCGGTAGGCACGGGCAAGCGGAACCTGTTTTGCCTACCATGCGAAAGTCGCTGCTAACATCAGCGCCACCGCATCTTCGTGACGTCGCGGGGTGAAGGAGGTCCATAGTTGATTACCACGTGCTTATCTATATTTGCCAATGTATGAGAAAATGCGAAACACAAATTTTGTTCCTTCCCCCTTTAAAGGTGCAGTTGTGGAGTTTTGGAGGCCCGCTCAAGCCGATTTAATATAGCCTTTTCCTTGCCTCCTATTGGAAATGAATATTATTTATGTACAACATTTTCGAGTTAAAAACAATGAAGAATATCTACTTTACCTGATTTTTCTTTCATTTCTACTGCACACGTGTATACGCTCTCATTATAGCCTGATATGTGCGGAGATAGGTGCTATTATGTCTAAATTACTGCAATCTTTTTCTTCGTGCAGTTAAGTGCAATGCGCCCATGCTTTTGAATAACGCTATCCCCTTTGCATACGCTGCACTGAAGTTCAACAAGGCGGCTTGATTGTACTTCTGAGTTCACTCATACTTTTACATTGACTAGAACGAAGTGTGCCCACTTTGTCGATGAGCTAGCCGTCCATGCTTCGCAATCATGCAGCTCGCGCATCCATCGGCTGACATGTATAACCGGTGGCTGTAGGATCCTTAACAATGCAACGTTCGCTGCATTGTGTGCAGGGAGCCGCCGCCAAGTCTGAGCTGATCCAGTTGTGCTTTATTTTCCCTCTTCCACAAGCTGAAAGAAAACACTACAGTCGCCTCGCAGACGAAAACTCCTTTCAGTGATCGACAGCGTGCGTTTGCGTGACGCACTCTGCAGCTGGAAGACGTCAAGCTGAACGAAACAATTCCCAGCACGGTTTGAGGGGCGTGTTTGTAGTACTCATCTGCCAAAAGCACCTATTGGGGTTGGGAGAGTAAAGTCGTGGGTGCTCTAAACGCGCATTCAAAAGTGGCGCTGCGTGGCACGGAGAGTCAAAGTCCACGGCAGCAGCAAGACGGCGCGGCACAAACTTCAGTTTCGGTTTCGGTTATTTTTTTTTTAGCTAGCACGGCTTGTTCATGCACTGCCAAAGGCTGACATCCGGGACATGCTGCCCAACTTCAGGTGGCTTCACTTTCGGGCGCCCGATGCGGCATCCAAGTGGTTCTGCCGCCTCTAAAAAGGCACCTAGGCAAGGATAACGTGCGCAGCGCTCCAAGCGGAAATTACTTTTTTTTTTTACCTAGATTTTATACACAGGCGGCATAGGCGTTTGACACCCTCTCTTCTAGTTCACTTTACCCGCGCACCACACTCGACACGACCACCGACGACCACACGACGACCACACGAGACCCTCTAAAGAACGCAACGGCTGCCACGCCGCTGCTAACACAAGAAGGCAAAAACAACATTCGATCATGCCGCTGCCGCCACTGCTGAACCGGCGCTGTAAGCGGTTTTGAGATTAATTAATATTCTACAGGAAATATATCGAAAGAATAAAGTTGAAATACATGAGAAGGAACTAAGGGTACATCAACTGTCCAGGTACAAAAAAAAATTAAGGCAACGTTGTTCTCTATCACCGCTGCTGTTCATGCTTTATATGATAAGTATGGAGAGAAGGCTACAAGGAAGCAATCTAGGTTATGATCTGTGCCGGGTTCGAACCCGACCGCGGCGGCTGCGGTTTTATGGAGGAAGAACGCTAAGGCGCCCGTGTGCTGTGCGATGTCTGTGGACGTTAAAGATCCCCAGGTGGTCAAAATTATTCCGGAGCCCTCCACTACGGCACCTCTTCTTCCTTTCTTCTTTCACTCCCTCCTTTATCCCTTCCCTTACGGCGCGGTACAGGTGTCCAACGCTATATGAGACAGATACTGCGCCATTTCCTTCCCCCCAAAACCAATTATTATTATTAGGTTATGATCTGTCATACACATTAGGCGGAAAGGTTGTTGAGCAACGACTACCGGGTTTAATGTATGCGGACGATATTGTACTGTTAGCAAATAACCAGGAAGATTTGCAAACTTTGTTGAACTTCTGTGGAGACGAAGGAGACAGTCTAGGTTTCAGTTTTAGCGCAACTAGGTCAGGTGTGATGGTTTTCAACGGCACAACTGATCAGGAGCTTACAATACAGGGCCATGAAATACCCAGAGTGGCCGAATACAAATACCTCGGGGTATGGGCAAACAAAGGGCATATGTACACGGAAAAGCACGAACAGTCTCTCATAGCAAAAGGGCGAAGAGATGCCGGGATAATGAAACATAGGGCCTTGTGGGGGTACAACAGGTATGAAGTCCTCAGAGGTATTTGGAAAAGAATAATGGTGCCGGGGCTTACTTTCGGGAATGCGGTTCTATGCTTAAGGGCTGAAGTTCAGTTGCGATTAGAAGTAAATCAGAGAACTGTTGGAAGATTAGCACTAGGTGCGCACGGGAAAACCACAAACGAGGCAGTACAGGGGGATATGGACTTGGCAACGTTCGAAGCACGGGAAGCTCAGAGTAAAGTACTATACGAAGAACGCCTGGGGAAATTGGACGCTAACAGTTGGGCAGGTAATGTATTTAAATACCTGTACAGAAAGAGCGATGACACACAGTGGCGGAAACGAACTAGAAAGCTGACCAGTAAGTTTGCCAGGGACGAGGAAGGAGAAAGAAAGAGCATTAAACGGCAGGTTAAAAACGTCGAAGGTAAAAATTTGACAGATTCAATGGAAAAGAAGCATAGTGTAGAACTATATCGATGCTGGAAAAGGCAGATCAGGAAGGAAACGTTTTATGATAACTCAAGGGGCAGGGCCCTCCTCTTTGAAGTATAGGTCAGGGAGTCTTAGAACGTTCAGCTACAAAAAGAAATTTAACGAAGAAGATGACACATGTGCTGTGTGTGGTAAATCTGTAGAAACAACAAAACACCTCATTCTAAAGTGTGATGGTATCCATCCAGTTGTCGATGCATGCACAGTCACTCTTCCTGAGGCCTTAGGGTTTAGAGATAAAAATAGTCATGTAAATATATCAGCGGTGGAAATTAGCAAAAAGAGATTGGAGGATTGGTGGCACAAAAGCAGAGCTGTGACATAAGTTTTAAAGAGAAGGAAATTGTATTTTAGAGAAAATGGCGAATTTTATTAACAACTTACAGCAGAGTTAAACAAAAATAAAGGAAAAAAAAACTGAGCATGGTGGCAACTACCACTGCCCAGTTTCAAAGGGGACGCTCCTACCTCCATCCATCTAGGGGGCGCGACATGTAGGCTCCCTACATCCATCCATCCATCGCCCTTCGGCATCTTCCCGTGGCAGCCACCTTCCGTTTGTCCTTCCTTTTGCTTAAACGTAAAGATAGTAAAGCATAAGACGGTAAAGCATAGTGGTCTGGTTTCTCTACATCTCCTTTTCTATCCTTGTCTGCTACAAAGTGGACTAGCAACTCACCCCAATATACACCCTCTGGCACTGTATGTATGTAGGTACACTATTGTTTACATAGTAAGTAAACTCGCAGCTTTTTCCGATAGTGGGCTACATCTAGTGGTGATTTCTTTGTATCACATTAAGTTTATATCCTTCATCCCGCAAACAAGGTTGTTTTTTATGCTGTGCAGTCAACGTACGTAGCCGATGACATTTTGCAAAACAGTAAGCGGTGTAGCTCATCGTTCACCATATTTGTGTGCACATATTTAGCTACCAGTTGCAGCATTATTTTCATCACAATTTCAAGTATAAAGTGCACATTCATAATAGAAATTATTTCTACAATCCTTTGGGTGTTTAGCTGTGGGTGTGATAAGTCCCAGCATTTGAAAATCAAAATTGGATTTGAGGAAAGGAAATGACTCAGTAATTGTCTCACTTATCTTGGCGGACACCACATAAGAGAAGGGATAAAGAAGGCAGTGGAAGAAGAAAAGCAGAGAGAGGTGCTGTTGTGGAGGGCTCGGACCACCTGGGCATCTTTAATCCACCAATATCACACAGCACACGGCGCCTTTTGTGTTTCGCCTCTGTTGAAACATGGCCGCCGCGGTAGGGTTCCAACCCTGGGATTTTCTGTACCACCTGCGAGTACACTAACACGTGCTGCTGGTATTCTCATTATGGGACAAGCAATGCTTTTGTATTAAAAAAAATACTGAAATATACATGTCGCCACAACCAGCGGCTTTTGCAAGCAGTCTGCAGTGCATCAAGACAGTTCTTTTCATGTGATCCCCGAGGCTACGCCGCCATTCACCTATAAACAGTCATTGTGGAGTTTTTCTTGATCTTGTTGTCACGAGTAATTTATTCAGGCGCGGGGCAAATTTTTATAATCCAATTTTCTTGGCAATAAATGCATTTTTTGCTGCTGAACAGACATCATCATAGCCAAAAAGAGCCACATAACAATTTTTATTACGAACAATACAGTGTAACTTTGAGCTAACACTGCCCCGATAGAGTAGAAACATTGATGCTAGTTGAGCCTCTATGATCTGCAAACATGTCGAACAAGATTAGAGCTGCCATCAAGGAATGCTGCACTGTTTTTCTCCACAAATTTTTCAGACAGCCCTATAGACGGATGCAACCAGAACTTGGGGAATAATTTTTAAGTGCCCAGTTCTGGTTGCCGCATGTTTATTTGTTAACAACCCTAATTTAAGTAAACATCCATTGATGTGGAGAATGAAAGGTAACCAAATTCCACCAAACAAACCAACAAAACCTCTGTACAATGTTGTGTTAATAGGCAGGGAATGCAACCACACAGAGTAGTATAGTTGCAGGCATTGCGCTGAGCAAAACACTAGTGATGCCAAAAATTAGTTTCGAGGGGGAAACTATAACTGCCTGTCAACATAAAAGCTCAGTTTAGGGAGAGGAGCAGCTTAGCTATTCACAGAAATGGGAAACCAACGAGTACCAATGCTTTTGAGTGTTAATGCACAGAATAGTAATAACAGGAATTAGTACTGCAAACAGCCAACATGTTGAGGCCACTTTTTGACAACAGGTGTAAGAAAATATTCATACGAAGGAACCAAGAACACACAAGAAATAAAATAGAATTTGAAAATACACTGAAGTACTTCTTGCCTCAGTGGAGTGAATGTTTCTAAAAGCACATCAGCTGAACAGCTTATAATGAATCGGAGCTATTGGAACAACACTGACATCAATGGTGCCAAACCCAACAGCCTTCTTGTCATTAACACCCAATGAAAATGTGACAAGTCTAGCTTCAGTAATACATACACCTTACAAAGAAGCTAACTCGAAGCACAATTCCAGCACGACTGCTATTCTGACCAAAAAGGCATAAATATTCCTTGTCATTTTGTCAAATTTGTCATTTGCATGCAGCACCAAAAGTGATCTGAGAAGTGGTACTGGTGCAGTTAAACTCTTTTAACGTTTATGATTAAAGAAAGTAGTTCTTAAAGAATAAAAACAAAAGCAAGCCATGCAATCTTTTGTTCCATTCTCTCATACATTCTGCTAGTACCACTGGTACACCACACCGAAAAAACATCACAGCAGCATATTATCTTTTGATGTTATGCAAATAGAGCTGCTGCAATAGGAATCTGTAAAGTGATAAAAGATTTAAGTAACACAAGTGTGCTTAGGGCACGAAATCTCAATAAACAATAAGGCCAGATTTTCTTCTTCTGATCTTCATCAGAAAGCTGAGAACACGAGGTAAAAATCCTGGACACATTATCACTGAAAACCTCTCTTTAATGGGAAGTGATGTCATCCCTATGTGTCACAATTTCCTCTAGTCCACATAAGTCTGGAAGCATAGTAGGCTAGCGATTCCGAAAGAAGATACGAGCCCAGTGACAGTGTAGTGTCAACATTAAAGAATGCTTGCAAATTAAACTAACCACGGACATACGGTTTCATTTGCTTTATGGAGCTTAACGACCCAAAGCGACGCCAAAGTGAAGAGTTCTGGTAATTTCGACCACCTAGGGTGGTCGACATCACACAGTACACATGCCTGCAACATTTCGCCTCCACTGAAATACGGCCGTCGCAGCCAGGATCGAACTTGTGCTTTTCGAGACAACAGTCGAGCGCCATTTTAGGATAGAACACTTGTCACAAGACACCTAGAGAGCACGTCGTTATCTGGTTGCCAGCAAGATTGCTACCAAAACTTCCTCCAAAGGGCACCATGGAACACTATTATTTCTTTAGTGTCGTGTCTTTTTGTGGTGTTTTATATTCCACTTAACTGAGAACGCCTTTGAGCACAAATCACACTGGAATTGTTTTTCACCCTTGTGGGAGTGCACGTGTGCCACAAGGGTTGCCTTTCGTGCAAATGCCATGGGGCACAGCTGGCATTGGAATGGCTTCTCACCAGTGTGGATGCGGACAGGATCTACCAGGTGGCTCTTTTGTACAAATGCATTGCCACAGTGGTCACAACAGTATGGACGATCACCCGTATGGGTGCGCAGGTGATTGTCCAAATTGTTCTTTACTGAAAATTTTCTGTCACAGTGGTCACAATGATATGGACGATCACCCGTATGCGTGCGCAGGTGTCTGTCCAAATTGCTCTTCACAGCAAATGTGCTGCCACAGTGGTCACAACAGTATGGACGATCACCGGTATGGGTGCGCAGGTGTCTGATCAGGCCGTTCTTATAAGCGAATGTGCTATCACAGTCACTGCAATGACACGGGCGGTCGCCTGCGTGGCTGCGAACGTGCGCAGCCAGGACAGATCTCTTCTTGAAAATGTTGCCGCAGTGGGTGCACTGGTGAATCTGCTTTCCTGTGGGCTTGTCCCGGTGAGTACTCGTGCTTGTACTAATGGATGGCACGCTGTGGTTGACTGGGCACTTTTGATCAGGTGAATTTTGTCCGAGAAACACGCCAGCCTTGCAGTCTGTGGTGGCCATTCCTGCATTACAAAACCAGACCACTTTTATTAAAACGTGGGGCCCAATACGCCACAGCTCACATACTGCTAGGGCTATCAGATTGTGACTGTAGACAAGAGTGCTGTGCAATAGCTGCGTTACTTGAGTAGAGTTACATTTCATATGTAGAGCTTAATCCCTTCAGTCAAGAACAACAGTCCACTAGAAGTAAATTTTTAGTTTTTAGATTTCTATAAGGAACATATCCAACAGCTCAGAAAAAATTCCCACCGTTCCAGTTACCCAATTATTAGGGGTGTGTGAATGCTTAAATTTCAAATGTGAATATTAAGAAAAAAATACCTTCCAATATCGAATCGAATGTACGTTTTGTATAAAAACAATTTAAAAATATAAACGTGCAAACATAACTCCATGTTCTTTATCAAAATAGTATCTGGTCTTTGCAACCAAAATATACAAAACTATAGACTCTACCATACTAAAAAAATCATGGTGTCCATAGAAATGTTGATTTCTTGTTTGGACAGCATTAACAGCATGCAATAGGTGATGTAGACACGCAGAATAAGTAACAATACGAAACCATGAATTCATATGATGCAGCATTTAAAGCTAACAGGATGGATAGTAAAACCTCATTAATTTGGACTTCAAGGGGCTGAAAGATAATCCCGAATAATCCAAAGGTTAAGCTATAAATAGCCCCCTGCCTCATTTCTTCTCAAAGCTGGTTCATAGTTCATACCACAGTCATGGATTGCATAACAAACACATACATGATGAGCAATGGACATAAACAAGGTTTCCATTTCTGGTCAGAAAATTATAAAGAATTACATGTAAATATAATAATATTATACTTCATTCAGCAAAAAGTCACCTTCTGTTACCGCAAACCTAAAAATAGAATAGACGTCATGGTGCGAGTTAAACCCATGTAGCAACAGATACTGTTCAGCGAACCTGTGTGAGCTGTGTTATACACATGAAAAATAATGCCAAGCTCCAATGCCCAGCCACGACAAACCACACTACACTGTGTACTTTGAATTAGCAACTGCAGTGAAATGCACATTAAATGTGGCTTTCATTTGATAGCAGTTTAAATATAACGGATTAAAATGCCACCCTGAATGTCTGGCTGAACAGTAATAAAAGCTGTTGCTGCAGCTTTGGTAGACATGCTTCATCATAAGGTCCCAAATGTGACTAAAGCAAAAACAAAAAACAACAGAGAAAATAACCAAATAATAAGAAATGCACTCGCATGGCACTGTAACAACAAAGACAAGTAAGACTAGACATTTCTTAAAGTACATTTAGCACCAGAAGGGAGATTAAGGATGGCCACCAATGGCACATTGATCCAATGGCTACTTATTGCACAGACTGTATTTTTGTTTCCAACAGTTTGCTCCATGAAGTCTTGAAAAATTGGGGAAAAATATTCTGCTTGCACTGTGCTCTACCAAATGATAACAAGGTGTCCTGTATACTCATACCCTTCTTTATGCTTATACCATGTTGCCCCATGATATCTTCAATAATAACCCTCATCGATGCTTAAAGTATCTGTGCTTTTCATGGATGGGGCATTATGCACACCATTTCGTCCATGGGCACCAGGCACTAAGGTCTATAAACAAGTTAATTCACAGGCTATGAACATCAGGACAAAGCATCTGTGAAGGCAAGGATTTATATTGAAGGCTTCTTCCTGTGGTAGCATGTATTCCTTTGGCTTGTCAGTATTAGTCTGCAAAATTAAGAGAGAAAAGCAGTGTTAAGTGAAAAAAAAACTGCACTGCCATAGACAGCGATGCTTAAATTCTTTCTTTATAAATGACTGCATGTTGGACAACACACAAAAAGTACCCGGAACCATCCATCAGTTAGAGAAAAAAAGATATGAAAGAATGTGGACAAGAAAGAAATACCAGCAGACATCATGCTTATGATACAACTATTTAGCTTATACTATGGCTGGAAATAGATGCCTAGTGCAGCCCTAGACTGCAGCTCACTTATGGAGGTCAGTGGATGTAGCTCTGGACTTGGGAGATGGGAAGCAGTGGGGCTTGGCTTCTGCCAAAACATGGTGATAGCTTCGAATAATTTCGATCACCTGAGGTTCTTTAATGCGCTCTGACACCGCATACCGTATGAATTCCGTCAAAATGAAGTGACCGTTGCCAGGATTTCATTCGACAACATTGCACTCAGCAGCCAAACAAAAAAGCCATTGAGCCAGTACAGCAGTTCGCATGAATATCCATGTTTCACATGTTGCCAGGTTGCTGCTGCTATTTTTTCACTTGTGAGGAAAGCGTTTCTGGCATTGCAATGAAATAGGTACCGGATGTTGCATACACATTTGAAGATTTGCATGCACTGGAATGTTTGGCTCAGGTGTGTTCATGAAAGTCCACAGTTGTGCATAACATTGAAGTAATTACAATTAAACTCCTCTCGAGCATGGGAGCTGGCTACAAACAAGGACATTTTTTGAAGCTCTTGGCTGCGTCAAGCTACATGTTGATTGCAGTTATGGCTAAACATGGTTGACAGGGCACTGAAAAAACCCGTTTCGTTACATCTGCAGAAAATTGCATTGTGTTGCATTTCAGGGGGTCTTATGTCTCCCAATTTCCTAGAGGCTGTTTCACCATATGGAAGTTGTTTCAATTGCTTGTTTTGGAATCTGTTTCACATTCTGGAATTCCTTGAAAGCACTCTCTAAAGCAAGGCCTGGTAGCATTCCAAGCACACTCTGAGTGCCTCCGATGCTCTATAGAAATATCTGTATATTTAGGCAATGCATTGGGTCTAGTAGTAAGCATATCTGCTTCCTCTAGTGCTGCATACAGCTCTGGGCAGACAAAGGAGTTGACAGGTACCGTTTACGTGATCTGTGTTTTCTACTTGCCATTAAAGTGTGTGAAAGGCCCAACAATGGGAAGTTTTGCGGCGCGATAATTTTCAAGAGAAGTGAGTAGCGCTTTCCGCTCTAACTGGTCCTGTGGAAGCAATGCACTGGTGTTAACGTGACCAGCAATGATGACCAAACGGCGAATTGTCATGTGCGTGTAACAGTACTATCCTCTCTCGCGCAAGTATCGCTAATGTCTCCCCTCAGTTTCCACCAATTGGCCCAACATGTGAAACGAAAAGTCTTCCAGACACAAGTACAAGGCTGATGTGACATGCAAGTTTAATACACTAGGCATACCACGCCATCTCTAATCAGGTACGTACTTGTGCAAAGAAAATAGGTCAGAGTGAAACTCGTCCAAACAATAGTATTGATACCATACCAATAACAGAGAAAAATGACTAGATCTTTTCTTTCGGTGTAAAAAAATCTGCGTGAACAGCAGATCCGACATCAAAAGACAACACATAGTTAAGGTGATGACAAGAAGGATATAAAGTGAATCATTTGAAAAGTTTCCGCAAAAAACTGAATATACCCAGTATGTCAGGCAAGCATTGCCAGATTTTTTTTTTCAGGGGATAAATTTCTGCACAGTAATAATCTGCCACTGAAGGAGTAGAAATTCCCCAAGTATTTAGAAATTTCTGAAACAAAATTCAAACTTTGTGAAGCAGCGATGGGAGATGCTTAAACATACAAAAATGGTAAAGTATAAAGCGCCTCAGTAGTGATCTGCCATCTCTCTGTATCATCTTTCTTATCCATCTGCTGCAGAGTACAATAGCAACTCACCCCAAAACGCACCTTAACCCTTCGACACATTATGTAACAGCACATAAAGCAAACTTGCAGGTTTTTCCGAGAGTGGGCTGCATCTAGTAGCCTTTCTTTGTTTTGAGGTGAACTTCACATCCTTCATAACGCAAATACGCTAGATTTTTTTTTATGCCATACAGTGAATGCAGTGAATATTTTGTGAAACAGTGAGCGGTGTAGCATATCGTCCGCCATTGTTGTGCAAAAATATTTTGCCACCATTTTTAGCATAACTTTTTGCCTCAATTTCAAATGTAATGCACACCTTCGAAAAAGAAATTAATTTCATGGACCCTCGTGAGTTTACCTTCTAAGTCAAAGCATATTTATGTCGCTATTTTAGTCAATTACGACACTTTGTATAAAATTTTGCACCTTCATGCCATAATATGTTTGATTTTTGCGGTGGAAAACTGACAGGCTGTCTTCATAAAAACCTGAATATATTATTTAGGTTGAAAAATATTCCATTTCGATTAAACAAGAAATGGTGCATTCCATACATAACCATTTTCGTTGCAAACACTACAGTGTAACTGTGAGCTAACACCGCCCAACAAAATGAAAACATCGATGCCAGTTAAAACTTTATCGTGTGCATACATATCGAGCTGCACTCTAGTAATACCACATTGCATTTGTCCACAAATATTTCACACAGCAGTAATGCAACCAGATCATGGGGAATAATTTTTAATTGTGTGGTTCTGGTTGCTGCTCATATAAATGTTAATTACCCTAACTTACGTAAACGACTACTGATATACAGAATGAACACTTGCCATATTTCACCAAACCAACAAACAAAACATCTGCCCACTGTTGTGACACTAGTGAGGGAATGCAACCACACACAGTAGTACTCTTGAAGGCACAGCTCTGAGCAGTGCAAAGAGTGATGCCAGAAATCATTTTCTGGGGGGTGGGGGTGCTAAAAGTCACACAAATGGCAAACGAAAGAGTGCCAGTACTGTGGAGTTTTAAAGTACAGGACACAAATAAAAGGCATTAGTACTACAACAAACAGTCAGTATGTCAAGACCTGTTTTTGGCAGCAGGTTTAACAAAATACTCATGGGAAGCAACCAACAACACACAGGAAGAAATAAAATGGAATCTGAAAACACACTGAAAGACTTCTCGCCACAGTGCAGTGAATGTTTCTGAAAGCACATCAGCTGAACAGCTTATAATGCATCGCAGCAATTGCAACACTGACATCAGTGGTGACAGACCCAATAGCCTTCTTGTCATTAACACCCAATGAAAATATGACAAGGCTAGCTTCAGTAACATGTGCAGCTTACAAAGAAGCTAACTCAAACCACAATTTCAGCACAAGTGCTATTCTGACAAAATGGCTGAATATAGTGAGGACACAATATTCCACAAAATATGCCATTTGCATGCAACACAGGAACAGTGATCTGTCAAGTGACACCAGTTCTTCAAAATTTTTGTTCAAAAAACGTAATTCTTAAAGCCTAAATACAAAAGCAAGCCACGTAATCTTGAGGCTCAACTTTTGTTCTCCCCTCTCATACGTTTTGCTAGCAGTATTCCAATGCCAAATTGAAAACACAACACATCCGCAGTTTTCAATTTTGACACTAAGCAAACAAAGCTGCAGTGATATACGGCATCACTCCAAAACCATTTTTAAAAATTTCGGGGCAATCAATTGGACTGATGTGGAGGGCATGTGATAGCCTTTGATTTCCATTCTCCAATGTATTCCATTAATAATAATATTAATTGGTTTTTTGAAGAAAGGAAATGGCACAGTATCTGTCTCATATATCATTGGACACCTGAACTGCGCCCTAAGGAAAGGGATAACGGAGGGAGTGAAAGAAGAAAGGAGGAAAGATGTGCCGTAGTGGAGGGCTCGGGAATAATTTCAACCAGCTGGGGATATTTAATGTGCACTGACATCGCACAGCACACAGGCGCCTTAGCGTTTTGCCACCATAAAAACGCAGCCGCCGCGGTTGGGTTCGAACCCGGGAACTTTGGATCAGTAGCCGAGCACCCTAACCACTGAGGCACCGCGGCGGGGCAATGTATTCCATTCCGACTCTATTTTTTCACTCACCAACACTCCAATTCTGATTACATTCCAATTACGCAAAACCTGTCACAATATTATATACAGCAATGCCATCTCTTTAAAAACACAAGTACACTTGGGACAATAAAATTACACAGACAGTCAGGCCACCCTTTTTTTTCCCCATCTTCATCATTAGCCTGAGAACATGTACCAGCAATAAATATATTAGACAAACTGCCGATGAATGCCTTTCTTCAAAGGGAAGTGATGCCACCCCATATGTCAGATTATTTTTTTTTTCGTTGACGTAAGTCTGGAAGTCCAATATACTTGTGGCTCTGGAAGAAGAAATGAAATAGCCCAGGACCAGTGCAGTACAAGGGCATGTCAGCGTCCCATTCCGGCAAGGAGCGCGTCAACATTCAAGAATGGCCGCAAATAAAACTAGCTACCTACATAGGTTATAAAGGAACACTCGTCACAGGTCACCTAGCTAGCATGCTGCCAGCTGGTTGTCGACAGGACCGCTACCAAAATGCGTTCCAAAGGGCACCAGGGAACTCAGCTGTTCCTTTAGTGTCCTGGCTCTTTGTGGTGTTTTAAGCTGCACTTAACTGAGAACGCTTTAGAGCACAAGTCACAATGGAATGGTTTTTCATGCCTGTGGGACCGCACGTGCACCATAAGGGTTAGCTTTTGTTCAAAGGCCATGGGGCACAACTGGCACTAGAAAGGCTTCTCACCAGTGTGAATGCAGACGTGTCTTACCAAGTTATCTTTCCTAGAAAAGGCACTGTCACAAAAGCTGCAACGGTATGGACGATCACCTGTATGGGTGCGCAGGTGTCTGACCAGGCTGTTCCTTGTTGCGAACGCGCTATCACAGTTACTGCAATGATACGGGCGATCGCCTGTGTGGGTGCGAATATGCGCTACGAGGTCAGATCTCTTCTGGAAAATCTTGCCGCAGTGGGTGCACTGGTGAATCTGCTTGCCTGTGGGCTTGTCCCAGTGAGTACTCAAGCTTGTACTAATGGATGGCACACTGTGGTTGGCAGGGTGCTTTTCATCAGGTGGACTTTGTCCAGGAAACACGCCAAGGTTGTGGTCTGCCATGACTGATCCTGCATTTCAAAACCAGAGTACTTTCATTAAAACCTCAGGCCCAAGATGCCACAGCTTGCTTGCAACTAGAGAACAAAAGCCATATTTAGAATGCAGAGTCTAGGCCCTTCAGTCGAGAAGAACTGTCCAGTGGAAGTAAATCTTCAAACTTTTTTGGATTCATGTAAGGGACATGGCAACATAGCAAAGAAATAATTCCCCCCAACTTAGATGCCCACTTATTAGGAGTCTGCGAATCTTTAAATTGCAAATATGAATAAAATTTTTTAAGATAAAAAAACAAACATTGCACAGACTTCTTTTTTAAAAAAAAAAGTGTATATCCTTTGCAACCAAAAGATAAAACACTATACTGACTCAGCATTATACAATATAAAATGGTGTGCACAGAAGTGTATATTGTATGGTTAGACAGCATTAACCCAGGTTTTTAGTAATTTCGTGATTTCTAGCTCTGATCCTTTTTATATGTAAAGGAATAGAGATCAAGCTAACAGAAACAGTACTTAAAAGTATGCCACAGGTGGAGAAACAAAATGAGAAACAAAATGAAATCAATGAATTCATATTAAGCAACAATTAAAGGTAACATTATGGGTAGCAATACCTAATTAATTTGAATTTCCAGGGACTGGAAGAAACTACCGATTTATCCAACGGTTGAGTTATAAAACGCCCCCTCCAACATTACTGATAAAAAAAATTGCGGTAAATCCTTGTGAGGAGGCTCACAGTGCAAACAGTGATAAGCCCGTGACAAATGTGCAGTTTCGGCGTACTGGAAGAACAACACAGACACAATGTTCCCCTAATTTCCTCACAAATCAGTTTTCCTTTTCCATATAATATTATGTTAAGTTGCAGAAGTATTTCTCGCATGTTGCGAGGCATATTTTGGGAATATTTTCTGGATGCAATAACTGCTAGGACCTGATTCGTCCAATCTGTTGGTCCAGTTGGATCCAGTGAGGTTGAATTGGTCGGGTGGTTAAAAACACAGCTAGAACCAATTCGAAGATCCAAATGAAACCAGTTCGAATGTCCAATTGGATCAAAAAAAAATTCCCAAACTTTTTTTTTCTGACTGTGGTTAGTGTAGCAGGCGGTGGTAGAAAGTTAGATGGCCTGATGAGATTCAGAAGTTTGCGGGCATACAGTGGGCACAGCTGGGAAAGGACAGGGATAATTGGAGAGACACGGCAGAGGCCTTTGTCCTGCAGTGGGCGTAGTCAGGCTGCTGCTGCTGATGATGAAAAGATGTGTTCTCATTCTGTGATAGTTTGAAGCAGGTGGTCACCCATCATGCTCTCAGCTCGTGTGATGTGACCAGCCCACCTGCCGAAATTTGCTAAACATCCAAGAAAATCGGTGCCTGGGTGACAACAGTCGACCCGATGAATGACAGAAACAAATGCCATTGTACAGTTTAAAAGACACCTTAAACTTAATGTTTGGATAATTTGCCCAGATATTTTGGTTCTGCCATGAATGGATTAATGAAAGTCAGCACAATAATCAATTCCTGCTAACTAAATATTTCAAAACTTTCGAAAATAAAAAACTCAGATACTAAATTCTCGAACTGAGTACGAGCCGAATAACAAACATGTTCAATTCGATACAGGAATTTCGAATATTTACACTGCCACCCTTATTTTCAATATCGACATCCTCTCATAAGTCTGTATCTGACACAACTTCAAGGCCTCAAACCGTTCCGACTCATTCCTGTCACTAGAGTACCATTTTAGAACTAAGGTATCAAAACAAGCAAATGAAAGCACACATGAAGTACTCTTGCCAGGGCTATTATTAACATTATTAAAGAAGATGGTTTATGGTATAGGGGAGTTTAACGTCCCAAAGCAACTCAGGCTATCAGGGACACTCTAGTGAAGGGCTTCGGAAATATCGACCACCTGGGGTTCTTTAACGTGCACTGACATCGCATAGTACAAGAATTATTAAACAAGAGGCATACACCAAAAAATTTTTCGTTAATTTTACAAGACTGGCTTGAGACGGTTCTCGCAGCCATCTGTAGAGGGTTCCATATATATAGGTAGCAGCCATTATCAGCAAAAAAATTCACGGCAGTAGGAAACACAGACACAAATTCAATGTGCACACATGAATCAACTGTGACTGAAGGGATTAAAAAGAGCATAGATGTAAAGTGAAATTTCCTTTTTTGAATTCTGCATACAGTTCGCATTTCACCTGGCAAAAGCTCATGTTACCTGCAGACCGTAAGAGTGCAAAACCCTCCTATCTCAAAGCTGGTTCATACCTCGTCGCATACCAAGCTAACATACACTTAGTAATAGACATAAACATAGTTTCCATGTTCAGACACAAAATTTAAAAAAAAACACTTAAAGATAAGGAAGATTTTTAAAAATTACAGTTAAAGATGAGAACGCTACAGTTCATTCTGCAAACAGACACGTGCTGTTAACACAAACAGAAAAATGGAATTGACGTCAAGGTTTGAGTTAAACTCATGTAGCAACAGATACTGTTTAGCCAGCTAGTGTCAGCAGTGTCATACACATAAAAAATATCATCAGACTTCTATGTGCACTTCGAATAAGCAACCAATTATGGCTTTTGCTCAAGAGCAGGTAAAACAGAACAGGTTAAAGTTCAACACTGAAAATCTGCTTGAACAGTAATAAAAGCTGTTGCTGTAGCTTTGGTAGAGATACTTCATAATAAGGTCTCAGACATGACTAAAGCAAAAACAAAAAACAGCACAGAAAATAAACAAAATAATCAGAAATGTGCATGGTACTGTAACAACAAAGTCAAGTAAGGCAAGACATTTCCAAAAACTAAAAGTCATTTATCACCAGAAGCAAGATCAAGGATGCTTCACCACACATACATCCATTCAATGGCTCATCATTGCACAGAATGTATTACTTTTACTGCACCTTATTAATTCAGCAAAAATCTTCTGGTAGCATATATTCCTTGGCTCGTTGATATTACCCTGCAAAATTAACAGAGAAAAGCAGCGGAAGTAAAATAAAAACAGTAATGCCCAAAGCAGCGATGTTAATATGCTTCCTTTATATATGACTGCACTTTGGACAACACATAAAAAGAACTCAAGACCATTAATTACTTAAAGAAGCAAAAGATATGAAAGAATCTGGACAAGAAAAATATGCAAACAGGCATTGTGCTTAACATACAACTACCTAGCCTATAGTATGGTTTGGTTTATAGGGGTTTAACGTCCCAAAGCAACTCAGGCTATGAGAGACGCCGTAGTGAAGGGCTCCAGAAATTTCGACCACCTGGGGTTCTTTAACGTGCACTGACATCGCACAGTATACGGGCCTCTAGAATTTCGCCTCCACCGAAATTCGACCGCCGCCGCCGGGATCGAACCCGCGTCTTTCGGTCCGGCAGCCGAACGCCATAACCACTTAGCCGCCGCGGCCGCCCACACTATGATTGGAAATCAGTGCCTAGAGCCGCCCTAGGCCGCAGCTCACTTTTGAAGGTCAGTGGCTGCAAATTTTGATTTTGGAGCTGGGAAACAGTGAGGCTTCGTTTCTGCCAAAACATGGTACCTATTAGTTTCAAATAATTTGTCACGTGGGGTTCTTTGATGTGCATTGACACCACACAGATAACTTCTTTGCATTCAACTTCTGTCGAAATGCAGCCGTAGTAGCCAGGATTTTATTCCACAACATTGCACTCGGTAGCCAAACGCCACAGCCACTTAGCCATCGCGACAGTTTGCATGAATATGTATGTTTTATCGCATACCACACCATCTCTAATAAGGTACATACTAGCAGGAAGACACGACACTATGAACAAACATGTACGGCATGAACAGAGCGAAACAAGTCAAATGTGTTTCTTTGTTGCATCCAGTCCTCTTCGCGCAAGTACGTACCTTATTAGAAATGAACCCGCTCACCCAAACAGAAGTATTAAAGGGGCTGTGAAGGGTGCTCTAATAAAGTTGTAGCATGCATGTGATATTGAAGCACGTCACTGCACGAATAGTGTTTAGCAAGGCATATTTAAATGCGCTTTGTAGAGGCTGAGTTATCTGTAGTTAAAATTCGAATTTCAGCACCTTGGCGCCTTTCCCTCTCCTCTCGTCACTTTTTGCATGCTGGAAGGTAGGCGCTCCTTTGCCGACCCCCTCTGGGAGCGAAGCTTCCCGAACCACAGGAGCAAAGCGGCTTATTGGCCGCCGCCACTGCCTGACGTCTGGAAGAATCTAACCAATGGCCACCTCTCACCTTGTCTACACAGATGCGGGGGACGCAGGAGGGTGCTAGGATGAAAAAGTCGCCGGGAAGGGCTCGCCAACTTTTAAGCGTGACTGTGGGTCGCCTGCTGCGTGTAGAAGAGTATTATTTGGCTCTTGTTTTCATGGCAACACAGAGCAGTGATTAAGCGAGTTAATGTGCTCTCCTCAAAAGATGTTTCGGAGCCCCTTTAATACCACAGCAATACCCGGAAAAAATGACCAGATCTTCTATTTAGCTTAAAGAATAGTGTGAATAGCACATCTCGCCTCAAAAGATAACACAGTGTTAAGGTGATGACTAGAAGGATGTGAAGTGAATCATTTGAAAAATTGTAGGAAACTGGTCACAATGTACTCAGCATGTCAGGCAAGCATTGTCAGATTTTTTTTTTTCCAGGGAATAAATTTTTCCACAGTAATTATTTGAAACTGAATGGGAAGCAATGCACAAAGTATTGAGGAATTTCCGAAACATTGTTCAAATTTTGTCAAGCAGAAATGGGAGATGCTTAAACATTGAAAAATGGTGAAGCATAAAGTGCCACAATAATGATCTGGTATCTCTCCGTTTCCTATTTTTTATCCCTGTCTGCTACAAAGTGGAATAGCAACTCGCTCTAAAATACACTTTAACCTTCCGACACGTTAAGGGCACGATTGCGTATAAAGCGAACTCATAGCTTTTGCAGAGAGTGGGCAGCATCTAACAGTGACTTCTTTGTTTCAGGTGAATTTCGAATCCTTCAAGTTACAAATAAGCAAGATTGTTTATGCCACATAGTGAATGCAGTAAATATTATTTCACAAAACAGTGACTGTGGTAGGAAGCCATTTGCCATTTTTCTGAGTACATATTTTGCGGGCAGTTGTAAAACAATTTGTTTACTCTCAATGTCAAGCATAATGTGCACTTTTGAAAAAGAAATTACTTCCACGACCCTTCGGATGTTTACAAGTCGCAGCTTATCTACGATGCTGTTTTCAATTACGACACTTTGTATACAATTTCTCACATTTCCGCAATAAACACCCAGTGCTTTGCGCAGAAAAACTAACAAATTGTCTTTCTTAAGGCATGAACATACTATTTAGGCTGAAAACTATATAATTCTGATGAAAACAAGAAATAGCACACCAAAGGGACACATGAGGCAATTTGAAGCCGACCCAAATAGATACATCACCACACTCTACCGACATGAAATATAGGTGTCACTACTAGCAGCCGTCTTTGCAAGCAAACATGCAGTGCATCAAGAAAATTTTTTTCATGTGCATCGCTGAGGATACACTGCCATTCACTTATGAAAAGAAAATGTGGATCTGTTTTGATCCTGACATCTTGAGTTTGGATCAGGTGGAGGGAACATTTTTCATCCAATTTTCATGGCAATAAATGCATTTTTTTTCCTGGTGGAGAAACATCAGTACAGCAAGAAAAAGCCACATAACCATTTTTATTGCAAACAATACAGCGCAACTGTGAGCTAAACTTGCCCGATAAAAGAAAGACAATTATGCCAGATGAACCTTTATGACCAGCATACATGTCAAACAAGATTAGAGCGCCACTCTAGAAATGCCGCACTGTGTCTCTCCACAAGTGTTTCAGACAACAGTAATGCAACCACTTTGGGGAATAGTTTTTAAGTAGGCAGTTCTAATTGCTGCCCATCCAATTGTTACCAATCCTAACTCATGTAAGTGACTCCTGATGCAAAGAATGAAAGCATCTTTCTCCAAGCCAACCAACAAAATAATTGTTCACTGTTGTGTCAGTAGTGAGGGAATGCAACCACACAGAGTAGTAATCTTGCAGGCACAGAGCTGACTAATGCAGCTAGTGATGCCACAAATCATGGGGAGGGCTAAAACCTACACAGATGGGAAACCAAAGAGTACCAATGGTTTTCAGTTTTAAAGTACAGAGCATAAATAAAGGAAAAAAGCACTGCAAACAGCCAAAATGTTGAGACCACTTTTTGACACCAGGTGCAACAAAATATACATACGAAAAAACAAAGAACACACAAGAAGAAATAAAACGCAATCTGAAGACACACCGATAGACTTCTCGCTGCCACGAAGTGATTGTTTCTACAAGCACATCGGCTGAACAGCCTATGATGAATCAAAGAAATTACAGCAACACTGGCATCAGTGGTGACAAACCCAATAGCCTTCTTGTCATAAACACCTTGAGAAAATGCAACAAGGCTAGCTTCCGTAATATGTATGCCTTACGAAGAAGCTAACTCAAAGCACAATTCCAGCACTACTGCTACTCCGACGAAAAGGCTGAAAATAGGCCACGATATTCCACAAAATATGCCATTTGCATGCAGCATAGAAAGAGCAATCTGACAAGTGATACCAGTGCAGTGAACCTCTTTCAATGTTTTTGGTTAAAAAAAAGTAGTTCTTAAAACCAAAAAACAAAGCTAGCCATGCAATCTTTTGTTCTCTTCTCTCATACATTCTGCTAGAACTAGAATGCCGCACTGAAAAAATCACACAGCAGCATGTTTTCTTTTGACGTTATGCAAATAGAGCTGCTGCAATGGGAATCTGTAAATTGATAAAACATTTAATTAACACAAGTGTGCTTAGGGCAATAAATCTCAATAAACAATAAGGCCAGATTTTCTTCTTCTGATCTTCATCAGAAAGCTGAGAACACGAGGTATAAATCCTGGATACATTATCACTGAAAACCTTTCTTTAATGGGAAGTGATGTCATCCCTATGTGTCACAATTACCTCTACTCCACACAAGTCTGGAAGCATAGTAGGCTAGTGGTTCCAAAAGAAGATACGGAATAGCCCAGTGCCAGTGTAGTGTCAGCATTAAAAATTAATGCTTGAAATTTAACTAACTACGGACATAGGGTATCATTTGGTTTATGGAGTTTAACATCCCAAAGCGACTCACGCAAAGAGCGACGCTGTAGTTAAGGGCTCTGGTAATGTCGACCACCTGGGGTCCTTTAAACATGCACCGACATCGAACAGTACACATGCCTTCAACATTTCGCCTCCACTGAAATGTGGCTGTCGCAGCCGGGATCGAACCCGCATGTTTCGGGACACTAGTCGAGTACCATGTTAGGATAGAACACTTCTCATAGGTCACTTAGCTAGCATGCTGTTATCTGGTTGCCAACAGGATAGCTACCAAAACGTGCTCCAAAGGGCACCATGGAACAATGCTATTCCTTTAGTGTCTTGTCTCTTTGTGGTGTTTTAACTTCCACTTAACTGAGAACGCCTTTGAGCACGAGTCACACTGGAATGGTTTTTCACCCTTGTGGGACCGCACGTGTGCCACAAGGGTTCCCTTTCGTGCAAATGCCATGGGGCACAGCTGGCACTGGTATGGCTTCTCACCAGTGTGGATGCGGACGTGCTTTACCAGGTGGCTCCTTTCTACAAATGCACTGCCACAGTGGTCACAACGGTACAGACGATCACCCGTATGGGTGCGCACGTGATTGTCCAAACTGCTCTTTACTGAAAATTTTCTGTCACAGTGGTCACAACGGTACGGTCGATCACCCGTATGCGTGCGCTGGTGTCTGTCCAAACTGCTCTTTACTGAAAATTTGCTTTCACAGTGGTCACAACGGTACGGTCGATCACCCGTGTGCGTGCGCAGGTGTCTGACCAGGCTGTCCTTATAAGCGAATGTGCTATCACAGTCACTGCAATGATACGGGCGGTCGCCTGTGTGGGTGCGAATGTGCTCCACTAAGTGTGATCTCTTCTTGAAAACGTTGCCGCAGGGGGTGCACTGGTGAATCTGCTTGCCTGTGGGCTTGTCCCGGTGAGTATTCACGCTTGTTCTAGTGGATGGCACACTGTGGTTGAGAAGGCGCTGTTCATCAGGTGGACTTTGTCCAGGAAACACGCCAAAGTTGTGGTCTGCCATGACTGATCCTGCATTTCAAAACCAGAGCACTTTCATTAAAACCTAGGGCCCAAGATGCCAATGCTTGTTTATAACTAAGGAACAAATACCAAATTTAGTATAACCAAATAAAATCATATTTATTTTTCAGCAAACATCTGGAAGCCGAGTTTAGGCCCTTCGGTCGAGAATAACTCCAGTGGAAGTAAATCTTTAAACTTTTTGGATTTCTGCTAGAAACATGGCAACATGGCAAAGAAATAATTCCCACCAACCCAAATGCGCAATTATTAGGAGTCTGCAAATATTGAATATGAATAAAAAGTTTTTATGAAATATTAATAAACAAACATTAGCCAGAGTTCTTTTTCAAAAAAAGTGTAAGGCCTTTGCAAACAAAATAAAGACCACTATACTGACTCAGCATGATACAAAATAAAATGGTGAGCACAGAAATGTAGAGTTTGATTAGACAGCATTAACCTAGTTTTTTAACAATTTCTGTGTGATTTACAGCTTTGAACTTTTTATATGTAAAAGAGCAGATGAAAGTTATGGACACAGTGAAAAAAAATAAATTGAATTTTTTTAAATGAAAATCGCCGCTTTTTGACTCACATCTCCCCTTAGCAATCTGCAACAGGTGATTTGATCATGAAAAACATCAAGAGAAAGACACATCAAAAATACCAACACATATCTATGTCCAACCACAATAAAACAGATTATAATGTGTACTTTCAATTATCAACCAATTATGGCTTTCACTCAATATCACGTAAAACAGAACAGGTTAAAATTCAACACCGAATATCTGGCTGAGCACTAATAAAAGCTGTTACTGCAGGTTTGGTACAGATTCTATGCTCATAAAGCCTCAAACATGATTGAAGCAAAAAAAAAACAAGAAACAACAGATTAAATGAACAAAATAATGAGAAATGCACTCACATGACATTGTAACAAGAAAGACAAGAAAGTCAAGACATTTCCAAAAACTGAAGGCCCTTTAGCACCAGAAGCGAGATCTCAAGGATGGTTGACCAAAGGCACATGCATTCAATGGCTACTCATTGCACAGAATGTATTACTTTTGCTGCACCTTATTCTTTCTGCAAATATCTTGAAAGATTATGGAAAAAAAATGTTCTGCATGCACTGTGCTCCATCAAATGATAACAAGGTGACCTGCATACGTACACCCTTCTTTATACTCAGACCATGGTGCCCATGGTATCAAACAATAACCATCATTGATGTCCCAGTATCTGTGCTCTCGATAGATGGGGCATTACGCACCCCATTTTGTCCATATACACCATGCACAGAGGTGCATGCAACAAGCTATTTTACAGACTATGAACATTAGGCCATTGAGTCTATGAGGAAAGGTATTGAAGATTTCTTCCTGTGGTAGCATATATCGCTTGGCTTATTGATATTAGCCTGAAAAATTAAGCAGAGAAAAGCAGTGTAAGTAAAATACAAACTGCAGTACTGCAAGAAGCAATGCAAAAATGCTTGCTTTAGAAATGACTCCACAACAAACAACACGCAAAAACTACTCTGGATTCACCATTATTTCTCGATGGAAAAAGATAGGAAAGATAACGGACAATAAAAAAAGTACTACAGGCGCCTTGCTTATGATATGCCTACGTAGCTTTGACCATGACAATTGCTGTATGCTTAAGTGCAATGCCACATATTGCATCTTCTAGAATGCTCGTAATTTAGGCCTTAGTGATTGGGAACGTTGGATATGAAGACCGATTTGGTTTTCCTGCAGAGTTTCACCCCTTTGGATCACTGAATATACTCTTCTACAGAATGTGAGCAATAAGCTATATGCATTTGCGTATAGGTTGACTGCAGTTGATTTGAAACATTCTTCCAGCATCTTGTCTTCTCAGCATTGGTTATAATGCCTGCAAAATAAAGAACAGCAAATTAGCTCATGCAGAAGCAAAGCTTCAAAGCCATAGCAGCATTCTTTGTGTATTCCAATACTCAAGTTCATAGTGAACTTGGAAGAAGAAGGGATCTTTCTGTACTCAAGGTTCAAAAAAGACAAGGCCTGATGTATTGTGCTTTGCATGCCAACACAAGACAATGATTACCCAGGATGTATTTGAATGGCCAAGAACACTGAAACACTTAGAAATGTTAATGTTCACAAAAGTTGTTCGGAAAGGTGCTTTGCCGACAGCAGGTGCTTCTTGGCTTGTCTGCGCTGTCTTGTAAAATAGGCAGAGCAAAGCAGCATAAGCCTCACACATTGCCGCAAGCAGAGGTGCTTCCAGCATAAACAATCAATTTTTTAGTCATGTCCAAGAGATTCGGTACAAGCATATTCATTTGGTACAGAGGAACTCTTCACTTTCAAAACCGCTCAGTGACAGACTGAAACCTGTGCCCGGTCTTAATGTTTTTCAGTGTAAACACCTGATTGGCACTGTATTCTTCCAAGTAGAGACTGCTGATAATAAAGCATTACCAAAACAACACTTATGGTACACAGTGTATCAGACAGTTCTTCCTCGAAGTCAGACCACTCTATCGAATTCTGCCCTGCAGTCCCTATGCTTCCTGATCTAGAGTTTCAGCGCACGCACAGTAACCTATCTCAAGAAGGTATTTACAGGAAAGACGAAGTGTGGGTGGGATGCATGCATTTAGAAAAAAAAAAGTCTCCAGCTTTCCCATCTGCAGGGGAGAAGATAACAGTGATATTATAACCAGAGCCCAATTGCAGCCACTAAAATCACTGGATGTCTGAGGTTCATACATCCAACACGAGTGCTTATAGACTGCAGTGTTCGAATAGTGCCACTTCATGGTGCACAACTTGCTTGGTTTACCTAGAAAGAAGTCAAGTGCAATGCCAACTGCAACAATGCCAGTGAAGAGACTCATACTCTCATTCTGCTCATAAATAAGGAGCACTGGCAGCTACAAAGAAGGCCCTTAATTGAATCCCCTGCACGGTGGTTGTTCTGCCTTTCCAGTCATAAGTGGTTCACCTTTCTTTCTGTGTACAATAATCAGTGGTGAGGCCAATACGGTACTTTAGTTGAATGCAGTAAAACTGCTAAGGCACCAGCATGAAAACAACATTACAGTAGCCCTCGCAGTCTTACTCGAAACATGAAACAGCTCCACTGTCTTTAAGGAAAGAGTGCATACACCAGTGGAAAGGTACACATGTAGACAGGACACACTCACTGTCAGGCCAATGAGGCCACTTTGTTGCCTCCTCAACACTTTTCTTGGAAGAAACGCCTTTGAGAGGCACCCATAGATTTAAAGCAAGGGGTTTCTTTGCTAGAGTGTTGGTACTTATTTCATGCCAGCAGCTAAGCTGGAAAAGAAGTCAGAACTAATTAGAGAAGTGGATGCACATTGTGACCAAATTAAAAGGTACAAAACACCGGTAGCAGACCAACAGAGCACCAGTGTGTGTGAGGTAAGGCCAGAAAAAAAGAGGAAATTTTTATGCAAGCCGTCTGCCACCTATACACTACCGTAGCGCATATGTTCATTCCTGAATTCACTCTGCAATGTCAACAGGACTGGTATTAAATCAATTCATGTAAGCAAAGCATCTGCTTCTGTGCACCACAGTGCATCCCCCAAAACAATAACTTAAGCCAAAATTTTGGACTGCCTAGAGCAACAAGTTCTACCCGCAAAGCAAGCAAGCAGGTCTGCAGGAGCACCAGAGAAAGCTTGAAAAGGGCACTTTCTTTAGGTGTCATCACATTAATACAAAAAACACAGCCTGGCTTGAACTAGAATGACACATCGTGAGTGACAATTACATCACCTTTCAGTGTTTGACAAAACCAGTAAAAAAAAAAGGGTAACACTTTATTTGCATGGCAACTTAAATGTGTAATACAAAACACAAGGAAAAGAATTCCAACTACAGAGCATGGAACGACAACACTCTTAATAAGACCGACAACTAAATTTTAGGCATCAAATTTTTTTTCACCACAACAAAAAGCTTACTGTCTAAGCTGTTCGACTACGCAATGGTTTTGCAACAAATGCGATAAAAACTTCTTACCAAGAATTTTTCAAACAGTCGATGAGCGTGTTTCATGTGCCTCTATGCTAAAAACCATGATCAGCAAGCGTGAGAATTGCACACCTGAAAAAAAATTATGAACTAAAGCTGACATAGTTACACCCAAAAAAACATTAATTAGGCAGTTTCAGTATAGCATAGCGACCATTTCAGTCTCCACACCCAGAGCGGTTATGGTACAGTGATCTGTACCTCGTTGTTGGAAATTTCAGTGGAACATGGTTACCATGTCAACCAAGAAATATAGAGCACTGTGGCACCATCTAGGAATAAAAGTTGAAAGCACAACATTAGTGATGCAAAAATTGAAAACTGAAAAATGGTTTCTGAGGAAACGAAATGCACAGTTATTGTCTCACTTATGTCACGGGCACCCAGACCACATCACAAGGGAAGGGAAGAATGTGGCAGTGAAAGAAGAAAGAGCTGCCATAGTCCTCTCCAGAATAATTTTGACCACTCGGCGATGTTTAATGTGCACTGACATTGCACAGTACACGGGCACTTCTGCCTCTCACTTCCATGGAAACGTGGCTGCTGCAGCAAGGTTCGATCCCGGGAACGGCGGCTTAACCAGTTTTTTCACATCTTCAATACGCCAACACGTTATTGAGGAGAGTTTGCTCACAACTGAAATGCCAAGCCTTCTTGAGTCAAACAGGCTATTGTACAATGGTTCCGTTTCACACAACTTCCTGCCAACTATGCAAGGCTTTCCGTCAGACACTCTATGGGCAAAATTTTCTATGAGAATGACATCTTCATTGATTTGGCAGCAGCTGTCATTAGGTCTCAAGCTCAGAGTGAAGGATGGAAAGCTACTTCCTTTGTACTGTGGGAGTCTACAGCTTGAAGGGAGAGTTCCCACATCATCATTTTCGAGCAAGAATTCCCTTGGCCGCCTTTCAAAGTAACTTTGCTGTGCTTTTGAGGCACGTTTTTCCTCTAAGCGAATATATATCTGATTCAATGCACGACCAGGTTTACGAAGAAGTTTTTTGATTGCCTGTATGTTCTTCTCAAAAGAAAATGCAGGAAAAGAGTCAAGCGTTCCATACAAACGAACGTCTGCTGCTAGATTCAACAAACAGTTTTTGATTGCCTGTATGTTCTTCTCAAAAGAAAATGCAGGAAAAGAGTCAAGCGTTCCATACAAACGAACATCTGCTGCTAGATGCAACAAACAGTGAACGTTGTACGATACCTCCTCCTGTTCATTAAGTCTACCAAAGCATTTCACAAAATGATGAAGAAGTGTTTCTGCAGAGTCTGCATACTGTTGGCAAAGTGATGGAGTGCTGAGAATTGTTGCAGCTGCATGCAAAGTCATAAAATTCAAAAGCATGGGACTTGGCAGTGACTCCCTTAACACTAGTGGGCCAGTGTAATGCAGAAAAAGCCTACACTCTGTAGCCTTCCAGCGGTCTTTCTCATCCAGAGTCCTAGGTTTCCTAGCGAACTCAAGTGGAAGACAACCCTCAAGGGCGACACCTTTGGCTATTTCTTTACGATCTGTGGGACCAAGGTGGACTGTCAGTGGCCTCGCAAACCACAAGTTTATCAGCTTACGAACTACACCAAGGTACAGCAAATGCATGGGATCAAGTGGCACGTTGCTCACACAGTCAATAGGAAGTTCCGTCAACAATGACACACCGTGGTGGTGCTCAAAATCTTCCTGTTTCCGGAATGATTTATCCGTTCTTAGCGTCGATTCTGAGGTAGGAAAAAACATATTCTCATTGAAACTGCCTTCTGCAGTACATTTAGGGCACACTGCGTAGCCAGCATGTAATTTTGTCAAGAATATAAATGCGCGCGCCAGTGCGTCGCAGATAAAGCTTCTCATTTCAACCTTAACCAGTTTGCCAGAGATCATTAGACCTACCCGAGCTAAATTTTTTAGCTCGAGAACAAAAGGGTGAAGGAATTCATGGGCAGAGTTTGGCTTTGCAGGGCCCAGAAAAGCACCAACGATCACTGGCTCTGGTAATTTATGGGTGGCACTAAGTTGAATGTGGCATTGAATTGGCCAGAGCTGCAGACGGGAGCTCTTTGACAAAGGCATGCCATCTATGTTGAAAGAAAGGCCAACAACCTGTGGCGGGTGCTTTGCGGGACACAGAACATATCCTCCAAGCCTTTCTTAAGCCCGAAATTGCAGTAGTGTCCAGGAGGCAATTCAGTAACGCCAGCTATAACTGCAGTTCTACGAGGAGTTTTAAGCAACGTTCGTGCGTCTGTTGGCAAATCAGAAAAGCAGCTGTGACCTTTCAAAAGACGCAGCAAGTCCGTTAGAGAGCGATGGGATATGTTGTGTTCAAGTGGCGCCCAACCAACCAGCCGAGAACGAAACTCGTCAACCGTTCCAACGCTTTCAATTATCGGGACGTCGTGTCCCAATTCTTGGGAAGCAGCGACCAGTGCACACTGAGAACTGCCACTCGCCACAGTGCTCATTATGTCGGCATTGCTAGAGTCACTTAATTGAGCCTGCAGTGTGCTCCGAAGGCAAGTCGAGGGGAGCGTACGTACGAAGAATCAGCAGCTTGCTCAAAAACGCTGGCGCAAGGGTCGTCTGTCGAACCGCTGGCACCGCTTGCATTGTCGCAAGGGAGTGCAAATTAAGTAGTCGGCATCACTCGCTTCGCGCCGAGTTTCGCCATCCGGTTCACCTGAATGACTCGGAATTGAGCACGTAAAGCGAGCCCGCAAAGAGCTCGGCACTTCCGATGCTTGGAAAAGCGCCTGAACTTCTAACCGGGCTTTGATCCGAACAGACCGCGCTTTGCTTAGTTTTGGCATCGCAACAAAACCGTGGTACTCAGCAGACACACCAATTATCCTTCGTGGGCATCTACAATCAACCTACACCGCTACCTAAAGACAAGGATAGTCTTAAATAGTTCAGCACAAATCGTCCGATGCTGCAACAAAGAAGCAAGGTCTAAGCCTTTTCAATCAAACGTTAGTCAACTGACAGCAAACGGCGGCACGGCATGCCGAAGACATGGAAAGAAACCGCTATGCAAACGGTGCCATCACACATACTTTTGATGGATGTCGAGCCATATGTGGAGTGCAGAAACGGTAGAACACGCAAAAATATTGTGTGGTAGGCCGCCAGAACCCAACAAACCGATAACTTCAGCGCTACCGCTGGCAAAGCTAAAGCAGCTAAAGCTGAGCTACCACGCCGAGTCGAAGACCGCGCTACCACGCAACATGCGGAGCAGCGAGTACTACTGGTACTACTATGTACCGATAGGTGCCGTTAGGTGAGGCTGTCATGAGTTTTTCCTGTTGTGGCTTTTTGTGCTCATACATAACCTTTCAGGCCAGAAAATATGTTTGTGTTGTCTTTCTCATGCACCATTTATGCAAAAAAAGAGTGATTGCAGTTTTTTTTTTTTCGTGTCTGTGTGGACACGTGACAAACTCGCGCGCCCACGGGTGCCGAATGGCCTGCGCATGTCGCGGCCAGGCCCGTCGTCTGCTACGGTATGCACATCGCTCAACACGCCTTTCGATAACTGCCTTCACTGTAAAGCTGTTTCTCTAGATTGCCTATTTCGAACAACTCAGTTTGCAAGCAAATGCACCGCACGTATGCTTAAGAATTCTGGAATACGCAGGAATTAAGCTTCCGATTCGCAAGAAATGCACAGGTAACAGTATGCTTTACAACTTAATAGCAAAGCGGCGGAAGACCCGTTAATAACGCAGTAGCACTACTAGCCGCATTCCTGCATATTCAGCCTCATGACCGAGTGTATGTTTTGCCGAAACCAATAATTAAGGAGGAAGTTTAGGAAAGAAAATGTGTGCGCGAGCGCCGCTCTAGAACACGTGCGGCGTAGCACGTGACTTTTTTTGCATGCCTCTCGCGCTTTCCTCTAGGTCACCCGGTCACAACACCGCCACTACCTCGTGGTTACATCACAAACGATGGGAATGTTTCGCATTATCAATGTTCCGCATTATCGCCAAAAAGCTCTTTAATTGCCCATGGAAAACCTTAATAAATTAATTCCATATGACATGCGTCTTAGGATTCAGGCTTTTCTTATGTTCCAATGCGGCACTAAAGCTGCCAGAGATATATGGGATATAATAATTGATAGTTTGTGCATCCAATATCTGTGTTTGTTGGACATACATTAGAACATAACTTGCGCATCGAATGAATGAATGAAAAACTTTATTGGTTCCTTTAGGAAGTAGCGGTAGAGGACGAAGTCTTCATCTTGAAGCTTGGGTCCTCCTTGGCCGTGGGTGGGCACCTAGTCCAGGGCTCCACTGAGTCAGGCCACCTCGCTTGCGTGTGCTATGAGGGCCCTTTGGACCCCTAGCTCGCAGCTGGTGAGCCGGCTCTCCCATTGCTCCGCACTTGGTGTTTTGTGTTTGTGGAATGCTTGATTTCTTCCGCACTCCCATGTGACATGATATAGTGTTGGTTTTGCTCCGCAACACGGACAGGTGGCGCTATACTGTGTGGGGAACATCTTGTTTAATATGTATAAGATTGGGAAGGAGCCTGTTTGCAGTCTTCGCCATCCTGTGGCTTTCTCCTTGGATAATGCTTTATGTGGTGGGGGGTATTGGAATCTTAGCCCCTTATATAGGTTTAATAATTCCGAATAGCTGTCCCCGCAATTAATCTGGGGCCCCTCCGGGGGTAATGACGTTCCTGTTCGGCTGGGCATTCCTCGAGCTAGGTTGTCTGCCCCTTCGTTGCCCCTGATCCCTGCGTGACTCGGTATCCAGATTATGTTGTGTATTGGTGGTCCCTCAGGGAGCAGAGCTCTACTGAGGATCTTGAGTGCCGTGCTGCAAATTCTGCCTCTAGTATAGTTCCGGCACGCCTCTTGTGAATCCGTTAAGATGTTAAGGGATCTCCCTGTCCTATATCCTTCATTCGCGGCCAGGGCGACAGCAATCTCCTCTGCCTCCGTTATGTTAGATACTTCGGCTGTGAGGCTTGTCATGTGCTCTCCGTGGTAATTTACAACTACTGCTACCGCGCTATTTTTGTGTGCTTGGGGGTATAGGGAGGCATCAGTGTAGACTGTGTTGTCCCGATGCCCCATGTTCCTCTCATAAAATTCTGCCCTAACCTGTCTCCTGTTAGCATGGAGGTTTGGATCCATGTTTCGGCGGATAGGTTGTATGCATAGCTTCTTTCTTAGCGGGTCCGGTATTGCGGCCCTGCTATTTTGTGGCTTTTCTATTTCCCGACCTAGCTTTGTCAGGAGCGCCCTTCCAGTCGTCGTGTTGCTAAGTCTTCGTATTTGTGCCTTGAGCTGGCATTCTCTTAATTCTTGGAAGGTGTTACTGATTCCGAGTTGCATGAGCTTGTCGTTGGATGTATTTCTTGGGGGATGAAGAGCTGTTTTGTATGCCTTCCGGAATATTGTCTCCGCTGGCTCCTTCTCTGCTTTGATAGTCACATGGTACGGTAATGAATATGTTACCCGGATGACCACTAGGCTGTTGACTAGCCTGAGTGTGTCCTCCTCCATCATGCCATACCTCTTGTGCGCTACTCTGCTGATCATCCGGCTTTCTTGTCCTGCCGCTTTGCTTAGCAGTCTGAGTTTATGACTGCACTTCCGGCTTCCTTGCAGCCACATGCCGAGGATTCTGATCATCTTTTGTTCCGGGATGTTCCGGCCCTCTAGTTTTATTTCGAGTGGAGCATCCGTAGGGTGCCTACCCACTCTGAGGAGCTCAGATTTTTCCGTGGAGCATATAAGTCCTCTTTGTTTTGTGTATTATTCAATGCAGGTGGCAGCCTCTTGTAGCGCCTCCTGCTTCTCCCCCAGTGAGCCTTGGGTGGTCCAGATGGTGAAATCGTCTGCGTACATTGCATGACTAATCCCCTGGACTTGGCTGAGTTTCTTGGCGAGGTTGACCATCGCTATGTTAAAGAGTATTGGCGAGATTACTGAGCCTTGCGGAGTGCCCTTGCATGGCGTTTGAAAGGTGTCACTCCGCAGGTCTCCTAGGCCTACCGTCGCTGTTCTGTCCATGAGGAAGCTTCTAACGTAGTCATGGACCTTCTTCCCGCAGTTGGTGGTGTTAAGTACTTCCATAATGGCGGCATGGGATACGTTGTCAAAGGCCTCTTTAATATCGATGGCCATGACAACGTTCTCCCCGTTCTTTGGCATTGTTTCGAGTACCTCTTCTTTTAGTTTTAGCAAGATGTCTTGGGTTGATAAATTTGCCCTGAATCCGAACATGGTGTTGGGGTACCATCCTCCGTCTTCTAGATGCGTTTGTATTCGTCGGGTTACTATTCTCTCGTACAGCTTGCCTAGGCATGATGTTAGCGAGATCGGTCTGAGGTTTTCAATTTGGAGTTTCTTGCCGGGCTTGGGGATCATGACGACTACGGCGTGTTTGCACTCCGCTGGGACCGTCCCTTCTTCCCATTGAATGTTTAGGTATAGGGTGAGTTGGCTGATTGCTTCGTCGCTTAAATTTCGGATTAACGAGTTATGAATCTTGTCCGCCCCTGCTGCCGAATTTTTCGTTGTTGCCCTTATGGCCTCGACGACCTCTTCTCTTGTGATGGGTCTGTCCGTGGTTGGGTTTTCTTCGCCCTGGTAGTCGCCTTGGTAGCCGTCTACCTGGTCCTACCCGTAGCAATTCTCTCGTACTGCCTGGAGCAGCTGTTCTTCTGTACCTTCGTACTGGTGAATTAGCCTTTGGATGGATTTGCTGCTTCTTGCCTTGCGTTTGCTCGGATCTATGAGTGTTCTGAGGATCTGCCACGTTCTAGCCGTGCTGAGGGTGCCATTCAGCGAGGTACTTGCTGCCACCCTTGTCTTGCCAGCTGCGTTGCATATTCCTCTGCTTGCCTGGTGATTTCGGCAATCTTCTTCTTTAGCTTTCTGTTTAGCTTTTGGCGCTTCCACCACTTGGTCAGGCCTCGTCTTGCCTCCCAGAGCCTGAGAAGTCGCTTGTCCACTTCTGGTGCTTGTTCTGTTCGATCCACTTCTTTAGTGTAGAGATCCCCGATTTGTCTAAGCTGTTGGCTCCAATCTTCTGCCGAAGTTATGTCGTCCTTAAGTTGTTTGCAGTAGGTGCGGAAGGCATCCCATGGAGTCAGTTAAGTTTGCCTTGCCGTTCTTCCTTTTGATGCTTTCTGCCTCTGTGCTGACCCTAATGATGTAGTGGTCGCTGCCGAGATTTTCTTGCAGGTTCTCCCATTCGACTTGCTTAGCGCCCCTGACAAAGGTTCGGTCGGGACATGTGTCCACGCTTACGCTATTACCCTGTCTAGTAGGCTGACTTTCATCTGTGAGTAACTCGCAGCCTATGTTTTCCGCTGCTGTGCAGATGCCGCGCCCCTTTTTATCTTCGATCCTGCTGCCCCATTGTGGGCTTTTCGCATTAAAGTCCCCTGCTATTATTAGGGTATTCTGCCCTGCAAGCTTCTTTGCTTCCGCAAAAAGCTTAATGAAGTCTCCTTTATTTTTAGGTGGGCTGTACAAATTTACTATAAAAGTGCTTTTAGCTTTTCTTTTTCTCTTGGGAATCACTTCAGTTATTATGTGTTCTAGCTGTGTGTCTTCAAACTCCTTATGAGCTATGCTTGTGATTTTGTTCCGAATGAGAGTTGCTGTTCTTCCGTTCTCCTGACATGAGTGTCCTTTTAGGGTTGGGGTGCAATTTGTCTCTTGTAGATGTATTAGATCTGGTGGGTTTCCTCTAGTGTTAATGAATTGCTGTAAGAGCCCTTGCTTACGCCTGTAGCTCCGGCAATTCCACTGCCATATCTCTAGTTGTTGTTGTCCTGCCATGTTATCGTATTGGTACTGTTGTTTGTTCCCTGGGATTCTGATCCAAACCTGCGCTCATTATAGAGGCGGTCCCTAGCGTCATTTACTGTCTTCCGTGTGTTTTGACTCTTTACATAGTTGCGGAAGCTCTGATCTTGCAGGGCTATCTTTTGATTTAGTTGCTGTATCTGCTGCTGCATGAATGTCTTTAGATCCTCTATTGTTGAGTTTCCTCCTTCATTAGTTTGTAAACTTTCTACACTCTGTTGTGGGGGTGAGGGTGCCCTGACAGGCGAGCAGCCTGCCTTTCGCATCTCTTGCATTTCCGCTATTAATTCGCTTATTTGTTTCTTAAGCTGTCTGTTTTCCTCTCGGGTCTGCTCTTGTTCCTTCCTGATGTTATTAATTTCGGCAGTAAGCCTTTTTTCATTTTCTGTTCGTGTGTTTGTGTTGTTGTTGTTGTGCGGAGCAAAAAGCGCCTTGGGAGGGCCGGCTCCCCAGCTCACCTTGACTCCGCCGCTCTTCTTCTGTTGCTGCTTCGGCTTCACCCAGGACTGCTGGCCGCCCAGGGGTGGGTAGGACTCGTCCCGCTCCCGGCTCCGGCCGTGGCCCTGGCTGCTGCTGCGCCCCCGGCTGCGACTCCTGGATTCGCTCCGGTAGTCACCTTGCCGCTCCTGGTCCTCGTTCCGGAACCAGCGCGGTCTCCGTGCCCCGCCTCTGCTTCGGCTGCGGCCGCGTCGCTGCTGGCTCTGGGGTCCCCATCGCAGTTCGTTGATTGGCTTCAGTCGTTGTGCACAGTCCTTCGTGCCCGCCGCGTGGGAGCCCCCGCATAGCAGGCACTTGGGTGTACATTAATGTCGTTCTTCCGGATCTTTCCGGCCGCATTGTCTGCATGCCTTGATTCCCGGGTTCGGACAGACGTCCGATCGATGTCCGTGTTGGCAACAAACGTAGCATATTTGCCGCGTCGGCCTATAGGGGTAGCACCACATCTCTCGATCCCCCGTATAGTACAAGACTTGCTTGGGGAGGATGGGGCCATCAAAGGTGATGGCGACTGTGCTCGATCGGCCTAGCATCCTTGCCGCCAGGATCTTCACCCCTTGTGAGCGGGTTCGTAAATTCGCCTTGAGTTCTTCGGCCGGAGACCCCGGGTCCACTCCGCGGATGACCCCGCGCAGCGTTCCCTCCGGCGCCGCCACGTGTGCGTTGATTCCGTAGCTATGCTCTCCAAACTTCAGTTGCGTGATGCGCCTGATATGTTGAGCAGCGCTTTCGTTATCGGTACTGATTATTATGATATTCGAGCCGGTGCGCAGTCGGATGATGAGATCTTCTGCCTTGCATCCGTGTCCGGTAGCCGCGACCACCGCCCGCGCCACTTGGTGCGTCTGCAGGTTCTTCACTGCCAGTCCTTTCGGCCGAAGTACTACTTTTAAATCATCCCTGGGAAGCGGAGGTAGCCTTCTCCTCGGCGCTCCTTCCCCCTCTCCTTGTTTCGGTGCAGTTGGCGTGCCACCTGTGCTCTTCGCCGCGCCTAGGGAATTTTCGTTCCCTAGTGCTTTTCCCGCCAAATCTCCTGCTTGGCTTCCACGTTGGCGTTTCTTTTGCCGCTTGGACATGGCTATCTCCCAGTCCGCGTCCAAAACCTTGTTCTGACTTGCCTGTAGCGTTGTTGTCGCTGGGGTGCTGCTTTTTAGGGCTTGAAAGGTTGTCGTTGGTCCGTGGGCGAAGGTCTCCCCGGTAGCGTCTTGATAGTCTTCGTCCATATTTTCTTGGGTTTCCGCCATAAAATTCGTCTGGTCTTTTAGCGGTGCGCGATATACGCTGGGATTTAGTGCATGGGTCATCGCTCCGTCGCTTCTACCGCTGGCCGAGGCCGGGAGGGCCGCAGAGCCCCGCTACTGTGTTAGGCCTAATAGGCCTAGCTTCGGTCGGCCACGTGGGAGATCTTCAAAACCGTATAAATCCAAAAATATTGGACCCAGCGGTTTGAAAGAGGTGTCGTCGTGGCCCGCTTCGCTTTCGACGTCGTCTCCCACCAAAATTTTGGCAGTCCAGTCCAGTTAACCGGGTCAAAAGTCCCGAAAACTGCAGAGCGCATGTGAAGTGCGTCCGCTCTCCTCGGCTGCTTGCAGCGCCACCGAATGTTCACGCTTGGTGGACATGTACTAGATTATATATTAGGCATCTAGTGTCCACGCTTTGCGGACGTGCTCTAGATATAAAAACATTCATATTATTGACGTCCTATCAACGTGTAGCACGTCCAAATGATGATCCTTATGATGTACATCTAATAGACGCTCCTTTCATCACATGACGTTTGGATCTTTCCGGCACGTCGAATGGATATTTGTGGTTTACTGGGTGGTGAGAACACACAGCTTTAAGCGTAGCAAGCGCCAACAAGCCCAGCAACAAAGCACTGCATTATACACAACTTATATGAGAAACATACACTCACGTTAGTATACAAACTGTTACTATGAGCTCATGCTTATATATACTCCCTCATTAAGGGCATCCCACAATTGTTAGTGGGGAACAGTTAATAAACATAGTTTTCTCATTAAATTTCACCACTATTTTTGCAATTTACAGCAGAAAAACACAAACAAATTTAAGTGAAAAATTTTCTTAATTGAGAAATAAGATTGGAACATAAACAACAGCAAAAAGTAGGTCCCACTTCAGAACCAGCCAGTAGGTCCCACTTCAGAACCAGAAGCCCAGCAGGTACCAGAAGAGGCTCCTTAAAGGGACAATTTCAACCAGCAGCGCAAACCAGAAGGCTTCCTTCTGGGACCAGTAGACAGCACAAAGCCCGAAGGCTTCCTTCTGAAACCAGTAGACCCCAGCACAAAACCGAAAGGCATTCCTTCTGGGACCAGTAGATCAAAGCAACAAACCAGTTGGTGCCCTACAGAGACCGTTTCAGCCAGCGGCAAACCGTAGAAAAAAAAAGCAGGTGCTCATAAAGCTTGCGTTCTGCACAGCTGCATACAGGACGGAGTCCTCGGGACAAAAGCGCTGGCATACGGTCTTTGCAGAAAAGGTGGCTCGAGCCACACACCTTCTTTATGATCGGCTGCTGAGAAAAATGTGTTCTATATAACAAGCAAAAAATGGCTTGAAATTTGCAAGAAATAGAAAACAAAAAGTTGTATCCGTAGTCCACAAGTTTAAAACATTGCAAACCTTGCAGGGAGCAACATATATGCAAATGAAACTTAGAATCTATTCCAGTACTGGCGTAATTCTTTAAAAAGGTCTGGAACGTGGTAGAATATGTTCTCTCACTGCTTCAATATCGCCGCTTTCTCCTTTCTTTCACTCTGTCCCTCCGCCCCAACCCGAGTTTTTCCCCTTCAGTCTCCTTTTTTCCCTCTCTCTGATTTCTGATCGTTCTACTTTTTCCTTATGCCCTGAAGCTCTTGCTGTCATTTCTCAGGAACCCTTGGCTTCAGCATTCATTCCTTCCCCTTCCTCTCACAATTCATCTAATCTCGCCTCCACTCTCTCTCTTTTCCTCTAATTCCTTCCTTTTTTTGTTCTCCCGCATTTCACTCTGCCATGCTGCTTCATTGTTTCATCATATTCTTTTCGTTTTTCAGGTCAACGAAGCCAGTCGTGTCACGGTGCACCTGTTGCAGCTGGACACAAAGCCTCCACGTTCGCCACATCTCTCCACGCTCAATACCCCCGTATTCCTTTCTGTTGAGCCGGCCTTTTTATTTCAAGCCGCTGTAGAAGCCACCAAGCCTCGACAAGATTCACCCTCCCCATTCTATAACACCCTTCCCACCTTTCCCCCTCACTGGGCCTTTTTCCTCGGAGGCAAGGCGATACTCCACGCCATTGACGAGTGCTTTACCCACACGACGACAACTCCTCTAGTTGAAACGTTGGCAAGCACTCCGAGGCTTTCCCCTCCTTTGATGGAAGCCAAAAGTCACCGGAAACAAGGAGCGTATGTTTTTTTTTTTACATTGTGGTGTTCAGTAACAGGAGATTCATAGGGTAATTATTTAAAAATAATTGTTTCAAACCAGAAGGCCTTCTTCACTTTGTGAGTGCAAAGACACCATCTGCACACCCTCTCTCCACCATGTAAACATAAATGTTGCCGCAATACGTTCCATCTTCGCGTTGTTGTCGATCTACTCAGCGACCTCACAGTTGCAGGTTAGCAGTGGACGTGGTTCCTCTAGGACTGCAGTCGACCACGTGGCCCTGCCTGCCGTGCCCGAGGGGTTAACCATCACGCAGGGACCTTCGGCTGCCCAGGGATCCAGGAAGAACCTGCGTGTGAGAGACGTACCTGATGAAGACGATTAGAGCGAAGCCGGCGAGAAGAGGAGAACGGCGTCCGGCGGCCTGCCGTGTTGCCCATAAGAGCGGCATTTACTTGACATCTGTTGTGCGTCGTGTTCCCTGCTCCATATAAAACCTGTCCACTTAACACTATATAAAAATGTTTCTTTCATGCAGTTTGGTATCAGCAGTGAAGTGGTGTAACATGTAAATTTAGTGCTCTCGTCACATATGTACAAAGAGCTACAATAACTCCCTCGCGGTTTTATTAACCTGTGTCTCTTAACCGTACTAGCCTTCCCCATGAGCCGGAATGCGATCGACCGAACAAACAGCTATGTCTGCGTGACCTCAATCACAGTCTGTTTACCGGGTACCTATAGTTGATTACCACGTGCTTATCTATATTTGCCAATGTATGAGAAAATGCGAAACACAAATTTTGTTCCTTCCCCCTTTAAAGGTGCAGTTGCGGAGTTTTGGAGGCCCGCTCAAGCCGATTTAATATAGCCTTTTCCTTGCCTCCTATTGGAAATGAATATTATTTATGTACAACATTTTCGAGTTAAAAACAATGAAGAATATCTGCTTTAGCTGATTTTTCTTTCATTTCTACTTCACACGTGTATACGCTCTCATTATAGCCTGATATGTGCGGAGATAGGTGCTATTATGTCTAAATTACTGCAATCTTTTTCTTCGTGCAGTTAAGTGCAATGCGCCCATGCTTTTGAATAACGCTATCCCCTTTGCATACGCTGCACTGAAGTTCAACAAGGCGGCTTGATTGTACTTCTGAGTTCACTCATACTTTTACATTGACTAGAACGAAGTGTGCCCACTTTGTCGATGAGCTAGCCGTCCATGCTTCGCAATTATGCAGTTCGCGCATCCATCGCCTGACATGTATAACCGGTGGCTGTAGGATCCTTAACAATGCAACGTTCGCTGCATTGTGTGCAGGGAGCCGCCGCCAAGTCTGAGCTGATCCAGTTGTGCTTTATTTTCCCTCATTCACAAGCTGAAAGAAAACACTACAGACACCTCGCAGACGAAAACTCCTTTCAGTGGTCGACAGCGTGCGTTTGCGTGACGCATTCTGCAGCTGGAAGACGTCAAGCCGAACGAAACAATTCCCAGCGCGGTTTGAAGGGCGTGTTTGTAGTACTCATCTGCCAAAAGCACCTATTGGGGTTGGGAGAGTAAAGTCGTGGGTGCTCTAAACGCGCATTCAAAAGTGGCGCTGCGTGGCACGGAGAGTCTAGTCCACGGCAGCAGCAAGACGGCGCGGCACAAACTGCAGTTTCGGTTTCTGTTATTTTTTTTTTTAGCTAGCACGGCTTGTTCATGCACTGCCAAAAGCTGACATCCGGGACATGCTGCCCAACTTCAGGTGGCTTCACTTTCGGGCGCCCGATGCGGCATCCCAGTGGTTCTGCCGCCTCTAAAAAGGCACCTAGGCAAGGATAACGTGCGCAGCGCTCCAAGCGGAAATTACCTTTTTTTTTTTTACCTAGATTTTGATACACAGGCGGCATAGGCGTTTGACACCCTCTCTTCTAGTTCACTTTACCTGCGCACCACACTCGACACGACCACCGACGACCACACGACGACCACACGAGACCCTCTAAAGAACGCAACGGCTGTCACGCCGCTGCTAACACAAGAAGGCAAAAACAACATTCGATCATGCCGCTGCCGCCGCTGCTGAATCGGCGCTGTAAGCGGTTTTGAGATTAATTAATTTTCTACAGGAAATATATCGAAAGAATAAAGTTGAAATACATGAGAAGGAATAAAGGGTACATCAACAGTCCAGGTACAAAAAAAAATTAAGGCAAGGTTGTTCTCTATCACCTCTGCTGTTCATGCTTCATATGATAAGTATGGAGAGAAGGCTACAAGGAAGCAATCTAGGTTATGATCTGTGCCGGGTTCGAACCCGACCGCGGCGGCTGCGTTTTTATGGAGGAAAAACGCTAAGGCGCCCTTGTGCTGTGCGATGTCAGTGCACGTTAAAGATCCCCAGGTTGTCAAAATTATTCCGGAGCCCTCCACTACGGCACCTCTTCTTCCTTTCTTCTTTCACTCCCTCCTTTATCCCTTCCCTTACGGCGCAGTACAGGTGTCCAACGCTATATGAGACAGATACTGCGCCATTTCCTTCCGCCCAAAACCAATTATTATTATTAGGTTATGATCTGTCATACACATTAGGCGGAAAGGTTGTTGAGCAACGACTACCGGGTTTAATGTATGCGGACGATATTGTACTGTTAGCAAATAACCAGGAAGATTTGCAAACTTTGGTGAACTTCTGTGGAGACGAAGGAGACAGTCTAGGTTTCAGTTTTAGCGCAACTAGGTCAGGTGTGATGGTTTTCAACGGCACAACTGATCAGGAGCTTACAATACAGGGCCATGAAATACCCAGAGTGACCGAATACAAATACCTCGGGGTATGGGCAAACAAAGGGCATATGTACACGGAAAAGCACGAAGAGTCTCATAGCAAAAGGGCGAAGAGATGCCGGGATAATGAAACATAGGGCCTTGTGGGGGTACAACAGGTATGAAGTCCTCAGAGGTATTTGGAAAAGAATAATGGTGCCGGGGCTTACTTTCGGGAATGCGGTTCTATGCTTAAGGGCTGAAGTTCAGTTGCGATTAGAAGTAAATCAGAGAACTGTTGGAAGATTAGCACTAGGTGCGCACGGGAAAACCACAAACGAGGCAGTACAGGGGGATATGGACTTGGCAACGTTCGAAGCACGGGAAGCTCAGAGTAAAGTACTATACGAAGAACGCCTGGGGAAATTGGACGCTAACAGTTAGGCAGGTAATGTATTTAAATACCTGTACAGAAAGAGCGATGACACACAGTGGCGGAAACGAACTAGAAAGCTGACCAGTAAGTTTGCCAGGGACGAGGAAGGAGAAAGAAAGAGCATTAAACGGCAGGTTAAAAACGTCGAAGGTAAAAATTTGACAGATTCAATGGAAAAGAAGCATAGTGTAGAACTATATCGATGCTGGAAAAGGCAGATCAGGAAGGAAACGTTTTATGATAACTCAAGGGGCAGTGCCCTCCTCTTTGAAATATAGGTCAGGGAGTCTTAGAACGTTCAGCTAAAAAAAGAAATTTAACGAAGATGACACATGTGCTGTGTGTGGTAAATCTGTAGAAACAACAGAACACCTCATTCTAAATTTTGATGGTATCAATCCAGTTGTCGATGCATGCACAGTCACTCTTCCTTAGGGTTTAGAGATAAAAAATATTCATGTAAATAAATCTGCGGTGTAAATTAGCAAAAAGATATTGGAGGATTGGTGGCACAAAAGCAGAGCCGTGACATAAGTTTTAAAGAGAAGGAACACGTATTTTAAAGAAAATGGCGAATTTTATTAACAACCTACAGCAGAGTTAAACAAAAATAAAGGAGCAAAAACTGAGCACGGTGGCAACTACCACTGCCCAGTTTCAAAGGGGACGCTCCTACCTTCCATCCATCCATCCATCGCCCTTCGGCATCTTCCCGTGGCAGCCACCTTCCGTTTGTCCTTCCTTTTGCTTAAACGTAAAGATAGTAAAGCATAAGACGGTAAAGCATAGTGGTCTGGTTTCTCTACATCTCCTTTTCTATCCTTGTCTGCTACAAAGTGGACTAGCAACTCACCCCAATATACACCCTCTGGCACTGTATGTATGTAGGTACACTATTGTGTACGTAAAAAGTAAACTCGCAGCTTTTTCCGATAGTGGGCTACATCTAGTGGTGATTTCTTTGTATCACATTAAGTTTATATCCTTCATCCAGCAAACAAGGTTGTTTTTTATGCTGTGCAGTCAACGTACGTAGCCGATGATATTTTGCAAAACAGTAAGCGGTGTAGCTCATCGTTCACCATATTTGTGTGCACATATTCAGCTACCAGTTGCAGCATTATTTTCATCACAATTTCAAGTATAAAGTGCACATTCATAATAGAAATTATTTCTACAATCCTTTGGGTGTTTAGCTGTGGGTGTGATAAGTCCCAGCATTTGAAAATCAAAATTGGATTTGAGGAAAGGAAATGACTCAGTAATTGTCTCACTTATCTTGGCGGACACTACATAAGAGAAGGGATAAAGAAGGCAGTGGAAGAAGAAAAGAAGAGAGAGGTGCTGTTGTGGAGGGCTCGGACCACCTGGGCATCTTTAATCCACCAATATCACACAGCACACGGCGCCTTTTGTGTTTCGCCTCTGTTGAAACATGGCCGCCGCGGTAGGGTTCCAATCCTGGGATTTTCTGTACCACCTGCGAGTACACTAACACGTGCTGCTGGTGATTCTCATAATGGGACAAGCAATGCTTTTGTATTAAAAAAAATACTGAAATGTACATGTCGCCACAACCAGCGGCTTTTGCAAGCAGTCTGCAGTGCATCAAGACAGTTCTTTTCATGTGATCCCCGAGGCTACGCCGCCATTCACCTATAAACAGTCATTGTGGAGTTTTTCTTGATCTTGTTGTCACGAGTAATTTATTCAGGCGCGGGGCAAATTTTTATAATCCAATTTTCTTGGCAATAAATGCATTTTTTGCTGCTGAACAGACATCATCATAGCCAGAAAGAGCCACATACCAATTTTTATTGCAAACAATACAGTGTAACTTTGAGCTAACACTGCCCCGATAGAGTAAAAACATTGATGCTAGTTGAGCCTCTATGACCAGCAAACATGTCGAACAAGATTAGAGCTGCCATCAAGGAATGCTGCACTGTTTTTCTCCACAAATTTTTCAGACAGCTCTATAGACGGATGCAACCAGAACTTGGGGAATAATTTTTAAGTGCCCAGTTCTGGTTGCCGCATGTTTATTTGTTAACAGCCCTAATTTAAGTAAACATCCATTGATGTGGAGAATGAAAGGTAACCAAATTCCACCAAACAAACCAACAAAACCTCTGTACAATGTTGTGTTAATAGGCAGGGAATGCAACCACACAGAGTAGTATAGTTGCTGACATTGCGCTGAGCAAAACACTAGTGATGCCAAAAATTAGTTTCGAGGGGGAAACTAGAACTGCCTGTCAACATAAAAGCTCAGTTTAGGGAGAGGAGCAGCTTAGCTATTCACAGAAATGGGAAACCAATGAGTATCAATGCTTTTGAGTTTTAATGCACAGAATAGTAATAAAAGGAATTAGTACTGCAAACAGCCAACATGTTGAGACTACTTTTTGACACCAGGTGTAGCAAAATATTCATACGAAGGAACCAAGAACACACAAGAAATAAAATAGAATTTGAAAATACACTGAAGGACTTCTTGCCTCAGTGGAGTGAATGTTTCTAAAAGCACATCAGCTGAACAGCTTATAATGAATCGGAGCAATTAGAACAACACTGACATCAATGGTGCCAAACCCAACAGCCTTCTTGTCATTAACACCCAATGAAAATGTGACAAGGCTAGCTTCAGTAATACATACACCTTACAAAGAAGCTAACTCGAAGCACAATTCCAGCACGACTGCTATTCTGACCAAAAAGGCTGAAATATTCCACCAAATTTGTCATTTGCATGCAGCAGCGAAAGTGATCTGAGAAGTGGTACTGGTGCAGTTAAACTCTTTTAACGTTTATGATTAAAGAAAGTAGTTCTTAAAGAATAAAAACAAAAGCAAGCCATGCAAGCAATCCATGCAATCTTTTGTTCTCTTCTCTCATACATTCTGCTAGTACCACTGGTACACCACACCGAAAAAAACATCACAGCAGCATATTATCTTTTGATGTTGTGCAAATAGAGCTGCTGCAATAGGAATCCGTAAAGTGATAAAACATTTAAGTAACACAAGTGTGCCTAGGGCACTAAATCTCAGTAAACAATAAGGCCAGATTTTCTTCTTCTGATCTTCATCAGAAAGCTGAGAACACGAGGTAAAAATCCTGGACATATTATCACTGAAAACCTCTCTTTAATGGGAAGTGATGTCATCCCTATGTGTCACAATTTCCTCTAGTCCACATAAGTCTGGAAGCACAGTAGGCTAGCGGTTCCGAAAGAGGATACGAGCCCAGTGACAGTGTAGTGTCAACATTAAAGAATGCTTGCAAATTAAACTAACTACGGACATACGGTTTCATTTGCTTTATGGAGCTTAACGACCCAAAGCGACGCCAAAGTGAAGAGCTCTGGTAATTTCGACCACCTAGGGTGGTCGACATCGCACAGTACACATGCCTTCAACATTTCGCCTCCACTGAAATACGGCCGTCGCAGCCAGGATCGAACTTGTGCTTTTCGAGACAACAGTCGAGCGCCATTTTAGGATAGAACACTTGTCACAAGACACCTAGCTAGCACGCCGTTATCTGGTTGCCAGCAAGATTGCTACCAAAACTTCCTCCAAAGGGCACCATGGAACACTATTATTTCTTTAGTGTCGTGTCTTTTTGTGGTGTTTTAAATTCCACTTAACTGAGAACGCCTTTGAGCACAAATCACACTGGAATTGTTTTTCACCCTTGTGGGAGTGCACGTGTGCCACAAGGGTTGCCTTTCGTGCAAATGCCATGGGGCACAGCTGGCATTGGAATGGCTTCTCACCAGTGTGGATGCGGAAATGATCTACCAGGTGGCTCTTTTGTACAAATGCATTGCCACAGTGGTCACAACGGTATGGACGATCACCCGTATGGGTGCGCAGGTGATTGTCCAAATTGTTCTTCACTGAAAATTTTCTGTCACAGTGGTCACAATGATATGGACGATCACCCGTATGCGTGCGCAGGTGTCTGTCCAAATTGCTCTTCACAGCAAATGTGCTGCCACAGTGGTCACAACAGTATGGACGATCACCGGTATGGGTGCGCAGGTGTCTGACCAGGCCGTTCTTATAAGCGAACGTGCTATCACAGTCACTGCAATGATACGGGCGGTCGCCTGCGTGGGTGTGAACGTGCGCAGCCAGGACTGATCTCTTCTTGAAAATGTTGCCGCAGTGGGTGCACTGGTGAATCTGCTTTCCTGTGGGCTTGTCCCGGTGAGTACTCGTGCTTGTATTAATGGATGGCACGCTGTGGTTGACTGGGCACTCTTGATCAGGTGAATTTTGTCCGAGAAACACGCCAGCCTTGCAGTCTGCGGTGGCCATTCCTGCATTACAAAACCAGACCACTTTTATTAAAACGTGGGGCCCAATACGCCACAGCTCACATACTGCTAGGGCTATCAGATTGTGACTGTAGACAAGAGTGCTATGCAATAGCTGCGTTACTTGAGTAGAGTTACATTTCATATGTAGAGCTTAATCCCTTCAGTCAAGAACAACAGTCCACTAGAAGTAAATTTTTAGTTTTTAGATTTCTATAAGGAACATATCCAACAGCTCAGAAAAAATTCCCACCGTTCCAGTTACCGAATTATTAGGTGTGTGTGAATGCTTAAATTTCAAATGTGAATATTAAGAAAAAAATACCTTCCAATATCGAATCGAATGTACGTTTTGTATAAAAACAATTTAAAAATATAAATGTGCAAACATAACTCCATGTTCTTTATCAAAATAGGATCTGGTCTTTGCAACCAAAATATACAAAACTATACTGACTCTACCATACTAAAAAAATCATGATGTCCATAGAAATGTAGATTTCTTGATTGGACAGCATTAACAGCATGCAATAGGTGATGTAGACACGCAGAATAAGTAACAATACGAAACCATGAATTCATATGATGCAAGATTTAAAGCTAACAGGAAGAATAGTAAAACCTCATTAAATCGGACTTCAAGGGGCCGGAAGATATTCCCTAATTATTCAAAGGTTAAGCTATAAATAGCCCCCTGCCTCATTTCTTCTCAAAGCTGGTTCATAGTTCATACCACAGTCATGGATTGCATAAAAAACACATACATCATGAGCAATGGACATAAAAAAGGTTTCCATTTTTGGTCAGAAAATTATAAAGAATTACATGTAAATATAATAATATTAAACTTCATTCAGCAAAAAGTCACCTTCTGTTACCGCAAACCTAAAAATAGAATAGACGTCATGGTGCGAGTTCAACATATGTAGCAACAGATACTGTTCAGCGAACCTGTGTGAGCTGTGTTATACACATGAAAAATAATGCCAAGCTCCCATGCCCAGTGACAACAAGCCACGCTACACTGTGTACTTTGAATTAGCAACTGCAGTGAAATGCACATTAAATGTGGCTTTCATTTGAGAGCAGTTGACATATAATGGATTAAAATGCCACCCTGAATGTCTGGCTGAACAGTAATAAAAGCTGTTGCTGCAGCTTTGGCAGACATGCTTCATCATAATGTTCCAAATGTGACTAAAGCAAAAACAAAAAACAACAGAGAAGATAACCAAATATAAAAGAAATGCACTCGCATGGCACTGTAACAACAATGACAAGTAAGGCTAGACATTTCTTAAAGTCCATTTAGCACCAGAAGGGAGATTAAGGATGGCCACCAATGGCACATTCATCCAATGGCTACTTATTGCACAGACTGTATTTTTGTTTCCAACAGCTTGCTCCATGAAGTCTTGAAAAATTGGGGAAAAATATTCTGCTTGCACTGTGCTCTACCAAATGATAACAAGGTGTCCTGTATACTCATACCCTTCTTTATGCTTATACCATGTTGCCCCATGATATCTTCAATAATAACCCTCATCGATGCTTAAAGTATCTGTGCTTTTCATGGATGGGGCATTATGCACACCATTTCGTCCATGGACGACAGGCACTAAGGTCTATAAACAAGTTAATTCACAGGCTATGAACATCAGGACAAAGCATCTGTGAAGGCGAGGATTTATATTGAAGGCTTCTTCCTGTGGTAGCATGTATTCCTTTGGCTTGTCAATATTAGCCTGCGAAATTAACAGAGAAAAGCAGTGTAAGTGAATAAAAACTGCACTGCCATAAACAGCGATGCTTAAATTCTTTCTTTCTAAATGACTGCACGTTGGACAACACACAAAAAGTACCCGGAACCATCCATCAGTTAGAGAAAAAAGGATATGAAAGAATTTGGACAAGAAAGAAATACCAGCAGACATCATGCTTATGATACAACTATTTAGCTTATACTATGGCTGGAAATAGATGCCTAGTGCAGCCCTAGACTGCAGCTCACTTATGGAGGTCAGTGGATGTAGCTCTGGACTTGGGAGATGGGAAGCAGTGGGGCTTGGCTTCTGCCAAAACATGGTGATAGCTTCGAATAATTTCGATCACCTGAGGTTCTTTAATGCGCTCTGACACCGCATACCGTATGAATTCCGTCAAAATGAAGTGACCGTTGCCAGGATTTCATTCGACAACATTGCACTCAGCAGCCAAACAAAAAAGCCATTGAGCCAGTACAGCAGTTCGCATGAATATCCATGTTTCACATGTTGCCAGGTTGCTGCTGCTATTTTTTCACTTGTGAGGAAAGCGTTTCTGGCATTGCAATGAAATAGGTACCGGATGTTGCATACACATTTGAAGATTTGCATGCACTGGAATGTTTGGCTCAGGTGTGTTCATGAAAGTCCACAGTTGTGCATAACATTGAAGTAATTGCAATCAAACTCCTCTCGAGCATGGGAGCTGGCTACAAACAAGGACATTTTTTGAAGCTCTTGGCTGCGTCAAGCTACATGTTGATTGCAGTTATGGCTAAACATGGTTGACAGGGCACTGAAAAAACCCGTTTCGTTACATCTGCAGAAAATTGCATTGTGTTGCATTTCAGGGGGTCTTATGTCTCCCAATTTCCTAGAGGCTGTTTCACCATATGGAAGTTGTTTCAATTGCTTGTTTTGGAATCTGTTTCACATTGTGGAATTCCTTGAAAGCACTCTCTAAAGCAAGGCCTGGTAGAATTCCAAGCACACTCTGAGTGCCTCGAATGCTCTATAGAAATATCTGTATATTTATGCAATGGATTGGGTCTAGTAGTAAGCATATCTGCTTCCTCTAGTGCTGCATAAAGCTCTGGGCAGACAAAAGAGTTGACAGGCACCGTTTACGTGATCTGTGTTTTGTACTTGTCATTACAGTGTGTGAAAGGCCCAACAATGGGAAGTTTTGTGGGGCGATAATTTTCAAGAGAAGTGAGTAGCGCTTTCCACTCTACCTGGTCCTGTGGAAGCAATGCACTGGTGTTAACGTGACCAGCAATGATGACCAAACAGGGAATTGTCATGTGCGTGTAACAGTACTATCCTCTCTCGCGCAAGTATCGCTAATGTCTCCCCTCAGTTTCCACCAATTGGCCCAACATGTGAAACGAAAAGTCTTCCAGACACAAGTACAAGGCTGATGTGACATGCAAGTTTAATACACTTGGCATACCACGCCATCTCTAATCAGGTACGTACTTGTGCAAAGAAAATAGGTCAGAGTGAAACTCGTCCAAACAATAGTATTGATACCATACCAATAACAGAGAAAAATGACTAGATCTTTTCTTTTGGTGTAAAAAAATCTGCGTGAACAGCAGATCCAACATCAAAAGACAACACATAGTTAAGGTGATGACAAGAAGGATATAAAGTGAATCATTTGAAAAGTTTCCGCAAAAAACTGAATATACCCAGTATGTCAGGCAAGCATTGCCAGATTTTTTTTTCAGGGGATAAATTTCTGCACAGTAATAATCTGCCACTGAAGGAGTAGAAATTCCCCAAGTATTTAGAAATTTCTGAAACAAAATTCAAACTTTGTGAAGCAGCGATGGGAGATGCTTAAACATACAAAAATGGTAAAGTATAAAGCGCCTCAGTAGTGATCTGCCATCTCTCTGTATCATCTTTCTTATCCATCTGCTAGAGAGTACAATAGCAACTCACCCCAAAACACACCTTAACCCTTCGACACGTTATGTAACAGCACATAAAGCAAACTTGCAGCTTTTTCCGAGAGTGGGCTGCATCTAGTAGCCTTTCTTTGTTTTGAGGCGAACTTCACATCCTTCATAGTGTAAATACGCTAGATTTTTTATGCCATACAGTGAATGCAGTGAATATTTTGGGAAACAGTGAGCGGTGTAGAATATCGTCCGCCATTGTTGTGCAAAAATATTTTGCCACCATTTTAGCATAACTCTTTGCCTCAATGTCAAATGTAATGCTCACCTTCGAAATAGAAATCATTTTCATGGACCTTCAAGAGTTTACCTTCTAAGTCAAAGCATATTTATGCCACTATTTTAGTCAATTACGACACTTTGCATAAAATTTCGCACGTTCCTGTCATAATATGTTCTAGATTTTTGGGCTGGAAAACTGACAGGCTGTCTTCATAAAAACCTGAATATATTATTTAGGTTGAAAAATATTCCATTTCAATGAAACAAGAAATGGTGCATTCCATACATAACCATTTTTGTTGCAAACATTACAGTGTAACTGTGAGCTAACACTGCCCAACAAAGTGAAAACATCGATGCCAGTTAAACCTTTATCATGTGCGGACATATCGAGCTGCACTCTAGTAATACCACATTGCATTTGTCCACAAATTTTTCACACAGCAGAAATGCAACCAGATCTTGGGGAATAATTTTTAATTGTGCGGTTCTGGTTGCTGCTCATATAAATGTTAATTACCCTAACTTACGTAAACGACTACTGATATACAGAATGAACACTTGGCATATTTCTCCAAACCAACAAACAAAACATCTGCCCACTGTTGTGACACTAGTGAGGGAATGCAACCACACACAGTATTACTCTTGAAGGCACAGAGCTGAGCAGTGCAAAGAGTGATGCCAGAAATCATTTTCTGGGGGGTGGGGGTGCTAAAAGTCACACAAATGGCAAATGAAAGAGTGCCAGTGCTGTGGAGTTTTAAAGTACAGGACACAAATAAAAGGCATTAGTACTACAACAAACAGTCAGTATGTCAAGACCTGTTTTTGGCAGCAGGTTTAACAAAATACTCATGGGAAGCAACCAACAACACACAGGAAGAAATAGAATGGAATCTGAAAACACACTGAAAGATTTCTCGCCACAGTGCAGTGAATGTTTCTAAAAGCACATCAGCTGAACAGCTTATAATGAATCGCAGCAATTACAACACTGACATCAGTGGTGACTGACCCAATAGCCTTCTTGTCATTAACACCCAATGAAAATATGACAAGGCTAGCTTCAGTAACATGTGCAGCTTACAAAGAAGCTAACTCAAACCACAATTTCAGCACAAGTGCTATTCTGACAAAATGGCTGAATATAGTGAGGACACAATATTCCACAAAATATGCCATTTGCATGCAACACAGGAACAGTGATCTGTCAAGTGACACCAGTTCTTCAAATTTTTTGTTCAAAAAACGTAATTCTTAAAGCCTAAATACAAAAGCAAGCCACGTAATCTTGAGGCTCAACTTTTGTTCTCCCCACTCATACGTTTTGCTAGCACTATTACAATGCCAAATTGAAAACACAACACATCTGCAGCTTTCAATTTTGACATTAAGCAAACAAAGGTGCAGTGATATTAGGCAGTACTGCAAAAACCATTTTAAAAAATTTAGGGGCAATCAATTGGAGTTATGTGGAGGGTATGCGATAGCCTTTGCTTTTCATTTGCCAATGTATTTTATTAATAATAATAATTTTAAAGAAAGGAAATGGTGCAGTATCTGTCTCATATATCCTTGAACACCTGAACTGTGCCGTAAGGGAAGGGATAGAGGAGGGAGTGAAAGAAGAAAGATGTGGCGTAGTGGAGGGCTCCAGAATAATTTCGAGCACCTGGGGATCTTCAACGCGCACTGACATCGCACACCACACAGGCGCCTTAGCGCTTTGCCGCCATAAAAACGCAGCTGCCGCAGTCGGGATCGAACCCCAGACACCCGGTTCAGTAGCCGAGCGCCCCAACCACTGAGCCACCACGGCGGGGCAATGTATTCCATTCCGATTCTATTTTTTCACTCACCAACACTCCAATTCTGATTGCATTCCAATTACGCAAACCCTGTCACAATATTATAATGCAACAATGCCATCTCTTTAAAAACACAAGTACACTTGGGACAATAAAATTCAACAGACAGTCAGGCCACCCTTTTTTTCCCCAATCTTCATCATAATTCTGAGACCAAGTACCAGCAATAAATATATTAGACATACTGCTGTTGAATGCCTTTCTTCAATGGGAAGTGATGCCACCCCATATGCCAGATTATTTTTTTTTTCGTTCACGTAAGTCTGGAAGTCCAATATACTTGTGGCTCTGGAAGAAGAAATGAAATAGCCCAGCACCAGTGCAGTACAACGGCATGTCAGCGCGCCATTCAGGCAAAGAGCGCGTCAACATTAAAGAATGGCCGCAAATCAAACTAGCTACCGACATAGCTTAAAAAGGAACACTTGTCATAGGTCACCTAGCTAGCATGCTGCCAGCTGTTTGTCGACAGGACAGCTACCAAAATGCGTTCCAAAGGGCACCAGGGAACTCAGCTGTTCCTTTAGTGTCCTGGCTCTTTGTGATGTTTTAAACTGCACTTAACTGAGAACGCCTTAGAGCACAAGTCACAATGAATTGGTTTTTCATGCCTGTGGGACCGCACGTGCACCATAAGGGTTAGCTTTTGTTCAAAGGCCATGGGGCACAACTGGCACTAGAAAGGCTTCTCACCAGTGTGAATGCAGACGTGTCTTACCACGTTATCTTTTCTAGAAAAGGCACTGTCACAAAAGCTGCAACGGTATGGACGATCACCTGTATGGGTGCGCAGGTGTCTGACCATGCTGTTCCTTGTCGCGAACGCGCAATCACAGTTACTGCAATGATATGGGCGATCGCCTGTGTGGGTGCGAATATGCACTACGAGGTCAGATCTCTTCTGGAAAATCTTGCCGCAGTGGGTGCACTGTTGAATCTGCTTGCCTGTGGGCTTGTCCCAGTGAGTACTCAAGCTTGTACTAATGGATGGCACACTGTGGTTGGCAGGGTGCTTTTCATCAGGTGGACTTTGTCCAGGAAACACGCCAACGTTGTGGTCTGCCATGACTGATCCTGCATTTCAAAACCAGAGTACTTTCATCAAAACCTCAGGCTCAAGATGCCACAGCTTACTTGCAACTAGAGAACAAAAGCCATATTTAGTATGCAGAGTCTAGGCCCTTTAGTCGAGAACTGTCCAGTGGAAGTAAATCTTCAAACTTTTTGGATTCATTTAAGGGACATGGCAACATAGCAAAGAAATAATTTCCAGCAACTTCGATGCACAATTATTAGGAGTCTGCGAATATTTATATTGTAAATATGAATAAAAAATTTTAAGATATAAATAAGCAAACATTGCACAGACTTCTTTTTAAAAAAAAAGTGTATATCCTTTGCAACTAAAAGATAAAACACTATACTGACTCAGCACTATAGAATAAAAAATGGTGTGCAGAGAAGTGTATATTGTATGATTAGACAGCATTAACCCAGGTTTTTAATAATTTCGTGATTTCCAGCTCTGATCTTTTTTATATGTAAAGGAGGAGAGATCAAGCTAACAGAAACAGTACTGTAAAGTATGCCACAGGTGATGTGATCACGCAACATGAGAAACAAAATGAAATCAATGAATTCATATGAAGCAACAATTAAAGGTAACTTTATGGGTAGCAAAACCTAATTAATTTGAATTTCCAGGGACTGGAAGAAACTACCGATTTATCCAACGGTTGAGTTTATAAAACGCCCCCTCCCACATTACTGATAAAAAAAATTGTGGTAAATCCTTGTGAGGAGGCTCACAGTGCAAACAGTGATAAGCCCGTGACAAATGTGCAGTTTCGGCGTACTGGAAGAACAACACAGACACAATGTTCCCCTAATTTCCTCACAAATCAGTTTTCCTTTTCCATATTATTATTATGTTAAGTTGCAGAAGTATTTCTCACATGTTGTGAGGCATATTTTGGGAATATTTTCTGGATGCAATAACTGCTAGGACCTGATTCGTCCAATCTGTTGGTCCAGTTGGATCCAGTGAGGTTCAATTGGTCGGGTGGCTAAAAACACAGCTAGAACCAATTCGAAGATCCAAATGAAACCAGTTCGAATGTCCAATTGGATCAAAAGAAAATTCCCAACCTTTTTTTTCTGACTGTGGTTAGTGTAGCAGGGGGCGGTAGAAAGTTAGATGGCCTGATGAGATTCAGAAGTTTGCGGGCATACAGTGGGCACAGCTGGCAAAGGACAGGGATAATTGGAGAGACACGGCAGAGGCCTTTGGCCTGCAGTGGGCGTAGTCAGGCTGCTGCTGCTGATGAAAAGATGTGTTCTCATTCTGTGATAGTTTGAAGCAGGTGGTCACCGATCATGTTCTCAGATCGTGTGATGTGACCAGCCCACCTGCAGAAATTTGCTAAACATCCAAGACAAGCGGTGCCCGCGTGATAACGGTCGACCCGATGAATGACAGAAACAAATTCCATTGCACAGTTTAGCTGACACCTTAAACTTAATGTTTGGATAATTTGCCCAGATATTTTGGTTCTGCCATGAATGGATTAATGAAAGTCAGCACAATATTCGACTGCTGCTAATTAAATATTTCAAAACTTTCAAAAATAAAAAACTCAGATACTAAATTCTCGAACTGAGTATGAGCCGAATAACAAACATGTTCAATTCGATATAGAAACTTCGAATATTTACACTCGCACCTTTATTTTCAATATCGACATCTTCTCATAAGTCTGCATCTGACGCAACTTCAAGGCCTCAAACCGTTCCGACTCATTGCTGTCACTAGAGTACCAGTTTAGAACTAAGGTATCCAAACAAGCAAATGAAAGCACGCATGAAGTACTCTTGCGAGAGCTATTATTAATATTGATATAGAAGATGGTTTATGGTATGGGGGAGTTTAATGTCCCAAAGCAACTTAGGCTATCAGAGACGCTCTAGTGAAGGGCTTCGGAACTATCGACCACCTGGGGTTCTTTAACGTGCACTGACATCGCATAGTACACGCATTAATAAACAAGAGGCATACACCAAACTCTTTTTGTTAATTTTATATGACTGGCTTGAGACGGTTCTCAAAGCCTGCTGCAAAGGGTTCCATATATATAGGTAGCAGCCATTTTCAGCAAAAAAATTCACAGCAGTAGTAAAAACAGACACAAATTTAATGTGCGCACATGAATGAACTGTGACTGGAGGGATTAAAAGGTGCACAGTTGTGAAGTGAAATTTCCTTCTTTTAATTCTGCATACAGTTCGCATTTCACCTGGCAAAAAGCTCATGTTACCGGCAGACCATAAGAGTGCAAAACCCTCCTATCTCAAAGCTGGTTCATACCTCGTCGCATACCAAACTAACATACACTTAGTAATAGACATAAACATAGTTTCCATGTTCAGACACAAAATTTTTTAAAGTAACACGTAAAGATAAGGAAGATTTTTAAAAATTACAGGTAAAGATGAGAAAGCTACAGTTCATTCTGCAAACAGACATGTGCTGTTAACACAAACCGAAAAGTGGAATTGACATCAAGGTTTGAGTTAAACTCATGTAGCAACAGATACTGTTTAGCCAGCTAGTGTCAGCAGTGTCATACACATAAAAAATATCATCAGACTTCTATGTGCACTTCGAATAAGCAACCAATTATGGCTTTCGCTCAAGAGCAGGTAAAACAGAACAGGTTAAAGTTCAACACCGAAAATCTGCTTGAACAGTAATAAAAGCTGTTGCTGTAGCTTTGGTAGAGATACTTCATAATAAGGTCTCAGACATGACTAAAGCAAAAACAAGAAGCAGCAGAGAAAATAAACAAAATAATCAGAAATGTGCATGGTACTGTAACAACAAAGTCAAGTAAGGCAAGACATTTCCAAAAACTAAAAGCCCTTTAGCACCAGAAACGAGATCAAGGATGGTTCACCACACATACATCCATTCAATGGCTACTCACTGCACAGAATGTATTACTTTAACTGCACCTTATTAATTCAGCAAATATCTTGAAATATTACGGAAAAAAATATTCTGCTTGCTCTATCAAATGACAACAAGGTGACCTGCATACTTATATCCTTATTTATGCTTAGGCCATCTTGCTCATGGTAAACAATAACCATCATTGATGTCCCAGTATCTGTGCTCTCAATAAACGTGTTATTATCTACCCCACTTTGTCCGTATAGACCACAGACTAAAGTTTGTAAACAAGCTATTTTACAGGCTATGAACATCAGGCAATTGAGTCTATGAGGGTTGGGAAGATTTGTAATTGCAGGTTTCATCTGGTAGCATATATTCCTTGGCTCGTTGATATTACCCTGCAAAATTAACAGAGAAAAGCAGCGGAAGTAAAATAAAAACTGTAATGCCCAAAGCGGCTATGTTAGTATGCTTCCTTTATATATGACTGCACTTTGGACAACACATAAAAAGAACTCAAGACCATTCATTACATAAAGAAGCAAAAGATATGAAAGAATCTGGACAAGAAAAATATGCAAACAGGCACTGTGCTTAACATACAACTACCTAGCTTATAGTATGGTTGGAAATCAGTGCCTAGAGCCGCCCTAGGCTGCAGCTCACTTTTGAAGGTCAGTGGCTGCAAATCGGGATTTTGGAGCTGGGAAACAGTGAGGCTTCATTTCTGCCAAAACATGGTACCTATTAGTTTTGAATAATTTGTCACGTGCGGTTCTTTGATGTGCATTGACACCACACCGATAACTTCTTTGCATTCAACTTCTGTCGAAAAGCTGCCGTAGTAGCCAGGATTTTATTCCACAACATTGCACTCGGTAGCCAAACGCCACAGCCACTTAGCCATCGCGACAGTTTGCATGAATATGTACGTTTTATCGCATACCACACCATCTCTAATAAGGTACATACTAGCAGGAAGACAGGACACTATGAACAAACATGTACGGCATGAACAGAGTGAAACAAGTCAAATGTGTTTCTTTGTTGCATCCAGTCCTCTTCGCGCAAGTACGTACCTTATTAGAAATGAACCCGCTCACCCAAACAGAAGTATTAAAGGGGCTGTGAAGGGTGCTCTAATAAAGTTGTGGCATGCATGTGATATTAAAGCACGTCACTGCACGAATAGTGTTTCGCAAGGCATATTTAAATGCGCTTTGTAGAGGCTGAGTTATCTGTAGTTAAAATTTGAATTTCAGCGTCTTCGCGCCTTTTCTTCTCCTCTCGTCACTTTTTGCACGCTGGAAGGTAGGCGCTCCTTCCCGACCCCCTGCTAAGAGCAGAGCTTCCCGACCCGCCGGAGCCAAGCGGCTTATTGGCCGCGGCCACGGTAGCTGCCTGAAGTCTGCAAGCATCTAACCAATGGCCACCTCTCACCTTGTCTACGCAGATGCGGGGGATGCAGGAGGGCGCTAGGATGAAAAAGTCGGAGGGAAGGGCTCGCCAACTTTGACGCGTGATTGTGGGTCGCCTGCTGCGTGTAGAAGAGTATTATTTGGCTCTTGTTTTCATGGCAACACAGTGCAGTGATGAAGCGCGTTAATGTGCTCTCCTCGGAAGACGTTTCGGAGCCCCTTTAATACCACAGCAATACCCGAAAAAAATGACCAGATCTTCTATTTAGCTTAAAAAATAGTGTGAATGCCATATCTCGCCTCAAAAGACGACACAGTGTTAAGGTGATGACTAGAAGGATGTGAAGTGAATCATTTGAAAAATTGTAGGAAACTGGTCACAATGTACTCAGCATGTCAGGCAAGCATTGTCAGATTTTTTTTGTCCAGGGAATAAATTTTTCCACAGTAATTATTTGAAACTGAATGGGAATCAATGCACAAAGTATTGAGGAATTTTCAAAACATAGTTCAAATTTTGTCAAGCAGAAATGGGAGATGCTTAAACATAGAAAAATGGTGAAGCATAAAGTGCCACAATAATGATCTGGTATCTCTCCGTTTACTATTTTTTATCCCTGTCTGCTACAATGTGGAATAGCAACTCGCTCTAAAATACACTTTAACCTTCCGACACGTTAAGGGCACGATTGCGTATAAAGCGAACTCTTAGCTTTTGCAGAGAGTGGGCAGCATCTAACAGTGACTTCTTTGTTTCAGGTGAATTTCGAATCCTTCAAGTTACAAATAAGCTAGATTGTTTATGCCACATAGTGAATGCAGTAAATATTATTTCACAAAACAGTGAGTGTGGTAGGAAGCCATTTGCCATTTTTCTGCGTACATAATTTGCGGCCAGCTGTAAAACGATTTGTTTACTCTCAATGTCAAGCGTAACGTGCACTTTTGAAAAAGAAATTACTTCCACGACCCTTTGGATGTTTACTTTACAAGTCGCAGCTTATCTACGATGCTGTTTTCAATTACGACACTTTGTATACAATTTCTCACATTTCCGCAATAAACACCCAGTGCTTTGCACAGAAAAACTAACAAATTGTCTTTCTTAGGGCATGAACATACTATTTAGGCTGAAAAATATATAATTCTGATGAAAACAAAAAATAGCACACCAAAGGGACACATGAGACAATTTGAAGCCGACCCAAATAGATACATCACCACACTCTACCGACATAAAAAATAGGTGTCACAACTAGCAGCCGTCTTTGCAAGCAAACATGCAGTGCATCAAGAAAATTTTTTTCATGTGGATCGCTGAGGATACACTGCCATTCACTTATGAAAAGAAACGGCGGATCTGTTTTGATCCTGACATCTTGAGTTTGGATCAGGTGGAGGGAACATTTTTCATCCAATTTTCTTGGCAATAAATGCATTTTTTTCCTGGTGGAGAAACATCAGTACAGCAAGAAAAAGCCACATAATCATTTTTATTGCAATCAATACAGCGCAACTGTGAGCTAAACTTGCCCGATAAAAGAAAGACAATTATGTCAGATGAACCTTTATGACCAGCATACATGTCAAACAAGATTAGAGCTGCTCTCTAGAAATGCCGCACTGTGTTTTTCCACAAGTGTTTCAGACAACAGTAATGCAACCACTTTGGGGAATAGTTTTTAAGTAGGCAGTTCTAATTGCTGCCCATCCAATTGTTACCAATCCTAACTCATGTAAGTGACTCCTGATGCAAAGAATGAAAGCATCTTTCTCCAAGCCAACCAACAAAACAATTGTTCACTGTTGTGTCAGTAGTGAGGGAATGCAACCACACAGAGTAGTAATCGTGCAGGCACAGAGCTGACTAATGCAGCTAGTGATGCCACAAATCATGGGGAGGGCTAAAACCTACACAGATTGGAAACCAAAGAGTACCAATGGTTTTCAGTTTTAAAGTACAGAGCATAAATACAGAAAAAAAGCACTGCAAACAGCCAAAATGTTGAGACCACTTTTTGACACCAGGTGCAACAAAATATTCATAGGAAGGAACAAAGAACACACAAGAAGAAATAAAACGCAATCTGAAGACACACCGATAGACTTCTCGCTGCCACGAAGTGATTGTTTCTACAAGCACATCGGCTGAACAGCCTATGATGAATCAAAGAAATTACAGCAACACTGGCATCAGTGGTGACAAACCCAATAGCCTTCTTGTCATAAACACCTTGAGAAAATGCAACAAGGCTAGCTTCCATAATATGTACACCTTACGAAGAAGCTAACTCAAAGCACAATTCCAGCACTACTGCTACTCCGACAAAAAGGCTGAAAATAGGCCACGATATTCCACAAAATATGCCATTTGCATGCAGCACAGAGAGAGCACTCTGACAAGTGATACCAGTGCAGTGAACCTCTTTCAATGTTTTTGGTTAAAAAAAAGTAGTTCTTAAAACCAAAAAACAAAGCTAGCCATGCAATCTTTTGTTCTCTTCTCTCATACATTCTGCTAGAACTAGAATGCCGCACTGAAAAAATCACACAGCAGCATGTTTTCTTTTGACGTTATGCAAATAGAGCTGCTGCAATGGGAATCTGTAAATTGATAAAACATTTAATAAACACAAGTGTGCTTAGGGCAATAAATCCCAATAAACAATAAGGCCAGATTTTCTTCTTCTGATGCTGTAGTTAAGGGCTCTGGTAATGTCGACCACCTGGGGTCCTTTAAACATGCACCGACATCGCACAGTACACATGCCTTCAACATTTCGCCTCCACTGAAATGTGGCTGTCGCAGCCGGGATCAAACCTGCATGTTTCGGGACAGTAGTCGAGTACCATGTTAGGATAGAAGACTTCTCATAGGTCATTTAGCTAGCATGCTGTTATCTGGTTGCCAACAGGATAGCTACCAAAACGTGTTCCAAAGGGCACCATGGAACAATGCTATTCCTTTAGTGTCTTGTCTCTTTGTGGTGTTTTAAACTACACTTAGCTGAGAACGCCTTTGAGCACAAGTCACACTGGAATGGTTTTTCACCCCTGTGCGACCGCACGTGTGCCACAAGGGTTGCCTTTTGTGCAAAGGCCATGGGGCACAGCTGACACTGGAATGGCTTCTCACCAGTGTGGATGCGGACGTGCTTTACCAGGTGGTGCCTTTCTACAAATGCATTGCCACAGTGGTCACAACGGTACGGACGATCACCCGTATGGGTGCGCAGGTGTCTGACCAGGCTGTTCTTATAAGCAAATGTGCTATCACAGTCACTGCAATGATACGGGCGGTCGCCTGTGTGGGTGCGAATGTGCTCCACTAGGTGTGATCTCTTCTTGAAAACGTTGCCGCAGGGGGTGCACTGGTGAATCTGCTTGCCTGTGGGCTTGTCCCGGTGAGTATTCACGCTTGTACTAGTGGATGGCACACTGTGGTTGAGAAGGCACTTTTCATCAGGTGGACTTTGTCCAGGAAACACGCCAAAGTTGTGGTCTGCCATGACTGATCCTGCATTTCAAAACCAGAGCATTTTCATTAAAACCTAGGGCCCAAGATGCCAGAGCTTGTTTATAACTAAGGAACAAATGCCAAGTTTAGTATTAACCAAATAAAATAATATTTATTTTTCAGAAAACATCTGGATGCTGAGTTTAGGCCCTTCGGTCGAGAAGAACTGACCAGTGGAAGTAAATCTTTAAACTTTTTGGATTTATGCTAGAAACATGGCAACATGGCAAAGAAATAATTCCCACCAACCCAAATGCACAATTAGGAGTCTGCAAATATTGAATATGAATAAAAATTTTTTATGAAATATTAATAAACAAACATTAGACAGAGTTCTTTTTAAAAAAAGTGTAAAGCCTTTGCAAACAAAATATAGAACACTATACTGACTCAGCATGATACAAAATAAAATGGTGTGCACAGAAATGTAGTGTTTGATTAGACAGCATTAACCTAGTTTTTTAACAATTTCTGTGTGATTTACAGCTCTGAACTTTTTATATGTAAAAGAGGAGATGAAAGTTATGGACACAGTGAAAAAAAAAAATATATTGAATTTTTTAAAATGAAAATCGTCGCTTTTTGACTCACATCTCCCCTTAGCAATCTGCAACAGGTGATTTGATCATGAAAAATATCAACAGAAAGACACATCAAAAATACCAACACACATCTATGTCCAACTACAATAAAACAGATTATAACGTGTACTTTGAATTAGCAACCAATTACGGCTTTCACTCAAGATCAGGTAAAACAGAACAGGTTAAAATTCAACACCGAATATCTGGCTGAGCACTAATAAAAGCTGTTACTGCAGCTTTGGTACAGATTCTATGCTCATAATGCCTCAAACATGATTGAAGCAAAAAAAAAACAAGAAACAACAGATTAAATGAACAAAATAATGAGAAATGCACTCGCATGACATTGTAACAAGAAAGACAAGAAAGTCAGGACATTTCCAAAAACTGAAGGCCCTTTAGCACCAGAAGCGAGATCTCAAGAATGGTTGACCAAAGGCACATGCATTCAATGGCTACTCAATGCACAGAATGTATTACTTTTGCTGCACCTTATTCTTTCTGCAAATATCTTGAAAGATTATGGAAAAAAAATGTTCTGCATGCACTGTGCTCCATCAAATGATAACAAGGTGACCTGCATACGTATACCCTTCTTTATGCTTAGACCATGCTGCCCATGGTATCAAACAATAACCATCATTGATGCCCCAGTATCTGTGCTCTCGATAGATGGGGCAATATGCACCCCATTTTGTCCATATACACCATGCACAGAGGTGCATGCAACAAGCTATTTTACAGATTATGAACATTAGGCCATTGAGTCTACGAGAAAAGGTATGGAAGATTTCTTCCTGTGGTAGCATATATCGCTTGGCTTATTGATATTAGCCTGCAAAATTAAGCAGAGAAAAGCAGTGGAAGTAAAGTACAAACTGCAGTACTGCAAGAAGCCATGCAAAAATGCTTGCTTTAGAAATGACTGCACAACAAACAACACGCAAAAACTACTCTGGATTCACCATTATTTCTCGATGGAAAAAGATAGGAAAGATAACGGACAATAAAAAAAAGTACTACAGGCGTCTTGCTTATGATATGCCTATGTAGCTTTGACCATGACAATTGCTGTATGCTTAAGTGCAATGCCACATATTGCATCTTCTACAATGCTCGTAATTTAGGCCTTAGTGATTGGGGACGTTGGATATGAAGACCGATTTGGTTTTCCTGCAGAGTTTCACCCCTTTGGATCACTGAATATACTATTCTACAGAATGTGAGCAATAAGCTATATGCATTTGCGTATAGGTTGACTGCAGTTGATTTGAAACATTCTTCCAGCATCTTGTCTTCTCAGCATTGGTTATAATGCCTGCAAAATAAAGAACAGCAAATTAGCTCATGCAGAAGCAAAGCTTCAAAGCCATAGCAGCATTCTTTGTGTATTCCAATACTCAAGTTCATAGTGAACTTGGAAGAAGAAGGGATCTTTCTGTACTCAAGGTTCAAAAAAGACAAGGCCTGATGTATTGTGCTTTGCATGCCAACCCAAGACAATGATTACCCAGGATGTATTTGAATGGCCAAGAACACTGAAACACTTAGAAATGTTAATGTTCACAAAAGTTGTTCGGAAAGGTGCTTTGCCGACAGCAGGTGCTTCTTGGCTTGTCTGCACTGTCTTGTAAAATAGGCAGAGCAAAGCAGCATAAGCCTCACACATTGCCGCAAGCAGAGGTGCTTCCAGCATAAACAATCAATTTTTTAGTCATGTCCAAGAGATTCGGTACAAGCATATTCATTTGGTACAGAGGAACTCTTCACTTTCAAAACCGCTCAGTGACAGACTGAAACCTGTGCCCGGTCTTAATGTTTTTCAGTGTCAACACCTGATTGGCGCTGTATTCTTCCAAGTAGAGACTGCTGACAATAAAGCATTACCAAAACAACACTTATGGTACTCATTGTATCAGACAGTTCTTCCTCGAAGTCAGACCACTCTATCGAATTCTGCCCTGCAGTCCCTATGCTTCCTAATCTAGAGTTTCAGCGCACGCACAGTAACCTAACTCAAGAAGGTATTTACAGGAAAGACGAAGTGTGGGTGGGATGCATGCATTTAGAAAAAAAAAGTCTCCAGCTTTCCCATCTGCAGGCGAGAAGATAACAGTGATATTATAACCAGAGCCCAATTGCAGCCACTAAAATCACTGGATGTCTGAGGTTCATACATCCAACACGAGTGCTTATAGACTGCAGTGTTCGAATAGTGCCACTTCATGGTGCACAACTTGCTTGGTTTACCTAGAAAGAAGTCAAGTGCAATGCCAACTGCAACAATGCCAGTGAAGAGACTCATACTCTCATTCTGCTCATAAATAAGGAGCACTGCCACATTAATCAGTGGTGAGGCCAATACGGTACTTTAGTTGAATGCAGTAAAACTGCTAAGGCACCAGCATGAAAACAACATTACAGTAGCCCTCGCAGTCTTACTCAAAACATGAAACAGCTCCACTGTCTTTAAGGAAAGAGTGCATACACCAGTGGAAAGGTACACATGTAGACAGGACACACTCACTGTCAGGCCAATGAGGCCACTTTGTTGCCTCCTCAACACTTTTCTTGCAAGAAACGCCTTTGAGAGGCACCCATAGATTTAAAGCAAGGGGTTTCTTTGCTAGAGTGTTGGTACTTATTTCATGCCAGCAGCTAAGCTGGAAAAGAAGTCAGAACTAATTAGAGAAGTGGATGCACATTGTGACCAAATTAAAAGGTACAAAACACCGGTAGCAGACCAACAGAGCACCAGTGTGTGTGAGGTAAGGCCAGAAAAAAAGAGGAAGTTTTTATGCAAGCCGTCTGCCACCTATACACTACCGTAGCGCATATGTTCATTCCTGAATTCACTCTGCAATGTCAACAGGACTGGTATTAAATCAATTCATGTAAGCAAAGCATCTGCTTCTGTGCACCACAGTGCGTCCCCCAAAACAATAACTTAAGCCAAAATTTTGGACTGCCTAGAGCAACAAGTTCTACCCGCAAAGCAAGCAAGCAGGTCCGCAGGAGCACCAGAGAAAGCTTGAAAAGGGCACTTTCTTTAGGTGTCATCACATTAATACAAAAACACAGCCTGGCTTGAGCTAGAATGACACATCGTGAGTGACAATTACATCACCTTTCAGGGTTTGACAAAAGCAGTAAAAAAAAAAGGGTAACACTTTATTTGCATGGCAACCTAAATGTGTAGTACAAAACACAAGGAAAAGAATTCCAACTACAGAGCATGGAACGACAGGCACTCTTGATAAGACCGACAACTAAATTTTAGGCATCAAATTTTTTTTCACCACAACAAAAAGCTTACTGTCTAAGCTGTTCGACTACGCAATGGTTTTGCAACAAATGCGATAAAAACTTTTTACCAAGAATTTTTCAAACAGTCGATGAGCGTGTTTCATGTGCCTCTATGCTAAAAACCATGATCAGCAAGCGTGAGAACTGCGCACCTGAAAAAAAAATATGAACTAAAACTGACATAGTTACAGCCATCAAACATTAATTAGGCAGTTTCAGTATAGCATAGCGACCATTTCAGTCTCCACACCCAGAGCGGTTATGGTACAGTGATGTGTACCTCGTTGTTGGAAATTTCAGTGGAACATGGTTACCATGTCAACCAAGAAATATAGAGCACTGTGGCACCATCTAGGAATAAAAGTTGAAAGCACAACATTAGTGATGCAAAAATTGAAAACTGAAAAATGGTTTCTGAGGAAACGAAATGCACAGTTATTGTCTCACTTATGTCATGGGCACACAGACCACATCACAAGGGAAGGGAAGAATGTGAGAGTGAAAGAAGAAAGAGCTGCCATAGTCCTCTCCAGAATAATTTTGACCACTCGGCGATCTTTAATGTGCACTGACATTGCACAGTACATGAGCACTTCTGCCTTTCACTTCCATGGAAACGTGGCTGCTGCAGCGAGGTTCGATCCCGGGAACGGCGGCTTAACCAGTTTTTTGACATCTTCAATACGCCAACACATTATTGAGGAGAGTTTGCTCACAACTGAAATGCCAAGCCTTCTTGAGTCAAGTGGTCTATTGTACAATGGTTCTGCTTCACAGAACTTCCTGACAACTATGCACGACTCTCAGTCAGACACTCTATGGGCAAAATTTTCTATGAGAATGACATCTTCACTGATTCGGCAGCAGCCGTCATTAGGTCTCAAGCTCAAAGTGAAGGATTGAAACCTGATTCCTTTGTACTGTGGGAGTCTACAGCTTGAAGGGAGAGTTCCCACATCATCATTTTCTAGCAAGAATTCCCGTGGCCACCTTTCAAAGTAACTTTGCTGTGCTTTTGAGGCACGTTTTTCCTCTAAGCGATTATATATCTGATTCAATGCACGACCAGGTTTACGAAGAAGTTTTTTGATTGCCTGTATGTTCTTCTCAAAAGAAAATGCAGGAAAAGAGTCAAGCGTTCCATACAAACGAACGTCTGCTGCTAGATGCAACAAACAGTGAACGTTGTACGATACCTCCTCCTGTTCATTAAGTCTACCAAAGCATTTCACAAAATGCTGAAGAAGTGTTTCTGCAGAGTCTGCATACTGTTGGCAAAGTGATGGAGTGCTGAGAATTGTTGCAGCTGCATGCAAAGTCAGAAAATTCAAAAGCATGGGACTTGGCAGTGACTCCCTTAGCACTAGTGGGCCAGTGTAATGCAGAAAAAGCCTACACTCTGTAGCCTTCCAGCGGTCTTTCTCATCCAGAGTCCTAGGTTTCCTAGCGAACTCAAGTGGAACACAACCCTCAAGGGCGACACCTTTGGCTATTTCTTTACGATCTGTGGGACCAAGGTGGACTGTCAGTGGCCTCGCAAACCACAGGTTTATCAGCTTACGAAATACACCAAGGTACAGCAAATGCATGGGATCAAGTGGCATGTTGCTCACACAGTCAATAGGAAGTTCCGTCAACAATGACACACCGTGGTGGTGCTCAAAATCTTCCTGTTTCCGGAATGACTTATCAGTTCTTAGCGTCGATTCTGAGGTAGGAAAAAACATCTCATTGAAACTGCCTTCTGCAGTACATTTAGGGCACACTGCGTAGCCAGCATGTCCTTTTGTCAAGAATATAAATGCGCGCACAGGTGCGTCGCAGATAAAGCTTCTCATTTCAACCTTAACCAGTTTGCCAGAGATCATTAGACCTACCCGAGCTAAATTTTTTAGCTTGAGAACAAAAGGACGAAGGAATTCATTGGCAGAGTTTGGCTTTGCAGGGCCCAGAAAAGCACCAACGATCACCGGCTCTGGTAATTTATGGGCGGCACTAAGTTGAATCTGGCATTGGATTGGCCAGAGCTGCAGACGGGAGCTCTTTGACAAAGGCATGCCATCTATGTTGAAAGGCCAACAACCTGTGGCGGGTGCTTAGCGGGACACAGAACATATCCTCCAAGCCATTCTTAAGCCCGAAATTGCAGTAGTGTCCAGGAGGCAATTCAGTAACGCCAGCTATAACTGCAGTTCTACGAGGAGTTTTAAGTCGCGTTCGTGCGTCTGTTGGCAAATCAGAAAAGCAGCTGTGACCTCTCAAAAGACGCAGCAAGTCCGTTAGAGAGCGATGGGATATGTTGTGTTCAAGTGGCGCCCAACCAACCAGCCGAGAACGAAACTCGTCAACGGTTCCAACGCTTTCAATCGTCGGGACGTCGTGTCCCAATTCTTGGGAAGCAGCGACCAGTGCACACTGAGAAGTGCCACTCGCCACGCTGCTCATTATGTCGGCATCGCTAGAGTCACTTGAGCCTGCAGCGTGCTCCGAAGGGAAGTCGAGGCGACCGTACGAAGAATCAGCAGCTTGCTCAAAACGCTGGCGCAAGGGTCGTCTGCCGAACCGCTGGCACCGCTTGCACTGTCGCAAGGGAGTGCAAATTAAGTAGTCGGCATCACTCGCTTCGCGCCGAGTTTCGCCATCCGGTTCACCTGAATGACTCTGAATTGAGCTCGTAAAGTGAGTCCGCAAAGAGCTCGGCACTTCCGATGCTTGGAAAAGCGCCTGAACTTCTAACCGGGCTTTGTTCCGAACAGACCGCGTTTTGCTTAGTTTTGGCATCGCAACAAAACCGTGCTACTCAGCAGACACACCAATTATCCTTCGTGGGCATCTACAATCAACCTACACCGCTACATAAAGACAAGGATAGTCTTAAATAGTTCGGCACAAATCGTCCGATGCTGCAACAAAGAAGCAAGGTCTAAGCCTTTTCAATCAAACGTTAGTCAACTGACAGCAAACGGCGGCACGGCATGCCGAACACATGGAAAGAAACCGCTATGCAAACGGGGCCATCACACATACTTTTGATGGATGTCGAGCCATATGTGGAGTGCAGAAACGGTAGAACACGCAAAAATATTGTGTGGTAGGCCGCCAGAACCCAACAAACCGACAACTTCAGCGCTACCGCTGGCAAAGCTAAAGCAGCTAAAGCTGAGCTACCGCGCCGAGTCGAAGACCGCGCTACCACACAACATGCGGAGCAGCGAGTACTACTGGTACTACTATGTACCGATAGGGGCCGTTAGGTGAGGCTGGCATGAGTTTTACCTGTTGTGGCTTTTTGTGCTCATACATAACCTTTCAGGCCAGAAAATATGTTTGTGTTGTCTTTCTCATGCACCATTTATGCAAAAAAAGAGTGATTGAAGTTTTTTTTTTCGTGTCTGTGTGGACACGTGACAAACTCGCGCGGCCACGGGTGCCGAATGGCCTGCGCATGTCGCGGCCAGGCCCGTCGTCTGCTACGGTATGCACTTCGCTCAACACGCCTTTCGATAACTGCCTTCACTGTAAAGCTGTTTCTCTAGATTGCCTATTTCGATCAACTCAGTTTGCAAGCAAATGCACCGCACGTATGCTTAAGAATTTTGGAATATGCAGGAATTAAGCTTCCGATTCGCAAGAAATGCACAGGTAACAGTATACTTTACAACTTAATAGCAAAGCGGCGGAAGACCCGTTAATAACGCAGTAGCACTACTAGCCGCATTCCTGCATATTCAGCCTCATGACCGAGTGTATGTTTTGCCGAAACCAATAATTAAGGAGGAAGTTTAGGAAAGGAAAAGTGTGCGCGAGCGCCGCTCTAGAACACGTGCGGCGTAGCACGTGACTTTTTTTGCATGCCTCTCGCGCATTCCTCTAGGTCACCCGGTCACAACACCGCCACTACCTCGTGGTTACATCACAAACGATGGGAATGGTTCGCATTATCAATGTTCCGCATTATCGCCAAAAAGCTCTTTAATTGCCCATGGAAAACCTTAATAAATTAATTCCATATGACATGCGTCTTAGGATTCAGGCTTTTCTTATGTTCGAATGCGGCACTAAAGCTGCCAGAGATATATGGGATATATTAATTGATAGTTTGTGCGTCCAATATCTGTGTTTGTTGGACATACATTAGAACATAACTTGCGCATCGAATGAATGAATGAAAAACTTTATTGGTTCCTTTAGGAAGTAGCGGTAGAGGACGAAGTCTTCATCTTGAAGCTTGGGTCCTCCTTGGCCGTGGGTGGGCCCCTAGTCCAGGGCTCCACTGAGTCAGGCCACCTCGCTTGCGTGTGCTATGAGGGCCCTTTGGACCCCTAGCTCGCAGCTGGTGAGCCGGCTCTCCCATTGCTCCGCACTTGGTGTTTTGTGTTTGTGGAATGCTTGATTTCTTCCGCACTCCCATGTGACATGATATAGTGTTGGTTTTGCTCCGCAACACGGACAGGTGGCGCTATACTGTGTGGGGAACATCTTGTTTAATATGTATAAGATTGGGAAGGAGCCTGTTTGCAGTCTTCGCCATCCTGTGGCTTCCTCCTTGGATAATGCTTTATGTGGTGGGGGGTATTGGAATCTTAGCCCCTTATATAGGTTTAATAATTCCGAATAGCTGTCCCCGCAATTAATCTGGGGCCCCTCCGGGGGTAATGACGTTCCTGTTCGGCTGGGCATTCCTCGAGCTAGGTTGTCTGCCCCTTCGTTGCCCCTGATCCCTGCGTGACTCGGTATCCAGATTATGTAGTGTATTGGTCGTCCCTCAGGGAGCAGAGCTCTACTGAGGATCTTGAGTGCCGTGCTGCTAATTCTGCCTCTAGTATAGTTCCGGCACGCCTCTTGTGAATCCGTTAAGATGTTAAGGGATCTCCCTGTCCTATATCCTTCATTCGCTGCCAGGGCGACAGCAATCTCCTCTGCCTCCGTTATGTTAGATACTTCGGCTGTGAGGCTTGTGATGTGTTCTCCGTGGTAATTTACAACTACTGCTACCGCGCTATTTTTGTGTGCTTGGGGGTATAGGGAGGCATCAGTGTAGACTGTGTTGTCCCGATGCCCCATGTTCCTCTCATAAAATTCTGCCCTAACCTGTCTCCTGTTAGCATGGAGATTTGGATCCATATTTCGGAGGATAGGTAGTATGCATAGCTTCTTTCTTAGCGGGTCCGGTATTGCGGCCCTCCTATTTTGTGGCTTTTCTATTTCCCGACCTAGCTTTGTCAGGAGCGCACTTCCAGTCGTTGTGTTGCTAAGTCTTGGTATTTGTGGCTTGAGCTGGCACACTCTTAATTCTTCGAAGGTGTTACTGATTCCGAGTTGCATGAGCTTGTCGTTGGATGTATTTCTTGGGGGATGAAGAGCTGTTTTGTATGCCTTCCGGAATATTGTCTCCGCTTGCTCCTTCTCTGCTTTGATAGTCACATGGTACGGTAATGAATATGTTACCCGGATGACCACTAGGCTGTTGACTAGCCTGAGTGTGTCCTCCTCCATCATGCCATACCTCTTGTGCGCTACTCTGCTGATCATCCGGCTTACTTATCCTGCCGCTTTGCTTAGCAGTCTGAGTTTATGACTGCACTTCCGGCTTCCTTGCAGCCACATGCCGAGGATTCTGATCATCTTTTGTTCAGGGATGTTCCGGCCCTCTAGTTTTATTTCGAGTGGAGCATCCGTAGGGTGCCTACCCACTCTGAGGAGCTCAGGTTTTTCCGTGGAGCATTTAAGTCCTCTTTGTTTTGTGTATTATTCAATGCAGGTGGCAGCCTCTTGTAGCGCCTCCTGCTTCTCCCCCAGTGAGCCTTGGGTGGTCCAGATGGTGAAATCGTCTGCGTACATTGCATGACTAATCCCCTGGACTTGGCTGAGTTTCTTGACGAGGTTGACCATCGCTATGTTAAAGAGTATTGGCGAGATTACTGAGCCTTGCGGAGTGCCCTTGCATGGCGTTTGAAAGGTGTCACTTCGCAGGTCTCCTAGGCCTACCGTCGCTGTTCTGTCCATGAGGAAGCTTCTAACGTAGTCATGGACCTTCTTCCCGCAGTTGGTGGTGTTAAGTCCTTCCATAATGGCGGCATGGGATACGTTGTCAAAGGCCTCTTTAATATCGATGGCCATGACAACGTTCTCCCCGTTCTTTGGCATTGTTTCGAGTACCTCTTCTTTTAGTTGTAGCAAGATGTCTTGGGTTGATAAATTTGCCCTGAATCCGAACATGGTGTTGGGGTACCATTCTCCGTCTTCTAGATGCGTTTGTATTCGTCGGGTTACTATTCTCCCGTACAGCTTGCCTAGGCATGATGTTAGCGAGATCGGTCTGAGGTTTTCAATTTGGAGTTTCTTGCCGGGCTTGGGGATCATGACGACTACGGCGTGTTTCCACTCCGCTGGGACCGTCCCTTCTTCCCATTGTTTGTTTAGGTATAGGGTGAGTTGGCTGATTGCTTCGTCGCTTAAATTTCGGATTAACGAGTTATGAATCTTGTCCGCCACTGCTGCCGAATTTTTCGTTGTTGCCCTTATGGCCTCGACGACCTCTTCTCTTGTGATGGGTCTGTCCGTGGTTGGGTTTTCTTCGCCCTGGTAGTCGCCTTGGTAGCCGTCTACCTGGTCCTACCCGTAGCAATTCTCTCGTACTGCCTGGAGCAGCTGTTCTTCTGTACCTTCGTACTGGTGAATTAGCCTTTGGATGGATTTGCTGCTTCCCGCCTTGCGTTTGCTCGGATCTATGAGTGTTCTGAAGATCTGCCACGTTCTAGCCGTGCTGAGGGTGCCATTCAGCGAGGTACTTGCTGCCACCCTTGTCTTGCCAGCTGCGTTGCATATTCCTCTGCTTGCCTGGTGATTTCGGCAATCTTCTTCTTTAGCTTTCTGTTTAGCTTTTGGCGCTTCCACCACTTGGTCAGTCCTCGTCTTGCCTCCCAGAGCCTGAGAAGTCGCTTGTCCACTTCTGGTGCTTGTTCTGTTCGATCCACTTCTTTAGTGTAGAGGTCCCCGATTTGTCTAAGCTGTTGGCTCCAATCTTCTGCCGAAGTTATGTCGTCCTTAAGTTGTTTGCAGTAGGTCCGGAAGGCATCCCATGGAGTCAGTTAAGTTTGCCTTGCCGTTCTTCCTTTTGATGCTTTCTGCCTCTGTGCTGACCCTAATGATGTAGTGGTCGCTGCCGAGATTTTATTGCAGGTTCTCCCATTCGACTTGCTTAGCGCCCCTGACAAAGGTTCGGTCGGGACATGTGTCCACGCTTACGCTATTACCCTGTCTAGTAGGCTGAGTTTCATCTGCGACTAACTCGCAGCCTATGTTTTCCGCTGCTGTGCAGATGCCGCGCCCCTTTTTATCTTCGATCCTGCTGCCCCATTGTGGGCTTTTCGCATTAAAGTCCCCTGCTATTATTAGGGTATTCTGCCCTGCAAGCTTCTTTGCTTCCGCAAAAAGCTTAATGAAGTCTCCTTTATTTTTAGGTGGGCTGTACAAATTTACTATAAAAGTGCTTTTAGCTTTTCTTATTCTCTTGGGAATCACTTCAGTTATTATGTGTTCTAGCTGTGTGTCTTCAAACTCCTTATGAGCTATGCTTGTGATTTTGTTCCTAATGAGAGTTGCTGTTCTTCCGTTCTCCTGACATGAGTGTCCTTTTAGGGTTGGGGTGCAATTTGTCTCTTGTAGAAGTATTAGATCTGGTGGGTTTCCTCTAGTGTTAATGAATTGCTGTAAGAGCCCTTGCTTACGCCTGTAGCTCCGGCAATTCCACTGCCATATCTCTAGTTGTTGTTGTCCTGCCATGTTATCGTATTGGTACTGTTGTTTGTTCCCTGGGATTCTGATCGAAACCTGCGCTCATTATAGAGGCGGTCCCTAGCGTCATTTACTGTCTTCCGTGTGTTTTGACTCTTTACATAGTTGCGGAAGCTCTGATCTTGCAGGGCTATCTTTTGATTTAGTTGCTGTATCTGCTGCTGCATTTGCTGCTGCATGAATGTCTTTAGATCGTTTATTGTTGAGTTTCCTCCTTCATTAGTTTGTAAACTTTCTACACTCTGTTGTGGGGGTGAGGGTGCCCTGACAGGCGAGCAGCCTGCCTTTCGCATCTCTTGCATTTCCGCTATTAATTCGCTTATTTGTTTCTTAAGCTGTCTGATTTCCTCTCGGGTCTGCTCTTGTTCCTTCCTGATGTTATTAATTTCGGCAGTAAGCCTTTTTTCATTTTCTGTTCGTGTGTTTGTGTTGTTGTTGTTGTGCGGAGCAAAAAGCGCCTTGGGAGGGCCCGCTCCCCAGCTCACGTTGACTCCGCCGCTCTTCTTCTGTTGCTGCTTCGGCTTCACCCAGGACTGCTGGCCGCCCAGGGGTGGGTAGGACTCGTCCCGCTCCCGGCTCCGGCCCTGGCCCTGGCTGCTGCTGCGCCCCCGGCTGCGACTCCTGGATTCGCTCCGGTAGTCACCTTGCCGCTCCTGGTCCTCGTTCCGGAACCAGCGCGGTCTCCGTGCCCCGCCTCTGCTTCGGCTGCGGCCGCGTCGCTGCTGGCTCTGGGGTCCCCATCGCAGTTCGTTGACTGGCTTCAGTCGTTGTGCACAGTCCTTCGTGCCCGCCGCGTGGGAGCCCCCGCATAGCAGGCACTTGGGTGTACATTGATGTCGTTCTTCCGGATCTTTCTGGCCGCATTGTCTGCATGCCTTGATTCCCGGGTTCGGACAGTCGTCCGATCGATGTCCGTGTTGGTAACAAACGTAGCATATTTGCCGCGTCGGCCTATAGGGGTAGCACCACAACTCTCCATCCCCCGTATAGTACAAGACTTGCTTGGGGAGGATGGGGCCATCAAAGGTGATGACGACTGTGCTCGATCGGCCTAGCATCCTTGCCGCCAGGATCTTCACCCCTTGTGAGCGGGTTCGTAAATTCGCCTTGAGTTCTTCGGCCGGAGACCCCGGGTCCACTCCGCGGATGACCCCGCGCAGCGTTCCCTCCGGCGCCGCCACGTGTGCGTTGATTCCGTAGCTATGCTCTCCAAACTTCAGTTGCGTGATGCGCCTGATATGTTGAGCAGCGCTTTCGTTATCGGTACTGATTATTATGATATTCGAGCCGGTGCGCAGTCGGATGATGAGATCTTCTGCCTTGTATCCATGTCCGGTAGCCGCGACCACCGCCCGCGCCACTTGGTGCGTCTGCAGGTTCTTCACTGCCAGTCCTTTCGGCCGAAGTACTACTTTTAAATCATCCCTGGGAAGCGGAGGTAGCCCTCTCCTCGGCGCTCCTTCCCCCTCTCCTTGTTTCGGTGCAGTTGGCGTGCCACCTGTGCTCTTCGCCGCGCCTAGGGAATTTTCGTTCCCTAGTGCTTTTCCCGCCAAATCTCCTGCTTGGCTTCCACGTTAGCGTTTCTTTTGCCGCTTGGACATGGCTATCTCCCAGTCCGCGTCCAAAACCTTGTTCTGACTTGCCTGTAGCGTTGTTGTCGCTGGGGTGCTGCTTTTTAGGGCTTGAAAGGATGTCATTGGTCCGTGGGCGAAGGTCTCCCCGGTAGCGTCTTGATAGTCTTCGTCCATATTTTCTTGGGTTTCCGCCATAAAATTCGTCTGGTCTTTTAGCGGTGCGCGATATACGCTGGGATTTAGTGCATGGGTCATCGCTCCGTCGCTTCTACCGCTGGCCGAGGCCGGGAGGACCGCAGAGCCCCGCTACTGTGTTAGGCCTAATAGGCCTAGCTTCGGTCGGCCACGTGGGAGATCTTCAAAACCGTATAAATCCAAAAATATTGGACCCAGCGGTTTGAAAGAGGTGTCGTCGTGGCCCGCTTCGCTTTCGACGTCGTCTCCCACCAAAATTTTGGCAGTCCAGTCCAGTTAACCGGGTCAAAAGTCCCGAAAACTGCAGAGCGCATGTGAAGTGCGTCCGCTCTCCTCGGCTGCTTGCAGCGCCACCGAGTGTTCACGCTTGGTGGACATGTACTAGATTATATATTAGGCACCTAGCGTCCACGCTTTGCGGACGTGCTCTAGATATAAAAACATTCATATTAATGACGTCCTATCAACGTGTAGCACGCCCAAATGATGATCCTTATGATGTACATCTAATAGATGCTCTTTTCATGACATGACGCTTGGATCTTTCCGGCACGTCGAATGGATATTTGTGGTTTACTGGGTGGTGAGAACACACAGCTTTAATTGTAGCAAGCGCCAACAAGCCCAGCAACAAAGCACTGCATTATACATAACTTATATGAGAAACATACAATCACGTTAGTATACAAACTGTTACTATGAGCTCATGCTTATATATACTCCCTCATTAAGGGCATCCCACAAGTGTTAGTGGGGAACAGTTATTAAACAGTTTTCTCATTAAATTTCACCACTATTTTTGCAATTTACAGCAGAAAAACACAAACAAATTTAAGTTAAAAATTTTCTTAACTGAGAAATAACATTGGAACATAAACAACAGCAAAAAGTTGTCAATCGAACAACAAAAAGCTCTCTGTAGGAGCCAGTAGGTCCCACTTCAGAACCAGAAGCCCAGCAGGTACCAGAAGAGGCTCCTTACAGGGACCATTTCAACCAGCAGCGCAAACCAGAAGGCTTCCTTCTGAGACCAGTAGACAGCACAAAGCCCGAAGGCTTCCTTCTGAAACCAGTAGACCCCAGCACAAAACCAGAAGGCATTCTTTCTGGGACCAGTAGATCAAAGCAAAAAACCAGTTGGTGCCCTACAGGGACCGTTTCAGCCAGCGGCAAACCGTAGAAAAAAAAAGCAGGTGCTCATAAAGCTTGCGTTCTGCACAGCTGCATACAGGACGGAGTCCTCGGGACAAAAGCGCTGGCATACGGGCTTTGCAGAAAAGATGGCTCGAGCCACACACCTTCTTTATGATCGGCTGCTGATAAAAATGTGTTCTATATAACAAGCAAAAAAAGGCTTGAAATTTGCAAGAAATAGAAAACAAAAAGTTGTATCCGTAATCCACAAGTTTAAAACATTGCAAACCTTGCAGGGAGCAACATATATGCAAAGGAAACTTAGAATTTATTCCAGTACTGGCGTAATTCTTTAAAAAGGTCTGGAATGTGGTAGAATATGTTCTCTCACTGCTTCAATATCGCCGCTTTCTCCTTTCTTTCACTCTGTCCCTCCGCCCCAACCCGAGTTTTTCTCCTTCAGTCTCCTTTTTTCCCTCTCTCTGATTTCTGATCGTTCTACTTTTTCCTTATGCCCTGAAGCTCTTGCTGTCATTTCTCAGGAACCCTTGGCTTCAGCATTAATTCCCTCCCCCTTCCTCTCACAATTCATCTAATATCGCCCCATTCTCTCTCTTTTCCTCTAATTCCTTCTTTTTTTGTTCTCCCGCATTTCACTCTGCCATGCTGCTTCATTGTTTCATCATATTCTTTTCGTTTTTCAGGTCAACGAAGCCAGTCGTGTCACGGTGCACCTATTGCAGCTGGACACAAAGCCTCCACGTTCGCCACATCTCTCCACGCACAATACCCCCGTATTCCTTTCTGTTGAGCCGGCCTTTTTATTTCAAGCCGCTGAAGCAGCCACCAAGCCTGGACAAGATTCACCCTCCCCATTCTATAACACCCTTCCCACCTTTTCCCCCTCACTGGGCCTTTTTCCTCGGAGGCAAGGCGATACTCCACGCCATTGACGAATGCTTTACCCACACGACGACAACTCCTCTAGTTGAAACGTTGGCAAGCACTCCGAGGCTTTCCCCTCCTTTGATGGAAGCCAACAGTCACCGAAAACAAGGAGCGTATGTTTTTTTTTACATTGTGGTGTTCAGTAATTGGAGATAATAGGGTAATTATTTAAAGATAATTGTTTCGAAGCAGAAGGCCTTCTTCACTTTGTGAGTGCAAAGACACCATCTGCACACCCTCTCTCCACCATGTAAACATAAATGTTGCCGCACTACGTTCCACCTTCGCGTTGTTGTCGATCTACTCAGCGACCTCACAGTTGCAGGTTAGCAGTGGACGTGGTTCCTCTAGGACTGCAGTCGACCACGTGGCCCTGCCTGCCGTGCCCGAGGGGTTAACCATCACGCAGGGACCTTCGGCTGCCCAGGGATCCAGGGAGAACCTGCGTGTGAGAGACGTACCTGATGAAGACGATTAGAGCGAAGCCGGTGAGAAGAGGAGAACGGCGTCCGGCGGCCTGCCGTGTTGCCCCTAAGAGCGGCATTTACTTGACATCTGTTCCGCGCCGTGTTCCCTGCTCCATATAAAACCTGTCCACTTAAAACTATATAAAAATGTTTCTTTCATGCAGTTTGGTATCAGCAGTGAAGTGGTACGTGTAACATGTAAATTTAGTGCTCTCGTCACATATGTACAAAGAGCTACAATAACTTCCTCGCGGTTTTATTAACCTGTGTCTCTTAACCGTACTAGCCTTCCCCATGAGCCGGAATGCGAGCGACCGAACAAACAGCTATGTCTTCGTGACCTCAATCACAGTCTGTTTACCGGGTACCTATAGTTGATTACCACGTAGTTATCTATATTTGCCAATGTATGAGAAAATGCGAAACACAAATTTTGTTCCTTCCCCCTTTAAAGGTGCAGTTGTGGAGTTTTGGGGGCCCGCTCAAGCCGATTTAATATAGCCTTTTCCTTGCCTCCTATTGGAAATGAATATTATTTATGTACAACATTTTCGAGTTAAAAACAATGAAGAATATCTACTTTAGCTTATTTTTCTTTCATTTCTACTGCACACGTGTATACGCTCTCATATTAGCCTGATATGTGCGGAGATAGGTGCTATTATGTCTAAATTACTGCAATCTTTTTCTTCGTTTAGTTCAGTGCAATGCGCCCATGCTTTTGAATAAAGCTATCCTTGTTGCATACGCTGCACTGAAGTTCAACAAGGCGGCTTGATTGTACTTCTGACTTCACTCATACTTTTACATTGACTAGAACGAAGTGTGCCCACTTTGTCGATGAGCTAGCCGTCCATGCTTCGCAATCATGCAGCTCGCGCATCCATCGGCTGACATGTATAACCGGTGGCTGTAACAATGCAACGTTCGCTGCATTGTGTGCAGGGAGCCGCCGCCAAGTCTGGGCTGATCCAGTTGTGCTTTATTTTCCCTCTTTTAACAAGCTGAAACAAAACACTACAGTCACCTCGCAGACGAAAACTCCGTTCAGTGATCGACAGCGTACGTTTGCGTGACGCACTCTGCAGCTGGCAGACGTCAAGCTGAACGAAAGAATTCCCAGCACGGTTTGAAGGGCGTGTTTGTAGTACTCATCTGCCAAAAGCGCCTATTGGGGTTGGGAGAGTAAAGTCGTGGGTGCTCTAAACGCGCATTCAAAAGTAGCGCTGCGTGGCACGGAGAATCAAAGTCAACGGCAGCAGGAAGACGGCGCGGCACAAACTTCCGTTTCGGTTTCGGTTATTTTTTTTTAGCTAGCACGGCTTGTTCATGCCAAAGGCTGACATCCGGGACATGCTGCCCAACTTCAGGTGGCTTCACTTTCGGGCGCCCGATGCGGCATCCCAGTGGTTCTGCCGCCTCTAAAAAGGCACCTAGGCAAGGATAACGTGCGCAGCGCTCCAAGCGGAAATTACCTTTTTTTTTACCTCAATTTTAATACACAGGCGGCATAGGCGTTTGACACCCTCTCTTCTAGTTCACTTTACCTGCGCACCACACTCGACACGACCACCGACGACCACACGACGACCACACGAGACCCTCTAAAGAACGCAACGGCTGCCACGCCGCTGCTAACACAAGAAGGCAAAAACAACATTCGATCATGCCGCTGCCGCCGCTGCTGAAGCGGCGCTGTACGCGGTTTTGAGATTAATTAATTTTCTACAGGAAATATATCGAAAGAATAAAGTTGAAATACATGAGAAGGAATTAAGGGTACATCAACTGTCCAGGTACAAAAAAAATTAAGGCAAGGTTGTTCTCTATCACCGCTGCTGTTCATGCTTTATATGATAAGTATGGAGAGAAGGCTACAAGGAAGCAATCTAGGTTATGATCTGTGCCGGGTTCGAACCCGACCGCGGCGGCTGCGTTTTTATGGAGGAAAAACGCTAAGGCGCCCGTGTGCTGTGCGATGTCAGTGCACGTTAAAGATCCCCAGGTGGTCAAAATTATTCCGGAGCCCTCCACTACGGCACCTCTTCTTCCTTTCTTCTTTCACTCCCTCCTTTATCCCTTCCCTTACGGCGCGGTACAGGTGTCCAACGCTATATGAGACAGATACTGCGCCATTTCCTTCCCCCCAAAACCAGTTATTATTATTAGGTTATGATCTGTCATACAGATTAGGCGGAAAGGTTGTTGAGCAACGACTACCGGGTTTAATGTATGCGGACGATATTGTACTGTTAGTGAATAACCAGAAAGATTTGCAAACTTTGGTGAACTTCTGTGGTTTCAGTCTAGGTTTCAGTTTTAGCGCAACTAGGTCAGGTGTGATGGTTTTCAACGGCACAACTGATCAGGAGCTTACAATACAGGGCCATGAAATACCCAGAGTGGCCGAATACAAATACCTCGGGGTATGGGCAAACAAAGGGCATATGTACACGGAAAAGCACGAACAGTCTCTCATAGCAAAAGGGCGAAGAGATGCCGGGATAATGAAACATAGGGCCTTGTGGGGGTACAACAGGTATGAAGTCCTCAGAGGTATTTGGAAAAGAATAATGGTGCCGATGCTTACTTTCGGGAATGCAGTTCTATGCTTAAGAGCTGAATTTCAGTTGCGATTAGAAGTAAATCCGAGAACTGTTGGAAGATTAGCACTATAGGTGCGCACGGGAAAACCACAAACGAGGCAGTACAGGGGGATATGGACTTGGCAACGTTCGAAGCACGGGAAGCTCAGAGTAAAGTACTATACGAAGAACGCCTGGGGAAATTGGACGATAACAGTTGGGCAGGTAATGTATTTAAATACCTGTACAGAAAGAGCGATGAAACACAGTGGCGGAAACGAACTAGAAAGCTGACCAGTAAGTTTGCCAGGGATGAGGAAGGAGAAAGAAAGAGCATTAAACGGCAGGTTAAAAACGTCGAAGGTAAAAATTTGCCACGTTCAATGGAAAAGAAGCATAGTGTAGAACTATATCGATGCTGGAAAAGGCAGATCAGGAAGGAAACGTTTTATGATAACTCAAGGGGCAGTGCCCTCCTCTTTGAAGTATAGGTCAGGGAGTCTTAGAACGTTCAGCTACAAAAAGAAATTTAACGAAGATGACACATGTGCTGTGTGTGGTAAATCTGTAGAAACAGACCACTTTTATTAAAACGTGGCGCCCAATACGCCGCAGCTCACATACTGCTAGGGCTGTGAGATTGTGACTGTAGACAACAGTGCTATGCAATAGCTGCATTACTTGAGTAAAGTTAAATTTCATATGTAGAGCTTAATCCCTTCAGTCAAGAACAACCGTCCACTAGAATTAAATTTTAGTTTTTAGATTTCTATAAGGAACATATCCAACAGCTCAGAAAAAATTCCCACCGTCGCAGATACCTTGATGTGTGAATATTTAAATTTTCAAATGCGAATAATAAGAAAAAAAACCTTGCAATATCGAATGGAGTGTATGTTTTCTAAAAAAACAATTTAAAAATATAATTGTGCAAACATTGTTCCAAGTTCTTTTTCAAAATAGTATCCCGCCTTTCGAACGAAAATATACAAAACTATACTGACTCTACCATACTAAAAAAAAAACATGATGTCCTTAGAAATGTATATTGCTTGATTGAACAGCATTAACTGCATGCAATAGGTGATGTAGACACGCAGAATGAGTAACCATATGAAACCATGAATTCATACAATGCAACATTTAAAGGTAAGAGGATGGATAGTAAAACCTCATGAATTCGGACATCAAGGGACCGGAAGAAATTCCCAAATTATCCGAAGGTTGAGTTATGAATAGCCCCTTGCCTCCATTCTTCTCGAAGCTGGTTCATAGTTCATACCACAGTCATGGATTGTGTAACAAACACATACATCATGATCAATAGACAAAAACAAGGTTTCCATTTTTGGACAGAAAATTCTAAATAATGTTACACTTCATTCAGCAAAAAGTCACCTTCTGTTACCGCAAACATAAAAATAGAATAGACGTCATGGTGCGAGTTAAACCCATGTAGCAACAGATACTGTTCAGCCAGCCGGTGTGAGCTGTGTTATACACATGAAAAATAATGACAAGCTCCAATGCCCAGCCACAACAAGCCTCGCTACACTGTGTACTTTGAATTAGCAACTGCAGTGAAATGCACATTAAATGTGGCTTTCATTTCAGAGCAGTTTAAATATAACGGATTAAAATGCCACCCTGAATGTCTGGCTGAACAGTAATAAAAGCTGTTGCTGCAGCTTTGGTAGAGATGCTTCATCATAATGTCCCAAATGTGACTAAAGCAAAAACAAGAAACAGCAGAGAAAATAAACAAAATAATGAGACATGCACTCGCATGGTACTGTAACAAGAAAGACAAGTAAGGCTAGACATTTCTTAAAGTTCCTATAGCACCAGAATGGAGATTAAGGATGGCCCACCAATAGCCCATTCATCCAATGGCTACTTATTGCACGGAATGTATTTTTTTTACAACACCTTGCTCCATGAAAATCTTGAAAAATTGGGGGAAAAAAATATTCTCCTTCCACTGTGCTCTATCAAATGATAACAAGGTGTCCTGTATAATCATACCCTTCTTTATGCTTATACCATGTTGCCCCATGGTATCTTCAACAATAACCCTCATCGATGCTGCAAGTATCTATGCTTTTGATGGATGGGCCAATCATTATGCACACCATTTCGTCCATGGACAACAGGCACTAAGGCCTACAAAAAGTTAATTCACAGGCTATGAACATCAGGACAAAGCATCCATGAAGGCAAGGATTTATATTGAAGGCTTCTTCCTGTGGTAGCATGTATTCCTTTGGCTTGTCAATATTAGCCTCCAAAATTAACAGAGAAAAGCAGTGTAAGTGAATAAAAGCTGCAATGCCATAAACAGCGATGCTTAAATTCTTTCTTTATAAAAGACTGCACGTTGGACAACACACAAAAAGTACCCGGAACCATCCATCAGTTAGAGAAAAAAGGATATGAAAGAATTTGGACAAGAAAGAAATATCAGCAGACATTATGCTTATGATACAACTATTTAGCTTATACTATGGCTAGAAATCAATGCCTTGTGCAGCCCTAGGTTGCAGCTCACTTATGGAGGTCAGTGGCTGTAGCTCTGGACGTGGGAGATGAGAAGCAGGGGGCTTGGCTTATGCCAAAACATGGTGATAGCTTCAAATAATTTCGACCACATGAGGTTCTTTAATGCGCTCTGACACCGCATACCACATGGGTGTGCTTGCATCTAACTTCCGTCGAAATGTAGTGACCGTTGCCAGGATTTCATTCGACAACATTGCACTCAGCAGCCAAACAAAAAAGCCATTGAATCAATACAGCAGTTTGCATCAATATCCATGTTTCACATGTTGCCAGGTTGCTGCTTCTATTTGTTCACTTGTGAGAAAAGCGTTTCTGGCCTTGCAATGAAATAGGTACCGGATGTTGCATACACATTTGAAGATTTGCATGCACTGGAATGTTTGGCTCAGGTGTGTTCACGAAAGTCCACAGTTGTGCATAACATTGAAGTAATTACAATTAAACTCCTCTCGAGCATGGGAGCTGGCTACAAACAAGGACATTTTTTGAAGCTCCTGGCTGCGCAGAGCTACATGTTGATTGCAGTTATGGCTAAACATGGTTGACAGGACACTGAAATAACCTGTTTCGTTACATCTGCAGAAAATTGCATTGTGTTGCATTTCAGAGGGTCTTATGTCTCCCAATTTCCTAGTGGCTGTTTCACCATATGGAAGTTATGTTTCATTTGCTTGTTTTGGAATCTGTTTCACATTGTGGAATTCCTTGAAAACACTCTCTAAAGCAAGGCCTGGTAGAATTCCAAGCACACTCTGAGTGCCTCGAATGCTCTATAGAGATATCTGTATATTTATGCAATGGATTGGGTCTAGTAGTAAGCTCCTCTAGTGCTGCATACAGCTCTGGGCAGACAAAGGAGTTGACAGGTACCGTTTACTTGATCTGTGTTTTCTACTTGCCATTACAGTGTGTGAAAGGCCCAACAATGGGAAGTTTTGTGGGGCGATAATTTTCTACAAAAGTGAGTAGCGCTTTCTGCTTTACCTGGTCCTGTGGAAACAATGCGCTGGTGTTAACGTGACCAGCAATGACGACCAAACAGGAAATTGTCATGTGCGTGTAACAGTACTATCCTCTCTCGTGCAAGTATCGCTAATCTCTCCCCTCAGTTTCCACCAATTGGCCCATTCTATGAAATGAAAAGTCTTCCAGACACAAGTACAAGGCTGACGTGACATGCAAGTTTAATACACTTGGCATACCACGCCATCTCTAATCAGGTACGTACTTGTGCAAAGAGAATAGGTCACAGCGAAACTCGTCCAAACAATAGTAATAATACCATACCAATAACAAAGAAAAATGACTAGATCTTTTCTTTCAGTGTAATAAATCTCAGTGTGAACAGCAGATCCCACCTCAAAAGATAACACATAGTTAAGGTGATGACAAGAAGGATAGAAAGTGAACCATTTGAAAAGTTTCCGCAAAAAACTGAATATACCCTGTATGTCAGGCAAGCATTGCCAGATATTTTTTTTTCAGGGGATAAATTTCTGCACAGTAATAATCTGGCACTGAAAGAGAAAAAATTCCCCAAGTATTTAGGAATTTCCGAAACAAAATTGAAACTTTGTAAAGCAGAAATGGGAGACGCTTAAACATACAAAAATGGTAAAGTAAAAAGCGCCTCAGTAGTGATCTGGTATCTCTCTGTATCCTCTTTCTTATCCATCTGCTAGAGAGTACAATAGCAATCACCCCAAAACACACCTTAACCCTTCGACACGTTATGTGCACAACAGCACATAAAGCAAACTCGCAGCTTTTTCCGAGAGTGGGCTGCATCTAGTAGCCTTTCTTTGTTTTGAGGTGAACTTCACATCCTTCATAATGCAAATGCGCTAGATTTTTTTTATGCCATACAGTGAATGCAGTGAATATTTTGTGAAACAGTGAGCGGTATAGCATATCGTCCGCCATTCTTCTGCAAAAATATTTTGCCACCATTTTAGCATAACTCTTTGCCTCAATGTCAAATGTAGTGCTCACCTTCGAAATAGAAATTATTTTCATGGACCTTCAGGAGTTTACCTTCTAAGTCAAAGCATATTTATGTCGCTATTTTAGTCAATTAGGACACTACAAAAATTCGCACCTTCCTGCCATAATATGTTCTAGAATTTTGCGCTGGAAAACTGACAGGCTGTCTTCATAAAAACCTGAATATATTATTTAGGCTGAAAAACGTTCCATTTTGATGAAACAAGAAATGGTGCATTCCATACATAACCATTTTCGTTGCAAACAATACAGTGTAACTGTGAGCTAACACTGCCCAACAAATTGAAAACATCGATGCCAGTTAAACATTTATCGTGTGCATACAAATCGAGCTGCACTCTAGTAATACCACATTGCATTTGTCAAATTTTTCACACAGCAGTAATGCAACCAGATCATGGGGAATAATTTTTAAGTGTGCAGTTCTGGTTGCTGCTCATATAAATGTTAATTACCCTAACTTACGTAAACAACTACTGATATACAAAATGAACACTTGGCATATTTCTCCGAACCAACCAACAAAACATCTGCCCACTGTTGTGACACTAGTGAGGGAATGCAACCACACACAGTAGTACTCTTGAAGGTACAACGCTGAGCAGTGCAACAAGTGATGCCAGAAATATTTTCTGGGGGTGGGGGTGCTAAAACTCACACAAATGGCAAACAAAAGAGTGCCAGTACTGTGGGGTTTAGAGTACAGAACACAAATAAAGGGCATTAGAACTACAACAAACAGTCAGTATGTCAATACCACTTTTCGGCAGCAGGTGTAACAAAACAGTCATGGGAAGCAACGAACAACGCACAGGAATAAATAAAATGGAATCTGAAAACACACTGAAAGATTTCTCACCACAGTGCAGTGAATGTTTCTAAAAGCACATCAGCTGAACAGCTTATAATGAATTGCAGCAATTACAACACTGACATCAGTGGTGACAGACCGAATAGACTTCTTATCATTAACACCCAATGTAAATATGACAAGGCTAGCTTCAGTAATATGTGCAGCTTACAAAGAAGCTTACTCAAACCACAATTTCAGCACAAGTGCTATTAAAACATAATTCTTAAAGCCTAAAAACAAAAGCAAGCCACGTAATCTTGAGGCTCAAGTTTTTTTATTCCCCCTCATACGTTTTCCTAGCACTATTAAAATGCCAAATTGAAAACACAACACATCCGAAGTTTTCAATTTTGACGCTAAGCAAACAAAGCTGCAGTGATAAACGGCAGTACTCAAAAACCATTTTTAAAAATTTAGGGGTCATCAATTGGACTGATGTGGAGGGCATGTGATAGCCTTTGCTTTTCATTCACCAATGTATTACATTAATAATAATAATAATTGGTTTTCGAAAGAAAGGAAATGGCGCAGTATCTGTCTGCAGTATCTGTCCCGTATATCTTTGAAAACCTTAACTGTGCCGTAAGGAAAGGGATAAAGGAGGGAGTGAAAGAAGAAAGGAAGAAAGATGTGCCGTAGTGGAGGGCTCCGGAATAATTTCGACCACGTGGGGATCTTTAACGTGCACTGAGATCGCACAGCACACGGGCGCCTTAGCGTTTTGCCTCCATAAAAACGCAGTTGCCGCGGTCGGGTTCGAAGCCCGGAACTCCGGTTCAGTAGCCGAGCGCCCCAAACACTGAGCCACTGCGGCACGGCAATGTATTCCATTCCGATTCTATTTTTTCACTCACCAACACTCCAATCATGATTACATTCCAATTATGCAAAATCTGTCACAATATTATATTGCAGAAATGCCATCTCTAAAAACACAAGTACACTTGGGACAACAAAATTCAACAGAGAGTCAGGCCACATTTTTTTCCCCATCTTCATCATAAACCTGAAAACTAGTACCAGCAATAAATATATTAGACACACTGCTGCTGAATGCTTTTCTTCAATGGGAAGTGATGCCACCCCATATGTCAGATTATTTTTTTTTTCGTTCACGCAAGTCTGGAAGTCCAATATACTTGTGGCTCTAGAAGAAGAAATGGAATAGCCCAGTACCAGTGCAGTACAAGGGCATGTGTCAGTGTCTCCTTCAGGCAAGGAGCGCGTCAACATTAAAGAATGGCTGCAAATCAAACTAGCTACCGACATAGCTTAAAAAGGAACACTTGTGATAGGTCACCTAGTTAGCATGCTGCCAGCTGGTTGTCGACAGGACAGCTACCAAAATGCGTTCCAAAGGGCACCAGAGAACTCAGCTGTTCCTTTAGTGTCCTGGCTCTTTGTGGTGTTTTAAACTGCACTTAACTGAGAACGCCTTAGAGCACAAGTCACAATGGAATGGTTTTTCATGCCTGTGGGACCGCACGTGCACCATAAGGGTTACCTTTTGTTCAAAGGCCATGGGGCACAGCTGGCACTAGAAAGGCTTCTCACCAGTGTGAATGTAGACGTGTCTTACCAAAGTATCTTTTCTAGAAAAGGCACTGTCACGAAAACTGCAACGGTATGGATGATCACTTGTATGGGTGTGCAGGTGTCTGACCAGGCTGTCCCTTGTTGCGAACGCGCTATCCCAGTTACTGCAATGATACGGGCGTTCGCCTGTGTGGGTGCGAATATGCGCTACAAGGTCAGATCTCTCCTGGAAAATCTTGCCGCAGTGGGTGCACTGGTGAATTTGCTTGCCTGTGGGCTTGTCCTGGTGAGTACTCATGCTTGTACTAATGGATGGCACACTGTGGTTGACAGGGTGATTTTCATCAGGTGGACTTTGTCCAGGAAACATGCAAACGTTGTGGTCTCCCATGACTGATCCTGCATTTCAAAACCAAGGCACTTTCATCAAAACCTTGCGCCTAAGATGCCACAGCTTGCTTAAAACTAGTGAAGAAAAGCCATATTTAGAATGCAGAGTCTAGGCCCCTCAGTCGAGAACTGTCCAGTGGAAGTAAATCTTCAAACTTTTTGGGTTTATGTCAGGGACATGGCAACATAGCAAAGAAATAATTCCCACCAACTTCGATGCCTAATTATTAGGAGTCTGCAAATATTTAAATTGCAAATATGAACAAAAAGTTTTAAGATATAAATAAGCAAACATTGCACAGACTTCTTTTTAAAAAAAAAAGTGAATAGCCTTTGCAACCAAAAGAAAAAACACTATACTGACTCAGCCCTACACAATATAAAATGGTGTGCACAGAACTGTATATTGTGTGATTAGAAAGCATTAACCCAGGTTTTTAATAATTTCATGGTTTCCAGCTCTGATCCTTTTTATGTGTAAAGGAGGAGAGATCAAGCTAACAGAAACAGTACTTAAAAGGATACCATAGGTGATGTGATCACGCAACATGAGAAACAAAATGAAATCAATGAATTCATATGAAGCAACAATTAAAGGTAACATGATGGGTAGCAAAACCTAATTCAAATTTCCAGGGATTGGAAGATAGTACCAATTTATCCAAAGCTGGAGTTATAAAATGCCCTCTCCCACATCACTGATAAAAAAATTGCGGTAAATCCTTGAGAGGAGGCTCACAGTGCAAACAGTGATAAGCCCATGACAAATGTGCAGTTTCGGCATACTGGAAGAACAACACAGACACAATTGTTTCCCTAAAGTCCTCACAAATCAGTTTTCCTTTTCCTATTAATAATATGTTAAGTTGCAGAGGTATTTCTCACATATTGTGAGGCATATTTTGGGAATATTTTCTGGATGCAATAATTTCTAGGGCCTGATACGTCCAATATATTGGTTCAGTTGGATCCAGTGAGGTTCAAGTGGTCGGTTGGCTACAACACAACTGGAACCAATTCGAACATCCAAATGGAACCAGTTGGAATGTCCAATTTGTTCCAAACAAAATTCCCAAACTTTTTTTTTTTTCACTGTGGATAGTGTAGCAGGGGGTGGTAGAAAGTTAGATGGCCTGATGAGATTCAGAAGTTTGCGGGCATACAGTCGGCACAGCTGGCAAAGGACAGGGATAATTGGAGAGGCATGGGAGAGGCCTTTGGCCTGCAATGGTCATAGTCAGGCTGCTGCTGCTGATGATGAAAAGATGTGTTCTCATTCTGTGATAGTTTGAAGCAGGTGGTCACGCATCATGTTCACAGCTCGTGTGATGTGACCAACCCACCTGCAGAAATTTGCTAAACATCCAAGCCAATCGGTGCCCGCGTGATAACGGTCGACCCGATGAATGACAGAAACAAATGCCTTTGTACAGTTTACCAGACACTTTAAACTTAATGTTTGGATAATTTGCCCAGATATTTTGGTTCTGCCATGAAACGAAAGTCAGCACAATGTTCGATTGCTGCTGACTAAATATTTCAAAATTTTTGAAAATTAGAAACTCTCAGATACTAAATTCTTGAACTGAGTACGAGCCGAACAACAAACATGTTCAATTCGAAATAGAAATTTCGAATATTTACACTCCCACCCTTATTTTCAATATCGACATCCTCTCATAAGTCTGTATCTGACGCAACTTCAAGGCCTCAAACCGTTCCGACTCATTCCTGTCACTAGAGTACCATTTTAGAACTAAGGTATCAAAACAAGCAAATGAAAGCACACATGAAGTACTCTTGCCAGAGCTATTATTAATATTATTAAAGAAGATTATTAATGTATAGGGGAGTTTAACGTCCCAAAGCAACTCAGGCTATCAGGGAGACTCTAGTGAAAGGCTTCAGAAATATCGACCACCTGGGGTTCTTTAACGTGCACTGACATCGCATAGTACACATATTAATAAACAAGAGGCATACATCAAACACTTTTTCGTTAATTTTATGACTGGCTTGAGACGGTTCTCAAAGCGTGCTGCAAAGGGTACCATATATATAGGTAGCAGCCATTTTCAGCAAAAAAATTCACAGCAGTAGTAAAAACAGACACAAATTTAATGTGCGCACATGAATAAACTGTGACTGGAGGGATTAAAAGGTGCACAGTTGTGAAGTGAAATTTCCTTCTTTTAATTCTGCATACAGTTCGCATTTCACCTGGCAAAAAGCGCATGTTACCGGCAGACCGTAAGAGTGCAAAACCCTCCTATCTCAAAGCTGGTTCATACCTCGTCGCATACCAAACTAACATACACTTAGTAATAGACGTAAACATAGTTTCCATGCTCAGACACAAACTTTTTGAAAATTACACTTAAGGATAAGGACAATTTATAAAATTACAGGTAAAGATGAGGACGCTACAGTTCATTCCGCAGACACGTGCTATTAACACAAACCGAAAAATGGAACTGACGTCAAGGTTTGAGTTAAACTCATGTAGCAACAGATACTGGTTACCCAGGTGGTGTTAGTAGTGCTTTACACATAAGAATATCATCAGTCTTCTATGTGCACTTCAAATAAACCAACCAATTATGGCTTTTGCTCAAGAGCAGGTAAAACAGAACAGGTTAAAGTTCAACACCGAAAATCTGCTTGAACAGTAATAAAAGCTGCTGCTGTAGCTTTGGTAGAGATACTTCATCATAAAGCCTCAGACATGACTCAAGCAAAAACAAAAAACAGCACAGAAAATAAACAAAATAATCAGAAATGTGCATGGTACTGTAACAACAAAGTCAAGTAAGGCAAGACATTTCCAAAAACTAAAAGCCCTTTAGCACCAGAAGTGAGATCAAGGATGGATCACCACACATGCATTCATTCAATGGCTACTCACTGCACAGAACGTATTACTTTTACTGCACCTTCTTAATTCAGCAAAAACCTTGAAATATTACGGAAAAAAATATTCTGCTTGCTCTATCAAATGACAACAAGGTGACCTGCATACTTATATCCTTATTTATGCTTAGCCCATCTTGCCCATGGTATCTTAAACAATAGCCATCATTGATCTCCCAGTATCTGTGCTCTCAAAAAATGGGGCATCATGCACCCCGCTTTGTCCATATAGAGAACGTTCTGAGGCCTGTAAGCAAGCTCTTTTACAGACTATGAACATCAGGCCATTGAGGCTATGAGGGTTGGGAAGATTTGTAATTGCAGGCTTCTTCATCTGGTAGCATGTATTCCTTGGCTCATTGATATTAGCCTGCAAAGTTAAGAGAGAAAAGCAGGATAAGTAAAATAAAAACTGCAATGCCCTAAGCAGCGATTTTAATATGCTTCCTTTATAAATGACTGCATGTTTGACAACACATAAAAAGAACTTGGGACCATCCATCAGTTAGAGTCAAAAGATATGAAAGAATCTGGACAAGAAAAATATGCAAACAGGCACTGTGCTCAGCAACTACTCAGCTTATACTATGGTCACAAATCTGTGCCTAGAGCAGCCCTAGGCTGCAGCCAACATTTGGAGGTGTGTGGTTGTAACTCAGACTTGGGAGATGGGGAGCAGTGGGGCTTAGTTTCTGCCAAAACAAGGTACCTATTAGTTTCCAATAATTTGTTACGTTGGTTTTCTTTGATGTGCACCGACACCACACAGCACATAATTTCTTTGTATTCAACTTCTTTCACAATGTAGCCACAGTAGCCAGGATTTAATTGCACTTGGCAGCCAAACGCCACAGCCACTTTGCCATCGCGGCAGTTTGCATATGTGTTTTATCGCATACCACACCACCCCTAATAAGGAACATACTAGCAGGAAGACAGGACACTATGAACAAACATGTACGACATGAACAGAGCGAAACATGCCAAATGTGTTTCTTTGTTGCATCCAGTTCTCTTCGTGCAAGTACGTACCTTAATAGAAATGAGCCCGCTCACCCAAACAGAAGTATTAAAGGGGCTGTGAAGGGTGCTCTAATAAAGTTGTTGCATGCATGGGATATTGAAGCACGTGACTCCAAGAATAGTGTTTAGCAAGGCATATTTAAATGTGCTTTGTAGAGGCTGAGTTATCTGTAGTTAAATTCGAATTTCAGCGCCTTTCCCTCTCCTCTCATCACTTTTTGCACGCTGGAATGTAGGCGCTCTTTTGCCGACCCCCTCTGAGAGCGAAGCTTCCCAACCCACAGGAGCCAAGCGGCTTATTGGCCGTGGCCACTGTAGCTGCCTGACGTCTGCAAGAGTCTAACCAATGGCCACCTCTCACGTTGTATACGCAGATGCAGGGGACGCAGAAGGGTGCGAGGATAACAAGTCGCCGGGAAGGGCTCGCCAACTTTGACGCGCGATTGTGGGTCGTCTGCTGCGAGTAGGACAGTATTATTTGGCTCGTTTTCATGGCAACACAGAGCAGTGATTAAGCGAGTTGATCTGCTCTCCTCGGAAGACATTTCGGAGCCCCTTTAATACCACAGCACTACCCGAAAAAAATGACCACATCTTCTATTTAGCTTAAAGAATGGTGCGAATAGCATATCTCGCCTCAAAAGATAACACAGTGTTAAGGTGATGGCTAGACTGATGTCAAGTGAATAATTTGAAAAAGTGTAGGAAACTGGTCACAATGTACTCAGCATGTCAGGCAAGCATTGTCAGATTTTTTTTCCAGAGGATAAATGTTTCCACAGTAATTATCTGCCACTGAAAGAGAAGCAATGCATCAAGTATTGACGAATTTCCGAAACATAGTTCAAATTTTGTCAAGCAGAAATAGGAGATGCTTAAACGTAGAAAAATGGTGAAGCATAAAGTGCCACAATAATGATCTGGTATCTCTGTGTATCCTATTTTTTACCCTTGTCTGCTACAAAGTGGAATAGCAAATCGCTCTAAAATACACTTTAACCTTTTGACACGTTATGGGCACGAATGCATATAAAGCGAACTCAGTTTTTTCAGAGAGTGGACAGCATCTAACAGCAATTTCTTTGTTTCAGGTGATTTTCGAATCCTTCAAGTTACAAATAAGCTAGATTGTTTATGCCACATAATGAATTATTTCACAAAACAGTGAACGGGGTAGCAAGTAATCTGCCATTTTTCTGCGTACATATTTTGTGGCCAGTTGTAAAACGATTTGTTTACTCTCAACGTCAAGCGTAATGTGCACTTGCAAAAAAAATTTATTTACGCGACGCGTTGCATGTTCACTTTATGAGTCGCGGCTTATGTGCGTTGCTGTTTTCATTAATTACGACAGTGTGTACACAACTTCCCACATTTCCGCAATAAAACATCCAGTGGTTTGCACTGAAGAACTAACAAATTGTCTTTCTTAAGGCATGAAAATACTATTGAGGCTGAAAATTACTTAATTTTGATGATAACAAGAAATAGCACACCAAAGGGACACATAAGACAATTTGAATCCGACACAAATCGATATATCACCACACTACCAACATAACATATAGGTGTCACCACTAGCAGCCGTCTTTGCAAGCAAACACGCAGTGCATCAAGACAATTTTTTTCATGTGGATCGCTGAGGGTACACTGCCATTCTCTTATAAGCAGTCACTGCGGATCTGTTTTGATCCTGATGTCTTGAGTATGGATCAGGTGGAGGGAACATTTTTCATCACATTTTCTTGGCAATAAATGCATTTTTTTTGCTGCTGGAGACACATCAGTATAGCAAGAAAGAGCCACATAACCCGTTTTATTACAAACAATACAGCGCAACTGTCAGCTAACACTGCCCAATAAAGTAAAGACAATGATGCTAGTTTATGACCAGCATACATGTCAAACAAGATTATAGCTGCACTCTACAAATGCTGCACTGTATTTCTCCACAAGTGTTTCAGACTACAGTAATGAAACCACAGTTTGGGGAGTAATTTTTAAGTACGCAGTTCTGATTGCTGCTCGTCCAAATGTTACCAACCCTAACTCAAGTAAATGACTCCTGATGCAAAGAATGAAAGCATCTTTCTCCAAGCCAACCAACAAAACAATTGTTCACTGTTGTGTCAGTAGTGAGGGAATGCAACCACTCAGAGTAGTAATCGTGCAGGCACAGAGCTGACTAATGCAGCTAGTGACACCAGAAATCATGGGGAGGGCTAAAACTTGCACAGATGGGAAACCAAAGAGTACCAATGCTTTTGAGTTTTAATGTACAGAGCACAAATAAGGAAATAAGCACTGCAAACAGCAAGAATGCCGAGACGACATTTGGCAGCAGGTGTAACAAAACACTCATACAAAGGAACCAAGAACACACAAGAAATAAAATGTAAACAGAAAACATGCTGAAAGAGTTCTCGATGCTACGAAGTGATTGTTTCTACAAGCACATCAGCTGAACAGCCTATGATGATTCACAGCAATTACAGAAACACTGACATCAGTGGTGACAAACCATATAGCCTTCTTGTCATAAACACCCAATGAAAATATGACAAGGCTAGCTTCAGTAACACAAACACCTTACGAAGAAGCTAACTCAAAGCACAATTCCAGCACAACTGCTATTCTGACAAAAAGGCTGAGAATAGGCTGCAATATTCCACAAAATATGCCATTTGCACGCAGCACAGAAAGAGCAATCTGACAAGTGACACCAGTGCAGTGAAACTTTTTCGTGCTTTTGGTTAAAAAGATTAGTTCTTAAAGCCTAAAAACTGAAGCAAGCCATGCAATCTTTTGTTCTCTTCTCTCATACATTCTGCTAGCACTACCAGAGTGCCACACTGAAAAAACAACACAGCAGATTTTCTTTTGACGTTATGTCAATAGAGCTGCTTCAATAGGAATCCGTAAAGTGATAAAACATCTAAGCAACACAAGTGTGCTGAGGGGAATAAATTTCAATAAACAATCAGGCCACATTTTCTTCTGATCTTCATTGAAAAGCTGAGAACACGAGGTATAAATCCTGGACACATTATCACTGAAAACCTTTCTTTAATGGGAAGTGATGTCATCCCTATGTGTCACAATTTCCTCTAGTCCACAGAAGTCTGGAAGCATAGTAGGCTAGTGGTTCCAAAAAAAACATACGAAATAGTCCAGTGCCAGTGTAGTGTCAGCATTAAAAATTAACCAATGCTTGCAAATTAAACTAACTACGGACATAGAGTATCATTTGGTTTATGGAGTTTAACATCCCAAAGCGACTCAGGCTACGAACGACGCCGCAGCGAAGACTCCGGTAGCTTCGACTGCCTGGGGTCCTTTAAACGTGCACCGACATCGCACAATACGCATGCCTTCAACATTTCGGGTCCATTGAAATGCGGCCGTCATAGCCAGGATCAAACCCTGGTCTTTCGGGACAGCAGTCGAGCACCATGACAGCATAGCACGCTTCTCATAGGTCACCCAGATAGCATGCTGTTATCTGGTTACAACAGGATAGCTACCAAAACGCGTTCCAAAGGGCATCATGGAACACTGCTATTCCTTCAGTGTCTTGTCTCTTTGTGGTGTTTTAACTTCGACTTAACTGAGAACGCCTTTGAGCACAAGTCACAATGGTTTTTCACCCTTGTGCGACCGCACATGTGCCACAAGGGATGCCTTTTGTGCAAAGGCCATGGGGCACAGCTGACACTGGAATGGCTTCTCACCAGTGTGGATGCGGACGTGTGTTACGAGGTGGCCCTTTTCTACAAATGCACTGCCACAGTGGTCACAACGGTATGGACGATCACCCGTATGCATGCGCTGGTGTCTGTCCAAATTGCTCTTTATTGAAAATGTGCTGCCACAGTGGTCACAACGGTATGGACGATCACCCGTATGGGTACGCAGGTGTCTGACCAGGCTGCCCCTAGAAACGAATGCGCTATCACAGTAACTGCAACGATACGGGCGGTCGCCTGCGTGGGTGCGAATGTGCTCCACCAGGTGTGATCTCTGCTTGAAAATGTTGCCGCAGTGGGTGCACTGGTGAATCTGCTTGCCTGTGGGCTTGTCCCGGTGAGTACTCATGCTTGTACTAATGAATGGCACACTGTAGTTGACAGGGCACTTTTCATCAGGTGGAATTTCTCCAGGAAACACGCCAACGTTGTGGTCTGCCATGACTGATCCTGCATTTCAAAACCAGAGCACTTTCATTAAAACCTAGGGCCCAAGATGCCAGAGCTTGTTTATGACAAGGAAACAAAAGCCAAATTTAGTATCAAGTCATATCTTATTTTCCAGCAAACATCTGGATGCAGAGTTTGGGCCCTTCAGTCGAGCAGAACTGTCCAGTGGAAGTAAATCTTCCAACTTCTTGGATATATGTAAGGAACATGGCAAAGAAATAATTCCCACCAACCCAAATGCGCAAATATTAGTAGTCTGCAAATATTTAAATATTGAATATAAATAAAAGATGTTATGAAATATTAATAAGCAAACATTGCCCGGAGTTCTTTTTCAAAAAAGTTCAGGCCTTTGCAACCAAAATATAAAACACTATACTGACTCAACACTGTACAAAATATGATGGTGTGCACAGAAATGTATAGTGTTTTATTAGACAGCATTAACCGAGTGTTTTAATAATTTCTGGATGATTTCCAGCTCTGAACTTTTTATATGTAAAAGAGGAGAGATGAAAGTTAGACCGTAAAAAAAAAAATTGAATTTTTAAAATGAAAATCGCCGCTTTTTGACAAACATGTCCCCTTAATAATATGCAACAGGTGATGTGATCATGCAATATGAGTAACAAAATGAAATCAGTGAATTCATATGATCCAACAATTGAAGGTAACATTATGGGTAGCAAAACCTCATTAATTCCAATTTCGAGGGACTGGAAGAAATTACCGATTTATTCAAAGGTTGAGTTATAAAATGCCCCCTTCCACATCACTGACAAAAAAAATGCAGTGAAGCCTTGCAACGAAGCTCAATGTGCAAACAGTGATAAGCCTGTGACAACTGTGCAGTTTCGGTGTACTGGAAGAACAAGAGACACAGTGTCTCTCTAATATAATCACAAATCAGTTTTCGTTAATCATATTCATAATATGTTAAGTTGTAGAAATATTTTGCACCTATTGTTAGGTATATTTCGTGAATATTTTCTGGATGCACTAACTGCTAGGGCCTAATGCATCCAATTTGTTGGTCCAGTTGGATTTAGCGAGGTTGATTGGTTGGTTGGATAAAAACACGACTGGAACCGATTGGAAGATCCAACTAAAACCAGTTGGAATGTCCAATCAGTTCCAACGGAAATTTCCATAGCTTTTTTTTTTTACTGTTGCTACAGTAGCAGGGGGCAGTAGAAAGTTAGGTAGGCTGATGAGATTCAGCAGCTTGCAGATATATCAAGGGCACAGCCGGCAAAGGAGAGGGTTAATTCGAGAGACATGGGAGAGGCCTTTGGCCTGCAGTGGGCGTAGTCAGGCTGCTGCTGGTGATGAAAAGATGTGTTCTCAATCTATGATTGTTTGAAGCAGGTGGTTACCCATCATGTTCTCAGTTCATGTGATGTGACCAACCCACTAGCAGAATTTTGCCTGATGTCCAAGCCAATCAGTGCCCGTATGATAACGGTCCACCCGATGAAGGACAGAAACAAATTCCATTGCACAGTTTACCTGACAGACACCTTAAACTTAATATTCGGATAATTTGGCAATATTTTGGTTTTGCCATGAATGGATTAACGAAAGTCAGCATAGTATTCGATTTCTGCTAAGTATTTCAAAATTTTCCAACATTCAAAAACTGTTAGATACTAATTTCTTGAACTGAATACAAACCGAATAACAAACATATTATATTTATAATAGAAATTTCAAATATTTACACAACCATTTCTATTTGCAATATCTACAGCTTCTCATATGTCTGTACCATGACTTAACTTCAAGGCCTCAAACTCATTCCTGTCACAAGATGAGTAACTATCTAAACAAATCACAATTTAGGCCTTTAGAGGACTAAAGGTAGCAAAACAAGCAAATGAAAGCACACAAAAAGGCTGTGGTTATGGTCTGGTTAAACCTGAAGTGACGTGATATCTACAGCTGGCCGAGTGGAACTGGCTCAGTCGCATTGCAAAGTCAGTCCTTCGCTGCTCCGTTTCACTGGACACCAGACACCAAATATAATGTGCATATAAAAACGAACTGTGACTGGAGGGATTAAAGATAGCATAGTTGTGAAGCGAAATTTCCTTCTTTGAATTCTCCCTACAGTTGGCATTTGAGCCAGCAAAAAGCTCATGGTTACTAGCAGACCGTAAGAGTGCAAAACCCTCTCATCTCAAAGCTGGTTCATACTTTGTCACATATGAAACTAACATACACATTGTAATAGAAATAAGCACGGTTCCATGTTAACACACAAAATTTAATAAAAATGCATCTAAAGATAAGAATGCAACACTTCATTACACAAGCAGACACATATTGCCACAAACCAAGAAATGAAATAAATGTCAAGGTTTGTGTTAAACGCATGTAGGAATAGATATTACTTAGCCAGCTAGTGTCAGCAATGGTATACACATGAAAAATATCAACAGACTTCTATGTCCAAACACAACAAAGCAGATCATATTGCAAACATTGAATTAGCAACCAATTATGGCTTTCAGGTAAAACAGAACAGGTTAAAATTCAACACCGAATATCTGGCTGAGCAGCAATAAAAGCTGTTACTGCAGCTTTGGTAGAGATGCTCTGATCATAAAGCCTCAACCATGGCTACAGGAAAAAAACAAGAAACAGCAGAGAAAATAAACAAAATAATGAGAAATGCACACGCATGTCACTGTAACACGAAAACCAAGGCGAGACATTTCGAAAAATCAAAGGCCCTTAAGCACCAGAAGCGAGATCTCAAGGATGGTTGACCAAAGGCACATGCATTCAATGGCTACTCACTGCACAGCATGTATTTCTTTTACTGCACCTTAATCTTTCAGCAAATATCTTGAAAGATTATGGGAAAAAATGTTCTGCTTGCATTGTGCTCCATCAAATGACAACAAGGTGACCTGCATACGTATACCCTTCTTTATGCTTAGACCATGTTGCCCATGGTATCTTAAACAATAACCATCGTTGATGTCCCAGTATCTGTGCTCTCGATAGAAGGGGCATCATGCACCCCATTTGTCCATATACACCACGCACTGAGGTCTGTAAACAAGCTATTTTACAAACTATGAACATCAGGCCATTGAGCCTATGAGGATAGGTATTGAAGATTTCTTCCTGTGGTAGCATATACCCCTTGGCTCGATATCAGCCTGCAAAATTAAGCAGAGAAAAACAGTGGAAGTAAAATACAAACTGCAGTGCCACGAGAAGAGATGTTTGAACACTTGCTTTAGAAATGACTGTACAACAAAAGACAAAAAAATTACTCTGAACTAACCATTAGTTCTCGACGCAAAAAGATAGGAAAGATAATGGACAAGAAAAAAAAGTACTATAGGCATCTTGCTTATATGCCTACGTAGGTTTGAACATGAAATTTGCTGTATGCTTTAGTGCCATGCCACATAAGGTATCTTCTACAATGTTTGTAATTTAAGCCTTGGTGACTGGGCATGCTGGATTTGAAGACTGATTTGGTTTGCCTGCAGAGTTTCACCCCTTTGGATCACTGAATATGCTCTTCTACAGAATGTGAGCAATAAGCTATATGCATTTGCATACAGCTTGACCGCAGTTGATTTCAAAACATTCTTCCGCAAGCATCTTGTCTTCTCAGCATTGATTATAATGCTGCAAAATAAAGAACAGCAAATTAGCTCATGCAGAAGCAAAGCTTCAAAGCCATAGCAGCATTCTTTGTATGCATGCTTTGTGTATTCCAATACTCAAGTTCCTATTGAACTTGGAAGGAGAAGGGATCTGGCTGTACTCATAGTGCAAAAAAGACAAGGCCTGATGTACTGTGTTTTGTGTGCAAACCCCAGACAATGATTGCCCAGGATGCATTTGAACGGCCAAGAACACTGAAACACTTGGAAATGTTAATGTTCGCAAGAGTTGTTCAGAAAGGTGCATTGCCGACAGCAGGCGCTTCTTGGCTTGTCCGCACTGTCTTGTAAAATAGGCAGAGCAAAGCAGCATAAGCCTCACACGATGCCGCAAGCAGAGCTGCTTCCAGTATAAACAATGATAATATCTTAGTCATGTCCAATAGAAGTGGTAGAAGCATATTTCTTGTGGCATAATAGTGGATAACAAAACAAATTCATTAAGTAGAAAGGAACTCTTCACTTTCAAAACCGCTCAGTGGTAGACTGTAACCTGTGCCCACTCTTAACGTTTTTCACTGTCAAGACCTGATTGGTGCTGCAAGTAGGGACTGCTGACAATAAAGCATTACCGAAACGACACTCATGGTACACACTGCATCAGACGGTTGTTCCTCAAAGTCACGCCACTCTATTGAATTCTGCTCTGCAGTCCCTATGCTTCCTGATCTAGAGTTCAAGCACACGCACAGTAACCTAACTCATGCAGATATTTACAGGACAGATTTGAAGTGTAGAAGCATGCATTTAAAAAAAAAAATTCTCCAACATTCCCCATCTCCAGGGGAGAACATAACAGTGATATCCTAACCAAAGTCCCTTAGCAGCCACTTAAATCACTGGACAGCTGCCGTTCATACATCCAACACGAGTGCTTAATGACTGGAATGTTCGAGTAGTGCCACTTCACGGTGCACAACTTGCTTGGTTTACCTAGAAAGAAGTCAAGTGCAATGCCAACTGCAACAATGCCAGCGAAGAGACTCATTTCTCATTGTGCACGAAAATAAAGAGCACCGGCAGCTAGAAAGAAGGCCCTTAATTGAATCCCCTGCACGGTGGTTGTTCTGCCTTTCCAGTCATAAGTGGTTCACCGTTCCTTCTGCCACATGAATCAGTGGTGAGGCCAATACAGTACTTTAGTTGAATGCAGTAAAACTGCTAAGGCACCAGCATGAAAACAACAAACAATACAGGAGCCCTTGCAGTCTTACCGGAAACAGGAAACAGCTCCATTGTCTTTAAAGTGAGAGTGCATACACTGGAGGAAAGATACACAGGTAGAAAGGACGCACTCACTGTTAGGCCAATGAGGCCATTTTGTTGCCCCCTCAACACGTTTGTTGCAAGAAGGGAATGCCTTTGAGTGGCACCCCTAGTTTTAAAGCAAGAGGTTTCTTTGCTAGAGCGTTGGTACTTACCTGATGCCAGCAACTAAGCTGTAAAAGAACTCATAAGGAATTAGAGAAGTGGATGCACCTTGTGACCAAATTAAAAGGTACAAAACACCGGTAGCAGACCGACAGAGCCCCAGTGTGGGGTAAGGCCCAAAAAAAACCAATTTTTATCCAATTCACCTGCAACCTATACACTACCGTAGCGCATATGTTCATTCCTGAATTCGCTCTGCAGTGTCATCAGGATTGGTATTAAACCAATTCATGTAAGCCAAGTATCTGTTTGTGTGCACCACATTATGTCCCCCAACACAATAACTTAAGCCAAAATTTCAGCCTGCCTAGAGCAAAAACTGGTAATGGCGCAAGAAACGGGGACACAGAAGGCACACAAAAGACAAGACTGACGCCAACTCAGACTTGAGTATCTTGCAGACGCGCATGATGTGCCCCCAAGATGGCTGCAGAACACCGAATAATGACTGAACCTCCAAAGGAACTATTTTCCGTTTCAAGCAGTAGGAGACCACTCGAGACTGGCACGTTGAGACGGCAATCTGGTTGAGACACGTAATGGCAGGTTTGGTGCGGAAGCTTCGAAAGAGGAAAGGGCCCATTGTAGGAGAAATAGGGTCAAGTAAAACTCTAGTTTGGGCGAGTTGGTTCATGTTGAAAGAAACAACAAGTTCTACTAGCAACAAGTTCTACTAGCAAAGCAAGCAGATCTGCAGCACCACCAGAGAAAGCTTGAAAAAGGTACTTTCTTTAGGTGTCATCACATTAATACAAAAAACACAGCCTGGCTTGAACTAGAATGACACATTTTGAGTGACAATTACATTACCTTTCAGTGTTTGACAAAACCAGTAAAAAAAGGTAACAGTTTATTTGCATTGAACAGAAAAATGTAGCCCATGGCAACTTAAATGTGTAATACAAAACACAAGGAAAAGAATTCCACCTACAGAGCATGGAAAGACAGACACTCTTAATAAGACCGACAGCTTAATTTTAGGCTTCAATACTTTTTCACCACAACAAAAAGCTTACTGTCTAAGGTGTTCGACTCCACAATGGTTTTGTGACAAATGCGATAAAAAGTTTTTACCAGGAATTTTTCAAACAGTCAATGAGCCTGTTTCATGTGCCCCTATGCTGGAAACAATAATCAGTGAGCATGACGACAATCATGCACCAGAAAAAAATAATGAACTAAAGCTGACACAGTTACAGCCGTCAAATATTAATTAGGCAGTGATGGTAGAGCATAGCGACCATTTCAGTCTCCACACCCAGAGTTGTTATGTACAGTGATGTGTACCTCCTTGGAAATTTCAGTGGAACATGGCTACCATGTCAACCAAGAAATGTAAAGCACTGTGGCACCATCTAGGAATGAAAGTTGAAAGCACATCATTAGTGATGCAAAAATTGAAAACTGAAAAATGGTTTCTGAGGAAAGGAAATGCACAGTAATTGTCTCACTTATGTCATGGGCACCCAGATCACATCACAAGGGAAGGGCAGAATGTGGGAGTGAAAGAAGAAAGAGCTGCCATAGTCCTCTCCAGAATAATTTTGACCACTCGGCGATCTTTAATGTGCACTGACATTGCACAGTACATGGGCACTCCTGCCTTTCACCTCCATCGAAACGTGGCTGCCGCAGCCAGGTTCGAAACCAGGAACTTCGGCTCAGTAGCCGAGCGCCCTCACCACTAAGCCACCGTGGTGAAGGGAGCATTGCTCGAAAGGTGCATTGGAGAGAGCATAAATTATAATCAGATATGATGGACACATCTTGTCCAGAAATAAGTAATAGTTTACAGAGGTGTGGTCATGTTATGGGATATACCGATAACACCAAGGTTTCACCACGGGATGGTGCTTCAGTAGGTATGATGCGTTCTCATCGCGACAGGGCTAAAGGCCCCGTTCACCCAAAAATCAATTATCAGTGCTGCCGGCGTTGTGAGTGAAGTCACGGGCATGGGTCTGCCAGGCAGTCCCCAGAAAATAACCTAGGAGGCAGCTGGGCCACCTAGGTCATGTGACCTTATGGCATCATCACAACCTGCCCACTGGGTAGTGAGAAAACTGCATACCATGGCACATGGCAGCTAAATTAATTATTGGTCACTCGGAAGGCAGAGCTTAAGTGTCCCCTACAATTTATTCCTATGCCAATTTTACACTACAGATCCTTATTTCTCTAATTACAGTGCTTAAGTTTTACAATATGAACAGAGATCTTTTAATTCCCATCATACTCTCATGATATGTTTTGTTTTTGGTGAGTTGTCGGTTCGTTTAACACGTTGCTGCCAATGCTACGGATACAATTAAACGTGCCGAGAGAACACAAGAAAAATTACAACCAGCAGTGTTTACACAGAATATTTACAAACACTAATCCCAAAACAAAATAAAATAAAGCATATATCCTATTCAGTAGCAGCAGAGAAAATGCTTCTGCTCACAATGTATCACTCAATATTTGATTACAACTGTGAAACTCTTAAAGGGGCCATGACATGGTCGTTCTTCATATTGCAGCTTTATGCTTCAGTAACTAATACAAGAGCTTATGATTCAGTTTCTGAAATTTGGCGTTAATAATAGTAACGCAGTTATTCTTCGGAATAGGTATAGGGTCCGGCTACACTAGGCCGATGGGGCGGCGATCGGCGGTCGGTTGGCTGGTCGGTATGCAAATGTCATCACTGACGCACTGGTCTGTCAAGCTATACCGACGACGACGCCAGCACGACAGACGACCCCGTATCGCAGTAGTGTAAGAGTGAACTTAGTGTGAACTGGCAGAGTGTGGTGGGGGACTAGCTGGTACGACATTATATAAACTTATGAATTTTATAACTTATTGTACCTGATGCTAGCCGCGGCGACATATGCGATGTGCGTGCACCAGCAAAGACGTGCTTTCATTTGGCGCCTGCGCATAGAACATATCAGCGAGGCAATTGAGCAACACGGGCAGAAAACGCCGCACGACGGTGCCGCTTGTCGCCGTCGCCTGGGCTTGTGCGGCCGAGTGAAAGCTTCCCGCCCGGTGAATAGACGGCCAAAAAAAAAAACTGCGCTTGTCCACCTTATCCTTATCGAAAAAAGCGAACCGAGCAGCTGCATTTCATAACTTCACACTTTCTTAGAATGGCCTGCTTACGAGCGAGGTGAGCAGGCATTGTTTTTTTAAAGGTGCGTCTCGGGCTCGATACGAGTGATGTGCCTGATGGATGCGGTGCAGTGGAGACACTGCAGCACCTGCTACTTCGCATGGCCATGTTCGCTGACGCTCGTCGCGATATGCTCGCAACTACAGGGTGCTGGGCATACTCCCGGACTCGCTCAAGACGCTGTTGTGGCCGCAGGGCAGTGCGCGCACCCGTGAGCAAGCCTTGGTGAGCCTCTGAGCATTTCTCGAACAGACGGGCTTGACATCCTGTCTATTTTGCGCCACGTAGTGACGCGCAGTGACCGAACCGAACCCTCCGCATGCACTACCTAGGACGAGAAACAGCTGGGAGCCCCAACCCAGCTGTTGTGTGCAGTGTTGTGCGCGCATTTTTATTTTTTCTTTCTTGACTGTACATGCGCACAACCTGGACAACTTTATTGTTACCCTTTGTAAATAGTGTCTCAATGACCACTCCCTATGTCATTTCTTGCTGTCGCCTCACTTCTTTCATCTCACTTCTTTATACAGCTGCCTGCTATCCTTTATTTCCGCTGCCCCAGCTCAGGTGCCATCAGCACAGTGATGGCAGATGCCAGGGTCACCAAAAATCTTTTAACTTCCATTTTTATTAATATTTTTAAAAAAGACTTACTACTACTTTCTTATTAATCAGTGGGGAACTCCTGCCAGATGCTTGAATTTTGGCCGACAGTGGACTGCCCGCCCCTTTCGTGACGAGGCCTAGTGGGTACGGAGGATTCGTGTGTGCGATTTCGGCGATTGCGGACAGCGAATTCGCAAGCTTTAGCATCTGAAAATAGCTGTCAAACGTAATTTTGGCCACAGAACCCTAAACGCAATGGCAGCCTACATCGCAGGGTGCAAGTACAATAAGGGGAAAGTGCCGATATGCGCTGAAGGCAGCCGGCAGCAGCCGTCGGCGTAGACTGTGGACAACAAATCTGGTTGTTTTCATTGATTCAAGTGATGTCCGAACGTATTTTTAGCTAAAGCGCTTTAAAATCAAATACTGACGACATAACAGGAAGCAGATACAATTTGCGGAAAGCGCCGGTCCTACGCGAAGCGTTTCCCAGGCAGGCGATATAGCATCAGCGGTGCTTATTGCAGTGTTATCATAGCGTGTAAATGAGTAAAACTACAATTTGTGAGCAATACTATGTAATATTTAAGGTAAGGAGAGCCCACCTTGCGTTTTATGCCAAGCAAACAAGCAGTAGTGTTTGCACACAGCTATGTAAACAACCCCAGCCCGGGGCTGCAGTTGTCGTGATCGTCGCATTCCTAGGCCACAATGTGCACGCACAGTAAACGCTAAATGATGTACTATTGTATTCAAGCGCTCATTTAGATGGTGGAGACTATTCATCGGCGCGGGCAGTGAAAGCATTCGAGTCGCTTAGGGTTTTGCAAGCGGCTTGGCACCTGCAAAAGGGTTTTACGAGCCGAAGGGAATGTATGTTCGACTTACAAATGCACACATGCAGGGAGCAAGTTGTCTCATTCGGTACTTTTCTCTGCTCCTTTCGTGCCTCAAGGTTACTCTAGTGCCACCTTGTGATGATTTGAGTTTAATTATCGAGCCGAAGAAAAGCGGATAAAAAATTGGGAGCCAGCTACAAAACGCAGCGGCTATCATGGCGCACATTGACGACGGCATGCACGACACATGCCGCTTTTCACATACAGGAGACCTTGACTGCTCAAAAAAAACTACACTCATAACATAAAAATAACATGTTTATGAGCGTAAATAATAAAGCAAGGGTCCACCGATTTCTCTTTCCTCAACAAACAGAAAAGGGGTGCCACGAGTAAGTCCGCTTTTTTAAGGATCACTCAGGTCGCGTACTAAGCTGAGGGCTACCAAAAAGAAAACACTGAAAATGCATTTTATTTCGATAAGCTATAAAAGAGAAAAATTCCGAGCGACCGCCGTGTCGGTGTGTATGCAAGCACCTCAACAGCACAACAGCACGCAGCAGACGACGCGGGATGGGTATGTCCCTGTGACGTGAGCAATCACAAGCTGCCAGACCAGCAAGCAGTTCGCTGAAGAAACGGCAAAAAATCATTTTAAAAAAATTTACCCCACAGAATCAACTGAAACTTGGGAGAATTTTAATTTAACAAGTTGAGAATTAAATGTAGTAAGCAGGGTATGTGTGAAAATAGGCTGTCATAGCCCCTTTAATGTAATTCCATCATGACATATAGTCTCATCAGAAGGTTCCAAGGATGTTGTTAAGCTAAAAAGAAAACCAGAAACAAACAGCAGTGAAACAAGTTGGAGCTTGATCCCGGTACATGAGCAAAGACAGGATATGAGAAATACTAAAGGGTCTAATGAATAAAAGGCGAGGTCAAGAACAGCCTTAGCACATGTAGCTGCCCATAATATCACGCACGGCATTTCTCAATCCCTGCCATGGCATTTTAGCCACGGTAATGCAATGCGAAGGCATGATAACCACTGGTCCTTAAAGGTAACAGTGGATTCCAAGACAAGGCAAGTGTAGCAAAGGTCGGCAGAAAGTTAGGTGGGTGGTTGAGATTAACATGTGTGCTGGCATACGGTGGCAGAAGCTGGCAAAGGACAGGGTGAATTGGAGAAGCATGGGAGAGGCATTTGCCCTGAAGTGGGTGCAATCAGGCTAATGACGATGATGAAGTAATCCTGCCCAAAGCGCCACCACACTTCTTGTTATGCACTAATCTTTGCGCATGCAAATCACTGAATATGCAACAATAAAGGATACGAGCAAAACATTGTGGGACAACGTAGTTGGCAGCAGCTGTTTTGGAGGACCTCCCTTAGAATTCCTGTATTCCTTTAACTCTCTCTGTTGGCCCTGATACCTGCAAAGTGAAGCAAAGCATAGTCACATATGCAGGTGAAAAGCCCCAAAGACACAAGGGCATTGTTCATCTGCAAACGCAGGTAACCGTGCATTGGAAAGGCATCATGAGGTAGTGCTAATGATGCAGGTGTGTGCATACACCACACATTACTGCATTTACAGATGTAAATTTACACGCCTTGAATATCAATGTACTCATAACAGAAAGGTCATTTCTCAACAGCTTGCGATTGTTGGCCTAGATTGGACTGTAAACTCAAGAACAAAGGCTAAAAAGTCTAATAAAACCCAAAATCCGTTCGCTCAGATGTTTACCTACTTTAAGAGCAAACGATGATAAAATGGCAGAACTATGTTGATTTCAAGAGCGGATTAGTGAAGTTAAGATGGCCTTGGGTAATAACAGTTCTTCACAGTCAAGTATGTACTAGAGGGTCCCTGGAATGACTCTGATGGTCACATTCTAATGCAACAGATCTGTAGAGATGATCTTTGTGAGTATTCGAATCAAATTTATAGGCTCTGTGTGAACCTTATAATTTACAAATAGATTTTTTAAATGTTTATCGCAGCAGCTCAGAACCGATTACGGCGACTGTTCACCACATATCCCCTACCTCAATGACGTTAAAGGGCAGTCTGGACAAGCCTACTGACGTCATCGGGCATGCTGAGAGAGCGTATGTGGGCGAGTGGGCAGGATGGGGTACAGAGGTAGAGTCCAAGCCTGTTTTTATTATCTTTTTTTTTCTGGAACATCGGCGTGTATGAGTTGAGGGATACGAAGTGGAGCACCATTTTTAATCACCGATACCTTCAGTTTTGGTTTGATCATAGAAGGTTGTGGCCAAGTACTACACCAGCGTGGCCAAATCCTGCTCTGGTGCGAGAATGCATTGTCGGTTCTGGTCACCGAGATCGGGCCGCACTCCAGGCCTGGTTATGCAATTCCATCGACACGCGGATTTTTTTTTTAGGATAGTGTTAATTGGAGAGACATGAGAGAGACCTTTGCCCTGCAGTGGGTGTAGTAAGGCTGGTGATGATGATGATGATGACCTTCAGTTTTAACGAAGGTGGCTTAAAAATATTTGCGGTGCGATGACGACTGATAGAATACCTATCACTGGTGCTTTTCTTAACCTCAGTATGTGTCATTTCATGGTCCCTTTAAGATGTAGAAATGCATTTGGTAGGAGACATGCATGATTTCTATGCCAAAAAGTTTTGTGGAATGCTGAAACTGCTTCCTTTTTACGCAACGGTTCGACAGGAACCAGTGGTTTGTGCTGCACATTTCTGAAGGACACCTGACCACAGAAGAGAATAGGGACAGTATACATTCAACACACACTAATTCACTCATTTGTTTCCCGAAGAGGCCCTCTGTCTAATCGTGCCTTGCTAGAACTCTTGCTTCTCATGCAGATGGCTCATAGTTCATGAGGGTTTAACGCCCGAAGAGACTCAGGCTATGAGGTACGCCGTAGTGAAGGGCTTCTGAAATTTCGACCACCTGGGGTTCTCTAACGTGCACTGACGTCGCACAGCACACGGGCCTCTATAATTTCGCCTCCATCGAAATTCAATTGCCGTGACCGGCATTGAACCCACGTCTTTTGGGTCAGCAGCCAAGCGCCATAGCCACTGAGCCACCGCGGCGGCTTGCTTCTCATGCAGAGGTTCAGCACATGCATGCACAGTGGGTTAATGCGCACAGATACAAAGAGCAGAATCAGCCTTCAACTAGCTCGAGACAAGTTACTCCAGACCAGAACTCAAATAATTCCAGGTGTTTCAACGAAGCACGTCACTAATTTAATAAAATGGGTTTTTTGAGATATAAAGATGGCTTCTGCAGCATAGAAATAGTGTTGATAGACATAAGAAAACAAGCGAAGCATGTTGGCTATGTCTACAGTGAAGCTTCGCCCCATTCAGGACCACCGCACGAAATTTCTCTATGACAAAAAAAATAGTCCGTAGTTAAAAGCTATCTTGTTACCTAAACAAGAAGCTAATCGCAAGAAAAAGAAATTGTATGCTCGAGTGTTTTGATATCAGGTTCTTTAATGATATCAAACTTTAAAAAGCTCATTTCATGTATTGTTGTGATCGGTTAGCCAAGTAATATGTGATGGCACGGACCATGGCCAAGTGTTATTTTTTTTAGTAGTAGCATCGTACCATTGTACCAACTTCGTCAAATGATTCTAATTTATGATGGCTCATAGCTAACCTTTGAACTTTCCCGATTAGACATGTGGTTACGATAATTTGTGCCGGGCCGTTAGATCTGGCAAAAATGCAATCACCCTCAGCATTGCTCAACAAATTTTGGCCACCTTGCGTCAAAGGATGCACGAATGCCATTAGAGTCACGAGTTGAAAACAACGCCCCTAGCATATGTAACTTTAGAGCAGAAGAGAGGTATATTGAGCGAGTTAGTAATCCATAACGAGCTTTTTTCAGTAGCACAGGACAGCAGGACAAAGAACGTGGAGACTAACACGGCACTGAACTTACAACTGGATTTTGAGAAGTTGTATTGTTCTGCCAGGTTTGCGTTCTTTTCCAAAGAAGTCTTGTGTTCTATGAGCCTGACAATGCGACGGCCTGTCTGGTTCATGTAAGCGAGGCTATAAACCAAAGGGAATATGATATATTACGCCCACCTGCCGGAAACGAAATTATTCACATGGTTTATATTGCAGGCGCTTTTTGTCTCAAATCTTCCCGCTTTCACTTCCCCACCTTACCAAGTTTATTAGGAGCTGAGAAAAGTACATTTACATCATTTATGCCACTGGACCAGTAATTAAGAAATTCTATGACTCCAAAGAAGAAGACAGTGCTTTTAAGAACTGTCAGAAACGTAAAGGCACATCTGTTAGCATCAGCAATGACGATGCAAAAGATATTGTACAAGTTGTACAAGAAATTGTGGAAGACTGTTGCTGTCAAAGATTGAACGGACAAAAGGTATCATTGGTTAACGATAAGCTGAAGATCGATGACCATTTGTATTCTCTGGATGACACTCGAAACAAGCGTTTGCTTTGCCGGACCCAACGTAAGGGTGCTTGGAAAAACCATAACAAATCAGCAACAGCAGGTGACTACCATAATGAATCACATTCCAAAAGTGAAAATAATTTGTAGCTCGGCATAGTTCTGCTGAATGCTGGCAGCATTCTTAACAAGGTGTCAAAATTAGAATTTTTATTGTTCTCAGAGCAAGAAAAGACCAAGCCGCTTTCCATATAAACAGCAGCACATGTGCATGAGTGGAACATTACAAGGTAGCACATAAGACAAACTGCAGTCCAACGCTCCAAGCGCATACAAGAACTGGGTAGGCGCCCACAGAGCAAAAAACTAAAGCGCAAAGATGCTAAAATTTTAGGACCAGAATACAGCTTATCTAGCTGAGTCCCAGCATAAATACTGGAGCTAAGCATCCTAATGCTTTAGGCGTGCTGAACGGTACTTCACCATAAAAACTGTAAGAAACAATCAAATGAAAGGAGTTGTAAAGCTGTCACAATGAAAATAGAGAGCACACTGTGCAACGAAATTCAAGGAGCCATCAGACCAGATGAACATCCCAAATGATATCCAAGTCCATGCTTGTTTCAAAAAACAGCCTTTCTTAGGAAGCTTTAGACCCTTCGTACATGCACTACCAGAAATTATGCTGTGTGCAAAAGCGGCAAGGCTTTGTACAAACTTGCCTTTGTACGGCATCTTCACCAGTTTTTTCACATTTTCAATAGGCCAACACATTATTGAGGAGAGTTTGCTCACAACTGAAATGCCAACCCGTCTAGAGTCAAGCGGGCTTTTGTACAATGGTTCCGTTTCACAGAACTTCCTGCCAACTATGCACGGCTCTCCATCAGACACTCTATGGGCAAAATTTTCTATGAGAATGACATCTTCATTGATTTGGCAGCAGCCGTCATTAGGCCTCAAGCTCAGAGTGAAGGATTTAAACCGGCTTCCTTTGTACTGCGGGAGTCTACAGCTTAGAGGGAGAGTTCCCACATTATCATTTTCCAGCAAGAATTCCCTTGGCCGCCTTTCAAAGTAACTTTGCTGTGCTTTGGAGGTAATTTTGCTGTGCTTTGAAGCTGAAGCTCGCCCTGCGGGCGCTCAGGTCCCTGCTTCCAGAGGGATCAGAAGGACGCCGGGCCTGCCTAGAAGCTGCAGGCTTTCTTCGACAGGATGCCGAAAAGCATGGCTAGTCGCCGGGATCCACCACGGATCCCCACAATCCTTCAGTGGAACGTCTACTCTCTTGCAGCACGGTACTCTGAGCTCCGCATGTGAATTGCTGAAAGCACCGGAGGTTATCGCGCTGCAGGAGACATATGTGTGGGTCCACAATGGGGAGCCCCAACGGCGGCTACCCGGCTATGTTGGCTACCATTCGGCAACGACTTGTGAGGAGATGTCCTGTGCTGAAGTGCCGTGTGGACTGCTCCCACGGGCCTGGGAAATCGCTGTGTGTGGTGTATGTGCGGCGGGATGTACAAATAACTCTCATCGGCTTGGCTGCGGCGACAACCGATGCCCAGGAGTGTGTTGTGGTGACAGTGCGCATCGGTGGTGTTGACATGTCGATGGCCTGCGTTTACGTGCGCCCAGCTGTCTCGTGGAACGCGCTATGTTTTCGTGCAGTGAGTTCGTGCTGTGCCTCGCACCAAATCATCTGCGGTGACTTCACAGTGCGTGGGGCAGTGCGCGCCACTCTGCGCAAGGAGACAGCCTGCATGACGCAGCAACGCAGCTGGGACTCACTCCATTGAACACCAGCGAGCCCACCTTTCGACGACGCGGAACACCCAACTCCTGCATCAACGTTGCCTTTGCATCCAGAAGCATCGAGGTGACATGGCACCAATCATCATCTCTTTACAGCTCGGACCACTACTCAATTCTGATTGAACCCACTGCGGCGGAGGCGCACGCCACACGCTCATACTCCATCGTCAACTGGAGTGCGTTCAGACAGGCTGTAGACCAGGCGGCCGCCTCAGACACCCCCTTTTTAAATAGTTTGGTCCAGAGCGCCCTTGCAGCCACCAGAAGAGCAGGGGTGAGAGCGGGGTAGTCCACACCAGACAACAAACTGCTCGAGCTGCGCGAGAAAAGGGACTGCACTGAGCGAAGGGCGCGACGGACTGACAGAACTGCCGACTGGACGGTCTACAACCGCATGGACACGGCAGCGCGCCGCCACGCCAACAAACTACCGTCGGCAGTGGGCTTCATTATGCCAAAAGATGGAGGAAGACGCCAGATTGCGGATGCTGTTTGACACCATGCGGTGCATCCCAGAACCGAAGGCGAACCATCAACTGATTGCTGACCTGGCTATATCCAGAAGGCAAAGCTACAAAGACCTCGCAGAGCGGTTTGCCGACCGGTTCATGCCGCACAGCCCCGCAGGTGCAGCTAGCAAGGCTGCACCCGAGAGCCTCAGAAGCGGTGCCACTCCCTCTCCCGTCACCTTGGAAGGTCCGTGTGACGTGCCTTTCACCGTGACGGAACTGAACAACGTGCTGTAGCGCTGTCGCCGCCGATCGGCGACTGGACTGAACGGGGTGACCTACCAAATGCTGCGAAACCTGGATGCGGAGCAACGACAGATCCTCCTGCAGCAGATTAACGTGGTGTGGGAACGCCGGGAGCTACCGGAGGACTGGCGCACCGCTGTCGTCTGTCCTATTCGAAAGCCACGGCGCTCACCTACGGAACTGAACGGATACCGACCAGTGGCACTAACATCAGCGGCGGGTAAGCTCATGGAGCATATGGCGTTGCAGCGTTTGAACGAGTGAGCTGCGGATGGTTTGGTTTGTTTGAGGAGCGGCAGACGGGTTTCCGTGGGATGCGGTGTACGGCTGATTCGACGTCGGACGTCACAGCGGTGGAGCACGCCAGGGTGGCAGGACAGGTCACGCTGCTGCTGCTACTGGACGTCTCGAGAGCTTTTGACAATGTCCACCGATCACCAATTCTCGCGGTGCTTGAGGGAGCCGGTGTGAACGGGAACCATTTGCAATATGCTCATGCTTCCTGAGCGGGCGCACCATGCGAGTACGAGTATGGGGTAAGTTCTCCGAGCCTCGTCTGGTGGAACTGGGCGTGCCGCAGGGCTCTGTCTTATCACCGTTTCTGTTTAATGTGGCCATGTCAGCGGTGCCGGCCTGCCTCCCCACGAGCGGCCGACACCATGTGTACATGTACACATACGCGGATAACATTGCTCTGTGGTGCCGGGGGCCGGCCACCGGGCGAGGCGCTCCATGTGCAGGAGTGCCTTCAGGGAGTGCTGGCAGCAAATGGCGCCTGCTTGCACGGCCTAGGTCTGTCGCTGGACGCGCACAGATCGGTAACCATGGTTTGCGTTTCGCGCTCGCGCGCGCACCTTACGCCACAGTTACTGGACGGGACTTCTTCGATTCTTTGGCGTAAATCGGCGCGGTACCTTGGCCTGGCCATCGACCGGCGCCTTTCCTTCCGCCCCGCTGCGACCAAGTCCTCTTTGCAGATGAAGAGGATCACCGCCGCCGTGCACGAGCTTACCGCTCGAGGACAGGGCATCACCCAGCAAGCCGCGCTGCGACTGTACAACGCCGCAGGATTGGGGGCTGCACTCTACGTGCTACCGCTCGTCTTGGTGCGCAAACCCTGCTGGAGAAAACTGGAGCTCCAGCACTGCAAGTCCCTGCGCGTGTGAATCGGCGTGCTGAAAAATTCCTAGTGCACAGCAACACTGGCAAAGGCAGAAGCGTGGCCGCTCCAGCTCCAAGCAGCGTGAAGAACGTGGCATTACATAGACCGGCTCCCATGCGCACCAGACGGCGGCTCGCTACTGCAGCGAATGCGCACGCACCCACGCTCACGAATGGCTGCGGCGCTGCAGGAATATGAGCGCCTAACAGAAGCCGCACCACCCTACGGCCATTGCCCGCCCTGGCCTGCTGCATCGGAGATACAGCAAGAGATTGTCGGCATCACGGGAAAGCGGAGCAAACCCCTCCTGTGCAGCAGCTGACCAGAACCGTAATACACGAGGAGCTTCATGACCATCTCCTCGTGTACACCGACGGCTCAGTGGGCCGTGACAGCCGCTCCTCGCAGTGGCGGCTACCATACACACCCTGCAGCTGCACAGCCAGCAACACGCAACCTTCCTGGGCTCCTACACTATGGCGGAATTCATGGGAATCTGGGTCGGGCTGGACATGCTGCTCTCCATCGTCCCTCCGCCACCCAGGAGTGCTCTGCTATGCGACTCCCGCACCACCCTCACCCGCCTGCAGTGCAATGGCCGTGGTACCCCACTAGTGGGTGGCGTTCGCACAAGCATCGAGTGCCCAGCACAGAAAAGGTACGTTGTGCGTGCACAGTGGGTGCCCGGCCACTGCGGCATCGCTGGCAATGAGGAGGCCAACCAACTCACGACCGTCGCGCACCAACTACTTCCAAGTGATCTCCCCCTTGTGCTGGAGGATGTGCGTGCGCTCATCCATGAACATCTCCGATGGCAGCACCCCGACCCACGCACCGCCGCAGGTGAGCGTATTGCCAACATCAACGGCTGCCGAGCTCTTTCGCGGTCCCAACGCGTAATGATCCTCAGCGCGCGCATAGGCTGCGCGTGGCCTGGGGAACGAAGAGTGCGTAACGGGCTCGCGACGAGTGATATGTGTGATAGATGCAGTGCAGTGGAGACACTGGAGCACCTGCTCCTTTGCTGCGCCGCGTTTCGCCGACGCTTGTCGTGATATGCTCGCAGCCTACAGGGCACTGGGCATACTCCTGGACTCGCTCAATACGCTATTGTGGCCGCAGGGCAGTGTGCGCACCCGTGAGCGAACCTTGGTGAGCCTCTGTGCATTTCTTGAAGAGACGGGCTTGACGTCCCGTCTGTTTGCGCCAGGTAGTGACGCGCAGTGACCAAACGCTCCTGATACACTGCCTAGGACGATTAACAGCTGCGCACCCAACTTCAGGTGTTGCGGGCAAAGTGTTGTGCGCGCGTTCTTATTTTTTCTTTCTTGACTGTACATACGCACAACCTGGACACCTTTATTGTTACCCTTTGTAAATAGTGTATATATGACCACTCCCTATGCCCTTTCTTGCTATCCCCTCACTTCTAACATTCAATTCCTTCATACTGCTTGCTATCCTTTATTTCCACTGCCCCAGCTCAGGTGCTGCCGCCACCGTGATGGCAGATACAGGGGTTAGCAAAAATCTTTTAACTTCCATTTTTACTATTATTTTTAATAAACACTTACTACTACTTCCTTACTAATCAGTGGGGAAATCCTGCCAGATGCTTGAATTTCGGCCAACGGTGGACCGCCAGCCCCTTTTGTGACGAGGCCTAGCGAGCAAAACAGGATTCGTGTGTGCGATTTCGGTGATTGCGGAGAGCGAATTCGCAAGTTTTAGCGCCTGAAAATAGCTGTCGAGCATAGTTCTGGCCACAGTGCCCTCAAAGCGACAACTGCCTACATCGCAGGGTGCGAGTACAATAAGGCGGAAGTGCCGATATGTAACCCAGTCTGTATAGCATGTACTGAAAACCAGCCGGTAGCAGCCGCCGGCGACGACTGTGGACAACAAATCTGGTTGCTTAAATTAATTCAAGTAATGTCTGAACATAACTTTAGCAAAAGCGCATTAAAATCAAATATACTGATGACACAAAAGGATGCAGATACAATTTGCGGGAAGCGCCGGTCCTATGCGAAGCGTTTCCCAGGCAGGCGATATAGCATCAGCGGCACTTATTGCAGTGTTATCATAGCATGCAAATGAGTAAAACTACAATTTGTGAGCAATACTATGTAATATTTAAGATAAGGAGAGCCCACCTTGCGTTTTATGCCAAGCAAACGAGCCATACTATTTGCACACAGCTATGTAAACAACCCCAGCGCGGCACTGCAGTTGCCGTGATCGTCGCATTCCCAAGACACAATGCGCACGCACAGTAAACGCTAAATGATGTACTATTATTTCCAAGCACTCATTTAGACGGCGGAGATTATTCATCGGTGCGGGCAGTGAAAGCATTCAAGTTGCCTAGGGTTTTGCAGGCGACTTGGTTCCTGCAAAAGGGTTCTACGAGCCGAAGGGAATGTGTGTTCGACTTACAAATGCACACATGCAGAGGGAAGTCGTCTCATTCGGCACTTTCCTCTGCTCTTTTCGCGCCGCAAGGTTACTCTAGAGCCACCTTGTGATGATTTGAGCTTAATTATCGAGCCGATGCATAGCGGACAAGAAATTGGGAGCCAGCTACAAAACGCAGTGGCTTTCATGGCGCACATCGGCGACGGCATGCACGGCACATGCCGCTTTTCACATACAGGAGAGCTTGACTGCTCAAAAGAAACTACACTCATAACATAAAAATAACATGTTTATGAGCGTAAATAATAAAGCAAGGGTCCACCGATTTCTCTTTCCTCAACAAACAGAAAAGGGGTGCCACGAGTAAGTCCGCTTTTTTAAGGATCACTCAGGTCGCGTACTAAGCTGAGGGCTACCAAAAAGAAAACACTGAAAATGCATTTTATTTCGATAAGCTAAAAAAGAGAAAAATTCCGAGCGACCGCCGTGTACGGTGTGTATGCAAGCACCTCAACAGCACAACAGCACGCAGCAGACGACGTGGGATGGGTATGTCCCTGTGACGTGAGCAATCACACGTTGCCAGACCAGCAAGCAGTTCGCTGAAGAAACGGCAAAAATTCATTTTAAAAATATTTATCCCACAGAATCAACTGAAACTTGGGGGAATTTTAAATTAACAAGTTGATAATTAAATGTAGTAAGCAGGGTATGTGTGAAAATAGGCTGTCATGGCCCCTTTAATGTAATTCCATCATGACAGATAGTCTCATCAGAAGGTTCCAAGGATGCTAAAAAGAAAACCAGAAACAAACAGCAGTGAAACAAGATGGAGCCTGATCCCGGTACATGAGCAAAGACAGGATATGAGCAATACTAAAGGGTCTAATGAATAAAAGGCGAGGTCAAGAACAGCCTTAGCACATGTAGCTGCCCATTTGTTCTCTTTCAGGCAGATTTCAAATAAGGATAGAAAACAAAGGTACACCTGGTACTGTGCTTCAGGATATGATTACAAAGTTCTAAACCTGATGTTTTTCTACGGGCTCCAAATAATATCACACACGATATCATTCTCAATCCTTGCCATGGCATTTTAGCCACGGTAATGCAATGCGAAGGCATGATAACCACTGGTCCTTAAGGGTAACAGAGTGTATTCCAAGAGAAGGCAAGTGTAGCAAAGGTCGGCAGAAAGTTAGGTGGGTGGTTGAGATTAACATGTGTGCTGGCATACGGTGGCAGAAGCTGGCAAAGGACAGGGTGAATTGGAGAAGCATGGGAGAGGCCTTTGCCCTGAAGTGGGTGCAATCAGGCTAATGACGATGATGAAGTAATCCTGCCCAAAGCGCCACCACATTTCTTGTTATGCACTAATCTTTGCGCATGCAAATCACTGAATATGCAACAATAAAGGATACGAGCAAAACATTGTGGGACAACGTAGTTGGCAGCAGCTGTTTTGGAGGACCTCCCTTAGAATTCCTGTATTCCTTTAACTCTCTCTGTTGGCCCTGATACCTGCAAAGTGAAGCAAAGCATAGTCACATATGCAGGTGAAAAGCCCCAAAGACACAAGGGCATTGTTCATCTGCAAACGCAGGTAATCGTGCATTGGAAAGGCATCATGAGGTAGTGCTAATGATGCAGGTGTGTGCATACACCACACATTACTGCAACTACAGATGTAAATTTACACGCCTTGAATATCAATGTACTCATAACAGAAAGGTCATTTCTCAACAGCTTGCGATTGTTGGCCTAGATTGGACTGTAAACTCAAGAACAAAGGCTAAAAAGTCTAATAAAACCCAAATTCCGTTCGCTCAGATGTTTACCTACTTTAAGAGCAAACGATGATAATATGGCAGAACTATGTTGATTTCAAGAGCGGATTAGTGAAGTTAAGATGGCCTTGGGTAATAACAGTTCTTCACAGTCAAGTATGTACTAGAGGGTCCCTGGAATGACTCTGATGGTCACATTCTAATGCAAGAGATCTGTAGAGATGATCTTTGTGAGTATTCGAATCAAATTTATAAGCTCTGTGTGGACCTTATAATTTACAAATAGATTTTTTAAAATGTTTATCGCAGCAGCTCAGAAACGATTACGGCGACTGTTCACCACATATCCCCTACCTCAATGACGTTAAAGGGCAGTCTGGACAAGCCTACTGACGTCATCGGGCATGCTGAGAGAGCGTATGTGGGCGAGTGGGCAGGATGGGGTGCAGGAGTAGAGTCCAAGCCTGTTTTTATTATCTTTTTTTTTCTGGAACATCGGCGTGTATGAGTTGAGGGATACGAAGTGGAGCACCATTTTTAATCGCCGATACCTTCAGTTTTGGTTTGATCATAGAAGGTTGTGGCCAAGTACTACACCAGGGTGGCCAAATCCTGCTCTGGTGTGAGAATGCGTTGTCGGTTCTGGTCACCGAGATCAGGCCGCACTCCAGGCCTGGTTATGCAATTCCATCGACACGCGGATTTTTTTTTTAGGATAGTGTTAATTGGAGAGACATGGGAGAGGCCTTTGCCCTGCAGTGGGTGTAGTAAGGCGGTGATGATGATGATGATGACCTTCAGTTTTAACGAAGGTGGCTTAAAAATATTTGCGGTGCGATGACGACTGATAGAATACCTATCACTTGTGCTTTTCTTAACCTCAGTATGTGTCATTTCATGGTCCCTTTAAGACGTAGAAATGCATTTGGTAGGAGACATGCATGATTTCTATGCCAAAGAGTTTTGTGGAATGCTGAAACTGCTTCCTTTTTACGCAACGGTTCGACAGGAACCAGTGGTTTGTGCTGCACATTTCTGAAGGACACCTGACCACAGAAGAGGATTGGGACAGTATACATTCAACACACACTAATTCGCTCATTTGTTTCCCGAAGAGGCCCTCTGTCTAATCGTGCCTTGCTAGAACTCTTGCTTCTCATGCAGATGGCTTATAGTTCATGAGGGTTTAACGCCCGAAGAGACTCAGGCTATGAGGTACGCCGTAGTGAAGGGCTTCTGAAATTTCGACCACCTGGGGTTCTCTAACGTGCACTGACGTCGCACAGCACACGGGCCTCTATAATTTCGCCTCCATCGAAATTCAATTGCCGTGGCCGGCATTGAACCCACGTCTTTTGGGTCAGCAGCCAAGCGCCATAGCCACTGAGCCACCGCGGCGGCTTGCTTCTCATGCAGAGGTTCAGCACATGCATGCACAGTGGGTTAATGCGCACAGATACAAAGAGCAGAATCAGCCTTCAACTAGCTCGAGACAAGTTACTCCAGACCAGAACTCAAATAATTCCAGGTCTTTCAACGAAGCTCGTCACTAATTTAATAAAATGGGTTTTTTGAGATATAAAGATGGCTTCTGCAGCATAGAAATAGCGTTGATAGACATAAGAAAACAAGCGAAGCATGTTGACTATGTCTACACTGAAGCTTCGCCCCATTCAGGACCACCGCACGAAATTTCTCTATGACAAAAAAAATAGCCCGTAGTTAAAAGCTATCTTGTTACCTAAACAAGAAGCTAATCGCAAGAAAAAGAAATTGTATGCTCGAGTGTTTTGACATCAGGTTCTTTAATGATATCAAACTTTAAAAAGCTCATTTCATGTATTGTGATCGGTTAGCCAAGTAATATGTGATGGCACGGACCATGGCCAAGTGTTATTTTTTTTAGTTGTAGCATCGTACCGTTGTACCAACTTCGTCAAATGATTCTAATTTATGATGGCTCATAGCTAACCTTTGAACTTTCCCGATTAGACATGTGGTTACGATGATTTGTGCCGGGCCGTTAGATCTGGCAAAAATGCAATCACCCTCGGCATTGTTGCTACACAAATTTTGGCCACCTTGCGTCAAAGGATGCACGAATGCCATTAGAGTCACGAGTTGAAAACAACGCCCCTAGCATATGTAACTTTAGAGCAGAAGAGTGGTATATTGAGCGAGCTGGTAATCCATAACGAGCTTTTTTCAGTAGCACAGGACAGCAGGACAAAGAACGTGGAGACTAACACGGCACTGAACCTACAACTGGATTTTGACAAGTTGTATTGTTCTGCCAGGTTTGCGTTCTTTTCCAAAGACGTCTTGTGTTCTATGAGCCTGACAATGCGACGGCCTGTCTAACTCATGTAAGCGAGGCTATAAACCAAAGGGAATATGATATATTACGCCCACCTGCAGGAAACGAAATTATTCACATGGTTTATATTGCAGGCGCTTTTTGTCTCAAATCTTCCCGCTTTCTCTTCCCCACCTTACCAAGTTTATTAGGAGCTGAGAAAAGTACATTTACATCATTTATGCCACTAGACCAGTAATTAAGAAATTCTATGACTCCAAAGAAAAAGACAGTGCTTTTAAGAACTGTCAGAAACGTAAAGGCACATCTGTTAGCATCAGCAATGACGATGCAAAAGATATTGTACAAGTTGTACAAGAAATTGTGGAAGACTGTTGCTGTCAAAGATTGAACGGACAAAAGGTATCGTTGGTTAACGATAAGCTGAAGATCGATGACCATTTGTATTCTCTGGATGACACTCGAAACAAGCGTTTGCTTTGCCGGACCCAACGTAAGGGTGCTTGGAAAAACCATAACGAATCAGCAACAGCAGGTGACTACCATAATGAATCACATTCCAAAAGTGAAAATAATTTGTAGCTCGGCATAGTTCTGCTGAATGCTGGCAGCATTCTTAACAAGGTAACAAAATTAGAATTTTTATTGTTCTCAGAGCAAGAAAAGACCGAGCCGCTTTCCATATAAACAGCAGCACATGTGCATGAGTGGAACATTACAAGGTAGCACATAAGACAAACTGCAGTCCAACGCTCCAAGCGCATAAAAGAACTGGGTAGGCGCCCACAGAGCAAAAAACTAAAGCGCAAAGATGCTAAAATTTTAGGACCAGAATACAGCTTATCTAACTGAGTCCCAGCATAAATACTGGTGCTAAGCATCCTTATGCTTTAGACATGCTGAACGGTACTTCACCACAAAAACTGTAAGAAACAATCAAATGAAAGGAGTTGTAAAGCTGTCACAATGAAAATAGAGAGCACACTGTGCAACGAAATTCAAGGAGCCATCAGACCAGATGAACATCCCAAATGATATCCAAGTCCATGCTTGTTTCAAAAAACAGCCTTTCTTAGGAAGCTTTAGACCCTTCGTACATGCACTACCAGAAATTATGCTGTGTGCAAAAGCGGCAAGGCTTTGTACAAACTTGCCTTTGTACGGCATCTTCACCAGTTTTTTCACATTTTCAATAGGCCAACACATTATTGAGGAGAGTTTGCTCACAACTGAAATGCCAACCCGTCTAGAGTCAAGCGGGCTTTTGTACAATGGTTCCGTTTCACAGAACTTCCTGCCAACTACGCACAACTCTCCATCAGACACTCTATGGGCAATATTTTCTATGAGAATGACATCTTCATTGATTTGGCAGCAGCCGTCATTAGGCCTCAAGCTCAGAGTGAAGGATTTAAAGCGGCTTCCTTTGTACTGCGGGAGTCTACAGCTTAGAGGGAGAGTTCCCACATTATCATTTTCCAGCAAAAATTCCCTTGGCCGCCTTTCAAAGTAACTTTGCTGTGCTTTGGAGGTAACTTTGCTGTGCTTTGAAGCTGAAGCTCGCCCTGCGGGCGCTCAGGTCCCTGCTTCCAGAGGGATCAGAAGGACGCCGGCCTGCTTAGAAGCTGCAGGCTTTCTTCGACAGGATGCCGAAAAGCATGGCTAGTCGCCGGGATCCACCACGGATCCCCACAATCCTTCAGTGGAACGTCTACTCTCTTGCAGCACGGTACTCTGAGCTCCGCATGTGAATCGCTGAAAACACCGGAGGTTATCGCGCTGCAGGAGACATATGTGCAGGTCCACAATGGGGAGCCCCAACGACGGCTACCCGGCTATGTCGGCTACCATTCGGCAACGACTTGTGAGGAGATGTCCTGTGCTGAAGTGCCGTGTGGACTGCTCCCACGGGCCTGGGAAATCGCTGTGTGCGGTGTATGTGCGGCGGGATGTACAACTAACTCTCATCGGCTCGGCTGCGGCGACAACCGATGCCCAGGAGTGTGTTGTGGTGACAGTGCGCATCGGTGGTGTTGACATGTCGATGGCCTGCGTTTACGTGCGCCCAGCTGTCTCGTGGAACGCGCTATGTTTTCGTGCAGTGAGTTCGTGCTGTGCCTCGCACCAAATCATCTGCGGTGACTTCACAGTGCGTGGGGCAGTGCGCGCCACTCTGCGCAAGGAGACGGCCTGCATGACGCAGCAACGCAGCTGGGACTGACTCCATTGAACACCAGCGAGCCCACCTTTCGACGACGCGGAACACCCAACTCCTGCATCAACGTTGCCTTTGCATCCAGAAGCATCGAGGTGACATGGCACCAATCATCATCTCTTTGCGGCTCGGACCACTACTCAATTCTGATTGAACCCACTGCGGCGGAGGCGCACGCCACACACTCATACTCCATCGTCAACTGGAGTGCGTTCAGACAGGCTGTAGACCAGGCGGCCGCCTCAGACACCCCCTTTTTCAATAGTTTGGTCCAGAGCGCCCTTGCAGCCACCAGAAGAGCAGGGGTGAGAGCGGGGTAGTCCACATCAGACAACAAACTGCTCGAGCTGCGCGAGAAAAGGGACTGCGCTGAGCGAAGGGCGCGACGGACTGACAGAACTGCCGACTGGACGGTCTACAACCGCATGGACACGGCAGCGCGCCGCCACGCCAACAAACTACCGTCGGCAGTGGGCTTCATTATGCCAAAAGATGGAGGAAGACGCCAGAATGCGGATGCTGTTTGACACCATGCGGTGCATCCCAGAACCGAAGGCGAACCATCAACTGATTGCTGACCTGGCTATATCCAGAAGGCAAAGCTACGAAGACCTCGCATAGCGGTTTGCCGACCGGTTCATACCGCACAGCCCCGCAGGTGCAGCTAGCAAGGCTGCACCCGAGAGCCTCAGAAGCAGTGCCACTCCCTCTCCCGTCACCTTGGAAGGTCCGTGTGACGTGCCTTTCACCGTGACGGAACTGAACAACGTGCTGCAGCGCTGTCGCCGCCGATCGGCAACTGGACTGAACGGGGTGACCTACCAAATGCTGCGAAACCTGGATGCGGAGCAACAACAGATCCTCCTGCAGCAGATTAACGTGGTGTGGGAACGCCGGGAGCTACCGGAGGACTGGCGCACCGCTGTCGTCTGTCCTATTCGAAAGCCACGGCGCTCACCTACGGAACTGAACGGATACCGACCAGTGGCACTAACATCAGCGGCGGGTAAGCTCATGGAGCATATGGCGTTGCAGCGTTTGAACGAGTGAGCTGCGGATGGTTTGGTTTGTTTGAGGAGCGGCAGACGGGTTTCCGTGGGATGCGGTGTACGGCTGATTCGATGTCGGACGTCACAGCGGTGGAGCACGCCAGGGTGGCAGGACAGGTCACGCTGCTGCTGCTACTGGACGTCTCGAGAGCTTTTGACAATGTCCACCGATCACCAATTCTCGCGGTGCTTGAGGGAGCCGGTGTGAACGGGAACCATTTGCAATATGCTCATGCTTCCTGAGCGGGCGCACCATGCGAGTACGAGTATGGGGTAAGTTCTCCGAGCCTCGTCTGGTGGAACTGGGCGTGCCGCAGGGCTCTGTCTTATCACCGTTTCTGTTTAATGTGGCCATGTCAGCGGTGCCGGCCTGCCTCCCCACGAGCGGCCGACACCATGTGTACATGTACACATACGCGGACAACATTGCTCTGTGGTGCCGGGGGCCGGCCACCGGGCGAGGTGCTCCATGTGCAGGAGTGCCTTCAGGGAGTGCTGGCAGCAAATGGCGCCTGCTTGCACGGCCTAGATCTGTCGCTGGACGCGCACAGATCGGTAACCATGGCTTGCGTTTCGCGCTCGCGCGTGCACCTTACGCCACAGTCACTGGACGGGACTTCGATTCTTTGGCGTAAATCGGCGCGGTACCTTGGCCTGGCCATCGACCGGCGCCTTTCCTTCCGCCCCGCTGCGACCAAGTCCTCTTTGCAGATGAAGAGGATCACCGCCGCCGTGCACGAGCTTACCGCTCGAGGACAGGGCATCACCCAGCAAGCCGCGCTGCGACTGTACAACGCCGCAGGATTGGGGGCTGCACTCTACGTGCTATCGCTCGTCTTGGTGCGCAAACCCTGCTGGAGAAAACTGGAGCTCCAGCACTGCAAGTCCCTGCGCGTGTGAATCGGCGTGCTGAAAAATTCCTAGTGCACAGCAACACTGGCAAAGGCAGAAGCGTGGCCGCTCCAGCTCCAAGCAGCGTGAAGAACGTGGCATTACATAGACCGGCTCCCATGCGCACCGGACGGCGGCTCGCTACTGCAGCGGATGCGCACGCACCCACGCTCACGAATGGCTGCGGCGCTGCAGGAATATGAGCGCCTAACAGAAGCCGCACCACCCTACGGCCATTGCCCGCCCTGGCCTGCTGCATCGGAGATACAGCAAGAGATTGTCGGCATCACGGGAAAGCGGAGCAAACCCCTCCTGTGCAGCAGCTGACCAGAGCCGTCATACACGAGGAGCTTCATGACCATCTCCTCGTGTACACCGACGGCTCAGTGGGCCGTGACAGCCGCTCCTCGCAGTGGCGGCTACCATACACACCCTGCAGCTGCACAGCCAGCAACACGCAACCTTCCTGGGCTCCTACACTATGGCGGAATTCATGGGAATCTGGGTCGGGCTGGACATGCTGCTCTCCATCGTCCCTCCGCCACCCAGGAGTGCTCTGCTATGCGACTCCCGCACCACCCTCACCCGCCTGCAGTGCAATGGCCGTGGTACCCCACTAGTGGGTGGCGTTCGCACAAGCATCGAGTGCCCAGCACAGAAAAGGTACGTTGTGCGTGCACAGTGGGTGCCCGGCCACTGCGGCATCGCTGGCAATGAGGAGGCCAACCAACTCACGACCGTCGCGCACCAACTACTTCCAAGTGATCTTCCCCTTGTGCTGGAGGACGTGCGTGCGCTCATCCATGAACATCTCCGATGGCAGCACCCCGACCCACGCACCGCCGCAGGTGAGCGTATTGCCAACATCAACGGCTGCCGAGCTCTTTCGCGGTCCCAACGCGTAATGATCCTCAGCGCGCGCACAGGCTGCGCGTGTCCTGGGGAACGAAGAGTGCGTCACGGGCTCGCGACGAGTGATATGTGTGATAGATGCAGTGCAGTGGAGACACTGGAGCACCTGCTCCTTTGCTGTGCCGCGTTTCGCCGACGCTCGTCGTGATATGCTCGCAGCCTACAGGGCACTGGGCATACTCCTGGACTCGCTCAATACGCTATTGTGGCCGCAGGGCAGTGTGCGCACCCGTGAGCGAACCTTGGTGAGCCTCTGTGCATTTCTTGAAGAGACGGGCTTGACGTCCCGTCTGTTTGCGCCAGGTAGTGACGCGCAGTGACCAAACGTTCCTGATACACTGCCTAGGACGATTAACAGCTGGGCACCCAACTTCAGGTGTTGCGGGCAAAGTGTTGTGCGCGCGTTCTTATTTTTTCTTTCTTGACTGTACATACGCACAACCTGGACACCTTTATTGTTACCCTTTGTAAATAGTGTATATATGACCACTCCCTATGCCCTTTCTTGCTATCCCCTCACTTCTAACATTCAATTCCTTCATACTGCTTGCTATCCTTTATTTCCACTGCCCCAGCTCAGGTGCTGCCGCCACCGTGATGGCAGATACAGGGGTTAGCAAAAATCTTTTAACTTCCATTTTTACTATTATTTTTAATAAACACATACTACTACTTCCTTACTAATCAGTGGGGAAATCCTGCCAGATGCTTGAATTTCGGCCAACGGTGGACCGCCAGCCCCTTTTGTGACGAGGCCTAGCGAGTAAACAGGATTCGTGTGTGCGATTTCGGTGATTGCGGAGAGCGAATTCGCAAGTTTTAGCGCCTAAAAATAGCTGTCGAGCATAGTTTTGGCCACAGTGCCCTCAAAGCGACAACTGCCTACATCGCAGGGTGCGAGTACAATAAGGCGGAAGTGCCGATATGTAACCCAGTCTGTATAGCATGTGCTAAAAACAAGCCGGTAGCAGCCGCCGGCGACGACTGTGGACAACAAATCTAGTTGCTTAAATTAATTCAAGTAATGTCTGAACATAACTTTAGCAAAAGCGCATTAAAATCAAATATACTGATGACACAAAAGGATGCAGATACAATTTGCGGGAAGCGCCGGTCCTATGCGAAGTGTTTCCCAGGCAGGCGATATAGCATCAGCGGCACTTATTGCAGTGTTATCATAGCATGTAAATGAGTAAAACTACAATTTGTGAGCAATACTATGTAATATTTAAGATAAGGAGAGCCCACCTTGCGTTTTATGCCAAGCAAACGAGCCATACTATTTGCACACAGCTATGTAAACAACCCCAGCGCGGCACTGCAGTTGCCGTGATCGTCGCATTCCCAAGACACAATGCGCACGCACAGTAAACGCTAAATGATGTACTATTATTTCCAAGCACTCATTTAGACGGCGGAGATTATTCATCGGTGCGGGCAGTGAAAGCATTCAAGTTGCCTAGGGTTTTGCAGGCGACTTGGTTCCTGCAAAAGGGTTCTACGAGCCGAAGGGAATGTGTGTTCGACTTACAAATGCACACATGCAGAGGGAAGTCGTCTCATTCGGCACTTTCCTCTGCTCTTTTCGCGCCGCAAGGTTACTCTAGAGCCACCTTGTGATGATTTGAGCTTAATTATCGAGCCGATGCATAGCGGACAAGAAATTGGGAGCCAGCTACAAAACGCAGTGGCTTTCATGGCGCACATCGGCGACGGCATGCACGGCACATGCCGCTTTTCACATACAGGAGAGCTTGACTGCTCAAAAGAAACTACACTCATAACATAAAAATAACATGCTTATGAGCGTAAATAATAAAGCAAGGGTCCACTGATTTCTCTTTCCTCAACAAACAGAAAAGGGGTGCCACGAGTAAGTCCGCTTTTTTAAGGATCACTCAGGTCGCGTACTAAGCTGAGGGCTACCAAAAAGAAAACACTGAAAATGCATTTTATTTCGATAAGCTAAAAAAGAGAAAAATTCCGAGCGACCGCCGTGTACGGTGTGTATGCAAGCACCTCAACAGCACAACAGCAGGCAGCAGACGACGCGGGATGGGTATGTCCCTGTGACGTGAGCAATCACAAGTTGCCAGACCAGCAAGCAGTTCGCTGAAGAAACGGCAAAAATTCATTTTAAAAATATTTATCCCACAGAATCAACTGAAACTTGGGGGAATTTTAAATTAACAAGTTGATAATTAAATGTAGTAAGCAGGGTATGTGTGAAAATAGGCTGTCATGGCCCCTTTAATGTAATTCCATCATGACATATAGTCTCATCAGAAGGTTCCAAGGATGCTAAAAAGAAAACCAGAAACAAACAGCAGTGAAACAAGATGGAGCCTGATCCCGGTACATGAGCAAAGACAGGATATGAGCAATACTAAAGGGTCTAATGAATAAAAGGCGAGGTCAAGAACAGCCTTAGCACATGTAGCTGCCCATTTGTTCTCTTTCAGGTAGATTTCAAATAAGGATAGAAAACAAAAGTACACCTGGTACTGTGCTTCAGGATATGATTACAAAGTTCTAAACATGATGTTTTTCTACGGGCTCCAAATAATATCACGCACGGCATTTCTCAATCCCTGCCATGGCATTTTAGCCATGGTAATGCAATGCGAAGGCATGATAACCACTGGTCCTTAAAGGTAACAGTGGATTCCAAGACAAGGCAAGTGTAGCAAAGGTCGGGAGAAAGTTAGGTGGGTGGTTGAGATTAACATGTGTGCTGGCATACGGTGGCAGAAGCTGGCAAAGGACAGGGTGAATTGGAGAAGCATGGGAGAGGCCTTTGCCCTGAAGTGGGTGCAATCAGGCTAATGACGATGATGAAGTAATCCTGCCCAAAGCGCCACCACATTTTTTGTTATGCACTCATCTTTGCGCATGCAAATCACTGAATATGCAACAATAAAGGATACGAGCAAAACATTGTGGGACAGCGTAGTTGGCAGCAGCTGTTTTGGAGGACCTCCCTTAGGCTTCCTGTATTCCTTTAACTCTCTCTGTTGGCCCTGATACCTGCAAAGTGAAGCAAAGCATAGTCACATATGCAGGTGAAAAGCCCCAAAGACACAAGGGCATTGTTCATCTGTAAACGCAGGCAATCGTGCATTGGAAAGGCATCTGGAGGTAGTGCTAATGGTGCAGGTGTGTGCATACACCACACATTACTGCAACTGCAGATGTAAATTTACACGCCTTGAATATCAAAATACTCATAACAGAAAGGTCATTTCTCAACAGCTTGCGATTGTTGGCCTAGATTAGACTGTAAACTCAAGAACAAAGGCTAAAAAGTCTAATAAAACCCAAATTCCGTTCGCTCAGATGTTTACCTACTATAAGAGCAAATGATGATAATATGGCAGAACTATGTTGATTTCAAGGGCGGATTAGTGAAGTTAAGATGGCCTTGGGTAATAACAGTTCTTCACAGTCAAGTATGTACTAGAGGGTCCCTGGAATGACTCTGATGGTCATATTCTAATGCAACAGATCTGCAGAGATGGTCTTTGTGAGTATTTGAATCAAATCTGTGTGGACCTTATAATTTACAAATAATATTTTTAATTGTTTATCGCAGCAGCTCGGAACCGATTACGGCGACTGTTCACCACATATCCCCTACCTCAATGACGTTAAAGGGCAGTCTGGACAAGCCTACTGACGTCATCGGGCATGCTGAGAGAGCGTATGTGGGCGAGTGGGCAGGATGGGGTGCAGGGGTAGAGTCCAAGCCTGTTTTTATTATCTTTCTTTTTCTGGAACATCGGCGTGTATGAGTTGAGGGATACGAAGTGGAGCACCATTTTTAATCGCCGATACCTTCAGTTTTGGTTTGATCATAGAAGGTTGTGGCCAAGTACTACACCAGGGTGGCCAAATCCTGCTCTGGTGCGAGAGTGCGTTGTCGGTTCTGGTCACCGAGATCAGGCCGCACTCCAGGCCTGGTTATGCAATTCCATCGACACGCGGATTTTTTTTCTTTAGGATAGTGTTAATTGGAGAGACATGGGAGAGGCCTTTGCCCTGCAGTGGGTGTAGTAAGGCTGGTGATGATGATGATGATGACCTTCAGTTTTAACGAAGGTGGCTTAAAAATATTTGCGGTGCGATGACGACTGATAGAATACCTATCACTCGTGCTTTTCTTAACCTCAGTATGTGTCATTTCATGGTCCCTTTAAGATGTAGAATTGCATTTGGTAGGAGACATGCATGATTTCTATGCCAAAGAGTTTTGTGGAATGCTGAAACTGCTTCCTGTTTACGCAACGGTTCGACAGGAACCAGTGGTTTGTGCTGCACATTTCTGAAGGACACCTGACCACAGAAGAGAATTGGGACAGTATACATTCAACACACACCAATTCGCTCATTTGTTTCCCGAAGAGGCCCTCTGTCTAATCGTGCCTTGCTAGAACTCTTGCTTATCATGCAGATGGCTAATAGTTTACGAGGGTTTAACGCCCGAAGAGACTCAGGCTATGAGGTACGCCATAGTGAAGGACTTCTGAAATTTCGACCACCTGCGGTTCTTTAACGTGCACTGATGTCGCTCAGCACACGGGCCTCTATAATTTCGCCTCCATCAAAATTCAATTGCCGTGGCCGGCATTGAACCCACGTCTTTTGGGTCAGCAGCCAAGCGCCATAGCCACTGAGCCACCGCGGCGGCTTGCTTCTCATGCAGAGGTTCAGCACATGCATGCACAGTTGGTTAATGCGCAAAGATCCAAAGAGCAGAATCAGCCTTCAACTAGCTCGAGACAAGTTACTCCAGACCAGAACTCAAATAATTCCAGGTGTTTCAACGAAGCACGTCACTAATTTAATAAAATGGGTTTTTTTAGATATAAAGATGGCTTCTGCAGCATAGAAATAGTGTTGATAGACATAAGAAAACAAGCGAAGCATGTTGACTATGTCTACAGTGAAGCTTCGCCCCATTCAGGACCACCGCACGAAATTTCTCTATGACAAAAAAAATAGTCCGTAGTTAAAAGCTATCTTGTTACCTAAACAAGAAGCTAATCGCAAGAAAAAGAAATTGTATGCTCGAGTGTTTTGATATCAGGTTCTTTAATGATTTCAAACTTTAAAAACCTCATTTCATGTATTGTTGTGATCGGTTAGCCAAGTAATATGTGATGGCACGGGCCATGGCCAAGTGTTAACTGCTATTTTTTTTAGTTGTAGCATCGTACCATTGTACCAACTTCGTCAAATGATTCTAATTTATGATGGCTCATAGCTAACCTTTGGACTTCCCCGATTAGACATGTGGTTACGATGATTTGTGCCGGGCCGTTAGATCTGGCAAAAATGCAATCACCCTCGGCATTGTTGCTCAACAAATTTTGGCCACCTTGCGCCAAAGGATGCACGAATGCCATTAGAGTCGCGAGTTGAAAACAACGCCCCTAGCATATGTAACTTTAGAGCAGAAGAGTGGTATATTGAGCGAGTTGGTAATCCATAACGAGCTTTTTTCAGTAGCACAGGACAGCAGGACAAAGAACGTGGAGACTAACACGGCACTGAACCTACAACTGGATTTTGACAAGTTGTATTGTTCTGCCAGGTTTGCGTTCTTTTCCAAAGAAGTCTTGTGTTCTATGAGCCTGACAATGCGACGGCCTGTCTGGTTCATGTAAGCGAGGCTATAAACCAAAGGGAATATGATATATTACGCCCACCTGCAGGAAACGAAATTATTCGCATGTTTTATATTGCAGGCGCTTTTTGTCTCAAATCTTCCCGCTTTCTCTTCCCCACCTTACCAAGTTTATTAGGAGCTGAGAAAAGTACATTTACATCATTTATGCCACTAGACCAGTAATTTTGAAATTCTATGACTCCGGAGAAAAAGACAGTGCTCTTAAGAACTGCCAGAAACTTAAAGGCACATCTGGTAGCATCACCAATGACTATGCAAAAGATATTGTACAAGTTGTACAAGAAATTGTGGAAGTCCGTTGCTGTCGAGAGATTGAACAGACAAAGGGTATCGTTGGTTCACGATAAGCTGAAGATCGATGACCATTTGTATTTTCTGGACGACACTCGAAACAAGCGTTTGCTCTGCCGGACCCAACGTAAGGGTGCTTGAAAAAACCATAACGAATCACCAACAGCAGGTGACTACCATAACAGATCGCATTCCAAAAGTGCAAATAATTCATAGCCCAGGATAGTTCTGCTGAATGCTCGTAGCATTCTTAACAAGGTCACAAAATTAGAATTTTTATTGTTCTCAGAGCAAGAAAAGACTGAGCCACTTTCCATATGTGCACATGTGCATGAGTGGAACATTACAAGGTAGCACATAAGACAAACTGTAGTCCAACGCTCCAAGCGCATACAAGAACTGGGTAGGCGTCCAGAGAGCAAAAAACTAAAGCGCAAATATGCTAAAAATTTAGCACCAGAATACAGCTTATCTAGCTGAGCCAAATAAATACTGGTGCTAAGCATCCTAATGCTTTAGGCGTGCTGAACGGTGCTTCACCACAAAAACCGTAAGAAATGAGCAAATGAAAGGAGTTGTAAAGTTGTGATAATGAAAATACAAAGCACATTGCGAAACGAAATTCAAGAAGCCATCAGACCAGATGAACATCCCAAATGATGTCAAAGTCCACGCTTGTGTGCCGAAAAACAACCTTTCTTAGGAAGCTTTACAACCTTCATACAGGCACTACCCGAAAATTACGCTGTGTCCAAAGTGGCAAGACAACAGACTTGCCTTCATACGGCAGCTTCACCAGTTTTTTCACATTTTTAATAGGCCAACACATTATTGAGGAGAGTTTGCTCACAACTGAAATGTCAACCCGTCTAGAGTCAAGCGGGCTATTGTACAATGGTTCCGTTTCACAGAACTTTCTGCCAACTATGCACGGTTCTCCGTCAGACACTCTATGGGCAATATTTTCAATGAGAATGACATCTTCATTGATTTGGCAGCAGCTGTCATTAGGTCTCAAGCTCAGAGTGAAGGATTTAAAGCTGCTTCCTTTGTACTGCGGGAGTCTACAGCTTGGAGGGAGAGTTCCCTTGCCCGCCTTTCAAAGTAACTTTGCTGTGCTCTGGTGGCACGTTTTTCCTCTAACCGATTATATATCTGATTCAATGCACGACCAGGTTTACGATGTTTTTTGATTGCCTGCATGTTCTTCTCAAAAGAAAATGCAGAAAAAGAGTCAAGCGTTCCATACAAACAAACGTCTGCTGCTAGATGCAACAAACAGTGAACATTGTACGAAACCTCCTCCTGTCCATAAACTCTAGCAAAGTATTTCACAAAATGCTGAAGCAGTGTTTCTGCATAGTCTGCATACTGTATCGGCAAAGTGATGGAGTGCTAAGAATAGTTGCAGCTGCATGCAAAGTCAGAAAATTCAAAAGCATGGGACTTGGCAGTGACTCCATTTGCAATAGTGGGCCAGTGTATTGCAGAAAAAGCCTAAACTCTGTAGCCTTCCAGCAGCCTTTCTCATCCAGAGTCCACAAGGATTCCTAGCGAACTCAAGTGAAACACAACCCTCAAGGGCGGCCCTTTTGGCTGATATTTCTTTACAATCTGCGGGACTAAGGTGGACTGTCAGTGGTCCCGCAAACCACAAGTTTATCAGCTTACGAACTACACCAAGGTACAGCAAATGCATGAGACCAAGTGGCACATTGCTCACACAGTCAATAGGAAGTTCCGTCAACAATGACACACCGTGGTGGTGCTCAAAATCTTCCTGTTTCCGGAATAATTTATCCGTTCTTAGCGTCGATTCTGAGGTAGGAAAAAACATCTTCTCATTGAAACTGCCTTCTGCAGTACATTTAGGGTACGCCACGTAGCCAGCATGTCCTTTTGTCAAGAATATAAATGCGTGCGCAGGTGCGTCGCAGATAAAGCTTCTCATTTCTACCTTAACCAGTTTGCCAGAGATCATTAGACCTACCCGAATTAAATTTTTTAGCTCGAGAACAAAAGGGCAAAGGAATTCAATGGCAGAGTTTGGCTTTGCAGGGCCCAGAAAAGCACCAACGATCACCGGCTCTGGTAATTTATGGGTGGCACTAAGTTGAATCTGGCATTGAATTGGCCAGAGCTGCAGACGGGAGCTCTTTGAAAAAGGCAGGCCATCTATGCTGAAAGAAAGGCCAACGACCTGTGGCGGGTGCTTTGCGGGACACAGAACATCCTCCAAGCCTTTCTTAAGTCCGAAATTGCAGTAGTGTTCAGGAGGCAATTCAGTAACACCAGCTATAACTGTAGTTCTACGAGGAGTTTGAAGCAACGTTCGTGCGTCTGTTGGAAAATCAGAAAAGCAGCTGTGACCTTTCAAAAGACGCAGCAAGTCCGTTACAGAGCGATGGGATATGTTGTGTTCAAGTGACGCCCAACCAACCAGCCGAGAACGAAACTCGTCAACGGTTCCAACGCTTTCAGTTGTCGGGACGTCGTGTCCCAATTCTTGGGAACCAGCGACCAGTGCACACTGAGAAATGCCACTCGCCACACTGCTCATTATGTCGGCATCGCTAGAGTCACTTGAGCTTGCAGTGTGCTCCGAAGGCAAGTCGAGGCGATCGTACGAAGAATCAGCAGCTTGCTCAAGAACGCTGGCGCAAGGGTCATCTGAAGAACCGCTGGCACCGCTTGCATTGTCGCAAGGAAGTGCAAAGTAGTCGGCATCACTCGCATCGCGGCGAGTTAATTTCGCCATCCGGTTCACCTGAATGACTCGGAATTGAGCTCGTAAAGCGAGTCTGCGAAGAGCTCGGCGCTTCAGATGCTCGGAAAAGCGCCTGAACTTCTAACCTGGCTTTGTAACGAATAGACCGCGCTTTGCTTGGTTTCGGCATCGCCACGAAGCGGTGCCACTCAGCAGACACACCAATTATTCTTCGTGGGCATCTACAATCAACCTACACCGCTACCTAAGAAAAGGATGGTCTTAAATAGTTCAGTACAAATCGTCCGATGCTGCAACAAAGAAGTAAGGTCTAAGCCTTTTCAATTAAACGTTAGTCAACTGTCAGCAAACGGCTGCACGGCATGCAGAGCACATGGGAAGAAACCGCTATGCAAACGGGGCTATAGCACATACTTTTCATGAATGTCGAGCCATATGTGGAGTGCAGAAATGGTACAACACGCAAAAATATTGTGTGGTAGGAAGCCAGAACCCAACAAACCAACAACTTCAGCGCTACCGCTGGCAAAGCTAAAGCAGTTAAAGCTGAGCTGCCGCGCCGAGTCGAAGACCGCGCTACCACGCAACATGCGGAGCATCGAGTACTACTGGTACTACTATGTACCGATAGGTGCCGCGAGGTGAGGCTGGCATGAGTTTTTCCCGTTATGGCTTTTTGTGCTCATACAAAACCTTTCAGGCCAGAAATTATGTTTGCGTTGTCTTTCTCATGCACCATTTATACAAAAAAAAAAGAATGATTGAAGTTTTTTTTTTGTGCTTGTGTGGACGCGTGACACGGTCGCGCGCCCACACGGACGCCGAGCGGCCTGCGCCGTCGTCTGCTACGGTATGCACTTCGCTTAGCACGCCTTTGGATAACTGCCTTCACTGTAAAGCTGTTTCTCTAGTTTGCCGAGTTCGAACGACTCAGTTTGCAAGCAAATGCACCGCACGTATGCTTTAGCATTTTGGAATATGCAGGAATTAAGCTTCCGATTAATAATAATAATAATAATAATTGGTTTTGGGGGGAAAGGAAATGGCACAGTATCTGTCTCATACAGTATCGTGCGTTTTTATCGCTGAAACTTTCAAAAATTTCGCCGCCTCTACCGCTGGCTCGTTTGCGGTGAAACTGCACACAGAGCTTGCGTATTATGGTAACTTTTGTATCGTAGCAAGTTTGACAACGGTACTTACTTAGTTGAGCCGTGCATGATGCGAAAACATAATCGTCTACGTAGAGATCGGCAACCAAAACCCGCAGACGACGCTTTTTCCCTGAAGGGCGGCAGTGGCGCCATCTGTTTTGGGCAGTGGAAACCGTCACGACAAGGCCGCCGAGGCGAGCATTGCAAACAATATTCTTTAAAAGGTAAAGCCTCGTTAAATCATTTGTTCTGATATTTTTCCGCTTAATTAGTCGAAAATGTTGTAAGCGCTTCAGTAGAAGCAGACGAAACGACAGGAACGGCATATTCAAACGGCCCGCGCTCCTTGCAATGCTCTCCTCGACGGCCTTGTCGTTCGCTTTGCGCTACCGCAAACAGATGGCGCCACTGCCGCCATTCAGCGAAAAAGTGTCGTCTGCGGGTTTTGGTTGCCGATCTCTACGTAGACGATTATGTTTTCGCATCATGCACGGCTCAACTAAGTAAGTACCGCAGTCAAACTTGCTACGATACAAAAGTTACCATAATACGCAAGCTCTGTGTGCAGTTTCACCGCAAACGAGCCAGCGGTTGAAGCGGGGAAATTTTTGAAAGTGTCAGCGATAAAAACGCACGATACTGTATGAGACAGATACTGCGCCATAATAAATTGATTCCATATGGCACGCATCTTAAGATTCAAGCTTTTCGTATGTTCAAATGCGGCACTAAAGCTGCCAAAGATATATGGGCAATATTAATTGATACAGTTTGCGCATCCAATATCCGTGTTTGTTGGACACACATTAGAACATAATTTGCGCATCGAGTGTTCACGCTTGGTGGACATGCACTAGCTATATATTAGGCATCTAGTGTCCACGCTTTGCGGACGTGCTCTAGATGTAAAAAACATTCATGTTATTGACGTCCTGTCAACGTCTAACACGTCCATATGGTGATCCTTATGATGGACATCTAATAGACGCTCCTTTCAGGACATGACGTTTGGATCTTTCCGGCACGTCGAATGGATATTTGTGGTTTACTGGGTGGTGAGAACACACAGGTTTAATCGTAGCAAGCGCCAACAAGCCCAACAACAAAGCACTGCATTATACATAACTTATATGAGAAACATGCACTCACGTTAGTATACAAGAAGTTACTAAGAGCTCATGAATGCTTATATATACTCCCTGATTAAGGGCATCCCACAGGTGTTAGTGGGGAACAGTTAATAACCATAGTTTTCTAACTAAATTTTAGCACTATTTCTGCAATTTATAGCAGAAAAACTTAAAGACATTTAAGTGAAAAATTTTGTTATTTAAGGAATACCATTGGAACATACACAACAGCAAAAAGTTGTCAATCGAACAACACAAAGTTCTCTGCAGGAACCAGTAGACACTTCAGAACCAGAAGCCCAGCAGTGACCAGAAGAGGCTCGATTCCTACAGGGACCATTTCAATTGACCAGCAGCGCAAACCAGAAGGCTTCCTTCTGGGAGCAGTAGACCCCAGCACAAGACCAGAAGGAATTTCTTCTGGGACCAGTGGATCCATTGCAAACAAAAAACCACTTGGTGCATATCAACCAGTGGCAAACCACAGAAAAAAAAAAAAGCAGGTGCTCATAAAGCTTGCGTTCTGCACAGCTGGATACAGGAAAGAGTCCTCGGGAGAAAAGCGCTGGAGTACGGGCTTTGCAGATAAGGTGGCTCGAACCCCACGCCTTCTTTATGCTCGGCGAGTGAGAAAAATGTGTTCTATATAGCATGCAAAAATGGCTTGAAATTTGCAAGAAATAGAAAACAAAGAGAGGTATCCGTAATCCGCAAGTTTAAAGCATTGAAACCATGCAGAGAACAACATATGTGAAAAGGAAACTTAGAATCTATTCCAGTGCTGGCATAATTCTGTAAAAATGTCTTGCATGTGGTAAGATGTTCTTTTGGCGCTTCATATTGCCGCTTTCTCCTTCCTTTCACTCTGTCCCTCCGCCCCAACCCGAGTTTTTCCTCTTCCCTCCCTTTTATTTCTGATCGTTGTACTTTTTCCTTATGCCCTGAAGCTCTTGCTGTCATTTCTCAGGAACCCTTGGCTTCCGCATTCCCTCCCCCTTCCTCTCGCAATTTTTCTAATCTCGCCCCTATTCTCTATTTCCTCTAATTCCCTTTTTCGTTGTTCTCCCGCATTTCCCTCTGCCTTCAAAGTGCTGCTTCAAATTGTTTCATCATATTCTTTTCGTTTTTCAGGTCAACGAAGCCAGTCGTACCACGCCACCTGTTGCAGGTGGACACAAAGCCCCCACGTTCGCCATATCTCTCCACGCTCAATATACCCTCATATTCCTTTCTGATGAGCCAGCCTTTTTATTTTCTCTATTTGGCAGGTCCACCGGTCAAGCCGCTTTAGCAGCCGCCAAGCCTAGACAAGATTCACCCTCCCCATTCCAACACCCTTCCAACTTAAAACCTTTTCCCCCCCACCGGGCCTTTTTCCTCGGTGGCAAGGCGTTACTCCCCGCCATCGGCTTTACCCAGACGACGACAACTCCTCTAGTTGAAACGTTGGCAAGCACTCTGAGGCTTTCCCCTCCCTTGATGTCACCGAAAACAAGGAGCGTATGTTTTTTTTTTACATTGTGGTGTTCATGCAGTAATTGCAGATTCATAGGGTAATTATTTAAAGATAATTGTTTCGAAGCAGAAGGCCTAGCTTCTTCACTTTGTGAGTGCCAAGACACCATCTGCACACCCTCTCCCTACCATGTAAACATAAATGTTGCCGCATTACGTTCCACTTTCGTTATGTTGTCGATCTATATAGTCAGCGACCTCACAGTTGCAGGTTACATGCAGTGGCTCAATAGCAGTGGACGTGGTTCTTCTAGGACTGTAGTCGACCACGTGTCCCTGCCTGCCGTGCCCGAGGGGTTAACCATCACGCAGGGACCTTCGGCTGCCCAGGGATCCAGGGGGAAGCTGCGTGTGAGGGACCTGACGAAGAAGGCGAGAAGAGGCGAACGGCGTCTGGCGGCCTGCCGTGTTGTCCCTAAGAGTGGCATTTACTTGACATATCTGTTTACTTGACAAGCAAATATCTGGACAGCAGTAAGGGGGCAAATCAGCAATTATCGGTTAAGAAAAAGATTAAAGAAACATAGAGAGCTCTGTGGAAAACAGGGATGATGATGAAATCGGCACTGGGAACATACAGGATCTTTAAGCAGGAAATTGCCAAAGAAAATATCTATCATAATAGTAGGGGAAGGTCTTTGTTGTTTGAGGCCAGGACTGGAGTTTTGCGGACAAAGACATACAGAGTTAGGTACCACGAGATAGACACGTTAACTTGTGCATTGCTTGTGGAGAAGAGGAGGAAACGGCTGAACACTTGATACTTTTCTGTAAAGGGCTTCACCCTACAGTGGAAAGCAGCGGGGCTGATTTATCCAAGGCATTGGGGTTTAAGGACAGTGAAGGGAAAGTAGATTTTAAGCGGGTAGTAGTAGCCAAGCGAAGGTTATATGATTGGTGGCTAAAAGCAAGACAAGAGTAATATTTCATAAGTCATGGCTATATGGCTTGAGCCACCACCCGATTTAAAGGGTTCAGCCGTATCCATCCATCCAATTTCGGTTTCAATGGCTGGGAGACTGTGATGTGCGGCACTCGATTATGGTCTTTCATCCTTATTTTCGGGCTTTGAGCAACAACTGTTATTTTGTTAATGGCAAAAAACTTGTTTTTGAATGTCTCAGAGTGCAGCAAATGCTTAAGAAGTCTGAGCTGACTTCCACATAATACTGCAAGAGGATCATGAGCTTCGATTTCGAAATCTGAAAGCATGCTATGCACGCTGTTCTATCATGCCGTTAGGACCATTTGTCTGCTGCATAATCAGTAACTTTTGGACGATTTACAACAAAAGGAACATGTTCGTAACATCCATATAGCAACCAGTGCTTGAAGTGGCTAGAAATGCAGCAAAATAAGTATTTTCACTGCATGATGCATGGTTGTATATTGTACTGCTGCCAGTGGCAAGAAATCGACAAGTACTTAGGACAAGCAAAAAGGGAAAATAATCCATGAGATAGAATAAGGGCTGGAGGAACTCCGGAATTACCTGCGCTCTCAACTGTAGTCAGGTGACCCGTGGGAAAGGAGGACTGAATGGCGCTCAATGGATGAATGCCGAAACGACGCGGTAACCTAGCTTCCTGGGGAGTCCCTGGCCCGCAGGGGGCACGTCCCTCATATCTATAATGTTCTTAGAACATTGTGAAGCACTCCTCTGTAACAATCTTGCTGCGGAGCATTGTGAGAGATCTCTTGATCGGATGAAGCAGATCTTGGAAGGCCCCGCCTGCGCTGTTTCTGGACATTTTTCCGACGAGCTTTCGCTGAACGGTACCCTCTTGAATAACGTTGACAAATTTCAAATAAACCCATGACCCTCCTCTCTATTCTTTCCGCAAGAAACACAGCTCACTAGGTTCCTGTGTGATGTACACGCGCACAGTGACGTTGGGAGTGACACTGCACGCCTGACTGACCGGACTTCCCCAAATGACAAGCGCGTGCGTTAATGAAATGACAACTGGCACAAGAGGAGTATCAGACATATGGCGGGCGACTTGTTAATACTAAAAAAAACTGCACTTGAAGACAGAGACACGTTAGCACTCACGAGGAAAAATGGCATGTGTAGGTGCGATGAGGGCGGCGGAATTCGTTTTACTCCAGTTTCAATAATTTCTGGAAAGAGGTTTCTTGTTGTGCATCTTTCAACTGCGTTCTTGTCTGTTAATTATGTCAAGTGCATGGTTTATTAGCAATGGTTTGATGAACTTCTTGCACATAATATGCCGCTGTCCTTGTAATCAGGACAGGCAAACCCGCGATTTTATTCACACTGTAGAGCAAGCATGTGTCCAATGGCCTTTGAAGATGCGTTCGCCGGCTTTGAGCATGATATCGACGTACATACTTCTTGGGGCCATGTAACACTCTTAGGAGCGTTGATGTCAGGTAAAAGAGTCCACACCTGTCTTGATGGAAAGTAAACTGTCTACGTGTAGCATTTCCTAGGCTGGAAATGCAAGCTACAAACTGCAGAATAATTTGATATTGTGTTTTGCTGCCAGTCCTTTCTTCGAGTTACGTTGAGCAGTATTTCCCAAAGGTCTTAGTCGGCAGGAATTTCATGGAATGAAACGCCGGGTTTCTTGTTTCGCTGACTGAACATGCGAAACGGAACGCAACAGCAATGCATTTTCGCTCGCTACTCTCTCCAGCAACTGCAGTCATCAACGCGTCACTTGTAAAACGGTAACACTAAACACACGTACCACACAAATATGAGAAACAGCGCACCAAAAGGCATACATTTTGCTGCAACGGCAGTCACAAGAAAATTTTGTGCTGCATGCGTGTCGTCTGCTAGATGGATGGATGGATACGGCCGACCCTTTACATTAGGCTCTGGCTCAAGGCACCTAGCCATGACTTATTAAATTTTACTCTTCTCTTGATTTTAGCCACCAATCAGATAACCTTCGCTTGGTTACTTCTACCCGCTTAAAATCTACTTTCCCTTCAATTTCCTTAAACTCCAATGCCTTGGATAAATCAGCTGCGCTGCTTTCCACTGTAGGGTCACATGAAGCCCTTTACCGAAAACTATCAAGTGTTCAGCCATTTCCTCCTCCTCTCCGTACGCAACGCACAACGTGTCTATCTCATATGGTACCTGACTCTATACGTCTTAGTCCGCAAAACTCCAGTCCTGGCCTCAAACAACAAAGAGCTTCCCCTACAATTATCTTAGATATTTTCTTTGGTAATTTCCTGCTTAAAAATCCTGTATGTTCCCAGTGCTGATTTCGTCAGCATACCTGTTTTCCACAGAGCTCTCTCTGTTTCTTTGACCTTTTTCTTAACCGATAATTGCTGATTTGCCCCCCTACTGCTGTCCAGGTATTTACTTGCCAATTTACTAGTTCTTGTCAAATTACTTTACTAGTTCGCTTTCTCCATTTCGTATCAACATATCCTTATATACAGGTATCTGAAAACTTTCCTAGCCCACTGCTTTTCTCACATTTTTTTTATCAATCGCTCCTCAAGTGCTATCTTAATTACTGCTGGCTTCTCTTCTCTCGAACGACGCCCATCCCATATCACTCTGTACCCCTTGGTTTGGTGTATTGCCATGTGCTCCCAAAGATATCCTCCCTAAGCCACGTTGTTTAATTTCTAACCTTGCTTGAACGTCTGATGAAGACGATTAGAGCGAATTAGCCGGCGAGAAGAGGCGATCACGGCATCTGGTGGCCTGCCGTGTTCGCCCCAAGAGCGGCATTTACTTGACATCTTTTCTGCGCCGTGTTCCCTGCTCCATATAAAACCTGTCCACTTAACTCTATATACAAATGTTTCTTTCATGCAGTTTTGTTTCAGCAGTAAAGCAGTGTAACATGTAAATTTAGTGCTCACGTAACATATGTACAAAAAGCTACAATGACTCCCTCGCGGTTTTATTAACCTGTGCCTCTTAACCGTAGTAGCCTTCCCCATGAGCCGGAATGTGAGCGACCGAACAAACAACTGTCTTTGTGATCGCAATCATAGTCTGTTTACCGGGTACCTATAGTTGATTACCACGTGGTTATCTATATATTTACCACTGTATAAGAAAATGCGAAATGCAAAAATTTTAATCCTTTCCCATTTAAAGGTGCAGTTGTGGAGTTTTGGGGGCCCGCTCAAGCTGATTTAAAATAGCATTTTCCTTGCCTACTATTCGAAATAAAGATTATGTACAACATTTTCGATTTGAAAACAATGAAGAATACCTACTTTAGCTGATTTTTCTTTCATTTCTACTGCACACATGCTCTCATTATAGCCTGATGTGCGGAGATGGTGCTATATTATGTCTAAATTACTGCAATCTTTTTCTTCGTGCAGTTAAGTGCAATGCGCCCATGCTTTTGAATAAAACTATCCTTGTTGCATATACGTTGCACTGCAGTTCAGAAAGGCGGCTTGATTGTACTTCTGAGTTCACTCATACTTCCACAGTGACAAGAACGAAGTGTGCCCACTTTATCGATGACCTAGCCGTCCATGCTTCGCAATCATGCATCTCGCGCATCCTTCGGCGGACATGTTTAACCGATGGCTGCAGGATCCTTAACGCATTAACGTTCGCTGCATTGTGTGTTGTGAGCCGCCGCCAAGTCTGAGCTGATCCAGTTGTGATTTTTTTTCCCTCTTTCACAAGTTGAAAGAAAACACTACAGTCACCTCGCAGACGAAAACTCCGTTCAGTGATCGACAGCGTACCTGCGTTATAGTGAACTAGAATACCTAATAGTATTCTAGTTCACTGTAGTCTGCGTGACGCACTCTGCAGCTGGCAGACGTCAAGCTGAACGAAACAATTCCCAGCACTGTTTGAAGGGCGTGTTTGTATTACTCATCTGCTAAAAGCACAGATCGGAGCTTGGAGAGTAACGTCGTATGTGCTCTAAACGCGCATTCAAAATTGGCACTGCGTGGCACGGAGATTCAGGCCAAATATGTTTCGACAAGGTGAAGTCCACGGTAGCAGCAAGGCAGCACTGCACAAACTTGTTTCGGTTGTCTTTTTTTTTTTAGCTAGCACGACTTGTTTGCACTAAAATAAACTGTGATTTAAAATAAATCAAAATAAAATGTACCGCTCGTTCAGCGGGAATTGAACTCTAGTCTTCCGCGTGTGAAGCGAGTTCACTAACCACAGCGGTACTTATGCTTTTCTTCTTTATTGCCTGGCTTTGGCTCATAACATTTAACAAAAAAAAAACATTCAACAAAAAAAAACACACAAAACACTATGTACATAAGACACTGTCGTGGTCAGCCAGCATGAGTCTGGCTTCGTCATTCTAAAATTCACGAAGCATACAGAGCGGTTCTAGCCTCGAGAGCCACTTGGGAGGCTCCGCAGCTGCTTTCTGGATGGCCAGAAAGCAGTCCATTCTTTCCCGAAAATAAATTCGGGCAGGTCGTGCGTCTTTGTCACAATAATAGCCTGCCATTCTGGAGCGCCATATACAGTAGAGGCCCAAGAGCATTATGAGATCAAATGGTACCCCATCCTCATTGTCTGTGCTTTAATAACGAATTCCCTGCGCGTCAAGTGGTACTAGCTCTTTCTTTATTGTCCTTTGTAACACATCCCAAAAATAAACCCCTTCCCAGCAATGCAAAAAAACATGGTCTATTGTTTCGGGCTGTTTACAAATTAAGCAGTTCGATCCCCACGGTAAAAAGAAATCCTTTCCTTCCAAAAACTTTTTAACTGGGAGTGTCCCGGTGTGTAATTTAAAAAAGAAGGTCTTTACTCCAGGTGGCACCTGCATTTTCTTTACCCTTTTTAAAACATCAGCTCCAGGACCTCCACTGTACAAGGCCCTGTACATAGGCTCTGGGAAAACAATATCACAAAGATCATGGTACAACTTCTTTCTTCTAGTTATATACAAATAATCGCTAGAAAAACGCGTTGAAAGAAACCTAACCCTTGCTACAATCTCTTTGTAGTAACCAAAAATTCCACCCGAGAGCTCTTCTGTGGTAACAACAAACTCGGGCAGCAATCGCCGCAGCCTCACCTGGCACACGGTGCGCAAGAATGGGTCTGAGACGTCGCGAAAAAACAAAAAACGGTTCACCAGCTGCCTTAAAAAGAGGTGCCCTAGCCCCAACCCACCGTCTTTTACCCGCCGGAACAGGTTCGTTCGGCTGCAACGTTCCCATTCGGAACCCCATATAAAGACGGCAAAAATCCGGTGTAACTTCTGAATGTGCACCCGAGAGCAATGCAAAACCTGCATCACATACCAGAGCTTGCTAATAAAAAACAGGTTGCAGACTGTAGCTCTGGCGAAAATGGAGAGATTGGTGCCTAATCCATTTTCCAGCTCTGTCACGTGCTTCTTTCGTTTGCTGTTTCCAATACTCCTCGCTTTCGCGATAAGCATCGAGCGGAACGCCCAAATACTTGCCCGGTGTCGTCGCCCACGGTACGTTGGCAAAATGTTCCGGGTGGGATGGCCACCATCCATGCCAGAGTCCGAGGCATTTGGACCAATTAACCCCGCTACCGGTGACTTCGCTGAACTCGCGTACACACCCGACAGCTTCGCTTATGCTCCCCTGATCAACCGTGAATACAGCAACGTCGTCAGCATACGCCAGCAGCTTAACTTCAGCAGCTTGCAACCTAAAGCCATTAATACTATTGTCTTCTATTATTTTCCTACACAGTGTTTCGATGTAAATACAAAATAAGAGAGGGCTGAGGGGGCAGCCCTGACGCACCGAACGCTGCACGCTAATGGGGGCCCCCAGGCACTTGTTAACAATCAATCTTGTCGTGCAGTTTCGATACGCCAGGGCTACACCCTCGCGGATAACTGAACCGACATTCACATGGTCTAAAACGGAAAACAAGATTTCATGAGAAACACAATCAAAAGCTTTTTCGAGATCAATCTGAAGCATGGCCACCCGCCCATTAATTGCATCGCAGGTTTCAAGTACACTGCGTGCTTTTGTGAATGTTGGAAAAAATCGATCGCCCTTTTATTCCACATGTCTGGTGGGGTCCAACAATATCCATTATCACTGTCTGTAGTCTTCGCGCCATATTACCTTCATAAAAATTTTGTAGTCCACATTAGTGAGTGCTATCGGTCGATATGCGGTAACAGATTTTAATTTCTCTATATCATCAGTTTTCGGTATGAGTACCGTATGGGAAGTCCCAAAAGACGGAGGCAAAAAGTTTATTCCATAGGCTTCGTTAAACATTGTACATAGCACCGGGGCAATTTCATGCTTAAATTCTTTATAAAATGCCGCACTGAATCCATCTGGTCCTGGTTCCGAGGTTTAATTCATCTATCGCATGCCCTACTTCGTTTTCAGTTATTTCTAGTTCCATTTTCTTTTTCCTTTCTTCGTCCAACCGTGGCATTGCACCAAGAAACTGATGCTTAAATGCAACTGCGTCTGCCGGATGCCATGAAAAAAGCCTCTGGTAGAATTGTGTAAAGGCTGCTTCGATGTGGTCATTGTCTGCCGATAAGATACCCCCCCATTCTATTTCATCGATGTGATTACTTTCAGCGTGGGCTTTTTCTAAACCGAGAGCACGTTTTGATGGCGCTTCGCCAGCAGCTGTCTTCCGCCCTCGCCCTCACCAGTGCTCCGCGATAACGCCGTTCTTCCATGAGTTCTATCTTTTGCTTGGTTTTCCTGACATCTTCAATCCATTTCCCAGGCGCCTTGCATTCCTGCTTCAGCAACGTTTGCAGTAGTGCCTTTAACTCAGCTTCGTCTTGTTTTTCCTTATACCGGATACAAGTGGCCCTTTCTATTGCTTTGATTTTTAAAGATTCTTTTGCTTAACTCCCACTGTTGCCATATCTTCAGGTTCTTGCACGGGTTTATTTTTGCTATTTCATCCTTTACTGCTCGGTAGTAGACATCGTCGCGAAGAAGCGTGTTGTTTAGCTTCCACATTTCCCATGAAAATGCCTTGCTTCGCTTGACACTTCCGAGGCAGCACTCAACTAAACAGTGGTCTGAGAAGGACATTCCCACAACTTCGTACTGGCTGCATACAGGGGCAAGGTCAACTGATGTATAAATGCGGTCCAGCCGTGCATGGCTTGAGCCCTGAAAATGGGTGAACTTCACTGCCCGCGCACCCTCAAGACATTCAGCCACATCTTCGAGGTTTCCGTTATCAATAATTCTGATCAACACTTCAGTGCTCCTGTCTCGAAACCCCCGGATGCTTGACTTATCGCGAGCATTTAGGACACAATTGAAGTCACCTAAGACTATGAGCTGCCTCTCCGTGCAAACGCGCTCTAGGAGGCTTTGGAAAAAAGCAACTCTTTCCTCTACCCCATTCGGTGCATACACGACAACAATGCGCCGCTCAATGCTATTCAGGGAAAAGTCAAGGACAATACACCGGCCAGACACACACGAAAAATATGCTTGCACCTCTAGCCCCGGGATCTTCTTTACAAAGAGCACGCAACCAGCAGATGTCCCCACTGCATGACTGACGACAGCAAAAAATCTAGTCGTGAAACGCAGCACCATGCTGTCGGTTCCTTCGTTGCCGTCCACTTTCGTCTCTTGCACGGCCAATACATCTATCTCGCGCTCCGTAATAAGTCGATACACCTGACCTTGTTTTTTCCTAGTCGCCAGGCCTCGTACATTCAGCGTAGCGACTTTAAAGGCAGAGGCGGGAGCCATTTTAACTTAAGAGGAAGGACCCAACAGCATGGCGCTTACCTCCCACGTCTAGCGCGCGGCTAGACGCCACTGTGGCCGCCGGTATCATCCGGCGGAAGAACATCGGCCTGCTCGTGGAGTACTTTGCCGCCGGCCCGCTTGTCATCCGAAAGGTTCGGGCGCGGCCGTAACTTCGGACGCCGGGATTGAGCCGTCTTTGCAGGGGGTTCCTCGACGCCGGGCGCTACCACCTTGTCCCCTTCGGGGCTGGTCTGGTCGTGGGGACGCTTCGCCGGTGTGGTGACGGGGGGCGTGACGCTAGTTGCACGGGCGCCGCTCTTCTCGTGGATGTCCTCGCTCGGCTCTTTTGCCTCGACGTCCTCAGGCTCTGTTGGGCAGGCCCCGTTCCCTGACGTCTCGTTAGCAAAGCGGGGGCAGTCTACCGTCGGCGGTTGGCTCGCTGGTTCGTCGGCCGCCCTGGTGCTATCCTCGGAGCTCACACACGTGGCAAGCGTTGAAGCCGGCTTGCCCGCCTCATCCGTGCCAGTCGCTGCTTCCTCCGCCTCGGCGACGTCCATGAGTTCCGCGGTGTCGTTCGCCTTTCCGAGACCGGTAGCCGACGCGTAGGTACGGACGCAGTCCGCGTGTCCATAGCGCCTGCACTGGGAACACCTGGGAACCTTGCATTCTACTTCCGGCCACCGAGCGTGACGGACGCGGGATCATAAGCTCCGGCGGAGCGGCGATTGCGGTTCTTGCTGGCCGCGGAAACAGGCTTGTTGCCGACGCAGATAAGGACTACGAGATTGTTCTGCCTACTCTGCCAACAGGACGTGTTGTGTTTAACACGGTGTTTCTGCATGGTGACGTGCGAGCGAGGCCCTACCGGGTGGAAGATTTTCGGGACGCCAACGCTGGTGCGCTCCCCGACGTCGTGGCGTATCAGATAAATCATGTGTGGGCGGTGACGCTCAGCAGTGCTGAAGCCACGAAAAAGCTTGCTGCATTGAAGGAGCTACAAGTGAAAGGACGCCGGTGCATCATTTTCGTCCCGGAGGATCAGCAGGTTAAGCTGCGCCTGCATTGGATGCTGCACGGTGTGGCTGACGAAGACATCAGGACTGCTTTCGCGGCGTTCGGAAACGTGACGGAGGTGACGCGGGAGCGTTGGCGCGTCCAAGGGATGAAGGAGAAAGGCTCAACCACCAGGACCGTGCTACTCAAGTTGAAGCCTGGAATGAAGGTGGATGATTTGCCACACCAGTTGCGAGTAGCCGGTGAGCTGGCCCTCGTGGTTGTGCCCGGGCGTCCGATGCAGTGCTTGCGTTGTCACGGCACGGGCCACGTTCGCCAGCGGTATACTTATGCACCGCGTGGGTTCTGCCGCCTTTAAAGAGGTAATTAGGCAAGGATAACGTTCGCAGCGCTCCAAGCGGAAATTACCGGTTTTTACCTCAATTTTGATACACAGGCGGCATATGCGTTTGACACTCTTCTAGTTCACTCTACCAGCGCTGACTCTACCCGCGCACCACACTGCACGACACGACCACCGACAGAGCCTCCAAAGAACGCAACGGCGGCCACGCCGCTGCTAACACTAAAAGGCAAAAAAAAAACATTCGATCACGCCGCTGCCGCCGCTGCGGAAGCGCCGCTGCCAGCAGTTGTGAGATGCGGACGATTTCTTTGGCTGTCAACTCTCGATGCCGAGCGCCGGCGAGGTAGTCCTGGACGTTTGCTGCGCCGCAACACACACTGGTAGTGATACGAAGCCTGCCGCCTGCTATTAAAGTGAGGTAGGGCTTGGCGTCGCGCAGTTCGTTATATACGTTTAATGCCGAACTGCGTTCGCTATAGCGAGGAAGTTAAATATACACGTTTGACCAAAATTTTTGCGAGAGTTTGATATATCCAATTATTCGTTATATATGTGTTCATTATATCGAAGTTTGACTGCTTCATGTATCATTCAAGCATCTCTAATATCTGCACTTTGTTTCCATTGTCACAAAAAAGCAAAGTCATCATGTCATGTCAAACAACAACTCTTCTAGCTACAAGTAACAGCAAAGCAAAACCAGCAAGGTTGACATAAATGCAAGTTTAATACAGTTCACATAACATATCAATAACAAGGAAATGACCAGATCTTTCCTTTGGCTGTAAAGATGCCTCAATACAAATGGAGAACCTTGCCTCAAAAGACAGCACAGTGTTTAGGTGATGACAAGGCTGTAAAGGAAAATAACGGCAGAAAACTGATTACTCTGTACCCAGCAAGCATGTTAAGCAATCATTACCATATTTTTTTTTTCTGGGAATCAATATTTCCACAGTAATTATCTGCCACCGAAAGGGAAGCATTATCTAGGGTAAGTAGGGGTTTCCATAGCATAGTTCTAGTTCTGTGAAGCAGACAGTAGGAGAAAAAGACTAAGGGAGATCTCTGGTCCTGTTGTGTTTGTTTCTCTTTTGTACCCGTATTTCACACCATTTTCTTTGTGTAAGGGAGATGCTTAAACGTAAAGATAGTAAAGCATAAAACGGTAAAGCATAGTGGTCTGGTTTCTCTACATCTCCTTTTCTATCCTTCTCTGCTATAAAGTGGACTAGCAACTCACCCCGAAATACCCTTTGGTGCTGTATGTACACAATTGTGTACATAGAAAGTAAACTCACAGCTTTTTCTGATAGTGGGCTACATCTAGTGGTGATTTCTTTGTATCAGATGAATTTTTTATCCTTTATCTCGCAAATAAGGTTGTTTTTTATGCTATACAGTCAACGTAGCCAATGACATTTTCCAAAACAGTAAGTGGTGTAGCTCATTGTACACCATATTTGTGTGCACATATTTAGCTACCAGTCGCAGCATTATTTTCATCGCATGTTCAAGTATTAAGTGCATATTCATAATAGAAGTTATTTCTACAATCCTTTGGGTGTTTAGCTGCGGGTGTGATAAGTCCCAGCACTTGAAAAGGAATATTGGATTTGAGGAAAGGAAATGACTCAGTAATTGTCTCGCTTATCTTGGTGGACACCACATAAGAGAAAGGATAAAGGAGGGAGTGGAAGAAGAAAAGAAGAGAGAGGTGCTGTTGTGGAGGGCTCCGACCACCTGGGCATCTTTAATCCACCAATATCACACAGCACACGGTGCCTTTTGTGTTTCGCCTCTACCGAAACATGGCCACTGCGGTCGGGTTCCAACCCTGGGATTTACTGTACCACCTGCGAGTACACTAACACGTGCTGCTGGTGTTTCTCATAATGAGACAAGCAATGCTTTTGGTTTAAATAAAATATATACATGTCACCACAACCAGCGGCTTTTGCAAGCAGTCTGCAGTGCATCAAGACAGTTCTTTTCATGTGATCCATGAGGCTACGCCGCCATTCACTTATAAACAGTCATCGTAGAGTTTTTCTTGATCTTGATGTCACGAGTTTGAATTCGGTGGGGGGCCAAACTTTTATAATCAAAATTTCCTGGCATTAATTGCATTTTTTTGCCACTGAACAGACATCATCATAGCCAGAAAGAGCCACATAACTATTTTTATTGCGAACAATACAGTGTAAGTGTGAACTAACACTGCCCCAATAAAGTAAAAACATTGATGCCAGTTGAACCTCTACGACCTGCAAACATGTCGGGCAAGATTAGAGCTGCTATAAAGTAATGCTGCACTGCTTTTCTCCACAAATTTTTCAGACAGCCCTATAGACGGATGCAACCAGACCTTGAGGAATAATTTTTAAGAGCCCAGTTCTGGTTGCCGCATGTTTATTTGTTAACAACCCTAACTTAAGTAAACAACCGTTGATGTGGAGAATGAAAAGTAAACAAATTTCTCCGAACAAACCAACTAAACCTCTGTACAATGTTGTGTCAATAGGCAGGGAATGCAACCACACAGAGTAGTATAGTTGCAGACATTGCGCTGAGCAATACAACTAGTGACACCAAAAATTATTTTCGGGCGGGAGGCTAGAACTGCCTGTCAACATAAAAGCTCAGTTTAGGGAGACGAGCAGCTTAGCTACTCACAGAAATGGGAAACCAAAGAGTATGAATGCTTTTGAGTTTTAATGCACAGAACAGTAATAAAAGGAATTAGTACTGCAAAGAGCCAAAATGTTGAGACCACTTTTTGACACCAGCTGTAACAAAATATTCATACAAGGGAACCAAGAACACACAAGAAGAAATAAAATAGAATCTGAAAATACACTGAAAGACTTCTTGCCTTAGTGGACTAAATGTTTCTAAAAGCACATCAGCGGAACAGCTTATAATGAATCAGAGAAATTAGAACAACACTGACATCAGTGGTGACAAACCCAATAGCCTTCTTGTCATTAACACCCATTGAAAATGTCACAAGGCTAGCTTCAGTAACACATACACCTTACAAACAAGCTAACTCAAAGCACAATTCCAGCACAACAGCTATTCTGACCAAAAAGGCTGAAAAAAGGCTGCAATATTCTGCCAAATCTGCCATTTGCATGCAGCACCGAAACAGTGATCTGAGAAGTGGTACTGGTGCAGTTAAACTCTTTTAACGTTTTTGGTTAAAGAAAGTAGTTCTTAAAGAATAAAAACAAAAGCAAGCCATGCAATCAATCAATGCAATCTTTTGTTCTCTTCTCTCATACATTCTGCTAGTACTACAAGAACACAACACTGAAAAAACATCACAGCAGCATATTATCTTTTGGTGTTATGCAAATAGAGCTGCTGCATTAGGAATCCGTAAATTGATAAAACATTTAAATAACACAAGTGTGCTTAGGGAAATAAATTTCAATGAATAATCAGGCCACATTTTCTTCTGATCTTCATCGGAAAGCTGAGAACACGAGGCGAAAATATTGGACACATTATCACTGAAAACATTCCTTCAATAGGAAGTGATGTCATCCCTTCATGTCAATCTTTTCCTGTCCACGTAAGTCTGGAAGCATAGCAGGCTCGTGGTTCAGAAAGAAGATACAGAATTGCCCAGTGCCAGTGCAGTGTCAACACTAAAGATTACTTGCAAATCAAACTAACTACGGACATAGGGTTTCATTCGGTTTATGGAGTTTAACACACCGATGCGACTCAGGCTACGAGTGGCGCCGTAGTGCAGACCTCTGGTAATTTTGTCCACCTGTGGTGGTCGACATCGCACAGTACACATGCCTTCAACATTTCGCCTCCATTGAAATGCTGCTGTCGCAGCCAGGATCGAACTCGTGCCTTTCGGGACCGCAGTCGAGCGCCATTTTAGGATAGAACACTTGTAACAGGCCACCTAGCTAGCATGCCGTTATCTGGTTGCCAGCAAGATTGCTACCAAAACTCTCTCCAAAGGGCATCACGGAACACTATTATTCCTTTAGTGTCGTGTCTCTTTGTGGTTTTAAATTCCACTTAACTGAGAACGCCTTTGAGCACAAGTCACACTGGAATGGTTTTTCACCCTTGTGGGACCGCACGTGTGCCACAAGGGTTCCCTTTTGTGCAAAGGCCATGGGGCACAGCTGGCACTGGAACGGCTTCTCACCAGTGTGGATGCGGACATGATCTACCAGGTGGCTCTTTTGTACAAATGCATTGCCACAGTGGCCACAATGGTACGGACGATCACCCATATGGGTGCGCAGGTGATTGTCCAAATTGCTCTTAACTGCAAATTTGCTGTCACAATGGTCACAATGATATGAACGATCACCGGTATGGGTGCGCAGGTGTCTGACCAGGCTGTTCTTATAAGCGGATGTGCTATCACAGTGACTGCAATGATACGGGCGGTCGCCTGCGTGGGTGCGAATGTGCTCCACCAGGTGTGATCTCTTCTTGAAAATCTTGCCGCAGGGTGGGCATTGGTGAATATGCTTGCCTGTGGACTTGTCCCGGTGAGTACTCATGCTTGTACTAATGGATGGCTCACTGTGTTTGACAGGGCGCTTTTCATCAGGTGGACTATGTCCAGGAAACACGCCAGCCTTGCAGTCTGTGGTGGCCATTCCTGCATTACAAAACCAGACCACTTTTATTAAAACGTGGGGCCCAATACGCCACAGCTCACATACTGCTAGGGCTATCAGATTGTGACTGTAGACAAGAGTGCTGTGCAATAGCTGCGTTACTTGAGTAGAGTTACATTTCCTATGTAGAGCTTAATCCCTTCAGTCAAGAACAACAGTCCACTAGAATTTTTAGTTTTTATATTTCTATAAGGAACATATCCAACAGCTCAGAAAAAATTCCCACCGTTCCAGTTACCCAATTATTAGGGGTGTGTGAATGCTTAAATTATCAAATGTGAATATTAAGAAAAATATACCTTCCAATATCGAATCGAATGTACGTTTTGTATAAAAACAATTTAAAAATATAAACTTGCAAACATAACTCCATGTTCTTTTTTAAAATAGTATCTGGTCTTTGCAACCAAAATATACAAAACTATACTGACTACGATACTAAAAAAAAACATGATGTCCATAGAAATGTAGATTTCTTGATTGGACAGCATTAACAGCATGCAATAGGTGATGTAGACACGCAGAATAAGTAACAATACGAAACCATGAATTCATAAGATGCAACATTTAAAGCTAACAGGAAGAATAGTAAAACCTCATTATTTCGGACTTCAAGGGGCTGGAAGATATTCTCTAATTATTCAAAGGTTAAGCTATAAATAGCCCCCTGCCTCATTTCTTCTCAAAGCTGGTTCATAGTTCATACCACAGTCATGGATTGCATAACAAACACATACATCATGAGCAATGGACATAAACACGGTTTCCATTTTCGGTCAAAAAATTATAAAGAATTACATGTAAATATAATAATATTATACTTCATTCAGCAAAAAGTCACCTTCTGTTACCGCAAACCTAAAAATGAAACAGACGTCATGGTGCGAGCTAAACCCATGTAGCAACAGACACTGTTCAGCCAGCCTGTGTGAGCTGTTATACACATGAAAATTAATGCCAAGCTTCAATGCCCGGCCACGACAAACCACACTACACTGTGTACTTTGAATTAGCAACTGCAGTGAAATGCACATTAAATGTGGCTTTCATTTGAGAGCAGTTTAAATATAACGGATTAAAATGCCACCCTGAATGTCTGGCTGAACAGTAATAAAAGCTGTTGCTGCAGCTTTGGTAGATATGCTTCATCATAAGGTCCCAAATGTGACTAAAGCAAAAACAAAAAACAGAGAAAATAACCAAAATAATAAGAAATGCACTCGCATGGCACTGTAACAACAAAGACAAGTAAGGCTAGACATTTCTTAAAGTCCATTTAGCACCAGAAGGGAGATTACGGATGGCCACCAATGGCACATTCATCCAATGGCTACTTATTGCACAGACTGTATTTTTGTTTACAACACCTTGCTCCATGAAAATTTTGAAATAGTGGGGGAAACAAAATATTCTGCTTGCACTGTGCTCTACCAAATGATAACAAGATGTCCTGTATACTCATACCCTTCTTTATGCTTATACCATGTTGCCCCATGATATCTTCAATAATAACCCTCATCGATGCTTAAAGTATCTGTGCTTTTCATGGATGGGGCATTATGCGTCCATGGACACCAGGCACTAAGGTCTAAAAACAAGTTAATTCACAGGCTATGAACATCAGGACAAAGCATCTGTGAAGACGAGGATTTATATTGAAGGCTTCTTCCTGTGGTAGCATGTATTCCTTTGGCTTGTCAGTATTAGCCTGCAAAATTAACAGAGAAAAGCAGTGTAAGTGAATAAAAACTGCACTGCCATAGACAGCGATGCTTAAATTCTTTCTTTCTAAATGACTGCACGTTGCACAACACACAAAAAGTACTCGGCACCATCCATCAGTTACAGAGAAAAAAAGATATGAAAGAATGTGGACAAGAAAGGAATACCAGCAGACATCGTGCTTATGATGCAACTATTTAGCTTATACTATGGCTGGAAATCAATGCCAGCATTAACAGCATTAACCCAGGTTTTTAATAATTTCGTGATTTCTAGCTCTGATCCTTTTTATATGTAAAGGAGGAGAGATCAAGCTAACAGAAACAGTACTTAAAAGTATGCCACAGGTGATGAGAAACAAAATGAAATCAATGAATTCATATGAAGCAACAATTAAGGGTAACATTATGGGTAACAATACCTAATTTTGAATTTCCAGGGACTGGTAGAAACTACCGATTTATCCAACGGTTGAGTTATAAAACGCCCCCTCCCACATCACTGATAAAAAAAATTGCGGTAAATCCTTGTGGGGAGGCTCACAGTGCAAACAGTGATAAGCCCGAGACAAATGTGCAGTTTCGGCGCACTGGAAGAACCACACAGACGCAATGTTTCCCTAAATTCCTCACAAATCAGTTTTCCTTTTCCATATTAATAATATGTTAAGTTGCAGAAGTATTTCTCACATGTTGTGAGGCATATTTTGGGAATATATTCTGGATGCAACAACTGCTAGTACCTGATTCGTCCGATCTGTTGGTCCAGTTGGATCCAGTGAGGTTGAATTGGTCGGGTGGCAAAAAAAACAGCTAGAACCAATTCGAAGATCCAAATGAAACCAGTTCGAATGTCCAATTGGATCAAAAGAAAATTCCCAACCTTTTTTTTTTTGACTGTGGATAGTGTAGCAGGGGGTGGTAGAAAGTTAGACGGCCTGATGAGATTCAGAAGTTTGCGGGCATACAGTGGGCACAGCTGGCAAAGGACAGGGATAATTGGAGAGACACGGGAGAGGCCTTTGGCCTGCAGTGGGCGTAGTCAGGCTGCTGCTGCTGCTGCTGATGATTAAAAGATGTGTTCTGATTCTGTGATAGTTTGATGCAGGTGGTCACCCATCATGCTCTCAGCTCGTGTGATGTGACCAGCCCACCTGCCGAAATTTGCTAAACATCCAAGCCAATCGGTGCCCGCGTGAAAACGGTTGACCCAATGAATGACAGAAACAAATGCCATTGTACAGTTTACCTGACACCTTAAACTTAATGTTTGGATAATTTGCCCAGATATTTTGGTTCTGCCATGAATGGATTAATGAAAGTCAGCAAAATATTGGATTGCTGCTAACTAAATATTTCAAAACTTTCGAAAATAAAAAACTCAGATACTAAATTCTTGAACTGAGTACGAGCCGAATAACAAACATGTTCAATTCGATATAGGAATTTCGAATATTTACACTGCCACCCTTATTTTCAATATCGACATCCTCTCATAAGTCTGTATCTGACACAACTTCAGGGCCTCAAACCGTTCCGACTCATTCCTGTCACTAGAGTACCATTTTAGAACTAAGGTATCAAAACAAGCAAATGAAAGCACACATGAAGTAGTCTTGCCAGAACTATTATTAATATTATTATAGAAGATGGTTTATGGTATAGGGGAGTTTAACATCCAAAAGCAACTCAGGCTATCAGGGACACTCTAGTGAAGGGCTTCGGAAATATCGACCAGCTGATGTTCTTTAACGTGCACTGACATCACACACTACACCTATTAATAAACAAGAGGCACACATCAAAAACTTTTTCGTTAATTTTACAAGACTGGCTTGAGACGGTTCTCAAAGCCTGCTGCAAAGGGTTCCATATATATAGGTAGCAGCCATTTTCAGCAAAAAAATTCACGGCAGTAGTAAAAACAGACACAAATTTAATGTGCGCACATGAATGAACTATGACTGGAGGGATTAAAAAGTGCACAGTTGTGAAGTGAAATTTCCTTCTTTGAATTCTGCATACAGTTCGCATTTCAGCTGGCAAAAAGCGCATGTTACCGGCAGACCGTAAGAGTGCAAAACCCTCCTATCTTAAAGCTGGTTCATACCTCGTCCCATACCAAGCTAACATACACTTAGTAATAGACATAAACATAGTTTCCACGTTCAGACACAAAATTTAAAAAAAAACACTTAAAGATAAGGAAGATTTTTAAAAATTAGTTAAAGATGAGAAAGCTACAGTTCATTCTGCAAACAGACACGTGCTGTTAACACAAACCGAAAAGTGGAATTGACGTCAAGGTTTGAGTTAAACTCATGTAGCAACACATACTGTTTAGCCAGCTAGTGTCAGCAGTGTCATACACATAAAAAATATCATCAGACTTCTATGTGCACTTCGAATAAGCAACCAATTATGGCTTTTGCTCAAGCGCAGGTAAAACAGAACTGGTTAAAGTTCAACACTGAAAATCTGCTTGAACAGTAATAAAAGCTGCTGCTGTAGCTTTGGTAGAGATACTTCATAATAAGGTATCAGACATGACTAAAGCAAAACCAAGAAACGGCAGAGAAAATAAACAAAATAATCAGAAATGCGCATGGTACTATAACAACAAAGTCAAGTAAGGCAAGACATTTCCAAAAACTAAAAGCCCTTTAGCACCAGAAACGAGATCAAGGATGGTTCACCACACATACATCCATTCAATGGCTACTCATTGCACAGAATGTATTACTTTTACTGCTGGTAGCATATATTCCTTGGCTCGTTGATATTACCCTGCAAAGTTAACAGAGAAAAGCAGCGGAAGTAAAATAAAAACTGTAATGCCCAAAGCAGCTATGTTAATATGCTTCCTTTAAATATGACTGCACTTTGGACAACACATAAAAAAAACACGGGACCATTCATTACATAAAGAAGCAAAAGATATGAAAGAATCTGGACAAGAAAAATATGCAAACAGGCACTGTGCTTAACATACAACTACCTAGCCTATAGTATGGTTTGGTTTATAGGGGTTTAACGTCCCAAAGCAACTCAGGCTATGAGAGACGCCGTAATGAAGGGCTCCGGAAATTTCGACCATCTGGGGTTCTTTAACGTGCACTGACATCGCACAGTACACGGGCCTCTAGAATTTCGCCTCCATCGAAATTCGAGCGCCGCCGCCGGGATCGAACCCGCGTCTTTCGGTCCGGCAGCCGAACGCCATAACCACTTAGCTGCCGCAGCGGCCCATAGTATGATTGGAAATCAGTGCCTAGAGCCGCCCTAGGCCGCAGCTCACTTTTGAAGGTCAGTGGCTGCAAATTGGGATCTTGGAGCTGGGAAACAGTGAGGCTTCATTTCTGCCAAAACATGGTACCTATTAGTTTTGAATTATATGTCACGTGGGGTTCTTTGATGTGCATTGACACCACACAGCACATAACTTCTTTGCATTCAACTTCTGTCGAAATGCAGCCGTAGTAGCCAGGATTTCATTCCACAACATTGCACTCGGCAGCCAAACGCCACAGCCACTTAGCCATCGTGACAGTTTGCATGAATATGTATGTTTTATCACATACCCCACCATCTCTAATAAGGTACATACGAGCAGGAAGACAGGACACTATGAACAAACATGTACGGCATGTACAGAGCGAAAAAAGTCAAATGTGTTTCTTCGTTGCATCCAGTCCTCTTCACGCAAGTACGTACCTTATTAGAAATGAACCCGCTCACCTAAATAGAAGTATTAAAGGGGCTGTGAAGGGTGCTCTAATAATGTTGTGGCATGCATGGGATATTGAAGCACGTCACTGCACGAATAGTGTTTAGCAAGGCATATTTAAATGCGCTTTGTACAGGCTGAGTTATCTGTAGTTAAAATTCGAATTTCAGCACCTTGGCGCCTTTCCATCTGCTCTCGTCACTTTTTGCACGCTGGAAGGCAGACGCTCCTTCGCCGACCCCCCTCTGGGAGCAGAGCTTCCCGACCCGCCGGAGCCAAGCGGCTTATTGGCCGCGGCCACGGTAGCTGCCTGAAGTCTGCAAGAATCTAGCCAATGGCCACCTCTCATCTTGTATACGCAGATGCGGGGGACGCAGGAGGGTGCGAGGATGAAAAAGTCGACGTGAAGGACTCGCCAACTTTTAAGTGTGATTGTGGGTCGTCTGCTGCGTGTAGAAGAGCATTATTTGGCTCTTGTTTTCATGGCAACACAGTGGAGTGATTAAGCGAGTTAATGTGCTCTCCTCGGAAGACGTTTCGGAGCCCCTTTAATACCACACCAATACCCGAAAAAAATGACCAGATCTTCTATTTAGCTTAAAAAAAAAATAGTGTGAATAGCATATCTCGCCTCAAAAGATGACACAGTGTTAAGGTGATGACTAGAAGGATGTGAAGTGAATCATTTGAAAAATTGTAGGAAACTGGTCACAATGTACTCAGCATGTCAGGCAAGCATTGCCAGATTTTTTTTTTCCAGGGAATAAATTTTTCCACAGAAATTATCTGTAACTGAAAGGGAAGCAATGCACAAAGTATTGAGGAATATTCGAAATATAGTTCAAATTTTGTCAAGCAGAAATGGGAGATGCTTAAACATAGAAAAATGGTGAAGCATAAAGTGCCACAATAATGAACTGGTATCTCTCCGTTTACTATTTTTTATCCCTGTCTGCTACAATGTGGAATAGCAACTCGCTCTAAAATACACTTTAACCTTCCGACACGTTAAGGGCACGATTGCGTATAAAGTGAACTCATAGCTTTTGCAGAGAGTGGGCAGCATCTAACAGTGACTTCTTTGTTTCAGGTGAATTTCGAATCCTTCAAGTTACAAATAAGCTAGATTGGTTATGCCACATAGTGAATGCAGTAAATATTATTTCACAAAACAGTGAGTGTGGTAGGAAGCCATTTGCCATTTTTCTGCGTACATATTTTGCGGGCAGTTGTAAAACGATTTGTTTACTCTCAATGTCAAGCGTAATGTGCACTTTTGAAAAAGAAATTACTTCCTTGACAATTCGGATGTTTACTTTACAAATCGCAGCTTATCTACGTTGCTGTTTTCAATTACGACACTTTGTATACAATTTCTCACATTTCCGCAATAAACACCCAGTGCTTTGCGCAGAAAAACTAACAAATTGTCTTTCCTAGGGCATAAAAATAATATTGAGACTGAAAAATATATAATTCTGATGAAAACAAGAAATAGCACATCAAAGGGACACATGAGACAATTTGAAGCCGACCCAAATAGATACATCACCACACTCTACCGACATGAAAAATAGGTGTCACTACTAGCAGCCGTTTTTGCAAGCAAACATGCAGTGCATCAAGAAAAATTTTTCATGTGGATCGCTGAGGATACACTGCCATTCACTTATGAAAAGAAACGGCGGATCTGTTTTGATCCTGATATCTTGAGTTTGGATCAGGTGGAGGGAACATTTTTCATCCAATTTTCTTGGCAATAAATGCATTTTTTTCCTGGTGGAGAAACATCAGTACAGCAAGAAAGAGCCACATAACCATTTTTATTGCAATCAATACAGCACAACTGTGAGCTAAACTTGCCCGATAAAAGAAAGACAATTATGCCAGATGAACCTTTATGACCAGCATACATGTCAAACAAGATTAGAGCTGCTCTCTAGAAATGCCGCACTGTGTTTTTCCACAAGTGTTTCAGACAACAGTAATGCAACCACTTTGGGGAATAGTTTTTAAGTAGGCAGTTTATAATTGCTGCCCATCCAATAGTTACCAATCCTAACTCATGTAAATGACTCCTGATGCAAAGAATGAAAGCATCTTTCTCCAAGCCAACCAACAAAACAATTGTTCACTGTTGTGTCAGTAGTGAGGGAATGCAACCACACAGAGTAGTAATCTTGCAGGCACAGAGCTGAATAATGCAGCTAGTGATGCCACAAATCATGGGGAGGGCTAAAACCTACACAGATGGGAAACCAAAGAGTACCAATGGTTTTCAGTTTTAAAGTACAGAGCATAAATAAAGGAAAAAAGCACTGCAAATAGCCAAAATGTTGAGACCATTTTTTGACACCAGGTGCAACAAAATATTCATACGAAGGAACAAAGAACACACAAGAGGAAATAAAACGCAATCTGAAGACACACCGATAGACTTCTCGCTGCCACGAAGTGATTGTTTCTACAAACGCATCGGCTGAACAGCCTATGATGAATCAAAGAAATTACAGCAACACTGGCATCAGTGGTGACAAACCCAATAGCCTTCTTGTCATAAACACCTTGAGAAAATGCAACAAGGCTAGCTTCCGTAATATGTATGCCTTACGAAGAAGCTAACTCAAAGCACCAATTCCAGCACTACTGCTACTCCGACGAAAAGGCTGAAAATAGGCCACGATATTCCACAAAATATGCCATTTGCACGCCGCACAGAAAGAGCAATCTGACAAGTGATACCAGTGCAGTGAACCTCTTTCAATGTTTTTGGTTAAAAAAAGTAGTTCTTAAAACCTAAAAACAAAAGCTAGCCATGCAATCTTTTGTTCTCTTCTCTCATACATTCTGCTAGAACTAGAATGCCGCACTGAAAAAATCACACAGCAGCATGTTTTCTTTTGACGTTATGCAAATAGAGCTGCTGCAATAGGAATCTGTAAATTGATAAAACATTTAATTAACACAAGTGTGCTTAGGGCAATAAATCTCAATAAACAATAAGGCCAGATTTTCTTCTTCTGATCTTCATCAGAAAGCTGAGAACACGAGGTATAAATCCTGGACACATTATCACTGAAAACCTTTCTTTAATGGGAAGTGATGTCATCCCTATGTGTCACAATTACCTCTACTCCACATAAGTCTGGAAGCATAGTAGGCTCATGGTTCCAAAAGAAGATACGAAATAGCCCAGTTCCAGTGTAGTGTCAGCATTAAAAATTAATGCTTGAAATTTAACTACGGACATAGGGTATCATTTGGTTAATGGAGTTTAACATCCCAAAGCGACTCACGCAATGAGCGACGCTGTGGTTAAGGGCTCTGGTAATTTCGACCACCTGGGGTCCTTTAAACATGCACCGACATCGCACAGTACACATGCCTTCAACATTTCGCCTCCACTGAAATGCGCCTGTCGCAGCCAGGATCGAACCTGCATGTTTCGGGACAGTAGTCGAGTACCATGTTAGGATAGAACACTTCTCATAGGTCACTTAGCTAGCATGCTGTTATCTGGTTGCCAACAGGATAGCTACCAAAACGTGTTCCAAAGGGCACCATGGAACAATGCTATTCCTTTAGTGTCTTGTCTCTTTGTGGTGTTTTAACTTCCACTTAACTGAGAACGCCTTTGAGCACGAGTCACACTGGAATGGTTTTTCACCCTTGTGGGACCGCACGTGTGCCACAAGGGTTCCCTTTCGTGCAAATGCCATGGGGCACAGCTGGCACTGGAACGGCTTCTCACCAGTGTGGATGCGGACATGATCTACGAGGTGGCTCTTTTGTACATATGCACTGTCACAGTGGTCACAACGGTACGGACGATCACCCGTATGGGTGCGCAGGTGATTGTCCAAACTGCTCTTTACTGAAAATTTTCTGTCACAGTGGTCACAACGGTACGGTCGATCACTGGTATGCGTGCGCAGGTGTCTGACCAGGCTGTTCTTATAAGCGAATGTGCTATCACAGTCACTGCAATGATACGGGCGGTCGCCTGTGTGGGTGCGAATGTGCTCCACTAGGTATGATCTCTTCTTGAAAATGTTGCCGCAGTGGGTGCACTGGTAAATCTGCTTGCCTGTGGGCTTGTCCTGGTGAGTATTCAAGCTTGTACTAGTGGATGGCACACTGTGGTTGAAAAGGCGCTTTTCATCAGGTGGACTTTGTCCAGGAAACACGCCAAAGTTGTGGTCTGCCATGACTGATCCTGCATTTCAAAACCAGAGCACTTTCATTAAAACCTAGGGCCCAAGATGCCAGAGCTTGTATATAACTAAGGAACAAACGCCAAATTTAGTATTAACCAAATAAAATCATATTTATTTTTCAGAAAACATCTGGATGCCGAGTTTAGGCCCTTCGGTCGAGAAGAACTGACCAGTGGAAGTAAATCTTTAAACTTTTTGGATTTATGCTAGAAACATGGCAACATGGCAAAGAAATAATTCCCACCAACCCAAATGCGCAATTATTAGGAGTCTGCAAATATTGAATATGAATAAAAAGTTTTTATGAAATATTAATAAACAAACATTAGCCAGAGTTCTTTTTCAAAAAAGTGTAAGGCCTTTGCAAACAAAATATAGCACTATACTGACTCAGCATGATACAAAATAAAATGGTGTGCACAGAAATGTAGTGTTTGATTAGACAGCATTAAACTAGTTTTTTAATTATTTCTGTGTGATTTACAGCTCTGAAATTCTTATATGTAAAAGAGGAGATGAAAGTTATGGACACAGTGAAAAAAAATAAATTGAATTTTTTAAAATGAAAATCGCCGCTTTTTGACTCACATCTCCCCTTAGCAATCTGCAACAGGTGATTTGATCACGAAAAATATCAACAGAAAGACACATCAAAAATACCAACACACATCTATGTCCAACCACAATAAAACAGATTATAACGTGTACTTTGAATTAGCAACCAATTACGGCTTTCACTCAATATCAGGTAAAACAGAACAGGTTAAAATTCAACACCGAATATCTGGCTGAGCACTAATAAAAGCTGTTACTGCAGCTATGGTACAGGTTCTATGCTCATAAAGCCTCAAACATGATTGAAGCAAAAAAATAAAACAAGAAACAACAGATTAAATAAACAAAATAATGAGAAATGCACTCGCATGACATTGTAACAAGAAAGGCAAGAAAGTCAAGACATTTCCAAAAACTGAAGGCCCTTTAGCACCAGAAGCGAGATCTCAAGGATGGTTGACCAAAGGTACATGCATTCAATGGGTACTCATTGCACAGAATGTATTACTTTTGCTGCACCTTATTCTTTCTGCAAATATCTTGAAAGATTATGGGAAAAAAAATGTCCTGCATGCACTGTGCTCCATCAAATGATAACAAGGTGACCTGCATACGTACACCCTTCTTTATGCTTAGACCATGGTGCCCATGGTATCAAACAATAACCATCATTGATGCCCCAGTATCTGTGCTCTCGATAGATGGGGCATTACGCACCCCATTTTTTCCATATACACCATGCACAGAGGTGCATGCAACAAGCAATTTTACAGACTATGAACATCAGGCCATTGAGTCTATGAGGAAAGGTATTGAAGATTTCTTCCTGTGGTAGCATATATCGCTTGGCTTGTTGATATTAGCCTGCAAAATTAAGCAGAGAAAAGCAGTGTAAGTAAAATACAAACTGCAGTACCGCAAGAAGCAATGCAAAAATGCTTGCTTTAGAAATGACTGCACAACAAACAACACGCAAAAACTACTCTGGATTCACCATTATTTCTCGATGGAAAAAGATAGGAAAGATAACGGACAATAAATAAAGTACTACAGGCGTCCTGCTTATGATATGCCTACGTAGCTTTGACCATGACAATTGCTGTATGCTTAAGAGCAATGCCACATATTGCATCTTCTACAATGCTCGTAATTTAGGCCTTAGTGATTGGGGACGTTGGATATGAAGACCGATTTGGTTTTCCTGCAGAGTTTCACCCCTTTGGATCGCTGAATATACTCTTCTACAGAATGTGAGCAATAAGCTATATGCATTTGCATATAGGTTGACTGCAGTTGATTTGAAACATTCTTCCAGCATCTTGTCTTCTCAGCATTGGTTATAATGCCTGCAAAATAAAGAACAGCAAATTAGCTCATGCAGAAGCAAAGCTTCAAAGCCATAGCAGCATTCTTTGTGTATTCCAATACTCAAGTTCATAGTGAACTTGAAAGACGAAGGGATCTTTCTGTACTCAAGGTTCAAAAAAGACAAGGCCTGATGTATTGTGCTTTGCATGCCAACACAAGACAATGATTACCCAGGATGTATTTGAATGGCCAAGAACACTGAAACACTTAGAAATGTTAATGTTCACAAAAGTTGTTCGGAAAGGTGCTTTGCCGACAGCAGGTGCTTCTTGGCTTGTCTGCGCTGTCTTCTAAGAAAGGCAGAGCAAAGCAGCATAAGC